>NC_051851.1:5625000-6250000 GCF_905115235.1 Hermetia illucens | reverse complement strand
TGCGCTATGCCCTAAACGAGGGGTCCGTGGACCAAAAAAAGAGGGAGTAAGTTGCTCACCATTTGGCCCGGTCCGACATCAAGTGGATGCGGGCTTAGGACCCCGCAATCCTCTACATAAGTTTTCACGGCGGCGTGCTCCGGTTCTCCACCTTGGTCTTGGTGGTATTGAAGGATGTATTGATATTTCTATGTCCATTTTGGAATGCTGCGACACAATTGGTTTCAGCAAACACAAAACAGCAAAGGGACTTGATTTGAGATGTAGTCTCATCTTTCATTCGCCTTTTATCATAATCCTATCCGATGCCCACAGTTTGAGATAAGACTCGGAACAAATACGCCTAGCGAAAGGCGATTAGAACTTTTTACTTCACCCGATATAATGTTGCCATTATTCGGGTCGTGAAAATTGAATCTAAGATCAGTTTTTGGGCAGTATAGATTCTCTATTGGAGTTGTTTTTTCCCATTTCGCTGTTAGTACATCAGCTCATTATCATCACAATTAGCGCATTGATGATGATTCTCAACAATTAGTCAGCGATTCCAGGTCCATATAGAAGTCCCCCGGTGTGTTCATAGAACTCGTTCTCATTACTAAGCTCGTCTTTACGTGCTTGACGAGCTTCTTTGGTCGTCAAAGAGCTCGATTTTCTGGGGTTACCCTTTGGTTATCGGATGCTGAAAAAGTTGGGAAATTGGAAAAGTGGGTACCCTATCATCTGACTGAAATCACATTAGAAATTCTGCTTCACTACTGCAATAGAAAAAGTTTTCGCCGTCAAATCATGACAGGAGGCAAGGAATGGATTTATTTCGATAATCCAACGCGATCGATAGTGGACAACCATAGTCGGGAGGAAAACAATGCTGTGTTTCTTCCTCACTTCGCTCGCAGTTTTTCCACAATCGGTGCAATCCCATATCGATCCTGGACATCATAAATTCGGATCTGATCAAAACGTGTCATGCCACTAGTCCAACGCAACATCTTCGTCTATATTACCGCAAGACGTTGTTCATTGCTTTTTATAGTCGGCCAACACTCAGAACTCAGAATAGCGATCGACAGGACGGACGATGATGGATGAACACTAAGAGACACGAAGCAGTTTTGATACACCCGCCACACTTCGAACTTTTCGGATTGTGGTAGAGCAATTGAACCTAGCGCACGAGTTCTTCTGGCACTAAGTGTTGCCGTAGAGCATACCTGATGAGTTCGTGTGATATACGTTCAAACGCATTCTCCAGATCCTGAAATCAAAAGTAAAGAGGGCGAAGCTTCTCAAAGTGTTTCTCCATGAATAATCGCGTAGCGCCTATTGTGTCAGTAGTTCCGCAGTTCTTAATAAATCCGACTTGATTCATGGTTATTTCGAAGATTTCGCAAATGTGGTTGTCAAGAATGCGTTCAAAAATCGTCATGGTGTGGGAAAGTAATAGGATCGGACGGTAATTTGAACATTCTGCCGGACTACCTTTTCTTTTCCATATTCGAACTGTGGTACTTTCATACCAAGTCAGATAGTGTTCTACCTGAATAACCCGATTAAAGGATTCGTTGAGTCACAGTTTTGGGCCCCAGCTCTTCGTTTTCCAGAGCCAGTAACGCACTCCTTTTTAAGGTTTTATGTAAAACAAATAGCTACTTGAAATCAGCGAACAGTTCGTCACTAATTGTCTGATTTATCGGGAGTAGTTCGTGGTAAATGACCTCCATGAATTACCGATATCCAACGAAGGATTATATTGGCGAGTTCTCTTGTTATTTGACGAGGATCATCATGGATGGTCTTCATCCAAGTTTGGTGATCATCCGGTGTGTGACACGACGTTAAAGCCAAAATTTCTCTACTTACAAAGTTAAAACCATCTTTGAGCTGTTCTTTCGGTAATATCATCTCGATCATAAATGAGATGTTTTTGCCGGCCTCACTTGCTTTTGATTCACGATTGAACTTGAGTAAAAGAAGGAAAGCTTTTTTTTTTTGGTACTTTATACCTCTGAGTCTAGAAATATTTTTCTTCTATTCGAAAACTTCATAAAGTACACGAAATAGTAACGCTCAAGGGATAAAATGACATCATGTACATGAAAAGCAAAGTATAAAATTATTCACGCTACGTGTGGAATGGAGCCCTTCTCCCAGAGTTCTAGGGTTACAAAGTTAGGCATAATGTAAGGTGATCCATCAAAAACCTGTATGCAAGCATGCGTTCATCACGGTTTACATCACGGTTTACCCACATCCGGTTTATAGGTATGAATCGGATGCAGTACCCAACACTCTGCACTGCTTAGAGCATGTATTGGGGAGGGGAGGTACTGACGGATTCTCTCATTAACCAAAAGAGTCTTGTCTCGTCCTGTATTTTGGTCCTTTACTTCTCTATTTTTCAATTTACGTCGAAACTAGGATCTGCACGTGAAAGTACTAATTGGGACTCTCCATTTGATATCCCACAAGGGTACATTAGGAGGAAAAAATTAATACATCTTTGCATGTCTCTCCTGAATCTACACCCAAATTTATGCGAGGGATATAGTTTCGATATGTCCACCAAATTTTATTTTAATGGGTGTAGTCGTGGAGACAAATATGTGTGAGAAATAGAGAGTTAACCGATTTTAATAAGGTTTAATTGGCTCATTAATCGGTAGATGACGATCTGCGTGAAGGGGCTGCTGATCCTTTGCGTGCGCTGATCGCGTCTGACCAATGTAGTGCGTTGAGGATCAAATGAATTTGTCTGGTGTGCTCTACAACGCCTAGTACTAAAGGAACTCGTGCGCTGGGTTCTAATGCTCTATCACGATTCGAAAAGTAAAGTTCGAAGTATAGTGGGTGTATCAAAACCGTTTCGTGTCTGTGTGTGTTTATTCAGGAAGCGACCTCTCATCAGTCCTCTTTGTTCTTGTTGCGGACAGTGTCACATGGAGACATTCAACGTCCAGCGCCCCATACACAGCATGCTACTTGTCCAAAAATGGAATGATCTCCTCATGGAACACGGTCTCAGATTGAATCTGAATAAAACCGATTTCTTGATTTCCGATCCCCATGAATGGCAGTGACCTGCCTGGAACTGAGCGATTTAAATATCTCGGGTCAATGCTATCAGCCAATGGAAAATTGCGTTATGAAATTACTTCACGCTTTAGCGCAACCTGGGTGAAGTGGCGGCCCATAACTGGAGTGTTTTGTGATCGACATATCAACGAAGGTCTCAAATCTAAAATTTACCGCAATAAGGTCCTTCCGGTCACTCGCCCTCTATGTTTCTGAGTGTTGCCCGACTATAAAAGACAATAAACGGTGCCTCGCGGTAATGGAGACGGAGAAGTTGCAATGGAATAGGGGGGTGACACGCCTTGTTCATATCCGAAATGAGGATATCCGATCGTGGAAAAATTGCAAGATAGCTGTCTTCGATGATATGGTCATGTAATTCGCGCTAACGAGAATTTATTCGCGATTATATCCAGATCAGGCCTTTGATAAAATAAAATGGCGTAACCGATCATGATGACCCGAAATCGATTTGCGAGGGTTTGTTGTTCCGAATTTAGAGCAACGGGCGAGGTTGGATTTGTCGGGTAGCCACTGGAGATGGAGATGGCGAATTTGATTATATGAGTAGAATCCTGAAACCCGCAAGCAAAATCCGCAGTGGATGGAAAAAGGTAGGGAGCGGCCAAAGAAGCGAGGCTATGTGTTGATGGTTTTTTGGATTTCCGAGCCATCATTCATCGTGATTCTTGCTGGCTAGATAGCGACTAGATCTGTTGTGTTGGTGAAATGGAACGGTAATGTAAGTTCGCATTTTTCGTTTATGACTCGAACTCGCCAAGGGCTTAATTGACTGTAAACCCATCCACCCATCCAACGCAGATTTCGCCTAGTCTCATTCGCGACAAAGTTCCAGCGTTGGGACCTTATTTATAAAACAACTCTCGTTTACAAGGTGGCCACATATTCAAGGTAGGTTTTGTTGACGATTAGTGGATCTAATTGCATTTAAATCATTCAAAGCGCTGACTACATCGGCAGTCTTGCTAAAGAAAATATATTTTTCAAATAATCATTGTTGAAGGCAGTTTCTGAGAGACAGACGATAGCCTTGTGGCAAGGATGCTCATACACATTGCTGGTAAACATATTACTTCGAGGCAACCTTTGGCGAGGATCAGTCTGACTTGCATTGAGGAATTTCATTTCAATTGACGCTGCCTATTAGGCTTGCTTGCTTGCTCGAGGATACCATATTCATGGAACTGTCATTGAATTGGGATACAAACATCGTTGCTGGAGGATTCAAGGATCCTAGTGTGGTTGCTTGGAGAGCCACAAAAAAATATAGAAAAACATCACAAATTGAGATTATGTACCTCAAACCTGTTCTTCCGTTGGAAAGAAACCGATTCGCGCCGCAAATTTCCACGGGCTTAACCCGACAGACCAAGGACCGTTTGACGAACTGCTCGTCAATTGGCAGAACTAAACTCCACTCAATGCGCGTTGGAAGCATTTTGTAATCATTTGTAACGACAAATAAGAATTGGCGATGATCCTAAGCGACTGGAGACCACCAAGAGGGGAGGAGCTATCGCAGAAACCAAAAAAGATGGTGAAATTGATCGTAAAGATCCATCCGCAATTATTGAAGCTCCATGGAAGTATTCCGTCGACACATGCTTGCTTTTACCAGGTGTACAAGCTTAAATCCGTCCCTGGCCCTTGCTATCTACACATTTTTTCCATCTCTGCCGAACTTTTTTCGACGTATGCGACGGAGCATTATCATGGAGAAAATTCAGTTTTTCATGTCTGCTGATATTCCGGTCGTTTTTTCATTCCGAGCTCGATGCAATTTGATGAGTTGTTGGTGATAACGGTGGGCATCGACAGTTTCACCAGGTTTCAACAGTTCATAATAGACAATATCCCGCTGATCCCACCACGCGCATAGCATCGTCTTCCGTCCGAAGTGATTCAGCCTTGGAAAAATGTCGCTGGTGGGCCCAGGATTTTTTTCCTTTAGAATTCTGTAAATAAATCCACTTTTTGTCGTCAGTCACAATCCAATGCATAGACATCTTTCTTTTGTGTCTGGCAAGGAAGATTTCCCGTGTGTTTTGGCGCCGCTCCAACTGCCCATCGTTCAATTCATGCGGCACCCATTTTCCGACCTTTTCAACCTTACCCGTTGCACGTAGACGCATTGGTGAGAAACACCTAATTGCTTGGTGAACATTTTCTGGGTTTGAGTATCGTCCTCGCCCAAAAGAGCCTCCAATTCGTGGTTCTTAACTTTCATGGGCCGATTTTCACGCTTGTCGCTCAGATTGAAATCGCCATCTTTGAATCGACAGAACCAGTCTCGGCACATTGTTTCCGATAGAGCATTGTCGCCGTAGGCCTCCACAAGCATTCGATGCGATTCAGCGGCTGATTTCTTCAAATTGAAGCAATAAAGTAGAGTTTTTGCATGAAATTGCTGATGATATGGACTGATAATTGTTGACAGATGTCATACTCAAAACAGGAGATAATATGGCGTGCTCATAGCAGCTTGATACGTCCACTGACGCCATCTGTGAGCAAACCGCGGATTTAAGCTTGTATACATGGTATGGTAGTCAGGCTCTGGAAAGGGGGGGGGGGGTCCTTTGAGCACTTCATACACGTGTCATCATACAAAATTTAACATGCCCTTTTAACCGACGCATAGGTCCGCGCTAGATCCTGGAAATTCAATGAACGGGCATTCGCACGAGTTTACCCGATCAACACCCGAGCTAAATTGGTGAAAAAAAAAAAAAACAAAAAAATAGTGGCTCGACCGGGTGTGTGGAGCCGTAATTCAGTTATTTAAAATTGTTTCCTTTAGTATAACGATTGGAAGTAGCCCCACATTAACTTGACAATTTAAATTTTTCAGCAACAGCCGTTGGTCTATTCGAAGGTGATATTTTCGGTGAACCGGCGGCAGAAGAACCCGCTCAACCTGATGCAGCTGCACTTCAAGCAGCCGACGAGGATTCCGATGCCGATCTCGGACATTTCGATGATGGCGGTGTCTCCCCAATGCACAGTGACACAGGATCGCGTCCACCATCGGCCTTAGATCAAGCTGGCGCTAGTAGTGAACGCTTTCGGGCACCGTCAGCGATGCCACCAATGTCACCGCACGGTATCGATGCCCAAGCCCCGCTTGAAGAGAAAGAAGAAGACGCTGCAGCGGTGGCAGACCAAACTACCCTCATACACAATGAGGAGGAAAGTTTCGCATTGGCGCCTGTCGATGCATCGGCATATAAGGGTGTGACGAAAGCGAAACGGAAACGGAAACTGATTGTTGATGAAGTGAAGAATATTTCGGGTGAAGAAATGAAATCTCAGTTGGCCAATACCTCGGATATCGTGACGACGCTTGATCTAGCGCCGCCAACAAAGAGGTGGTGAATCGCGTTGAATTTGGTAGAAATACCCGGGCTTCGTATTAATATTACATTTTTATTTGCAGGTTGATGTATTGGAAGGAGACGGGAGGTGTTGAAAAGCTGTTTGCGCTGCCTTCGAGAGATATACCTGCTAGATTCCTCTTCAAGGTGAGTAGTGGAGTCCACGCGGGAAGTGAAGCTTATTCATTGTGAATTTGTTATGGTTTCAGAATTATCAAAGACATTTGTCGTCTCGTGCCTTCGGTGTGGAAGACTTCTCGGTCCTCGGGCCAAGTGATGTGTTGGCGCTTGAACAAGCGCAAGAACACGAATCTCCAACGACCGCCACTAATCGGCGCGGTCGCAAACGGAAGCTTCCTGCCATTGTTGAACAAGCCCTGGAAACACCAGTCATTCCAGAGCCCGAACCAATTCGTGAAGACCAAAGTCACGTGTCAGCACTGTCGCTGGATATGGGCGGGGTTGCTCCGGATGATTCTCTAATGCCACCACCTCAAACTCCTGGTTTTGAACCTCTGCGAAGTCCAGGACAATTCCCCATGAGACCATCGGACCCGATGACACCTCTCCTGCCCGGTTTACCGCATCCGCAAGAGCTGGACATCCATGATGATTTCCATCACACTGGTCTGACGCCTGCCGGATTACAGCATGGTGGCATGACGCCGCATCATGGTGGCATGACACCACACCATGGCGGTATGACACCACATCATGGCGGTATGACCCCGCATCACGGTGGCATGACTCCACATCACGCAGGTATTGTTGCACATCACGGTGGCATCACACCGCAACATCCGTACATGGAGCACATTGAGTCGATACCAAATTTGCCTGCTGACCAAGTCACGTCGATATTGAATGAGGCGGAGCAAAATGGTGCGTCACACGAAGAAATGCCATCATTTGAGGAACAACACGCCGACTTTGGCTCGGCTAAAGGTGCTGACACATCGGCGGAGATCGCCAATGATTGGGCTGAGGAGTACGAGTTCCCACAATCGGTGGGACAACCGGTAAGTTGTGGATTGGTCTTGATTTCATAGGACTTTTTGGGGAGTAACATTTGTTTTTGTGTTTCCAGCAACCTGGTGAGGAGCAGCAAGAGAATGAGACGGACGAGCAGTTCGAAGAACGTGTCCTTAACAAGAGGGCGGCTCAGATGTTTGTCGCTGTGCGAAGTCGGCTGAATAAGAAGGACCCGATTTACCTGAGTGAGATGACTTACAAAAATAATCGCAAGCAGGTCAGTGCTGGATTTCTATTTTCATTGTTAGTTGTTTAGCGTAGTTTTCGCCTGGGGGACTAGTCGAATGTAGTTATCTTTAAGTTCGGACCCCTAAGATCCGTCTCGATTGTTTAGCCACAGTTTCAGTTCTCAAGTGAATCCTCATCTTTTTCCAGGCGGCACAAAAATTCTACTCCCTGCTGGTGCTTAAAAAATTCCGGGCGCTGGAAATATCGCAAGATAAGTCGTACGGTGACATTCTGGTTACGAGGGGGCCCATGTTCGATAATCCAAAACTGTAAGGAGGGTGTTATGGCACGTCAAAGTCCGTGGCGTGGTCGCGAGTATCGCAAACGTTACCAGTCGCGTTCAACTGCAGCCGAAATGGTTTCAAACAAACAAAAAATCTATTCAAAAGAGGAGGAGTTTGCCGTGTGCCCTGCATGCCGGAAGCCACGCCTTCCAGTGCCTGCCAAAGGCACACGGCTAAAGATGTTCATCGCGAGCATTCAAAATATCGTCGAAACAAATCAACCGCCTCCGTTGCTGGGCGGACCCCCGCCCACTGGCATGTGTAAATAGTAATTCTACAAAAGAAATTTTAAGACAGAGAAACTATAATACAAAAAAAACGTAGGAAGAAATTTAGGAAAAAGCGAAAACTGTAAAATATTGAACAAAACTTTTTTGGCCTTATCAAATTTTCCATCACTGAGGACAGTGCAGTGACAAAAAATGGTTTTTACTTAAAAGAAACTCGAAAAAATCCAAAAAAATAAACCGACAAACCACAAGTAAGTAAAGGAAACTCTAGTATTTAGTGGAAATTGAGAGCGAGCGAGGTATAGTTGAGGAGGAGGAGCGTGTCTAAGGAAATTTAGTAGCGAAATAGGTTACGCTGTGAATGGGGAGTGGACCGTAGTCAACTTTGTAATGAATTTTAAATTAAGCGTTGCATGGAGATGACTCGACCCCGAGTAGATTTGGTTCATGTGCAGAGAACAATATATGAGTTACGTGTAAGGACATTTTAGGGTGTACGCGTCGTGAGTCTGAATATATGTGAAACTGTTTCTTTTTTTTTTCTCTTTTTTCTTGACTTTAATTTACACACGGATAGATACGTTACGGAGCAGACCATACAAGTGAAATGTTTTTAACCTTTTTTGTATAGAGAAAAAGTCAAAAGATTAGTCCTAAGTCGAATTAACTTTTATAATTTCAGTTTTAAATTATTGTAAGTGTTGTTGATTCGTTCATTTAAATGTAATATATTGATATGAAAATAGTTGGGCGTTTTATTTTAATTATTACAGCGTGAAGATAGCATGAGGTCAGTAAAAGTCTTCGAAAGGAAGAAGCATGAATAGTTTTAGTCTGAATGGTCCTTTTCTGTCCGACCGGACAAACGCAGATGTTTCTCTAGAAACGAATGAGTCAATATCAATTTCGCATCCGTCCTGATCAGGACGTGCGTACAAGTGTCCAGCTCCTTGGGCGCACAGACCGGTGTGGACGAGTGTTGGGTGGGAGAAATGGCCTTGATGCGGCGGAGATTGTCTCTCAGCAGACGCACCAACCCCGACTCTGTAAGACCCGATCTCTTGTCGAAAACCGGAACACTTGGGAGTCTCGGGTTCTCCCCGTATATCAGCTCCGCGGGGCTGACAGCAAACTCCTTTCGGCGGATTGTACATAGGTCGAGTAGGACGAGAGGCAACACTTGAGTCCAGGACGGATCGTTGCGTGCCATAATGGCAGCTTTCAGCGTCCGGTGCCAACGTTCTAGCATCCCATTGGATTGCGGGTGGTATGCAGTAGTCCGCTGGCGTTTAAAACCAAGGAGTTTGCCTAACTCGGAGAAAAGGGTGGACTCAAATTGCATTCCCTGGTCAGTGATGACCACTGTACGGACGCAAAAGCGAGATATCCACTCTCGACAGAGGACTTCGGCACAAGACTGCGCCGTAATGTCGTTCAGAGGTATTGCCTCAGGCCACCGCGTAAACCTATCGAAGATTGTGAGGCAATACTTGTAACCGTGCGAGTCTCGCAAAGGTCCTACTATGTCGAGGTGTATGGTGTGGAACCGCTTGGTAGTGCGGGGGAATGAGCTCACTTCTTTCCTTACATGCCTGGAGACTTTACACTTCTGGCATGCGATGCAATCTCTGGCCCTGGCTCTGAGCAGCCTGGTCTGATTATGCTTCAGGTTAAAGTTGCATAATTCGGCAAGTCTTCACACGACCTCCGCGTGGTGGCCGCTGGAAACCGTCTTCGGGCGGGCCAAGAGTGTGTAGGGCCGGGCTGGGAATAGGCTCATCCAACCGACGAGGATCTGCTTTTCTGCTGGTCATGTGTTAGGGGCAAGTAGATCTGACGGGGGGATGGACTGAAGCAACAGCACGGGGATAGTCCTCCCTGCACCGGAGAAGGTGCTAATAGGACCCCAAGCCAAGGTGGAACAGCATACGCCGAGGGCTGCGTGGCCAATGGGTAGCTTGGTCTTTAGTATGCGAACTATGAATACCTTGGGCACCTTCAGTTTCAAATAAGACCCTTACCCTGGTAGCCAGGCCAGCCAGGGTCGACATTCTTCCCGGACTACTCGTGGGACCAAGACATGGACTCAATTAACAAAAAAACTAAAACGACGATAGAAGAGGAGGCGATGATGCCAGGCGCATCATCGGAGGACGAGCTGCTGGCCTCCAGCCAGGAGACAGTGGCCGTCGAGAGCAGTACACTCGGTGCCAGTCGTAACATTTTTGTACTGAAACCAACTGCAGGGACCTCCCGGAGCGAGGCGTCAGACGGACTAGTGGCTTCCAGCCTGGAACCCACTGCCGTCAAGCTGGGTGTAGCGAGTACCAGACACAGTACTCCTGACCCGAAGCCCTCAGCGTCGGGGGATCCCTCGCAAGCGAAAACCGACAAGAATGTCGGTCGCCGGAAACCGGCTAAGAAGCGAAGGTCCACGGCTGTCCTTCTCAAGAGCCAGTACCAGAAGGCCATACATATTCTCGGCAAGATTGCCAAGAATAAGGAGACCGGTACTGTCGACGAGCGGGATGAAAAAGACCTCGCTAAATACCAGGCGATTGTTGATGAATACAACAGCAAACGCCGGGCTGACGAGCAGAAGGCGAAGCCCATCGCTCTAAAACGCAACCGATCTCAAGACGAGGTCGAACAAGATAAGAAGCGGAGCAGAGTGGGCAAGAGCGCAGATGCCAAGCAACATACGGAGGAAATTGTACAGCAACCGTCAGCCGACGGGCCACGTACTGCGAAGCCCTTCAGCGACGTGGCCAGGAGTCACTTACGTGTGGCGCTGGCGGATGGCAATTCTGCTAGCGGCAAACTAACGCTGGAGGTGTGGACCAGTGTTGAGGCTAGGCTGTCGGGCATGGTCTATGAACATCTCGTGGAGACCGGAGGCAAACACCCGGGACTCACTCTCCACTTTGATTCATCTCAGGTGGTCCGTGGGTTCCACGTAATAGCTTGCATGGACCAGTTCTCTAAGGACTTTCTCGGCTCGTGTGTCGCTAAGATCAGCGACGCTTGGGAGGGCGTTAAGCTCAAGATTATCCCTTACGACGAGATTCCCAGGAGACCGGTCGCTCGCATCTGGTTGCCAAAGATCCGCATGGAGAAGGACAAGCTCGTCCATTTCCTGCGCCTTGACAACACCGGGATTCCCATGGACGACTGGGTTGTTATAAAGTAGGAGGAACCTCAGATAAACAGCCAGCCCGTACTACTCCGCATAAACGAGGAGTACCTGGAGGCACTGAAAAAAGGCTGATTATAAAGTGTGGTTCGGAGTCAGGAATGCCAAAGTAAAAGTGTTCCCCTCTGTAAAACCGGACGACGACCTTGACCCAATCGACGCCGCCAACGAGCTGTTGGAGGAGATGACGATCGACGGTCCGACGGGGGCTGACAAACCCCCCACGCAAGCAGATCATGCTGAGTGTAACGCAGATAAATCTGCAGCACTCGAAGTGCGCCTCGGCTAATCTGCTCGTCTTCCGCTTAGAGGAAGACATCGACATCGCATTAATACAGGAGCCCTGAGTCGGAAGCGACCGAACCATCAAAGGGCTCCAAAGCAAATATTTTAATTTATTCCACAGCACAGGAGACGCTGATCAGGCTAAACCTAGAGCATGTATTCTTGCGAGGAAGAGTCTGCACGCTTTCCTGTGCCCAGACCTGAGTTCCAGTGACCTAGTTGTGGTCAAGCTGGAGCAGGTGGGGGCAGAGAACATGTATATTTCCTCGGCGTACATGGTTCACGACCGATCAGCTCCGCCAGAAGAACTACAACATCTGACGAACACCATAACACCAAAGAAAGCCAACCTGCTGATAGGCTGCGACGCAAATGCAAGGCATACGCTTTGGGGCAGCTCCGAAATCAACGAAAGAGGTGAGTCATTCTTTGATTTTATTATTACTTCAAATCTATCGGTGTGTAACAGGGGCAGTACACCAACCTTTCATTTCCCCTGCTCGGAGAACTGTGACGGTTGGGAGGAGGTCCTTGATATCACCCTAATAACCGACAACGGGATTCTTAGGGTGGAGGACTGGAGAGTGTCTGACCAGAGATCCTTCTCTGACCACAGTTGGATAATCTTCAGTCTAGATTTCGCCGCAGAGGTCTCCAAGCCCTTTAGAGACCCCAGGAGGATCGACTGGAGAAAGTTTGGTCAGGTAATAAAGAACAAACTCTCCGGTGCGCAAATTGGTAGGATTGGCACGACAGACGAACTGGAGTCAAAGGTCGGGGCTCTGGAGAAGGCATTTGATACCGCCTTCAAAGTCTCGTGCCCTGCTAAGTACAGCAAAAAGACCCTGCCACCGTGGTGGAACGAAGATCTCTCTAGTCTCAGGAAGCTGACCAGAGAAATCTTCAACATCTGCTACAGGCAAAAATACTGGCAGCCATACAAGGACTGCCTAAAGATACAAGTCGGCCATCAGGACCGCCAAGAGGCGGTCTTGGCTAGACTATTGTCAGAACATTGAAAGCACTAGTGAATCCGCGAGGCTCAATAAGATTCTGTCCAAGGAACATAACAGTCCATCCTTCCTTAAAAAGTCGGAAGGCTCCTGGACGGAATCTTCTAGTGAAACCTTGGAGCTGCTGGTGCAAACGCACTTTCCCTCCAGCGAGGAGGACTGTGAGTCAGAACCTCGCTTGGAGGGTTTGCGTCAACCCCAGCTGTGCGAGACTATCAAATCGGTAATTACCGGGGATAGGATCGGCTGGGCTATAAACAGCTTCTCTGCATACAAATCTCCAGGCCCAGATGGCATAATGCCAGTCATGCTACAGAAGCAGCAGGAAAGGGTTGTGCCGTGGCTTGTTGAGATTTACCGGAGCTGCATCACTTTAGGATAGGTACCGCAGTCCTGGAGGTGCGCACGGGTGGTTTTCATACCGAAAGCGGGCAGGCGAGATCATGAGTCCGCGAAGGACTTTCGGCCAATCAGCCTGACCTCTTTCGTGCTGAAGACCCTAGAACGCGTTCTGGACATTCACTTAAGGACGATTATGGAGAGAACGCCTTTCTCTAAGTCCCAGCATGCCTACCTCAAAGGAAAATCCACAGAAACCGCCCTCCACGAGGTAATTGGCACGATTGAGCGGTCGCTGCAGTACAAGCAATATACCCTTGCTGCCTTCTTGGATATAGAAGGAGCTTTCAACAACGTCAGTACCAACGCCATCAAGGAAGCCTTGACCGGTATTGGATTGGAGGGGTATCTCACGCATTGGATTATATCCATGGTGAGTACCAGGATAATCCAGTCCGATCTGGGAGGCAACCACTTGACCAGAGCCGTGAACAGAGGCACGCCCCAGGGTGGTGCTATCTCACCGGTGCTCTGGTTAATAGTAATGGACAAAATTTTACGTACATTGGACAGCAGCGGGGTGAAGGCGGTGGCGTATGCCGACGACTTGGTGATATTATTATAGTATCAGGGATGTTTCTGTCCATTATGAGCGACATCATGGAAGGAGCGTTGCGAAAGGTGTGCCTGTGGGCCGCAAGATGTGGACTCAGCATAAACCCAACCAAAACGCAACTGATGCTATTCACCACCAAGACAAGGATACCTGAATTCCATCTACCACGGCTGAATGAACAAAGATTGGTTCTTTCCTCTAATGTAAAGTATCTGGGTGTAATCCTGGATCCTAAGCTAAATTGGAGGTTGAACATAGAACTGAGGGTTAAGAAGGCCTGTATAGCCTTCTATGCCTGTAAGAGAACCTTTGCCAAGAAATGGGGTCTCCGGCCGAGGATGGTTCTCTGGATGTACACCGCTGTAGTGCGTCCGATCCTGACGTACGGATCTATTGTATGGTGGCAGGCTTTGAAGAAGAAATACAATAGAACGAAGCTTAATAGGATTCAAAGAACCGCGTGTGTAGGTGCTACTGGGGCTCTGCAGTCCTGCCCGGCAGATGCTCTCAATGTACTCCTGCATCTCCTCCCCCTAGACCTCCACATCAAATATGTTGCAGCGTGCAGTGCCGTCAGACTACGTGAGTCCGGATGCTGGGCAGCGAAGTCCTACGGCCACAGCAACATTCTAGATGAAATACCTCGAGAAATCTGGGCATCCCCCACGGACTATGTCACACGCAAGCTGAACTTCACGAGAAACTTTGCTGTGGACCTTCCAACCAGGGCAAAGTGGAAGACCGGCGGCGTGTTGCAAGACTATGACACGGTATTCTTTACGGACGGATCAAAGATGGCCTATGGAGTCGGCGCGGGGGTTTTCTCGAATACACACGGTGTATCCAAGTCGTATGGTCTCCCAGGTTTCACCAGTGTATTCCAGGCGGAAGTACTGGCGATATTGGAAGTCTGTCGATGGCTGGAGCGTGATTCGAGCCCCAAGCGTAACATAGCCATTCTGACCGACAGCCAAGCGGCCATCAAGGCCTTGTACTCAACGACGACATCTTCCCGGTTGGTGGGGCAGTGCAAAGACACGCTCAACCATCTGGGCGGCACGCTCCAGATCACTCTCCTCTGGGTTCCCGGGCATAGGCACATAGAGGGAAATGAGCGGGCTGACGGATTGGCCAGGCAAGGCTCTGCTCTTGGCAGTCCCTCGGGGAATACAGTCGGTGTTCCGCTGGCGGCTGTCGGGGGCCGAGTCTACTCGCACTACCTAGCAGCCGCGGGCCTGAGATGGCGAAGGCTTACAAGCTGTGCCAAATCAAGGAAAATTTGGCCCGCTTATAACATAGCCCGATCACGAGAGCTCCTGTGCCAGACGCGTGCAAATGCATTCAAGATTACGGCGGTCTGCACGGGGCACTGGCCCATAGGGGACCATGCCGCTAGGCTCGGCTTATCCTACAACTCGCACTGCCGAAGCTGCGGAGAAGGAAGGGAAACCCTCATGCACTTTCTCTGCGATTGCCCGGCTCTGGCTCGAGTCAGGCTGCGGACACTGGGTAAACCTTTTTTGGGGACCTCAGTGAGATTTCTAGCTGCAGGGTCGGAGAGCTGCTTTCCTCCGTGAATGCTACGGGCTGGCTCTGAGGAACCGAGCCAGCCGGACTCTGCTTCCCTGTTCCTATAACAACAGTCACGGTGTTAGGAGCTTGTGGCATCAAAACGGCGCACCAAAGCGCTAATTGGGCTCCTCGGAGCGGCCACTGATACCTACCTACCTACCTTCCTCGTCTTTCCAACTGCAAAAGCGAGTGATGACCACCTTCGTTCTTCGCCCACACTGACTGGGACAAATTCAAGTCAGACCTCGCACCAAGGTTGCACTTGAAAAAAACTCGCAATTGATCGCAACCTGTTAAACATAAAGATTGATGAAGCCATCATCTCAGCCCCAGATGTCATTAATACTACATTCAAGAAAACAAGGCTTATCAAGGTCGATGAATTTCAATATAATTCACTCCCTCATGATATCATGCTTCACATGAAAGTCAGACAAATTTGGCGTCGAAAACTCAAAGGAATTTTCCACAAATACGGAAATAAAGTTAATGCTGAGTTCAAAGCCTTGCTTTCCTGGATTAATTGCCTGAGAACAGTTATCTGGGAAAGAGTGGCGAATTTTTCAGAATATCTACAGGCTAACCAGCAAACATAAATCCCGCAACTCCGTTCTTATTAAGAATCTGGAGCCCATTTACAGTGACGCTAGGAAAGCCCAAGTTCTCGCGGAATCTTTTGAGACTCAGTTCAATTCCTCTTCGCCCCAAAACCACCCGGCTATATCGTCGATTGTTGATTCAACAATTAAGGCCTTTGTCTCTGAGAACTCAAGCAAACTAACAACATTTTCCACACCGAGCCCTTCAGGTAAGCCATCGGATTCGCAATACTCTTTGAGTGAGTTTACCTCAACTCACCGATTCAACCAAAAGCCTTAACGATAAAAGGTCAACCGGGCCTGATGAAATCCCGAACTTTGTAATTAAGAACCTTCCTAGAGCCTCCTTGAAATTTCTGTCAGCAGTTTTCAATAACTACATTAATAATTGCTATTTCCAATCTACGTGGAAAGTAAAAAAAATCATTTCGATCCGAAAAAAGGCATCTTCAGCGAGCCAAGGAAGACTCCCTCTAATTTAGGCAAACTGGTTGAGAAAATATGGACAATTGGGCTGGTCCAGCATTGCAATCTCAACAATATTATCCCTGATCACCAGCTTGGAATTCGTTCCAAACGCGGAACCCGATACGAACTGAGCTACCCCCACGACACAGTCGTCTCAATATTTAACGTCAACAACAAATCGACCGTAGCGTGTGCGTTAAATTTAGAAAAGGCCTTCGACTCCGTGTGGGTAAACGGCCTCCTATATAAATTAATCGACAGCGAATTCCCAGTCCCGATAGTTAGAATTGCGTTAAGTTAAGTGGGGAATAAATTCTCCGATCGCTTAATGGTAACGTCGAAAGTGCCGCAAGGATCCATTTCCGGGCCAACTTTCCGACGTTCCGATCCCCGATAATGGCGTTGACCTGATTCAATTTGCCAATGACATGCTTATTTTCACCTCGAACCTCCACCTCAACAGGGCAGTCAAAGCGGTTGAGAACTACATTGTAGATCCCTGCAGGTACTACCGTAGCTGGGGAATTAAGATAAACGAGGTAAAAACGCAAATCTGCATCCTTAGGAGAAACTCTAGATACTTAGGTTCTGGAGGTATCCACAGGAAAGCCAAACGCTTGAGAATCGGGAACACTACAGTGAGCAGATTACCTTGATCAAATACTTGGGAGTAAAACTGAATGAACTCCTTAAGTTCAACCCGTATCTTCAGCTCTCTGTCAGCAAGACATGCGGGGCAGTTAGTAGCATATACTCTCTTCGGAAGAGAGTAGGCTCTAATAAGACCCATTATCTGCTACGGAGCGTCAACTTGGATCACATGCTCCAACAATGCCATTGCAAAATGCGTGGCATTCGAACGACGAATTCGTAGACACTGCACTGGCTTGTCTTACAACTGGAAGACCAAAAAGGTTGGTAAAAACGGCGAAGTGTATAGGTAAGCCAAAGTGCAACCACTTCGAGAATACATTCTCAGTGTGCTGGAAAAATTCTTCGAAAGAACGGAGGACCACTCTAACCCGCTAGTTCAGCATCTCTGCCAACAGGGTAAAGCCACTCCATTAGTCACATAGGCCCTGCCAAATCGTGAGTTCAACTTTAAAGCCCAAATTCCTCATCCTCTTTGACACTCCTGGTCTGATAGGGGTAGATAGAGGTTAAGCAGGTGCGTGTGCTGTCCTTTAGTGCGGGTGCAGCTTTTTATCAATGCAAAAGTATTAACAAAAATTGTTAAGATCAATGTATATCAATAATCATATACAAACTAGAGTAGGAAAGGGTTAGGAGGTCTGAAGGGAGGGGATGGTGGCGGTATGAGGGGATAGCGTTATGACTGTGTATGTTGGAGTAAAACTGGATGAGGTTATTTTCATGGGTTTGACATTTGGTGAGGAATTTGGTTAGTGGGGTGAGGAGGATCTGGTCTATGCGGGAGCACTTTACCTCATCATAGACAGCTTGGTTGGAGTGGATATTGGACTGGGAAAGGGCGAGGCGGAAGAACCTTCTTTCACGCACCCGGAGACGCTCCATTTGAGCTGAAGAGACGTCACACCATGCGACGAATCCGTACGTGATTAAGGGACGGATTAGCTGTTTATAGCAGTAGAGTTTTACTTTGGGGAGGATAGCGGAGTCTTTCTTAAGGATGGGCCATAGGGTTTTTAGGCCTGTTAGGGTCTTTGAAAGGATGGAGTTTACCTGGGGCACGGGTGACAGACGAGAGTTCATGGTTATTCCCAGGTATTTAGTGGATTGGACGGAGGGAATGGTGGATGTTCCGATTTTGATCGTGAGGTTGCGGGTGTCGGCTAGCATCTTGCGGGTAAAGGTGGCTCTACCGCGGAAGACAATGGCTTCGCATTTGCTGGGGTTGAGGAGGAGTTTCCAAGATTGGAGGAATTTGTTGAGGGTTAAGATTGTGGTATTGATGTGGTTTTGGGCGGATTGTATGTTTCGGGACGAGGTGTAAAGGATCAAGTCGTCCGCGTACTGGATGGTTTTGAGCGTTTGTGGAGAGTTGGTGGGGTGTTGGAGCGGTATATCGGCGGTGTATAGGGAGAATAGTGTTGCTGACAGAACTGAGCCTTGGGGGATGCCTGTAGGAGGACTGTACAGGTCGGATAGGGTATCGTGGATACGGACTAGGGATTGGCGGTCGGATAGGTAATTTAGGACAAGTTTGCATATCTGAGGGTGGAATTTGAAGGCATGGGAGAGTTTGTAGGTGAGGCCTTCGTGCCAGACCGCATCGAAGGCTCTCTGGATGTCTAGGAGGCAAGCGGTGGTGGGGATGTTCTTGTTTAACTGGGAGAGGATCTCAGTCTTGAGGACTAGGAGAGCATGTGAGGTGCCGTGGCCACGTTTGTTGGCAAACTGGAATGTGGGGATAATGGCGTGATTAGTGATGATATCGTGGATGACGTGCTCGAAAATTTTCGATGTCACGTTGAGGAGGGAGAAGGGGCGGTAGCTGTCCGGGGAAGCTGAAGGTTGGTCCTTTTTTAGGATTGGGGCGATGTGGGATTCTTTCCATGGAGTGGGAAAGTGTGCAGATAGGAGGCATAGATTGAAGAGTTGAGCGAGGAAAGGGCTTACGATTTTGGCGAATTTTTTTAGGATGATGATTGGGATGTGATCGGGGCCGGTTGATTTTTTTATAATTTCGGGAGAGGATGATGGATTCAACTGTTTGGGATGTGATGGCTTGTATTGGCAAGCAGTGAGGTGTTGTAGGTTCGGGTGGTGAGATCGGGAATTAGGCATATGTAGATGGCGTGGTGGTGAGGTTGTGGATGCGTTGGCGCACATTGGTTTCTGTGGGGGTATCAGACAATTGTCGGGTGGTGTGGTGGGCGGCCAGGAAGCTGTTAGCAATCAGGTCGGCGTGGGCATTGGTTGAGGTGTTGTGCGGGAGGACGCTGGCTGTGCTGGGTTTGGCTAGTCGAGGACAAGTACCACGGAGTTTATTGCATGTTTGCTGATTAAGCGAGATGTTCGCATGCATCACAGCGTAGTGGTCAGCGTATAGCGTTTGGATATGGGATTGGATGAGGTGTGAAAGGGAGTAGATACGTGATTTGAGGAAGTTAAACTGGGGAGCGTATCTGTGTCGATGGAGTTGGCGTCTTAGGGTGACTTTTTGCTTGATGAGGTCAAGGACATGGGGAGGCAGGGTGATTAGGCCCTGGTAGTTTAGTGGTCTGAGAGGAATAGTTTCGCTACAGGCTTTTTGTGTGGATTCCGTGAACTTTTCCACGGCTGAGTCGATTTCGGTAGGAGACGGATTGGGTGGGAGGCAGATAGTTGACAGTTTGTCGGCTAGGTTATAGTTCAGGCGTTTCCAGTTGGTCGCAGCGTAGTTGGGAAGGAATTTAGGCTGGGATTTGGGGAGGCGATCAGTGATATTGAAGTGGAGAACCACTCCGTCACGATCGCTCAAGCCTGGAATGGTGGGAAGGTCTTGGGGGGAGGTAGGCGTGCTGGGGAGGACGAGCAGGTGGTTGCTTATCAGGAAGAAGTCGATGAAGGAGTGTGTATTTCGCCTGTGGTAGGTGGGTTGATTGGTGGGGAGGAGGGTGAGCTGTAGAGGGTGGGAGTGTTGTGCGTACCAGATGGCTAACCTATTGCCATTGGCATTAGCCGGATGCGTGTTGGCTCCGCATTTGATGCAGGATGGATTTTCTTCCTGCTTCTTTGGGCATTGTCGTGGCCCGTGGGGGGTGTTGCATTTAACGCAACGGTAAGCCAGATTGCAATGGGACGCTGCATGCCCAATGCGCTGGCAGTTGCGGTATTGGGTGATTTCGTGTAGTTGGACCGCTTCGAACTTGACGATGCAGTGAAACATCGCCCTGGCTTTCGTGAGGGATGATTGCTGGAATTTTGGGGCAAAGGTTACAAGGAAGAGGTGGAGGGGTTTCGCGTTTCGTCCGGAGGAGCTAGTTTCGTATTGACGAACGCTGATGGCTTCGGAGATGCCGAGGCGGTGTAGCTCCTTGAGGATTTCTTCGGGGGAGTAAGTAAAATCTAGTCCCCGGAGGACTAGGTTGACGGGTTTCATATGGGATGGGGTGTATGTGAAGAAGGGGGAGTTACCTTCTTTCAGTATATTTTTGGCAGATTCGTAATCTGCCTGGGAAGTGGCGAGGACGTGGGTGGAGTGAATTGATGTCTTTTTTAGGGCTATGTTGTTAGGGATCGTGGGGAGGATTTTGGTGGTAATGTTCTTTGAAGTTGTGGGGTCAGCGCGTATGATTAAAGGCGGAAATTTTTCCTGACTTACCTCTTGCGACTTAGGTTTGGCTGCTTGAACGGCTCGTGGTGTGGTTGAGGTTGTTGTTATCGGTGTGTGGGTGGATGGCTGTTGCAGCTGTCAGGCTGGACCTTCGGCGACATTGATTGGTGTGGTAGTTGGATGAGGGGTGCTTGTAGTTTCTATTGCTGCGGTTGGGATTTGTTGTATCGTCGGATTTTTCACTTCTGCCATGGACCGTTCTCCTCGGTTCTCATGGCATGATGTGGTTGGCGTGATCGTTTGGTGAGGGCTATGGTGCTTTTCGTCAGTGACGAACTGAACAGAGCGGCGAGCCGGTCGTACCGACTCGTCATTTCCTTGAGGGAGGTCCTCAGTTCTTGGACCTGCCTCCGTAGAGCGGCGACTTCGTCCTCGTCGTCGTCCGACGTTTCGCGAGCCATGTCCGACTCGTGAGCCATGTCCGACTCGCGAGCCACGTCCGACTCGCTCTCTTCTGGGGCGGATTCCCGACTGCCTTCGGGACTAGATGGGGCTTCGCCTTCGCTATCTTCGTAGGGGTGAACCCTTTTGGGTTCAGGATCCATCCCCTGGGGCGACAGTGACCTGTCGATCACCTGGCGCTTGGACATTGCAGAACACAATAACACTTCGTTCACAAACTGGTTTACTCGCGGAGCATTTTAATGAACACGTCCGATCCGCTCGGACTCGACTACGCTGATGACATCTGTCTGCTCTCTTATCGCGTCATGTATCTTACCCAAATGATTCTGGGCATGCAGAGATGAACACCAACGACACCAAGATTCCTACTCTAACTGGTCATCGCAATCTTCTATTCTACATTAACAGGCAGAACATCAATTTGTCTAGGTTGCTAGCCTTGTTTCTGCCGATGGTGGTACCGAGATTAATATCAGTCTATGTTATTTGGTCGAAGTTTTCGGAATGCTGATAACTCAACACTAAAGTCAAGTTGAGGTTGTTCCGTAGTTCCGAGCAATCACCATCATCAACGGCGTAACAACCGGTATCCGGTCTAGGCCTGCCTTAATAAGGAACTCCAGACATCCCGGTTTTGCGTCGAGGTTCACCGATTCGATATCCCTAAAAGCTGTCTGGCGTCCTGACCTACGCCATCGCTCCATCTTAGGCAGGGTCTGCCTCGTCTTCTTTTTCTACCATAGATATTGCCCTTCCTAAGTTCCGAGCAATAGATTGTGTTGTGTGAACACCTGTTTTCGTCGTGTCATTGGCGTACTCTGAGTTTTGAAAATCTCGAGCTAAGACCTAACTCGGCGTATGACGTCTTAATTAAAGGGTAGAAGTGGCAGTGGGTAGGTCACACTTTCAGAAAGGGCAACGAATGCTTTGGATTCATGCCATACAATGAAACCCACTTTTTGAGAGTGACCATCGAGTGGGGTGCCTTAGAATCACAAGGCACAGAACAGTAAAGGAGGAATGTAAGCTTCTCGGGAAGACCCGGAGAGAGCTCAAGCTCATTTCATTGAATCAGGTAGTGATGGTCTGTAAGCGTAGGTAGTGCGCTATTTTCTGTTTAGGAGATATCTTTTTTTTTACAGAGTGGGCACATTCAGTTCATCGACATTAATATGTTTACACAGATTTTCTGTTATAATTCGTTATCACAGACGAGAATTGCATTACCCGTTCCAGTCTATTTGAGTAATAAAGTTAATATTTATGATATATTTTTATTAAATTGCTTTGTTTAATGGAACAGATACATTTTAATAAAGCGCTGATGTGGTATGCCATCACGACTGTTGAAATATCTACCATAAAAGATACAGATATATTTAATTATTTTCATTCTGGTTCACCTGAAACTTAATTACAAAATGGAACAAAGATTATGATTTGTTCTTTGTTAGGTTCTTCTTTGTTGCTAATCAAATCCAAGGACTTCCTCCGTTACTGACAATGATATCTATCTTTCGCTATTTTCAAGTTTTCAACCAGTTGAGGTCGAATAATAGCAAAAGTGCACTCATTGAAAACATGAGAGGCCAACGTTTTAAGAACCTTTTTTTTCCATATGAATATAGAATGGCACTAATAAATCTTTTTTTTTTTAATTTTCATTTAGTATAATAAACAAAACACTTATTACATTCAAACCAAGGCAATTGTCCGCTTTTTATAGATTTAATATATTTTTTTTTAATTGAAATATGCGACACTTTCGCTAAAATGTGAACAAGCAAAGAATTATAAAAGCTGCAATGAAGAAATGAGTCTCGTTCGTTGTTGTAATGAAATATCTGTAAATATGTAAACAAATCTGCTCAAGAAGCGATTAATGAAACACAACTGTCTGTCGGTTGAGTTTAGTTAGCAATGCTTGTATGGAAAAGATACTGCTACGTAAATATGAATATTAAAAGAATTAAATCCAAGTAAGGGCATTTAACTGGCTTTTGATACAATTAAAATTGTGACAAAAGATAACTGAATTTTTAAATGAATCAAATGGGGCGGCATCATTATTTTTTTAATTACTTTTATTAAAATATCTTTTGTAAAATGACTAAAAAAAAATCTGGGAAATGCATGGATTAATTGAGACCAATGTACGAAGCGTACCTAAACAAGGAAACGAATTCGAATACCATTTTTTTTCGGTTACCACCTGTCGGCCAGCACCTCGGGGAGCTTTATTAAATGTCCCGTTGACACGTAATGCATGCCTCTGCGGTAACCAGACTCGAGAGAATTCAGGGGTCCTGTTTGAAACTTCAGCGCCTCTCACGTTATTCATCATCATCAACGGCCCAACAACCGGTATCCGGTCTAGGCCTGCCTTAATAAGGAACTCCAGACATCCCGGTTTTGCGCCGAGGTCCACCAATTCGATATTCCCAAAAGCTGTCTGGCGTCCTGGTCTACGCCATCGCTCCATCTTAGGCAGGGTCTGCCTCGTCTTCTTTTTCTACCATAGATATTGCCCTGATAGACTTTCCGGGCTGGATCATTCTATCCACAACCTGACGGTCATGGTATCGCTCATAGATTTCGCCAGGCTACGGAATCGTCCATCCTCACGTAGGGGGCCAAAAATTCTTCGGCGGATTCTTCTCTCGAACGCGGCCAAGAGTTCGCAATTTTACTTGCTAAGAAACCAAGTCTCCGAGGAATACATGAGGACTGGCAAGATCATAGTCTTGTACAGTAAGAGCTTTGACTCTATGGTGAGACGTTTCGAGCGGAACAGTCTTTGTAAGCTGAAATAGGCTCTGTTGGCTGACGTTGTATTCTCCTATCCTTATTCTTCTTCGTGTTTGTGTTTGACCGGTGCGGTTTGATGTTGTTGGTTGATTCGTTTTCGGTGCTGACGTTGCCACCATATATTTTGTCTTGCCTTCATTGATGTGCAGCCCAAGATCTCGCACCAGTCGCCGCCTGCTCGATCTGGATGAAGGCAGTTTGTACGTCTCGGGTGGTTCTTCCCATGATGTCAATATTTATTTATTTATTTAATGAGGACAATACACAGAAAACAAATTTCTTATTACATATTGTCCTCAGAGGGAGGAGCAAGTAAAAGGGGGAGAGGGACATAGAGTCAAAGGAACCAAGCTGTAGGGCATTGTAGGACCGGCAAAACCTCGGGATCGGAGAGTGAAAGTAAATCTCGAGCTCGGCGAAGGGCATGTCAAAAATGTCCGCATTACGTGTGTCATGAGACGAGGCGATACGGAGAGTAATATCCGAGTTGGCGGAGCAGTCCATCAGACCATTGCAGAGTTTGAAAAGAGTACACATATCAAGGAAAATACGGCGTTGCTGTAGGGAGGGGAGATTGAGGGTGCGGAGTCGTGACGGATAATCAACCCGTGGAAGGTTCTTTTTGTAAAAGAGGGTCCGGGTGAATTTGCGTTGTACAGCTTCAAGAGCGCGGCCGTCACGGATGCGGTAGGGGGACCAGACTACACAGCAATATGCAAGGATGTTTTTGACAAGGGAATTGAAGAGTGTTAAGGAGGGCTGAATTGAGGTAAAGTCGGATGAGGAACGTAGGATAAAACCAGACATTTTGGAAGCTCTATTGATGATGTCAACTAAGTGGGAATTGAAACGAAGTTTATCGTCGAATATTACACCCAGGTCTTTGAAGGAGGTCAGTAGTGAAAGGGGTTGACCACTGAGAGAATAGGAAAAGGATGAATGGAGACGAAACAGAGGCAAACAATTTAAGGTCGTCTGCGTAAAGCAAATACGGACAGGTGAGGATGGAGACGAGGTCATTGATAAAAAACAGGAAGAGTAGGAAGACCAAGTATAGAGCCTTGGGAAACACCAGAGGAAGCAGAGAAGGAACGAGATGAGTGACCATGAAAAGAAACTTTGCAGGAACGGTATGAGAGATAGAAGTAAAGCCAGGAGATGACTGAGGGAGGGAAGTCTAGCGAAGAAAGTTTGGAGAGGAGAATGTTATGGTCAACGGTGTCAAAGGCTTTGAAGAAATCAGTATAAACAGCATGTACCTCCTGTTGTGAATTCAAGCGTTTAGCTACAAAGTTGGTAAAGACCAGAAGATTCGAATCCGTTGATCTATGTTTCACGAAACCATGCTGCTCTTTGACAATGAGGTGACCGAAGTGCGCGGTCAACCAGTCGTTGACGTATCTTTCTAGGATTTTGGAGCAAGAGGAGAGAAGAGAAATGGGGCGGTAGTTCACAGCAAGGGAAGGGTCTCCGCTCTTGAGGATAGGAATGATAAGGGCTTCTTTCCAGAGACGGGGAAAGTTGCATTTATCTAGACTTTTGTTGTAGATTATACACAGGGGGAGGGAAATGTGTTTTCTACAGTTAAGGAGGAAGAGATTAGGAAGCCCATCGGGGTCAGGTCCGACATTGGGGTCAAGGTTACCAATGAGGAACTCAAGCAAGGAAGGCGTAAGGAGAGGAATGGCTAGTGATTCGGAGGAGTCTGTGGTTATGAAAGGTGTAGAGGGTGAAGGGCTCGAGGGAGAAAACACTGAAGAGAAGTAGGTGCAGGGAAGGTCGCAGGATTGTTGTGGGGAGTTGGCAGTGGAGTCAGCGAAGCTGATAGAAGAAGGGACAGATTGAATTGGATTACGAGAGTTGCGAGCGTAAGACCAAAAGGGTTTTAAGTTACCGCGGGCAAGGGCGGCTTCGACGCTCAATAGGTACCTTTTACGCGCCTTTCTGACCATTGACTTCACAGTAGATCGTATAGCTTTAAAGTGAGCAAGGTCGGCGTCATTTTTAGAAGCCCGAAACTTCTTTCTCAGTGTATGTTTCAAGCGAATGTTAATATGAAGTTCCTTTGTGAACCAAGTTGGGTAAGAACGTAGGCAGGGAGGGGAAGAAGGGACATAACAGGAGAGGAGATCAGAGAGGATATTGTAGAAGTTGTTAAGAGCTTGATCACACGATGAATTACTTAATATATGAACTCAGTTGAAAGACGCTAAAGCTGAGTTCAGACCGTCAAAATTGGCTTTGCGGAAGTTGAACTTAGTGGGTTTACGCTTGGTTTTGGGTTTTGAACGAGGGAGCTCCGCTTCAAATTCAACCGCGGGATGATGAGCGTCGGTTGTTACATACGGGGATGTGCCAGGAAATAAAGAGAGGTGGCGCTCGGGGAGGTTGGAAAGGAAGAGATCGAGAGTGCGGCCCAAGGAGTTTTTGGTGGTGTTGAAATTCAGGGCAGAGCAAGTATACATAAAGGAAGAAAGTGGGAGGGAAGAATGGGAGAGGTTGTTGGAAGGAATTGGAAGACTAGGATGATTAGGCCAGTTGAGCATGGGGAGGTTGAAATCTCCACAAAGGAAGAAAGGGAGGGAAGGGAATCTGACGGAAAGGAGTTCTGACAAACTGTCAAACAATTCTTCATACAGGTGAGAAGGGCTAGCACAGGCGACATAAACACAAGAAACAATGAACGGGAGGAAGTTGGGCGGGGAGACACGAAGAGCAACACAATCAAAAGGAAAGCCAGAGGAGGAGAAGACGAGTTCAGCGGGGAGTGAATCTTTTATAGCAATTAGGACTCCACCGCCAGTGGACTTACGAGAAGCATCCCGGTCCCTGTCACAACGGAAAGTGGAGTACCCTTCGGGGAGCTCGGAGTATAATATGGCATCGTCTAGCCAGGTTTCGGAGATACAGATGGCATGGTGTTGCTGAGCCAGCGCGGATAAATTGAAGGCCCCCAGCTTGATTCTTAAACCCCTGACGTTCTGATAAAACAGACGGACAGTGAAGATGGATCCAGTTATATAGCTCGGCGAGGCAGGCGGGTTGCCCTGAAATTTACCCGCGAATTGGGGCGCTTATACGGCTTTATGAATACACCTTCAGGCCAGAAAGAAGGGTTGCCGAAGACTCAACTTCGTGTGGGTAAGTAACATTGAAAGATGCAATGACCCGGTCGGTGTTGTCGTCTTTTGTGAGTTTAATGCAGGACAGAGGAGAGAGTAAACCAACTTTGCTCCTTATATACTCCAGAACATCGTCCGTAGACGTTGTGAACGCTAGCCTGGAGATGAAGAGCTGTTTAGGTGGGGACGCCACCTTTAACTTGGGGCCACTGGTATGGATGGTTGAAGTGCCAGGATATATGGCGGTAGCGCGAAGCGGAGCTTCGTTGGCGACTGGAACGATGTCAGAAAGTGGGGCGGCTGTGTTCCGATTCAAAACTTGCTGAGGAGGCTGCGGATATTGTCCCCTCGTAGGCGCGATGGAGCGAGACAGGATCGGAGGCTCGGTGGACCGTAACTCGTCGCATGGGGGCCGCTGGATTAGGGGTGTAGAGCCAGTGGAAGCAACCCTGATGTAGGAGGGCATTGCAGGCGAATTCAATACAGAATGAGAGGCCTGGTGTATAGACTCCTGAGATGATGTTGAGGCTACATTGTTATGTACAGTAGAAAGCGCCTTTTCGGAAGTCACAGTCTCGTCTAACGGATTCCTGAGCCGTCGGGAACATGCAGATGACGACGTCGATCGCTGCATTTTTGGCACTGCACCAGTGTTGCGGTTGACGTTTTCGGCGGAATTCAGTGATTGCGCTGAATCGGGGAGCTTGGTATGGTCGTCCTTGGCAGAAGGAGATGTAGACACAGCTGGAGGTACAGTAGATACAGTAGAAGCCGCCGGTAGAGGGAATCCATTTGACTTCGGTACCAAAGCGGAAGTCTCAACGGCGCGCTGAATGGCGGCCAAGGTCGAGGACTGTTTATTGAGCAACTGTATTGCATCAGACAGCGTGGAGCCATGGCAAGTGTTGCAGCATAGGCCAGTAGTTGAGTTGAGTTAAAGAGGATCGCACCTCTTGCATTTACCTCAGCATCACGGATCACATTCTCGAAGGCCAGCTTAAAGAGGACGCATGATAAGGCATCCCCTTGTCGTAGACCGTTGTTGATGTCAAATGGTCTTGAGAGTGATCCTGCTGCTTTTATCTGGCCTTGCACATTGGTCAGGGTCAGCCTAGTCAGTCTTATTAATTTCGTCGGGATACCGAATTCTCTCATGGCCGTGTACAGTTTTACCCTGGCTATGCTATCATAGGCGGCTTTAAAGTCGATGAATAGATGGTACAACTGTTGTCCATATTCCAACAGTTTTTCCATCGCTTGCCGCAGAGAAAAAATCTGATCTGTTGCTGATTTGTCTGGAGTGAAGCCTCTTTGGTATGGGCCAATGATGTTTTGGGCGTATGGAGCTATCCGGCCTAGCAAGATAGCGGAGAATATCTTATAGATGGTACTCAGCAACGTGATGCCTCTATAATTGCTGCAATGTGTGATATCTCCCTTTCTATATATGAGCCAGATAATGCCTCGTTGCCAATCGTCAGGCATTGATTCGCTGTCCCATTCCTTGAGCACAAGTTGATGAACCACTTGGTGTAACTGGTCGCCTCCATATTTAACCAATTCGGCTGTAATTCCATCGGCTCCTGGCGACTTATGATTTTTTAGCCGATGAATTGCACGGACTGTTTCTCCTAAACTTGGTGGTGGCAGTATTTGTCCGACGTCTTCAGTTGGCGGGACCTCCAACTCGCCAATGTTTTGGTTGTTCAGTAGCTCATCAAAGTACTCAACCCATCGCTCCAATATGCCCATTCTGTCGGAAATCAGATTTCTCTCTTTTTCTCGGCAGGATGACACCACCACGATTATAAGGCTTCTTCATCCTGCTGACTTGTTGGTAAAACTTGCGCTTTCTGTGCCTGGTGCGGTTGCTCCCTGTACTTTTCTAGTTCACAGACTTGTTGGTTCTCCCAGGCTTCCTTTTTCCGTCTGTGAAGTCGCTTCTTCGCTCGACGGAGTTCGTGATAAGTCTCTGCGCGTGCCCGCGTTCTTTGAGAATGCAACATTACTCGGTATGCGGCATTCTTCCGTTCCGTTGCTAGCTTACATTCAACGTCAAACCAGCCGTTCCGACTTTTCTTGCGGCTGGGGCCACGTATCTTCGTGGCGGTAGCAATGATAACGTTCTTCAGGTGGTTGAGAAGATCATTTGTTGATGCTTCATCTCCAGGATTTCTGTTGTCTGTGGTTATTGCGGCATACATCTCGCCCTTATAGGTGTTGCGGAGGGCTGTGTTGTGAATGGCTTCAGTATTCACTCTCACCTGATTGGTGTTGTAATTCGAGTTCGGAGCACTATGCCAACGAGACAGTGATGTGACTCTATTTTGGCTCCCCTAGATGTTCTGACATTTATCAAGGCTGAGAGGTGGCGACGCAAGTGGTCAATTTGGTTAAAAGTGGTCCCGTTTGGAGAGGGCCACGTATATTTGTGCGATATCACTAACTGAATAATTCGCAGTCCGTTATCATTGGTATCCCTATATAAGCTGTGGAAGCCGACGTGTCGCCTGAATACGGACTCCGTCCCTACTTGACTGTTAAAATCTCCAAGTATGATGTTGATATCATACTTGGGACAGGTTTCGAGGGTCCACTCTTCTGCCTCGTAGAAGGTATCCTTCTCCGACTCTGCAGTCTCCTTTGTATGGCTTACATTTCTAATTTTGCCGGGCAAACGCAGAGTGCATAGTCGTTCGCTTATATTTTTAAAGCCGATAACAGCAGGTTTCATTTTTGGCTGACCTACTGAACCTACTCCGAGCTTCTTCTCCAGGAAACTGGTGCCTATCTAACGCATTTCCTGGAATGCTGTTTCATCATCCCTATATTGGGCAGCTCCGTCTCTGTACAGGGAGCGAACGTTCCATGAGAAAAGGCGCAAACTGTCATTTTGTTGGCGTTGCCGGGTTCGTCGTTTTAAAGTCCATCCTGTGCCAGCCTCCTTCTGCGGTTTCGTAACGTTGATTTTCCGTGTTGCCTAAACGTGTATACGTCTCCGACATTAGCCAGGGTGATGTTTAGGCAGGATAACACCTCGAGTAGGACTCTTCCCTTCTCATTTGTTTTACGATTCCCTCACTTGGGGGTTGGTTGTGCTCTTCGGCGTCTCTCACTTGTCTGCCTACCATATTGCAATATTCTGATGTTATCTTACTTGGTGTAGCTGTAAAAACAGAGGTTGTCGATCTTAACCCTGAAAAAGTCGTATCCCCGGTGCTCCATTACTTGTTGCAAAGCTGGGTTTCCGCAGGTCCACATCGCAGCCTTTCTTTTTGCATCCGTTTCCCAAATGGTTTGATGGAGGTTTTTGTAATGCTCCCAGACAATAGCAATATCAATTTCCTTTTCAAATACTTTTTGTGATCGCAGGTCCTGAGCAGTTTGACAGTGATTTAAATTCAGCTGGACGACTCTCATTTATGTGAACTAGTTAAGGCAATCCTGTAGGCTGGACCCTTGGTACTACCTGTTATATGGTTATCATCGCGATCTTTAGTTTTCTTGTCTGTCTGTCTGTCCGCATTTTTTTGTTATATAAACGGGTGGAGGTCCCAGGGAGAACTTAACTTCAGTAGATGACCCGTGATCGATCATTTATGAATTATATCAACATGAAAATCACTCTGTCCCTCATCGATCAAATTTGAATGGCTGCAACTTAATTTAAAGAGAGTTTGCAGTCACGAAATCACCTGGAGGCGATAAATTTTAAAGTACACAAAAGTTCACCTCAAGGGCTTACCTCTGACTGGGTCATAACATTAAAGAGGTTCAAGCGAACATAACGCCATTCTAAAGATATTATGCTCTCCACAAGTGGAACTATGTAGTGAAGACAGTCAAAGATGACTACCGTGGAGGAGGTAGGAGGCCGACTCCATCTCTTCTCCTACCTCAAAATTGTATGTGGCTAAAAATTTCGCTTCGAACTTACTATGTGCCGCGGAGCTTTACCTATGCTTGTATCTGGAACATAGAAGCTCGTATCTATTTGGTTTGCAGTCCAGCATATTCGCGGTATTGCTGGGAGGCACTTCTTTGCTAATAGTGTGACATCAACGTGACACGGTACATACGCGACCGGTAGCTCTGATAAAAGATTTCTAGTAATGTTTAATGCAGTGTTCAGCTGATAGTCGCGATCGACGGTTGGGAAAACCTCTGGAAATTGAAAATTTCGAAACTCTCAACACTTCAACCGATATTGTTCTTGGGTCCACATTTGAGGTGATTAGTGTACTGAAATGGAAAAGTGATTTGCAATTGAAAATGCTTTTTGGTGCATTGTCAATGACTTGGGTCGTACGTTTGTTGGTTTAGTACGATAATAGCGTCTTGCACTTTCAGTAGAACCTCCAGTTGGAGATTCCAATCTGTTTACAGTTCACGACGGTTAAATTGTACTTTGAAATTCGAGATAGATAGTGTGCATTCAAAGTTCTCCAATCTGTGATGGTGTATAGTGAGTTTGGTGCGGATCCGTGCAAGACTAACGATTTAACATTATCGAGTATGGACTACTGAGGATAAAGGATCATCAATGGTGTTCGAAACACCTCGCTATCTTCCTCGTTCAGATTCATGAACGAGCTGAACAGATACTCGCACCGCGGCCGCTACCTAAATTGGATTACTCCAATAGTGTAATTGACGGGGTGAATTCAAGTGCTTGAGCAATTTGGCAGTTATTCGAGTCTATTGTATCATTTGGTGACTTTCAATTAGATCCGTATCAACGCTTGAGGACAGGGAATCCAAGGAGATAACATACGAAGTGTAAGTGTTCATAGAGCGTTTTAAAATCTGCATACACTGGACCGAATCCTACCACATACATTTGTCGTCTGACTTTGATTTTTATGGTGAACAATGTGTACAACCTTATGACCCTCGTCCTGGATGGAAACCTATCGGGCAGACTCCTATGCTTCCAGGGAAGATCCTAAAGTTATTTAACTCAGTGGGTGACTATTGACTTATCACTTCCTTCTTATGACATCACTTTACGTCTAGTCGCGGTTTCCATAAGTATCTTAACCTTTGTGTTGCATCACTGAAGTCAGAGCCTAATAAAAATGCAATTTAATTGTTAGCACTCACTAAAGGGTTTTTATAGTTAATTGATATAATAATAATAATGACCTGAAGTGCCAGACTATAGATCAGTTTCTTAATTGTCTTTTGATTAATTATATATAAATGGCACTTTTTCACATGAAATGATAGAAGATAAATTAGTTGCACGCGAGGTTAAAAGGTTTTTGTGCCAGGGATAAGGGTTGAATACTATAAAATCCAGAACTGTGATACTTTATCTGAAATGGTTGGTGTTAAGTCGAGATTATTATTCTGTTAAGGGGAAATCGCACCGAGTCCTTAAAGAACACTCTGCATAGAATCTGCAGGCAGTGCCAGTAGATATCTCTAGCTTCCCTTGGTGATAGTTTAGCTGACAGTGACCAGTGAGAATTCCCACTATGATTCGCAGGTTCCTCTTGGTGAGGTTTAAGCAATCCCCCAATAAGTACCTTGGACTGCTCCATTCCTGATAGGCCCGCCCAGTAAAGTTTCCTTAGCCGTTCCTCTTTATTTTTTTATATCACAGCCATGAACCCGATTCCATAGAAGGGTTCTGGTCCGCGTAAAGACGTCCTTGCTCTCTTCTTGGCCAGTTCGTCTGCTGCTTCACTGCCTTCCAACCCGACAAGGACTGGAACCAATAGTATCCAGACCTTGTTGAACGAGCCGAACGTATGTAGTCTCTCAAGGCATTCTCATACCAGTTTAGAATTGACCTGGTGGGACCTAAGTGCCTTGATCGTTGCTTGGCTGTCAATCAGAATAGCAATGTTCTGCCCGCTGTAATACCTTTCAAGATTAAAAGAGGCACATCTGTATGTGGCGTATATTTCCGCCTGGAATATGCTAGTGTGCTTTTTTTTTTTTTTTTGGGGTAGGGTAGGTGAATGCATTTACGCACACAGTGTTGGACTCCCGATTCGGTACGTCGTCGGACTACCAACTAAACACCTCCCCATCGTCAGAGAGCTAGCCTGGAACCGTTTGTCACATTACTTCGGGCCAGCCCCCGAACTCTCCCGCCTTGCGGAGCCTTCAAATCAGGGAATTCCTTTCACCAACGGGAGGGGAGAGGAGGAAGGGAACTGTCAGTTCAAGGAACCCCCTGCCATCCGGCTCCTCCACCGGTCGAGTTCTATCTTCTTATCAACGAGAAGGGCCCGAACGTAATGGGCAACACGGTTCCAGCTATCAGCAGTCCTCAGCATCTCTTTCACAATGTTGTCTGGAGAGAGATCCCCTGTGTTTAAATAGAGCTGCTGACGAACCCCATCCCACCTTCCACAAGAAAAAAAAGTGTGATGGGCATCGTCCACAACTCCATTGCAAAACACACAATCCGGAGAACGCGCCTTTCCAATCTTGTGCAGGTAAGACTGAAAATTTCCATGCCCACTTAAAAATTGGGTAAGGAAATAGTCAGTCTCACCATGCTTCCGATTCAGCCGCGCACCTAAGTTGCCGGTGAGCCGCGCAGTCCATCTGCCTCTAGTTTCATTTTGCCAAGAGAGCTGCCACTCGTCTAGAGTGTGTTGCCGTTCTTCGCGAGCAACCACCTTCCCTGGCTCATCTCCCTTGCGCTTGTATATGGCTTGACGCTCCTTAGCAAGAAGGGCAACGGGGATCACTCCCGCGATCACCATCACGGCCGGTTCAGAGACAGTGCGGTACGCAGACGCCACCCGTAAAGCTCCCCGTCTCTGTACTTTACTTGCGCGAGGCGTTTACGATATACCTCCTTGTTAAGAGCGCCAGCCCATACCTCTGCCCTGTAAAGCAGGACAGACTGCGTTGAACTCATCAGGAGACGTCGCCTGCTAGAGGTAGGACCCCCAATGTTTGCCATTAGCCTACTTAACGCCGAAACTCCAGCCGCAGCCTTGTTCGCTGTTGCTTGGATTTCCTCAGAAAAGCTGATCTTTGAGTCAAGAGTCAATCCGAGGTACTTTACCGCCGATTTTGACTCGATTATCGACTCGCCGAACGATATGGGACGCAGGGTCGGAATTCTCTTCTTAGTCAGGATGACTACTTCGGTTTTTTCCAGTGCAAGGTTGAAACCATGAGTAGTCATCCATCCGCTTACCCATCGCATTAATATGCCGAGTCTGCTTTCCGCCTGTTCGACAGCGCGTCCAGCAACAAGCGCTGCGACATCATCTGCATAGCCGACCAGGCGCGACTCTTCTGGCATGTCGAGTTTAAGCAGACTGTCATAGGTAACGTTCCAGAGGTCCGGCCCTAGGATGGATCCCTGTGCTACCCCCGATGTGACCTCCATCCACCTTTGACCCTTTAGTGTTTCGTAGAGCAGGGAGCGGTTCCTCAGATAGTCCCTCAAAATCCGTAAGAGATAGTTCGGCACGTTGAAGATATTGTCTAGTGTGCCTAGAATGTCTTTCCATCTTACGGAATTAAATGCGTTTCTGACGTCAAGCGTTACGAGGAGCACTACCCGTCGAGTTCGGCGGCTATGTGCCTCTGCTCGTCGAAGGGCGTCCACGACCTGCATGACAGCATCAATTGTCGATCTCCCTGCCCTAAAACCAAATTTCTGGGGAGATAAATCTCCAGCAGCGCGTATCGCTTCAGCGAGTCTACTTCTGATGAGCTTTTCGAGCACTTTCCCAGCAGTATTAAGCATACATAGTGGGCGGTATGAAGACGGCAGTTCGGGATCGCCTTTCCCTTTAGGGATCAGCGCAAGCCTCGCAACTTTCCAACGAGCAGGGAAAATGCCCTCTTTCAGACAAGCGTTGAATGCGCCGAGCAGTAGGTCTGGCCGGTGTTGGAATACCAGTTTGTACACCTCTGCTGGAATACCATCGGGTCCTGGCGCCATCTTGTTTTCCATAGAGAGGGCTGCCTGTTCCACCTCTTTTACAGTGTGCTAGTGTGCTTACCGATTGGCTTCAGGTACATTTTCCTTGGACCAATGATACCGCTACCCGCTCCCTCTATTGTGAGGGATCCGTCAGTTCACCAAGTAATCAGTTGCTGGCTTAAACCGCACAGCCACGCTCTCCCACTTTGCCTTGTTACTCCAACGTGTTTCAAACTTCTTATCAAAGTGAAACCCCGTTGTCATGTTATCCCTTGGTATTAATAACTGGCGGAACCGCCTAGAAAGAATATCAATCTTCCTTCGATTTAGGCAGCCCCCGCCTCACCGATACTCCCGGTCATCCTGAAGAATGCCCTCTTTGCCTGCATCTGTATGTGCTGACGGAGAGGCGTTAACCTCAGAAGCACCTTTTGGCTTGTGTGCTGGGTTCAGTTCTTTCTGACCAGATTGCCGCACCCTAGGTAATCATTGACCTTACTATTGTAGTGTATATCCAAAGTAGTATTTTCGGGCTGCAACCCCTTTTTTCCTGCTATGGACCTACAAGTCATTAGAGCCCTCGTAGCTTTCCGACAAGTGTTTCCGACATGCGTCTTGCAGAGTAATTTTTGGTCTAGCGTAATTCCCAAATATTTGACCTCTGTTTCTCATTTCACTTCCATGTCATGTAACCTAATGGCTCTCAGGTGATCAAACTTACGTTTCCTTGTGAATGGTACTATGGTGGCTTTGGCTGGATTGATACGCAGTCCCGCCTTCCTGCACCAGGCACTAGTAACCCTCAATCCAGTTTAGATTCTATCACATAGTATGTCACCATATTTGCCCCGATAGATCAAAATGATGTCGTTAGCGTAACCCTGGACTTGTATTCTAGTATTTGTTAGCTCGTCCAGGAGTTCATCCACTAAAATACTTCCCATAAGCAGTGATAGTACCCCGCCCTATGGGTAACCTTGAGTGGTATTTCTGACAATAGAATTTGTACCTGTCAGTACTCCTATTTGCCTACTCTCTAGAAGTTTGCCCCTCCAGAAATTCAGGGTGTTTCCCACTTCCTCGCGGCTCAGGGCATTTTGTATCTCTGTGTGCGATGTGCTGTCGAATGCTCCTTCGGCATCCCGTAGTACGTCCGTCAACTGATACAGAGCAGCTACGGTTGACGGTCCTGTCCGGTAAGCAAGCTGACACTGATGTAGGGGATTATGCTTTAGAACGTTAGTTTTGAATACGAACGATGTTAGGCAAATTGGTTTGAAAGGTTAAGGGTGAAAAGGATCCCTTTTACCCGCCTTCGGAATAAAGACCACTTTTGCCCGCCTCTATGCCCTTGGTATATATTCCAAGGCTTTGCTGGTCCTTACCACCCTCAGAAGAGACTCTAAGATTATTTCTAGGCCTCTCTGGATTAAAATGCTGGGAAGATATCATCTACTCCGGGTGATTTCAGTGGTTTAAAAGTTCTCAATAGCCACTTTACCCGAGAGAAGAGAACTGGAAACTATCAAAAGAGGTGTGCTCACTCTTTTGATAATTTCCAGTTCTCTTTTCTTTCATTTTATTCGTTGTTGGGGTGTTAGGCAGAATGTTGTCGCCTGCCACCGTGGGTTAGGACCCCGGGAAATGAGTTCTAAGAAGCAGGTATACTCTTTCCTCCTCTTTCTCGGCAAATGTCCCATCTTCTTACTTCAGAGAAAAGACATTGCCATTTGGCTACAACGTGTTTGCTTTTGTGAATTGTTCGATCCCTTCACTGAATCCCTTGAAACTGTTCCATTTTGCTTCCCTGACCGCGTTGCTTTACACAGTCAGTGCATTTTTGTACCTCTGCCAGTCCCCGGTTTGTTTTGTGCGGTTGAAGAGTTTTCATACCTCTTTTCTCATTCTGGCTAGGTTCCTGTTCCACCATCCATCCCTTGATGATTTAATTGTCTTAGGTGGACAGCTGGTCTCATATGCGTCAGTGACGACTTTGTTGAGGCTTTCCACCACTGTTTCTAGTTCCAGTTTGCTCCTGATGTCACCGCATCCTTGAAAGTGAGCCATATTGTTGCTCAAGTGCGTTGCATAAGAATCCTTGTCCTCAATATTGAATCTGATTATTCTGTGATCAGATATAGAGGGCTCATTCGACACCCTCCAATTCCTGACCAGCTCATTCATTAGAGTATTTCCTAAAGTTATGTCTAGTACCTCTTTTATAGTGTTGGTCACAAATGTTGGAGTGTTCCCTATGTTATACTTACTTATTGCTAAGAATAAATTCAAGAACGTACTTACCTCTTCGATTGGCGCCGCTGCTTCCCCAGGTTTCGTGATGGGCGTTAGCATCGCAGCCGAAGAGAGGTGGCAAAACTCTCTTCTCACAGTACTTGACCAGATTAGCGACTAACTCCGGTGGAGCCCGGATGTCGTCTTCTGGGAAGTAGCCCGATGTCACGACTGCCTCTCGAGTGATCCTCCCGGATTCCAGTGAGACTTGGATAGCCACAAGGTCTCCGGGCAGAAACTCTGAAAGACATATATATTTTAAATTACGTTTAAGAATTATGTAAGCTCTTGGTTTTTCACAAGAGGAATCCCAAATTACCTGCATGTTTCCTCCTTGCAGATCGCAAATCTCCCCCGGTACACCCAGTGCTCCTGAGCCAGTACTATTCCAATGTTCTTCTTGGAACTTGCTCTTGCAATTATCGTAGATGCAGCTTTCACATAGTGGAGGTTTAACTGGGCTATTTTAGTGCTGGCCATTGGCTACATTATTATTTGGAGCTCTTCTCTATTGTCGGAGTATTACTCTCATCCTTCGGCATTGCACATTTCTGCACATCCTTGCACCGTAAGCCCTAGAAGATATAGATCTGGGTTGTCTAGCTTCTGCTTACCACTGGGCAGCAGGTCTACTTCCCTGACTGATCCAGTCCTTTCCGCCTCTATGGCTTTTGAGAGTTCTTTGGGGATCTCCGTACGCTTTTCACCCAGCGTCTCCTCCGAGGTGTTTTTCCTCTGCTTTTCCCTGTGCACGTGCCAAATCGATAGATGATATGGCAGCTCCGACGTTTGATTGCCTCCAAGGATCGGTCATCTACCCCGATCATGATGAATCTACCATTAACCTCCACCTTGCTTCTGAAGATTCCCCATAATCGCGTATTGAGATCCACATTTTGAGCGATTAGGAGGTCCGTGAGATCTTCCGTCTCTATTGTTGTGGATTTCGGGAGAAACACTGCTACCATGTGTGCTCCTGGCATATCATCACTAGCACATATTGACAGTTCTTGGCCCTTCCCAGTAGCGCTGGCAATGTAGGAATTATAGTCCTAAGCCATTCTGCAGTGCCTTCATTCGCGCAGTCCACCAGTATATGATCTGGTAGAAAGCGTATCCCGGTGAACACAAGTTTCACAGTCCATCCCTTCCATATATGCCTGACTACAAGGTCGTCAATAGTTACTCCTGACTGCAAACTATTCACTGAGCACGGTTCGCATGATACCCTGGATTAGGGGAGGTATTTTTCGAATCCCCAGTCTAGATTCGTAATGTTTTGTCACTAGTAGGTTTACTTCGCACAGGGCGTGGCTATCACCATCTACTAACGATGTTGGTAGACAAGAGGCTTGGCTCCTGAAAAGCTACACATCACCCTAGAGGAGAAACAGTTCACTCTTAAAGAGATTAAAGAGAGATAGGTTGACCCCAGGGAGCTATATTCCGCGTCAGTACTTCCTGCAATGCACTGCTTAATCGTGACAAGTTGAGATTAAGGTCGCTGTTTTGGGTCCCGGGGTCGTTTTCGACTAGGTCCCCAAAATTATGGAAAAGTGTTCTTTCAGGTAGAGGTAGAGTAAAAATATGCAGAGAGGATGTGGTGGAATTCGGTTCTTTTTTTGTCACTACAGCTCCTACAGGATTTGTGAGTATACAGGTTTAACTCAGTTTTTCATCTATAGAGAAGTGGCAGAAAATGAGGGCCGCAGTCAATATTGACAGTTTAAATAGCTACCTATTCAACGAGACTAACCGATTTTATTGCTTTTCATTATATTTTACTTGGAACTGTTGATTTTCCTAGTTCTGTTGGTGATATTTAATCGCGATAATATAAAGAATCAAACATCGAAACAATAGGTAGGTGTTTACTGAGTTTGACTGGAAATTTATGGGAGATCAGATCTTCACAAGGTTGCATAGTAGCCTATGATAATGCTAACACTACTGTTAGATAGCTCATCATATATTAGCCGAGATAAGCTGTCATTAATTGGCACAACCTTCGACCCAAGGACAGTGTAGTTATTGGGAATAGAAATGCTTATGTAGCCAGCACAAAGGGAACTTTTCATTTTACTCTACTATTCTGTTAAGATCCGTCCGTCTCGACTACCTATTCATTTCTGTTTGGACAGTTGAATTTTAGTATCTAATAATATCGATGTGATACACAATCATTGGTTTTGGCGATGATATAAATTTGTTACACAGTCTCTAAGTGACGACACCTATGTCATAAAGCTGGGGTGTTGCGCTTCCTACCGTTCTTGGAATCTCTGAACCTTTTCTTTTTGCTGGAGGGAATTTTAAGAAGGGAGCCCTTTCTTTTCTGCCCCTGCGTTACTTTTCAGGGAGGGCTCAGAAGCACGCCCATGTTTGCTGCTCGGCCGCTATTCAGTTTTTGGACCTTATTTTGAATCGTTACCCTTCAGATTTCAGCATCTTATCAACCAAATTGCGGGCTAGTGTGCAAACCAGCCTCAACCTTTCCATGAAATATTACGTGCTGTAGTTCATCAGGTGTGTCGAAACTTTCAACGCAGAGAGTAGGCTCATACACCCGAAAGGGATAAAAATAATTCCAGTGTCACGTCAGGAAGGGGGGAGGGGGGTCCTCCTGAGCAGGCTCCTCTTCCACTGTTCTGTGCCATCTGATTCCACTGACTCCACTGCTACGGCTACTTTGAGGATGTATGGCATAGCCAACACTATATTTGTCATACTGTCTTCAAGTTAGACTTAACCATTGCCATTTCCGCCCGTCAATTAACACACCTACCGGTCGTAGGTCTGTATGTCGGCTCAGGGCACTGTTCTAAAATGATCCGCAGGGTATTAGTGTGGTGAATATAAGAGGATGGGGCCCGGAAATCAGTCAGCTCTACGTTGATCAATCATTTTTGCGAGAGCACGCGGCTTTTCAACTGCTCGTTATGCTGGTTGAGGAGTCTATCGTTAACGTTCCTCAGAGGACCATTGAAAGGAACACATCCAAGTTCTTCCGTGAAATCATTGGTATCTCCAACAACCACAGCTTTCTTGTCCTAGCCAATAAGAATTTCCCATTTGTCACGGCGCACACTGCGTTGAATTTCTGGGATTGGAGCGGTGATTGCGTCCATTGATTCATTTTCACGATTCCGTAATCAGAAAGATCCTACAACACCCTTTCTGGACGTTGTCGACGAACTACGTAGCACACGAGAAAAAGCTTTTAAGATAATGATGCAATGTTCATTGATATTCTTAGATGGATTACTCAGGGCCATCCGATCAGTAAGATAGCTCTTCCACTGTCGAGCGACAGCTGGATCATACAAGGCTGTATATAGGCTTTTTTGATTTCCTTTGATCGTTAATGCTGGAGCCCATCCCGGAGCGTCATTGAACAAGACCGACCTAATGACTCGAGAGGGCAATACCCTGCTGACGTAGCTACGTCCACCAATATTAGGGAACATTGACGAGAGTGCTGTACGTAGCAGTGACACTTTTTTAGAGTTGAGGATGCTGGGAGTCTTAAGTCCGCACCCACTTGGTGACAGACCGGACTACTTGGGAAGCAACTTACTTCCTCTATTGTAGTCCACGGACGGAGATTTTTAAAAAAAAGAAAAAGTTGACTGACGGATTCGTCCAGGGCAGAGGCAACTCAACAGACGCTACTTCGCCTCTGCCCTGGGAGCAGCGTAACCGAAAGTAACAACAGATGGTAATTGCTCCATTTATATATATCTACACTGATAAATAAAAATTGTAGTTTGGAGGAAGCTACTGGACTATTAATTTTACACTTGAATCTGCATACACTACCAGATCCCTTAGTTCTTACCTCGGCAGAGGACACAAAGAATCATAAGGTAAGTAAGCAGAGGCAACTATGACGTTTCTCCTTTTGTCACTAACTTAGTATGGAAAGTTGACCATAAGTAGATCCTGGGAACAGAATTGTGCCAGCATGGTTGCATCTAACAATTTGACATAGGAACGCAGGCTCTCGAGGATCTCGCAACGAAGAAAATTCTGGTCTCCTTTTCTGATCCAATGTTACAGATTTTGATAAAACGAACCCATGGCTCTTGTACCAGAAATAAATAAGGACAGTCTTGCAACTTTGCCAGCCTTGCTGCCAGTAGATTGGAAGAGCCTTTGGTATGCTGCAGATTAATTTCACTAACCTTCATGTTTGGTGACATGAGTATAATCGCTGCTAACTGAAAAGTTTGCTGCGTCCAGCGTGGATCTCATTGAGGTCACCAGCTTGTCTTCACCTTCCGCGGAAAATTCCGCTTCCTTGCGTTCGATTTCTCTGGGTATCGCAAGACTTGGTGGTGTAGCAAGGTCAATGTCCTCATTCCCAAGAAACTTTGTTCTCTTTCGTCTCAGATGTCCGGCCTGCATGGATCAGTTTCATCATACCGGAATTAGACCTGTTGCGTCCTCTCCCGTTTTTCAGAAGATCTGGGTAACAGTACCACCTGGGCACTTGGGTGTAGTCAGGTTTCCAGCTCCTCTCATTAAGGGATGTGTGTACTATCCTTTCTGGCTGACCGGGCCTTTGATACCCGGTGTAGGTTTTTCACTGAAATAGAGAGCCTATTTTTCACAGGACTGAATGAATGAATCTTGTAAGATCTCCAAAATTCGTGCCTCGGCTACGACCTGAATTCTCAAAGTCGCGGGTAGATTCGAAGTCTGTGACTTCTTATCATTAACAATCCTTGGTTTCCATCTTCATGTGGTTTTGGACACTGTTAGTACAGACCACCACGACAAGGTGATGTCCGAGGGGAGCTCTTTTGGGTTAGTTATTTGCGGTTGGTTTCCTTGCGGGAGGTTCGTGTTAGCTGTGATTGGTACGCCGGATTGCTTAGTAGCCGGTTCACTCGTCTAGGTTGAAAGCACTATTTTTCTCGGTCATGGGCATGGTTAGGTGGTGTTTCAAATCATCGTCTAGCGTATCAAGCCATCGTTATTTCGGCCAGTTTTTTGGTCGTTTCCCATTGGCTTGAATGTTTAGACCAATATTAGCAATGAGTTTTCATCAGTACGAATTAGAAGACGGTTCCCTGGCAATTTTTGCATGATGAGTACAATCCCATATCCATCGAGGATGTCTTCGGAAGTGATCATGGCGTTTTAAGTCATTAGTCCAACACACCATTTTTGTGTTCATGACCGCGAGGCGCAGATGATTGTCTTTTATAGTCGGCCAGCACTCATAGTCATAGAGATCAACATGGCTGCCGACACTACGGCAAATTTTGGATCTGAGACGTTCGTTGATGCGTTGATAATAAAGAACGCCAGCTATTGTTTGCTACTTCATCCAAGCTGGGCTTATGGGTGAGGCGATTTTCTTCTTCATAGCTTTGGTCGAGCAAGAGATCCATGTAGAGGTTCCGTAGCAAAGAATCGGTCTGATAAGGACTTTGTATAGTGTCAGTTTAGATTTAGTGCAAAGTCCTACTCTTTTACGACGAATAGAATAGATTTTACTTAGTGCACCGCGTGCTCTGCTGAGAGCAAGATTAAGGTGGGGGTCGAATCGTAGGTGTTCATGAAATAGCATTCCCAGGTATTTCATCTGTTGTGAACTGTTTACTACGGAATTCCCGATGTGTAGCTTCAAGCGTTTAGCTTTTCTGTGGATATATCTAGATCCCAAGTATCAGGATTTTCTCCCAAGAGTAATAACCTGTGTTTTGGCCTCGTTGATTTTTATCCCCCCAGGTCTGGTAGTACTTGCAGAGATCTGTAAAGTATTTCTCTATAGTATTAGCTGCCTTACCGGGTCGGAGGCTCGACGAGAAGATAAGCGTGTTGTCAGCGAACTGTAATAATTCTGTGCCGCTGTCTGGGATTGGAGCGTCGGCCATGAAAATGTTGTAGAGTGTAGGTCTTGAAATGGATTCCTGCGGTACCCCAGAAGTGACAGGTAGGAGATCGGAATAATCATTTCTCACGCTGACGTAAAAATGCCTACTTTCGAAGAAACTTATTATAAGTCTGATCACCGATGAGTCCGTTGACCCACACGGAATCAAATGCCTTTTCAAGGTCTAATGCACACACTACTGTGGGCTTGTTATTGACGTTAAGTCTACTACTCACTGAATCGTGAAGGTAGCTTAGTGCGTGTTGGGTCCCGTGCTTTGTCCGGAACCCGAATTGATGTTTCGGAATAATGTTTTTCCGATCGCAATGTTGGACTAATCCCGCTATCCATACTTTTTCGAAGAGCTTGCCCAAGTTGGAGAGGAGAGAGACGGGCCTGAAGTTTTGTGGTTCGTGGGAGCCGCCTTTTTTTAATGGCGATCATTTTTGCTACTTTCCAAGTAGTGGGAAAGTAACCATTATTGATGCAGTTGTTGAAGACTGCAAGAAGGAACTTCATTGATGCCCTAGGGAGGTTTTTGATGACAATATTTGCTATATCATCTGGTCCGGTTGATTTTTTGCCGTTAAGGTTTTTAGTGATGGCTACGAGCTGTGATAAGCTCAAAAAGGTTTTTGGGTCATTTGGTTTGCAGGATGGGTTAAAGGTGGAGGAGGTAGTTAGTTTGAGTGAATGCTCATGAGGAAAGTCTTTGATTGTCGTGTCTACAATCGAACTGACGGCTCGGTTATTACTAGGTGAAGGCGAGTTTAGTTGATTTAAGAAAGACTACGCGAGTATTTGAGCTTTCCTAGCGTCACTGCCGATGTTTTCATTGTTCTTGGTAAAAACGAAGCTTCTGGATCTGTTGCGGCCTGCCAGCCTATTTATGTTTCACATCTTCTAGCTTGGCCCCCTACATGAGGATGGACCATTCCGTAGCCTACACAATGACGAAATCTATGAGCGATACCATGACCGTCGGGTTATGGATAAAATCCGGCTCAATAGCTTACGGTGGACGGGTCACTTAATCCGTATGGATGAGGATGATCCCACCCGGAAAGTCTATAAGGGCAATATCTATGGTAGAAAAAGAAGACGACGCAGACACTGCCTAAGATGGAGCGATGGCGTAGGTCAGGACGCCAGACAGCTTTTAGGGATATCGAATTGGTGGGCGCAAAACCGGGATTCTTGAGTTCCTTATTAAGGCAGGCCTAGACCGGATACCGGTTGTTGGGCCGTTGATGATGATGATAAAGGTCGGCGTTATTCTTAGCAGCCCGAAACTTCTTCCGCAGTAGATGTTTCAGGGGAATGTCATTAAGGATCTCCGTTATGAACCAAGTTGGGTACGAACGCAGGCAAACAGGGGAAGAAGGGACATAACAGAAGAGGAGATCGGACAGGATATTGTAAAAGGTGTTTAGAGCTTGATCACAGTTGAGTTGCTTAATATGTGAACCCAGTTAATAAACGCTAAGGCTGAGTTGAGGCCGTCAAAGTTGGATATGCGGAAGTTGAACTTAGTAGACTTACACGCGGTTTTGGAGTTTGAACGATGGAGCTCTGCTTCAAACTCAAGTGGGGGTGATGAGCGTCAGTTTTGACAAGGGTGGGATGTGGCTGGAAATAAAGAGAGGTGGCGGGAAGGTTGCAAAGGAAAAAATCGAGAGTGCGGCCCAGGGAGTTTTTGGTAGTATTAAAATTCAGGGCAGAGCAAGTGTTCATAAAGAAAGAAACTATAAGGGAAGAATGGGAGAGGCTGTTAGAATGAATTGGAAGGCTAGGATTATTTGGCCAGTGGAGCATGGGGAGATTAAAACCTCCGCAAAGTAAGAAAGGGAGGGAAGGGAATTTGACAGTAAGGAGTTCAGACAAACTGTCAAACAATACTTCATACGGGTGAGAAGGGCAAGCACAGGGGACATATGCACAAGATACAATGAATGGGAGGAAGTTGGGCGAGGAGACACGAAGAGCAATACAACAACATTGCCTTCCAACACAACATGACCTGGAATCCAGAGTATCCAGACCTTGTTGAATGAATCGAGCGTATTTAGTCTCTCATGGTATTCCCATACCAGTTTTCACCTAGTTGGACCTAAATGCCTTGATCGCTGCTTGGCTATCAGTCAGACTAGCAATGTTCTGCCCCCTGTAATATCTTACAAGATTAAAGGAGACACATCTGCCTATGGCGTATATTTCCGTCTGGAATATGCTAGTGTACTTATCCATTGGCTCTAAGTACATTTTCCTTTGACCAATGACCCCGGACCCCTCCTCTCTGTTGTGAGGGATCCGCCAGAGTACCAAGTAATCAGTTGTTGATTTAAGTCATGTCTCACAGCCACGCTCTTCTAATTTGCCTTGTTACTCCAATGTGTTTCAAACTTCTTATCGATCGCCTTGCTATAAGCAGTGCATTTTTGTACCTCGGCCAGTCCCCGGTTTGTTTTACCCGGTTGAAGAGTTTTCGTATCTCTGTTCTCATTCTGGCTAGGTTTATGTTCCACCAGGGTACATCCCTTGGTGACTTAACTCTCTTAGTTGAATGTGAGTCATGTTGTTGCTCAGGTGCGTTGCATAGGAATCCCAATCCGTTCCTGGGATTCTTTATTATTCCTTTTATTTTTGAGTTCTCCTCAATGTCGAATCTGATTTTTTTTGTAATCAGACATAGAGGGCTTATCCGACACCCTCCAATTGCTGACCAGCCTGTTCCTTAGAGTATTTCCTAGAGTTCTGTCTGGTACCTCTTGTCTAGAGCTGGTCACAAATGTTGGAATGTTCCCCATGTTATATATTTCTACCTTATTGTTAAGAATAAATTCCCTAAATTACCTCTTCGATTGGCGCCGCTGCTTCCCCAGACTTCGTGATGGGCGTTAGCATCGCAGCCGAAGAGACGTGGCAAAACCCTCTTCTCAGAGTACTTGACCAGATTAACGACTAACTCCGGTGGAGCCCGGCTCTCGTCTCCTGGGAAGTATCCCGATGCCACGACTGCCTCTCGAATGCTCTTCCCGGCTTCCAATGAGACTTGGATAGCCTCAAGGTCCCCGGTTAAGAACTCTGAAAGACATATGTATTTTAAATTACGTTTAAGAATTATGCAAGCTCTTGGTTTTTCACGAGAGGAGTCCCAAATTACCTGCATGCTTCCTCCTTGCAGACCGCGAATCTGTCCCCGGTACACCGAGGGCTCATGATCCAGCACTACTTCAATGTTCTCCTTGGAAGTTGCCCTTGCAATCACTGCAGATGCAGCTCTCGCATGGTGGAGGTTTATCTGGGCTATCTTAGTGCTGGCCATTGGCTCCGTTATTGTTTGGAGCTCTTCTCCACTGTCGCAGTGTCACCCTTCCCCTTCGATATGGCGCTTTCCTGTGCATCGCTGTCCACCCTGAGCCCTAGGAGTCCTAGGTCTAGGTCGTCCAGCTTTTGGTCTTCACTGGGCAGCAGGTTTATTTCCCTGGTTGATCCAGTCCTTTCCGCCTCTATGGCTTTCGAGACTTCTTCAGGGACCTCGGTATGTTTTCCACACGGTGCCTTTTCCGAGGTATTTTTCCTCGGCTTTGCCAAATCGGTAATTGATACGACAACTCCGACGTTTAATTGTCTCCAGGGATCGGTCATCTACCCCGATCGTGAGGAGTTTACCCTTGCCCTCCACCTTGCTTCTGAAGACTCTCCATAGTTGGGTATGAAGATCTTCATTCTGAGCGCTTAGGAGGCTCATAAGGTCTTCCGTTTCTATTGCCGCGGCTTTTGGCAGAAAAACTGTCACCATGTGGGTTCCTGGTATATCATCCCCAGCACATGCTGACAGTTTCACTCCTTCCCAGCCTGGCAATCTAGGAACTATGGTTCTAACCCATTCTGCGGTGTCTTCCGTCACACAGTCCACCAGTACAAGGCCTTGACGAAAGCGTATCCCGGTGAACAGCAGTTTCGAAGTCCAGCCCTTGATCATCTGGTTGACTACAAGGTCCTCAATGATTTCCTGCTCCTCACGAGTGAGTATTTGCTCGGGAAACCTTTTTGGCAGTATGGCCAGTCGAATGCCCTTGACCGCACTAGCATAGCTAATGGCGGGTTTCCTGGGTCCTGCCTTCACTCCTGACCTGCCCGGGATTTTCTCCCTCCTTGGGTTCAGGTTTGGATTTTTTGGGAGCATTGCCTTCATGCGGGCTGATCTCTGCTGCTCCCCGCTTTCTCGGTTCCGGTAGCCTTCTTAAGGGCCTCTTCTGGTTTCGGGCCTTCCTTCAGATAGCGCAGGTACCATTTAGCACCTGCGCCACTGAGACCTGTCTTCTTCCTGACGTCTGTTATATTTATCTCAGACATGCTTTTGCTGGTCCCTGCTCTTTGAGCAGTGGGTGTTCGTTGGCTGTTGTCCACGCAGTATACCAATGTTAACCTTGGATCCACTGCTTGACGTCCCAACTTCTCCCTTCTTGGGTGTAGTCACCTGGCTTTCAGTAATTCGGAGACGTGCCTCCACCTGATTAACCAGTTTTTGTGCGGTACGGGGCCTCGCTTGTTTGGTTATCGTTTTTTTTCCTTTTTTGTACTCATTTGATTCCCACGAGTATGGGGGTTAAGAGGTCCGCCGTGCCATAGCCCCCCTTAGCACGGTAAGGTCTAACTTACTCACTAAGGCGACCAGGTATCAATGAGACTCTGTTCGAATACAGTCAGTTACCCCCGACTGCAAACTATCCAATGGGTACGGTTCGCATGACACCCTGGATTGGGGGAGGTGTTTTTCGACTCCCCAGTCTAGGTCCGTAGTGTTTTGTTAATAGTAGGGTTACCTCGTACAGGGTTTGGCTATCACCACTCACTAACGGTCTTGGTAGACGAGAGGCTTGGCCCTTGAAAAGTGGCGCACCGTCCCAGAGGAGAGACGGCTCACCCTCAGAGAGAGATAGGTTGGCCTCAGGGAGTTATGTTCCGTGTCAGTCTATTCTGCAATGCACTGCTTGACCTTATTTTTGAGGATACTATCTGGTCCTTTCTTGTTGCAGGAATAGCTTATGAGGAAGTTATCTTTTTTGTATCCTTTGGGGAGTTGGCGGAAGTATTTATCTGAGTACGCTCTCTGCCAGGTATGTTTGGGAATTTCCCCACCTTTGATTTAGAAAAAAAGTGGTGTAAGATAATTACAGGCGGATATTATCTGCTAACTGGAATAAGGTGAAAATTATTAGAATTTCAGGGAAAATTGTCGTCAACTTTCAATTGTAGTAACTAAAATGCATAATCCAAAAATTAATCTCTATAATTATCTATGATTTGTAATCATTTGTGTTTGCAGTTCCATTAACATCTCTATGATTTCCGTAATTATAGCCAATAGATATATCCACAGATACTTTTTAAGCGACTTTTTCCAGCAATTTCCATTGAAACTTCAGATAAACAATCGTGCACTGTTGAATGTAGGTTTCTTGTGTGGAATGTACTTTTTATTGTCATTTGTATTGTTGACATTGTTAACATTATGATATATTGTTGGTACCAACGTACGTACATATATAGACAGATAAATCTGGATTTTATGCTGAGCACTCAAGTGTGGCTACAGCTTCTGGTCAATTGGCGATTCTGATGATCGCGTAACAATCCCAAAAGCTAATTTCGCATGTAAGTGAATTAAAATAGATTAGCCACCCTCACTTGGCACTCGTTACGTATGTGTACATTTGAATGACATGAGACAACAATTTGATAAATTTGATTTGATTATAGCAGAACATATTTACATATTTATAACTGGGCATGGAACATTAGAGCGAATGATAATTTTAAATGGTGTTTTAGGATTTAAGTGGACGAATCAAGCTTTTTTTTGGTGTCCACGGAACAGATACTTCCCATAGATACTTATTTGCCCAGGGATTTTTCCGGAAATGCAGGTTTTAAGTTCTTTGCAGGGGGTTCCAGTTTAGCTAGCAACCTAAGTTGGGACCTTTGTGCATTCTTGCACTTGCATTTGAATTCCATTAATTTGCTGACATTGAAAAACACGGAACTTTCTGTTTTTTACCCGAAACGCAAAATTCAGAGTCTACCTTTGGTTTTTAGAAAGTTTTTACTGAAATCTAAACAACTTTACGCTTTTTTTTTTATCGGAATCCTCAATGAGTTTGCTATTATGGCGTAATATTATGTGTTTTTTTCCAACTGTCTTCTATAGTTTTCCTCCATGATTAATGGTTTTGCTTTTTAAACATGAAAGTAGTGTCAATGTCAACTGGTTCTCCATTTAAAGTGCACGGTCAATATGGTTTTCAAAAAGAGATGGAGTTTTTTTTCAGTTACTTCTGAATTCACTGGAAATATTCTAGGCATACTGGTCAATGGTTTTTGAGATGCAAATGCGTAATTAGTTTATTTATTTATTTAAAAGCCCAGGTAAAGGAGGAGGGTTTGAGGCAACGTACTCTGTACTATCCTCAGTGAAACAAAAATAAAATGCTGGGATCAGGGAAAGAGATAAATAGAATATAGTAGGAGTTAGTCCACTTTGCTAAATCCTACCTGATCTCTCTTGGTGACAGGCTCCGCGACAGGTCGACCAAGAAAATGCATAGAATGTCGTTACAAACATGATGATCGGATTGAGTCACAAGCCTCGGAAAAATGCTAGGGCGTCCACCTCAGTCGACGCGGCAGGACGGGCCCCGGTCCTGTCGAGAAATGGGCAAGGGTTCTTGACATATGGACGGCGTCAGGACGTAAGCAAGTTAGTCCGCACACAACGAACAAAACAAATACGTGTCTGCACGCTAAATGTTGGTACCCTAACTGGAAAGACGGAGGAAAAGGTGTATTGACATCTGCGCTCTGCAAGAAACCCGATGGTCTGGTGCCAAAAGCTGCGACATTGAACGTGAACGCGGTAAAAATGGCTATAAACTTCTCTATTTGGTAACCCACACACTCAATATGGTGTTGGCATTGCCATCTCAGAGGGTTTCCGTAATGCCATTAAAGAAGTCGAACGATTTGATGATCGGCTGATGAAGCTCACCATTATATCAGCTGATTGCACTATTCACTTCTTCACTGCGTACGCACCACAGACAGGTCGACCTGATGCCGAGAAAGATGCCTTCTGGCAACTTCTCGATGAAAAGACTTGTCACGTTCCTGCTGACGATTACATAATCATTGCCGGCGACCTTAATGGTCATGTGGGTGAAAAGGCAGACTGTAACAGGTGCCATGGGGGAAGGGGGTTCGGATCGCGCAATGAGGGTGGCGAGCGTATAATCGATTTTGCGGACACCCATGACCTTGTACTTATGAATACATGGTTCATCAAACAATTGTCTCATCTTCCCACATTTTATAGTGGGAACAATAAAACGCAAATCGATTATATTCTCATAAGACGCCGACATTTTACCACTGTCACTGATTGCAAAGTCGTTCCCTATGAGACCATCGCACCTCAACATCGGCTGTTGATTGCCGTCTTGCGAATTAAGCCACCGATAAAACAGCGTGAAGAACGCACTGGCCCGCCTCGCATTAAATGGTGACGATTTGGTGAGAAGAAAGAAGAAACGGTCTCACTCATACGATTGCCAACCATTACGAATGTGGAAGAATCATGGAACCAAATGAAAGACACGATCCACAAAGCGGCCTCTGCAACCCTCGGGGTCACCAAGCCGGGTAAGCGGTACATCAACCGAGATACTTGGCTTTGGAATGATGATGTTGAAATGAAGGTCCGTGAAAAGAAACGCCTCTACCACAAATTTCTCGACAATAAAACACCTGCTAATTGGCAAATTTATAAAAATGCCAACCGGGAAGCAAAGAAAGCGGTCGCTGTCACCCGAGCGAACCATTTCAAAAATCTTTACGATAAACTGAACACTCGGGATGGCGAGAGAGATCTGTATCGACTTGCTAAAAGCCGTGATGAACGCACACAGGATATCGAACACTTCTATTGTGTTAATGACAAGAACGGTATTTTGCTTACCAACCGTCGAGACGCAACGGATAGATGGCGAGAATACTTCGAGCAGATTTCAACTGAAGAATTTGCTCATCCTCCACTTCCACAATCATTGTCGACATTGGGAGCAGTTCCACCAGTCAGCGCAACTGAAGTCGAGGAGGAAATAAAACAAATGAAATCGGGGAAAGCAACAGGACCTAACGACATCGCATCTGAGCTCTGGAAAGCGAAGAGCTGGGACCCAACACTGTGGCTCAGTGAATTCTTTAACCGGGTTATTCAGGAAGGAAGAACACCATCTGACTGGCAAGAAAGTGCCACTGTTCCAATATGGAAAAAGAAAGGTAGTCCAGCAGAATGTTCAAATTACCGTCCGATCCGGTTACTTTCCCATACCATGAAGATTTTTGAACGCATTATTGACAACCGTATTCGCGAAATCGTTGAAATAACCGTGAATCAAGCCGGATATGTCAAAAACTGCGGAACTACTGACGCAATATACCCTGCGCGGTTATTCATGGAGAAACACCGTGAGAAGCATCGCCCTCTTTACATTGCCTTTCTGGATCTAGAGAAAGCGTTTGACCGTGTACCACACGAACTCATCTGGTATGCTTTACGATAACACTTCGTGCCAGAAGAACTCGTGCGCTGGGTTCAATTGCTCTACCACGATCCGAAAAGTAAAGTTCGAAGTATGGCGGGTGTATCAAAACCGCTTCGTGTCTCTGTTGGTGTTCATCAAGGAAGTGCCCTCTCACCACTCCTCTTTGTCCTTGTTATGGACACCGTCACACGGGATATCCAACGTCCAGCGCCCAACACACTGCTTTAGGCAGATGATGTTTTCCTAGCATCTGATAGCAAAAATGATCTCGAGCAACTTGTTCAAAAATGGAATGATCGCCTCATGCAACACGGTCTTAGATTGAATTCAAACAAAACTGAATTTTTGACGACCGATCCCCATGAAACAGGCACAATCACTGTCAACGGCAGTGATCTGCCCAGAACTGAGCGATTTAAATACCTCGGGTCAACGCTATCAGCCAATGGAGAACTGCGTTATGAAATTGCTTCACGCATTAACGCAACCTGGATGAAGTGGTGTTCCACAACTGGTGTCCTTTGTGATCGACGTATCAACGAACGTCTCAAATCGAAAATTTACCGCAATGTCGTCCGTCCAGTCGCTCTCTATAGTTCTGAGTGTTGGCCGACCATAAAAGACAATGAACGGCGTCTTGCGGTAATGAAGACGAAGATGCTACGTTGGACTAGTGGCGTCACACGTTTAGATCACATCCGAAATGAGGATATCCGCGATCATTATGGGGTTGCACCGATCGTGGAAAAGTTGCGAGAGAGGCGCCTTCGATGGTATGGTCATGTAATTCGTGCAAACGAGAATTCACTTACCAAGATTGGTCTGAACATCGAAGTCGATGGTAAACGACCAAAAGGCAGACCTAAGCAACGGTGGCTTGATACGCTGGATGGGGATTTGAAAGCCTCGAGATTGCACTCAGATCAGGCATTCGATAGAGCCAAATGGCGAAGCCGATCACGACGAGCCGACCCCGCTTGTGAACGGGACAAAGGCTGAAGAAAAAGAAGATATGGAGAAGGAGGAAGCAGAAAGGTTAGCCTATGCTTAGAACTATGGTAGAATCTAAGGGACCAAACTGTAATATGTTGTAGCACCGACACAGTCAGGAAAATTAAGAAGTGGGAATAAAGATCAAGTTCCGTGAAAGATACTTCGAAAGTTTCGGCATTATGTGTGCTACACGAAACCATATGGTAGGTGATGTTAGTAGAGGCATAGTAGTCCATCAGACCAGTAGAAAGTTTAACACATCGTTCGATAAGTCCCGGGACTAACTATGAAGACAACATTTTATCGGCAAAATTCTTTATTATTCATCAACATAATCTCCTTCAAGTGTAATACAATCGTTCTAACGCTTCTCTAATTTTTCAATGCCATGTTTGTAGAACGATTTGTCTTTTGACTCGAAATGAGCCTCAGTAGCAGCGATCACCTCCTCATTTGAGCCAAATCTTTTCCCCTGGAGCATCTTTTTGAGATCCGCAAAGAGCCAGTAGTCGCTGGAGGCCAGATCCGGCGAGTACGGAGGATGAGGAAGCAGTTGGAAGCCTAATTCGTTGAATTTGGTCATCGTTTTGATTGACTTGTGGCACGGTGTCTTGATGAAAGATGACTTTCTTCTTCTTCATGTGTGAGCGTTTTTTCGCTATTTCGGCTTTCAAACGATCCAATAACACCATGTAGTAGTCGCTATTGATGGTTTTTCCTTTTTCGAGGTAGTCAATGAAAATTATACCATTCGCATCCCAGAATACGGACACCATCACTTTGCCGGCCGACTGTTGTGTTTTTGGACGCTTCGGGCGGCTTTCACTGGTCGTACGCCATTCAGTTGACTGCCGACTTGACTCCGGAGTGAAATGGTGAATCCATGTTTCATCCACTGTCACATATCGACGCAAAAAATCCTGTTTATTGCCAGTAAACAGTGCTAAACAGCTCTCCGAATCATTGATACGTTGTTGCTTTTGTTCCATTGTGAGCAAACGCGGCAGCCATTTTGAAAAAACCTTTTTCATAGCCAATTTTTGGTGCAAAATAGTAAATGCACTACCAGTTGATATGTTTACCATCTTAGCTATCTCGCGCACTTTCAATTTGCGGTCACCCATCACGATTTTCAATACTTGCTTGGTGTTTTCGGGAGTTACTGCCTCATTTGGCCGACCCGAACGTTCCGCATCATTTGTATCAGCACGATCGCGTTTCAAGTCAGCATACCACTGACAAATGGTTGTTTTCGACGGAGTAGAGTCCGGACAACGTTGCTGAGCTTGAGCAGTGTTTTTCCCCATTAGAAAACAATGTTTTATCAACACACGAAACTCGTTTTGGTCCATTTTTTCACGATTGCAAAGGTAGCGTCACTTTAACCACTATAGCTTTCTTGGTTATGTTTCGAATTACATCAAATTTTGACACATCTTATCTGAAGGGTGGTACTTCTGAACCTTGGTATATAAATGGCATTATTAGCGCCATTTCTACGCTAGTCCCGGGACTTATTGAACGATGTGTTAAAAGTAGTAGTAGTAGAGAAGGTTCTGCGTAGCTTTAAATAAGCGAGATTAGGAGAGTGGAGACAGATAGGATAGTCTACATTGAGGGAGCCCTTCCTAAAAAAGGGGGATTGGATGAAATTGTGTTGTAATTTTTTCCAGAGCTAAATAATCACGGTTCCTCGAAGGGGAGCAGATTACGGAGCAATACTCAAGGATGCCTCAAACGAGAGGTTAGAAGAGTGTTAAAGAGGGTTGAACAGAGTCAAAGTTAGAAGAGATGTACCATATGAAGCCAGACATTCCGGCAACGCGCTTGATAACAACGGAGCAATATCCGAAGCCGAGTTTGTCATCAAAAGTTACACTGAAGTCTTGAATGGCTTCTCAGAGAGTAGATAAACAGAGTTGGAGAGGACTTAAGAGAATGGACATTTGCAAACTTTTAGTGGCAATTCTTTTATAGCAAACTACCGAAACAGAATGGCTAAGTTTGATTGAAGGGTCACACAGTTTATTGGGAAAGCTGCAGACGGAAAGAGCTTAAACTAAAGTGAGAAATGGACCGTGTGGAAGGGAGGAGAAGGGAGCTTGTTGATGAAGAATAAAAATAGCAATGGACTTAGAATGGAACCTTGTGGTAAACCAAAGACAGATGAAAAGAAACGGAATATCCAACCATGTAAAGAAATACTGCGGCAGTGGTTAAAGAGGTAGGAGGCGAGTTATATAACGAGTGCCAGGAGAGTGTTGGGATAGGCTAGTTTGGACAAAAGTACCGTCTGGTCAAGAATTTTCTAGCAGGAGGAGAGGAGAGAAATAAAACGATAATTCTCAGCGAGTGTATGATCCTCACTTTTCTGTATAGTAATAATGATAGCATTTATTAAATGGCAAGGAAAAGTATTATTTGCTTTTCAGCAGAAATATATTAGGAAGGCTATCAGTATCGGGACTTATACCGGTCCAAATTGTTAATGAGATGCTCGACAAAAAAATGGGAATGGAGGGATATCGCAGATGATGAGATGGGGGACCAAAGGTTTCTGTATGCCAACATTCCTTTTGGACTTAGCTTTAAAGTTAGTAAGATCAGCTTGGCTTCCGGAAGAATTGTATGTATTTTCTGTGACGTGCGGTTCCCATGAATTTTAGTGGTGATCATATTAGGCTTGCGGGTTGGGGAGTTGAGACGAGGAATTTCGACAATGAAGTCAAGAGCATCAGGAGGCACGTAAGAGAGAGCATCTGAAAATTGGGAAAAACAACGTGACCCTTTAGAGAACTCCTTGAAGCTGCTCTGTTTTGCTTCCCTAATCATGTTGCTATGCGGAACCACTGCATTTTTGTACTTCGGCTAGTTTCCGGTTTGTTTTGCCAGGTAGAAGAGTTTTCGTACCTCTGTTCTCATTCTGGCTAGCTTCCTGTTCCATCTGGGTACCTCCCTTGACGACTTGACTAGCTTAGCAGGGCAGCTAGCCTCACCACTGTTTCCTGTTTGCTTTTTATATCAGCGCCCCTTTGTAGGTGGGCTATGTTGTTGTTCAGGTGCGATGCAAAGGAGTTCCAATCAGTTTTCTTGGGATTCGTTATTATTTTTTTTATTTCGGAATTGCCCGCTCATCAGAGTATTTACTAGAGTTCTGTTCAGTACCTCTTCACTAGTGCTGGTCACGAAAGTTGGATGCAAGCTCTTGGTTTTTCGCAAAGAGAGTCCCAAATTATCTCCCAATTACACCCAGGGCTCCTGAGCAATCACTATTCCAATATTATCCTTGAACTTGCAATTACTGTAGATGTAGCTTTCGCATGGTGGGGGTTTACTTGGGCTACCTTAGTCGTGGCCGTTGACTCCGTTATTGTTTCTCCACTATCGGCCATGACGCTTTCTTGCGCGGCGCTGTCCATCCTAAGTCGTAGAAGATCTAGGTGTAGGTCGCCCAGCTTCTCCTCTTCACCGGGAAACCGTTCTACTTCCCTGCTTGATCCAGTCCTTTTCGCCTCTATGGCCTCTGAGATTCTTTCGGGGATCTCGGTAGGTTTTCCACCCGATGTCTCCTCCAAATTGTCTTTGTTCGGTTTTTCCCTGTGAACGTACACAGGTATGTTGTCCAATCTATAGTTGCGATGGCAACTTCGACGTTTGATCGTCTCCATCCACCCTGATCATGAGGAGTCTAGTCTTGCCCTCCACCTTGCTTCTGAAGACTCTCTACAATCGTATGGGGATTCTCATTCTAAGCAATTAGGAGGCCCATAAGATCTTCCGTCTCTGCGGTTTTAGGAAGAAATACTGTCACCATGCGTCCAGTTGTCCACAGTTCTGCTCCTTCCCATCCTGGCAACTTGGGAACTACTATATAGTCTTAAGTTACTCCGCAGTGTCCCTTGTCGTACAGTTCACCAGTATGTGACCTAGTCGAAACCGTATCACGGTGAACACAAGCTTCTCAGTCCATTTCTTGCACATCTGCCTGACGAGAAGGTCTTCGATAGTTTCCTGCTCCTCACGAGTGAGTATTTTCGAGGGAAAAGCTTTTGGGAGTATGGCCAGTCGAATGGCCTTGACCGCACTAGTATAGTTAATGGCGCGTTTCTTGACTCCTTTCATCACTGACCTCCCCCTTTTGGGTTCAGGTTTGGGTTCTTTGGGGAGCATTCCCCTTATGTGGGTTAATTTTTGCTGCTTCCCGCTTTCTTGGCTTCAATAAAGTTGGCTTAGGTTTGTCCTAAGCCTTCTAAATGCCTCTTCTAGTTTCAGGCTTTTTTAAAACAAAAATTTTACCTTTAGAAACGTTGTTCTATTCCTGTCTTAAGAAGGTCCCGTCCTTGTAGCGGAAATTTGGTTAGTACGTAATATAACATTATGAACGGGGCGAGGAGTGGTGACAGAACTCCGTAGCGGCCTTATTCAAGAAGAGCTCTATGCGTCATAGATTTCCAGCTTTAATTGAAGTGAGCTGGTATATGGGACGAAATGATAAAGTAGCACTTGAATTGAAGGTCTATGAATATGTAAAAAACGATGAGAATGTCCATTGAAACATGGGGGTTGACAGAAGTGATAGTAGGCTAGTCTATGGGAAGGACCAGAAAGGAATTTGGATCAGGAGAAGCCCGAAAAGTGTCTACTGAAAAATTATCGAGTGAATCAGATGAGAGACGAATTTCCAGAAGGCAAAAGGGCTTCCCTCTAAAGAAACCAAAATAAGGGAAAACAACAATTGAGACTTGTTTTTCAAATGAAAGTGACCTCATCATTTGAAAAAAGCAGCAGATCTCAAGGTAGCAAATGGAGGTCTGGAGGAAGATAGCGCGGGCACATGTGCAAGAAAGACAATATGGGGTCACGGTCTGAAGCGACAGTTATCTCAAAATTAAACAAGTCGGAATACTAGAAGCAACACGCTACAATGAACTTAAGGAAAATCGTAATGGGATTTTGAGGGCTTGATTTTGTATACATATATCACTGTGATTTTTTCTAGATTTTTCGGTGGTATATGTTCTGAGAACGAGACATTTTTCGGGGCATGTATTTTGAGCACTCACTTCGCTATGGTTCACCCAATATCAGAATTAAGTCGATTTTCGAAAAGCACTTATCAAACCCTTTGATTTGATAGCCTACATGACTATATTCTGTTAAAAAAATAATTTACATCCCCCTTTCGCTTGTATTCGGCAGTGATTGCCCTACATGCGTGATGATTCCGGAGGATACGGAGCTTGTTGTTTTTAACTGCCCGAGGTTCGCTGTTCACATAGTGTAAGTGGAAATTGACGCGCATCCGAGAATATCGCGGACCACATGGTAGCCTCTGAAAGAACTTGGAGGGCGATGAAAAAATTAAAGAAAGCGATCCAAAATCTGCTGAGGAAGGAGGAGCTTTGGAGGAAAGTAGTAAGACACAGGTCGCAGTTCGTAACTGATTCTGCCCTGCGACGTAATATCGGTTTTGAAGTCGAGCGGGGTAAACGAAAGAAAAGGGGGTGGTTTCAGTGAGTTAAAGTCTCACATAACCATATGGTAGGAGCCAGCGGTAGGGTTTGAACGACCATAAAAAAGAAAGGACAGACGGACAGACGAATGGTCAGATAGACATTGAATTGTATCTAATAAAAATCTGTTTCACATAGTACCTTTAAAAAGGAACAAATTCGTAAAACGACATTCTCCGAAATACTAGTCTAGGTTCCTCGCACGTCAACCTAGGAAAAAACCTTAGCTGCATTAGGAGGGCTCAGAAAGTAAACCTCAAGTTTGAATTTAGAGAGTTCAAGAATGCAATTGTCAAAAAGTCCTTGGGTCAAACGGAAGTTCTTAAGGCAGGATACCGTAAGGATATCGTCGTAATGACTACAAAAGAGAAGACTTGTAAAGCATTGGTCCATGGCGGAATACAGACGGTATTTAATGCCGGGCGACCCAGGTTTAACTGCTGTAGACCATTTGCGAGAAACACGCGTAGCCATATTGACGAACAAAAGGAGGTTATATACCTTTCGATGATATGGAGCCTGTGATGGATCATGGAAGTGCTTTGTCACAACGGGGGTACTTGGTACCAGGTTCCTGGGGAATATGATGGCTATCGGAGTTCCCATGCTTTCGACGTAGAAAAGGCCACGACTGTTGCTTTTGCAAAGTGTTTTGCCGTAGTTGTGGCAAAATATTTGAATGGTGCGGAGGTTCGTGCATTGGAGACTGGTGAGGATTAGTCCGACCCTGTTGGAGGAGAAAGTGAATGATATTATGATTACGAACCGTCTTTCGAGTGGAAGTCGGGTCATTATGGTAATTCTGAAGCTGGTTTATCATATATGTGGGGGCCATTGAGGTTCAAGGGACCTAAAACGTATCTGCCAAAAGGTCGAAGTTGCTATTTTGACACTAGAACGACGGGGGGAAAGGGGGTGGGGTCGAATATACCACTTGTTAAAGTTGACAAAATCGAAGAGGTGAGGTCGTTTTAGTAGGAAAATTGTTTGGGGAAACCACTCTTATTGCAGATAGAGTTGTCCTTCCTGCTGAAGGAAGAAAATTCAAAATTTGTAGGGCATTTGTACCAAAATTTGCGATTTAAGTCAAATAGGGAATTTATTTTTTATCCTCAGAGTTTGGATGCGGAAACAGCGACGCAACTTTTTGCGATCAAGAGGTTTTGATAACGAATGTCCTGTTGCATTACAGGTGTTCAATCTTACAGGGTTTGCCTACATTTTGTTCTGCATTTTTTCTCAGATGAAGAAGCATTTATTTAACTATTTTAATGCGGCCTTTTACGTTGTAACGTATATTGTGGTTTTTAGGAGAATCATCGAAATACCATGCATTTATCGTGATAAGTGTAAATATGAACGTGACAATGCGGGTTATTTGGTAAGCCAACTGCAAAAAATGAAGAGCAAACGATTCCAGTTACTGAACTAGTCTGAATCCAGTTTCAATAGATGCTTTGTCATACAGGGTGTGACAGCATAACTTCCTTTTTGCAAAACTCAATAAAAACTATTGTATGCATCGGAAAATATTTATTTATTTTTTATAATGTAGGTACATGTCTAAGGTTTTTATTTACATTGTTTTGAAGATCAAATCTGTTAGGTGACGTCCCCCATTCTCCATACATTGCGTAAACCGATTTCTGGCGTTTGTCATGACTCTTGTTAGCATAGCAGGTGATATGTTGGCAATTTCTTCTTGGATGTTGGTCTTCAAATCTTGTAGGGTTCTTGGAGCCGTGGGAAAAAAAAATTCTGTAGCATGTTTACATACCGGTCCGAATTCACTGTCACTGTAACCTCATTTTCCTCAAAAAACCAGGGACCAATAATTCCAGCTGAGGAAATTGCACACCACACTGTGACTTTGGATGAATGCAAAGGCTATTGATGCAATTCTCGAGGGTAGGTGTCAGCCCAGTAGCGCATGTTTTGTTTGTTAACCGACCCACACAAATGAAAATGGGCTTCATCGCTAAAAAAAACAATAGCACCATCGGGAACGACATCAAGAAGAAGCTCACACGCGTTCATCCGAGAATTGAAGTCACGTTCTGAAAGTTCCTGCACTATCGCCATTTTATAGGGATGAAAATCAAGATCATCACGAAGAATTCTTCTCACAGAAGGATCGGATAGTCCAAGGGCAGATGAGTGTTTGCGCGCAGAACGCCGTGGTTCTTGGAATATATCAAGTTTTACAATGGCAGGTTTTGCCAGTCTGATTCAGAATTATCCAAATCAAATTCCGAAACTGAGGGTTTAATTTCTAGAGTTTTTTTTTGTTGCGAACTTCAATAAATGATGACGTTTTTTGCTTATAATTTATATATTTCCATTGTAAAGCTTGATTTTCGCGGACTCGTAGGCTTGAGAGCCGAGTGCCGCTATTGAGAGGAAGATCCATGTCGTTTCATATGAACCAGTATCTGTATCTGTATATCCAAGCTTGGCAAGTTACTTACAAAAACTACAATTTTGTCACTGAACCAACCAACCTACAAAATACCTCCATTATTGAATAGCCTATGACTGTGGTAGGGACTTACCAAATGCCAGCTTAGGAGCAAATACTAAAACTCTGTGAATGCAACTTTGCATTCGATTATAGGTCACTTCGTTTCCTTCCGGGTCTTCAGTTATTTCAAGGACATCAGTGGTATTGTTGGTATTTTTTTTATATCGCTCCAAGAATACCATTAGCATTTGCGGCTACCTGTCAAAGTGGTATACAAAAACTTCTGAAAGTCTCCAGAGGTTTTATTAAGGTTAAATCTATATCCTGAGGTTGTTTAGTAGGTTTCGAACGTCCTTCGACGGTATAGGGTTAGTCATAGCCGATTTGTCGTTGGTAGATATCTTGGCTGGAGAGATGTCACGAATCTACGCTCGCAGAACGACAACCGAAGGTAACGTGAAGATTATCAAGACCGACGAAGGAACAAAATCAATGGTCATCTGGTAGAACCGATGAGGAAGATTAAGGAAAGACAGTTGGACACATAAGTTGATTCCAATCATTGATAACAAATCTATTATTGGTAGGCTGAAGTGAATGCCCCTGGGAAATTGGTTGGGATGGTCAAAAATGTCCTCAAGGCAAACTCGCTACCAGGCCCTCGACTGTGGACGGAATTACACTGTTCTAGTTTTCATGGCAAATTATTTGAACCTTGAGGAGGTCTATGTATCGGAGATATTAAGTGTATGGAAGTCGGTGCATATATGGACAAAACCGAACGTAAGGTGAAGACTGAGAAACGGGGTGGTTTTAGTGGGAAGGGATGTTGCGGAAAACCATTCTTGTTCCAAAGTTGCTTTTCCTGTAAGAAGAAAACTTTATAATGAACTAATCGTAATTGAGATGGTCAAGCGACCATCCTGAGTGGTCGAAGACCACCTAGAGGGAAGACCTATCCAAAAACCTAAATCGAGGAGGCGGCAGATCACAGTCTTGATCCCTGTTTCTTCTGCGAAGCGCGGGCTCCGAGATTCCTTCCCTTTCTTGACATTCTGAGGCCATTATTCTCGAGGATGTTCCTTTAATATGGGAATCATCGAGGAATCGCAAAGCGGCTGGTTTTCCCCAGTCACCATTATGGTGAAACCTGATAAAGTTCGGATTTGCCTTGATGCGCGTAAGATGAACAATGCCACCGTGAAGGACACTTATCCTTTACCTCTCATCGAGGGTATTTTCAGCCGTCTTTTGAAGGCTAGATCTATTATGAGCCTGCTCTCTATCGACCAAGCTTTCGAGATGTCCTTTGATGCCTTCCAGGATTATTCTAACTATTAACCTTGCGACGGCAGGGAGTATTTAGATACCCTTGCATTTATCACACTCAAAATGGGTGCCCTCTTCTGAAATCATTGCGATCTGCGGCATCATCCGCTTCCCTGACTAGCGCAATAACAAATTCTCTTTTGTCACGGGATTTCGCTTAGTATCCGAGTTCAAGCGAGTTACCCCTTCATCATCCAAAGTGGTCTATAGAACTTTCAAGTCCTTCCGTTCATTGATCCGCTTGTACGACTCCGCGGTCAGCCAGATCTTATGACGCCCCTTCGGGACGTTGTGGGCGACCTGTGCAACACCCGAGAAGAGAGCATTTATGATGACGGCCTAGTGCTCACCGATATTGTCAGGCGTGTTACTCAGAATATCTGCCGTAAAATCAGCAAGATAGCTCTTCCACTGTCCAGCGTTAGCTGTCGATATTGAACTTAGAGGGTCACAGCTCGCCAACCTTGCGAGAAATAGTGGACGCAACACGCAAGCGGATGTAAGCGACCATCAGATGGTGATCCCTTTCGAGACCGATGTCAGCGCCTCTGTTCTTACGCACATCCAGAAAACAACCCCAAAATCTACTGCTGATTGCTCGTTTGGCACAGGTCAGTTGAAACCAAACTGACCTTATGGCTGGCTTTGTGCACAAATAATGTGCCACCAATGACGATGCGGTGGAAGTTGCAGAAATCCACGAACCTCCCAACATTATTGTTACAGTTACCAAGATCGTGCGTCCTCATCACATGTCCGAGCAAGGTGTTGCCACATCCCACCTTGGAATTCAGATCATCCATCACGATCAAAATGTCACCTTTAGGAAGCTTCCCCTGAACTGCGATTAACTGCTCATAGAAAGCATCCTTCTCCACTATGTCGGAAGTCTCCGTTGGTGCGTAGCATTGTATAATTGTGTTGCTCCTTAGCCTGAATTGAAATCTAGTAGTTAGAAATCTGACAGAAACCGGCTCCCATGTTAACAGCGCGCGCCTTTATGTAGCCGTCAAAAGTAATCCGACATCGTACTTGCGTCTGCTACCACGTGGCTTTCTAGAGTACGAAAGCACATTGCTGCTCTCCAGAGTCCCACCATCTTATTTTGCTTACGCCCACAATGTCTAGTTTATATCGCTGGAATTCCCGATCAAATTGAAGAATGCGAATGAGGACCCTCGCAACCGTTGTCGAAAAATACATTTCCTTGTGCAGGGTATTATTGGAAGCGAGCCCTTTGGATGGTTTACAGTCAGGAGTGACAGCATGTTTTCGAACGAAGCCTCACTAATGCCAGGTTACCTCAGTGAGCTGACTTGATCATATCATGTTACGGGGTGTAGTACTCGTGAAAACCAAGTGAGTAAAATTAATAAAAAAAACCAAGCAAACCAACTAACAAATAAGTAGGACCCCACACCTCACACAAACTGGTGCACCTGGCGGAAGCAAATTTCCGCAATAATAATAACCAGGTGATCACACCCAAGAAGGAACAAGTTAGGAAGCCAAGCACTGGAGCCAAGTTTAAGTATACTGCAGAGAACACAACTAAGGTTCTCAATCGTAAGACAGGGACCAGCAAAAGTAAATCTGAGATCAACATATCAGACGTCGAAAGGAAGCAAACCTCAGTGGTACATGTGATAAATGGCATTCGCACTCTTTGAAGGATAAACGCAAGCTCTCAATAGCGGCACGGATAAAGAGGAAAGCAGTGGAGATCTGCCCATAAGTAGGAAATGCTTCCAAGGAACCCAAATCCGAACGTGAGAAGGATGAAATCCTGGGTAAATCTGGGGCGAACGTAGGATCCAGGAAGCTTGGCGTTAACTATGCTAGTCCTTTAAAGGCCTTCCGGTTGGCCATACTGCCAAAAACATTTCCGGACCAAATACTCACTCGTTAGAAGCAGATAATTATTGAGATCGTCAATCTTATACTAACAGACTACGCGACGTAGGATACAACGGAATGGCTTAGGACCACATTCTCTAAAGCCAGGCTGAAGGGAGCAGAACTGTCAAAATGTGCAGATGGAGACGGAGGAACTTGTGGACCAGGGGTATGGAGAATCTTCAGAAGCAAAACCGAAGGCAAAGGCAAACTCCTTACAATCGGGGTAGATGATCGATCTATGGACGGAATTAAATACCATAAACGCCTCATCAATTATAGATTTTGCAGATGATGTTGCTGCGCTTGCTGCCAGGAGCGCTGTCGAACAGTCGCGAAGCAGACTTTGCACATTGATGCGAAGGGTAAGCGGATGAAAGCACCAACAAGTAGCTGAAACAGTACTGCTCCTCCTTCAACGATGTGTGGGAGGGTGCGCGACTGACCCTGAAGTGGGTTTCCAAGCTACCATCGTTTAAAAATTGCTTTCCCTGACTTTTAGAAGAGAAGCGTAATGATGCTGAGGTCCTGGAACAAGTTGGAGTCCAAAATAACCTCAGCATCTATACCTGGATGCTATTAGGCAGCAAAGGCCAGAAACTTTTGTCACTATCGGTGTTCCTGGAACGGATATTAAGAAGGTTCGGGAACAACGGCTCTACTACTGGCTTGGGGTCGCCACATGACAAGTGACGGCTCCTAAAACCATCGAAGGGGACGTGTAGCCCACGGCATCTTCATCTGAATCGTAGATGAGGTGTCATATCTCTCAGATAAATTTGCAGTAGTGTAAAGCGGCGACTGCAGTAGTCGTCGGATCAATAGCTGAAAGATCAACACGAGAGGATCGAGACTACTGGAGTATCTGATAGGAACTGAATTTCAGATCCTTAATTGGGGGAATGAACCAACTTTCTTCAACGTTGTTAGGCAAGAGGTCATCGGCATTATGGTGGCATCCCCTGACACTGCGGCTCTTGTCGGACAGTGAAGAGTACCAAACGATGTCACGCTCTCAGCTAATAGGCGCGTTGATTTCGTAATGGGGATGGATCCACCTCCATCAACACCATTTCGGAATCCTCGTAAAACAGATTGGACGATGTACAGAGCAGAACTGACCGTGAATCGCTAAGATCACCGGCGCCTAGAAGCCGGTAAAGCTCAAAGTCATCCCTACGAAGAGATTCCCAGAAGACCGGTAGCTCACATCTGGTCGCCGAATATCTAAAGTATGTGCGTGTGGTCCTGGATCATAGAACTGAGAGTTAAGAAACATATAAAGTCTGGCGGCTCGGTCTGATTATGCTTCAAGTTAAAGTTGCATAATTCGGCCAGTCGGCTGGAAACCGTCTTCGAACGGGACAAGATTGTGTAGTGCCGGGCTAAAAGTAGGGACATTCAACTGACGAGGACCTACTTGTCCGCAGGTGCACTGCACTGAAGAAGGGGCTAATAGGACCCCGAACTAAGATGGAACACCATACGCCGCGGGCTGCATGATCAATGAGGAATTTGGGGTCTTTAGTATACGAACTCTTAATAACTCTGGGCACCTTCAGTTTCAAATAAGGCCCTTAGCTTGGTGGCTGGGCGAGCCAGGGTGGACATTCATCTCAGACTATTCGTGGGACCAAGACATGGGCTCAATTATAAAAAAACAAACAAATAAACCGACGAGAGAAGAAGAGGTGGTGATGCTAGGCGCATCATCGGAGGACGAACTGCTGGCATCCAGCCAGGAGACAGGAGCCGTCGAGAGCAGTATAATCGCTACGAGCCGTAGCACCGCTGAGCTGAAATCAACCGCAAGGACCTCCCAGAGCGAGGTGGCAGACGGATTAGTCGTTTCCAACCTTGAATCTACTGGCGTCCGGCTGGGTATAGCGAATAGTAGACATAGTACTCCTAACCCGAAACCCTTGACGTCGGGGTATCCTTCAAAAGTAAAGACCACTAGATGAGGTATCCAAGGATAAGACTGCCTTGTAATCTTGCTCCAGGGCGATCACTCTATTAGTTCGTGACCATGCCGTTTGGGCTCTGCAAAGCACCTCAAACCATGGAGTGACTAATGAACAAAGTTATCCCTGCTCACTTGCGTCATCAAGTCTTTGCATATCTAGATGACTTGCTGCTCATCACAGAGACCTTCGATCAACACTTGCTACTCTTAAGCGAAGTGGCTGTTCGTATGAGATGCACTGGCTTGACGTTGAATATCCGGAGGTGCAAATTTGTTATGAAGGAGGTTGTGATACTTGGGGCACATCATCGGTAATGGGATGATTTGAACCGACCCCGACAAGGTGCGCGTCATCCACGATTTTTCGCTGCCGAAAGCCATCAAACAACTACGGCGGTGGTATCAGCGATTTCTTCCAAATTACGCTTCGCTGATTGCACCGTTGACAGGCATACTTCAGAAGAAGCGTCGGTTTTGCTGGATTGAGGAATCCATCTCGGCCACAAGAAGCGCGAGAATTAGCCGTTTCACTTGCGCGAGGTATTGACACAACGCACAGCACCAGGTTTCTCAGGGAAAGGCTCAGAGAGTAAGGTTAAAGAAAGAGGCAGAGTAATCGCGATAAAAAGTCCGCTTAGCACGTCCGTTCGACTCAAAGGTTGGCAACTTTAGAGATGAGCTGCAAGAACAACAGACTCAAAAGCTTTGGATTCCGGAGGAACTGACAACTGCTGAGGTGATCACCTGCGCCCATGATCATCCTTTAAGTGCACATAGGAGGCGGGGGGGGGGCGGTGAGGTAAGATCTTGGGACCGGTTGTGATTTTATTGGTCTAACATGGTTTCACAGGTCAAGGACTACACCAGTAATTGTGAAATGTGCACTGTTTTATACTCCCTGCAGACAAACGCCTCGGAAAGGGTAAACTGTTCACTGTTGGATGCTGGACGCGCTTATATCGGTCTTGATCAAAGAGATTGGGATAACAAGCTGTCATCCCTTAACTGTGTGCTTCCTTCAGCGAAACATGTCTCGATAGGAATATTCTCTCGAATAATGGTCGGAGGGTGTCAAAGAAGGGACCGAATCTCAGAGGTCGCGCCTCAATACACATCTGCAGTAGAAGATCTGGATCTCCACGGATACGTGAGGGATCGTAGCGCTCAAAGGACAACGCTCAAAAGTGATGCAGGGATTTTAATAAGGAATGTTGCACTATAGCTGCCCAATTTTAGAGGGTTTAGATCCACTTTGTATGTATTTGTATTTTTCCGGTGATGAAAAAGGAGTGTTTATCCAACTATTTTAATGCGGCCTTTTACGTTGTAAAGTATATTGTGGCTTTTAGGAGAATCATCAAAATACCATGCATTTATCGGACGTTACCAAACAATTTTTATGAAACCTTGACACAGCTATGTAATACTCGGAATCATGAAGTCCCGGTAATAATATATCATAGTATTTCATAGGAATTCTATGGTGCAATTTAGGATTGTTTATTACTAAGATCTGTCAATATAGACACTGAATCTTGAAAATGTATTGATCGTAAGCCAGTGATAAGTGTAAATATGAACGTGACAATGCGGGTTATTTGGTAAGCCAACTGCAAAAAATGAAGAGCTAACGATTCCAGTTACTGAACTAGTCTGAATCCAGTCTGAATAGATGCTTTGTCATATAATAAATAAGTAACTATTTTTGCGGTTCAGACTGACTGAGCATTTTGTGCAACATCACCGTGAAAAAGCAATCACATGCAGTATTTATATCCATTCATCTGACTATGTATGAGAAAAATAATTTTCTTCGCACGAATTTACATAAATGAACTCTCGTGAGTCTTTTATTCGCACCGCCTTGAATTGACATGAACCTAACATTATAATTTTCTTCATCAATATTTGGCAAACCCAGCTTTGTCAGCTGCCATAAATTTATTATTGGATCAAAATATGTTGACTTAGTTTCGCAGGTCCACTATCGAACATTGACTTCTCGCATGTTTCTGCTATGACGGGGGTTAAATTTCATTCAAATCAGTGTTCGATTGTCCTCTCTCGCGGGGTCATACTAAGGAGTATCCCTGATGAAAAGGCCTGTCAAATAATTTGGGCAATCTAAATTTACCAGAGTGACTCGGCACGAGAGATCCAATTTGTATCTGGATCCCCATCGGGTTGTACTGATATGTTGACCATATCTAAATATTTAGAAGACCAAGCCAAGGTTGATGTCGTTAATTGACCGAAACGAGGTCTTTTGTGTACAAATCAAATCAGTGCTCGGCACGCTATATTGTGGCTGGCAATTGATAGGAAGCGATTTCCCGGATTTCAACTATTATTTCATGATCAAGTGCACGTTAAATAATAATCAATGCGAGTATGTCATGCAAATTTGTTGAGTTCATCTCCAATTATTCCCTCTGAATTGTTTATCTACTGTCTCGGGGCTCGGATACATTCCAAAGTGTCACCGTATGATACAATGTCCCATAAAGATTTAATTGGGGATGGAAATGAGAATGATAGTGGGAATAGAGAAGTATCTGTTGCAATTGCTTTGTTAAAATTTTTTTTTAAGGTGCATTGTGTTATGTAATCTTATGACGCCCATTATGATGCGAAGAGACCGATTTTCCATTGAATTTTCTTTGGCTATCATCTCTGCTTGATAGACCAATTTCCCTGTATTATCGTTAACGTTGTTGCGATTGAATCAGGAGATAGAGATTGTTTTGATTTTGAGGGCTCTAGCGTATAAATTGGCGGTAGTCCAAGAAAATTTCTAAAGAAAGTACTCAAGGTGAGGCAGCATCTGACGAGTTGCCTCTGTTCTGGTATGAAACTGTAAAGCCGTCTTTGCTTTTTATTTTCGGAGCTTGGATTGCAAAGCGTAAACGAGGAGTCCGTGGACCAAAAAGGGGGAATAAGTTGCTCTCCATTTGGTCTGGTCCCAAATCAACTGGGTGCGGACTTAGGATCCTTGAATCCTCAAACAAAATACTCAAGGGTTCTCCTTCTGTCCATAAGTTTTGGACCGAGAGAGGATAGGTGCCCTGGGTCCTCGAAAAGTATATCTTGGCTTGGATAGTCAAGTGGGGTGTCTAATGTAAACTTGGAGGTACCTATGAAATTCTCTATGCTCTGTGAGGTGCTAAGCGAGATTGAAGTATAATGGATATTCTCCTGATTTCACTGACAGAGACCTTCAGTAAGTGCAAGAAACATTTTTTGTGATTTCTCCCTTTCGGCTGAATGAACAAAGATTGGTTCTTTCCTCTAATGTAAAGTATCTGGGTGTAATTCTGGATCCTAAACTAAACTGGAGGTTGAACATAGAACTGAGGGTTAAGAAGGCCTGTATAGCCTCCTATGCCTGTAAGAGAGCCTTTGCAAAGAAATGGGGCCTCCGGCCGAGGATCGTTCTCTGGATGTACACCGCTGTAGTGCGTCTGATCCTGACATACGACTCTATTGTATGGTGGCAGGCTTTGAAGAAGAAATACAATAGAACAAAGCTTAATAGGATTCAAAGAACCGCGTGTGCAGGTGCTACGGGGGCTCTGCAGTCCTGCCCGGCAGATGCTCTCAATGTACTCCTGCATCTCCTCCCCCTTGACCTCCACATCCAATATGTTGCAGCGTGCAGTGCCGTCAGACTACGTGAGTCCGGATGCTGGGCAGCGAAGTCCTACGGCCACAGCAACATTCTAGATGAAATACTTTGAGAAATCTGGGCATCCCCACGGACTATGTCACACGCAAGCTGAACTTCACGAGAAACTTTGCTGTGGACCTTCCAACCAGGGTAAAGTGGAAAACCGGCGGCGTGTTGCAAGACTATGACACAGTATTCTTTACGGACGGATCAAAGATGGCCTATGGAGTCGGCGCGGGGGTTTTCTCGAATACACACGGTGTATCCAAGTCGTATGGTCTCCCAGGTTTCGCCAGTGTATTCCAGGCGGAAGTACTGGTGATATTGGAAGTCTGTCGATGGCTGGAGCGTGATTCGAACCCGAAGCGTAACATAGCCATTCTGACCGACAGCCAAGCGGCCATCAAGGCCTTGTACTCTACGACGACATCTTCCCGGCTGGTGGGGCAGTGCAGAGACGCGCTCAACCATCTGGGCGGCACGCTCAAGGTCACTCTCCTCTGGGTTCCCGGGCATAGGAACATAGAGGGGAATGAGTGGGCTGACGGATTGGCCAGGCAAGGCTCTGCTCTTGGCAGTCCCTCGGGGAATACAGTCGGTGTTCCGCTGGTGGCTGTCGGGGGCCGAGTCTACTCGCACTACCTAGCAGCCGCGGGCCTGAGATGGCGAAGGCTTACAAGCTGCGCCAAATCAAGGAGAATTGGGCCCGCTTATAACATAGCCCGATCACGAGAGCTCCTGTGCCAGACGGGTGCAAATGCATTCAAGATTACGGCGGTCTGCACGGGACACTGGCCCATAGGGGACCATGCCGCTAGGCTCGGCTTACCCTACAGCTCGCATTGCCGAAGCTGCGGAGAAGGAAGCGAAATCCTCATGCACTTTCTCTGCGATTGCCCAGCTCTGGCTCGAGTCAGGCTGCGGACACTGGGTAAACCATTCTTTGGGGACCTCAGTGAGATTTCTAACTGCAGGGTCAGAGAGCTGCTTTCCTTCGTGAATGCTACAGGCTGGCTCCGAAGATCCGAGCCAGCTGGACTCTGCTTCCCTGTTCCTATAACAACAGTCACGGTTTTAGGAGTTTGTGGCATCAAAACGGCGCACCGAAGCGCTAATTGCGCTCCTCGGAGCGGCCACTGATACCTACCTACCCCTCCCTTTCGGCGCTGTGGTTGTTTTTTTCCGTGAGCTGGGCTTTCTCAAACCGTCCTGAAGAGAGAGAGCATATCTTTTGGACTATTTTTTTGTTGGCTCACTCATGCATTGTAGTAATCTTAACTAAAGTGGCGCCGCATATAGCAAGATGAACCTAACTAACCCGGCTTTAAACTTAACCTAAAAGGATCTTGGGGATCTTCGCGGGCTGCCTACTTTTGGCATTATCCTTGTCAAACGCCACATTCATGCTGGATTCTTTATGGTAAGCATACTGCAGTTGCTGCGCTGAGGTGTTTTAATGGCCAGTTTGGAGATGATAATGTGATTCCCAATTTTCATGCAAGTCCGATTTCTTTTTCGCTGTTTTGTGATGAGGACCATTTCCGGTTTTTGGCCCGCAACTCTTGGCCTTGTTCTCAAATCTACGTCTTTACAGTGTTAATTGCTTTTCCTGGATATATGTAACTCAAGGTCATCGATGCGGATACGTTCCAACCAAAACCAGCGTTATGTTCTCAGACGAAATCAACGCTATGCCCGGCACCATTATGTTCCAGATTGGAACCTTATGGCATAGCTGCGAAAATAGTATGTTTTTTTGGTGGTTTCAGCAGTTGTTTTTGTTTTACGGAAACGATATTGGTGGTTTGGTAAACCTCCTACGCTCAACAAAAATGAACATAATAATCGTTGGCGCAACAATCAGGGCCTTGAAGTGTGTTCGAGCACTTCATTTAAGACCGTAAAGGTATACTACAGTACACTGTAGGAGGCAATGTGGTCAGCATTGCGATTTGACCCAGGTACTCATTCACAGCTGAGTCGACTGGTATTCGGCATCCAGCCACGATAACAAATCCCCCCGCCACCAGTGGGATTTGAACCTCGACCTTCCGCTACGACAGCCCAGCGCTCTAACCACGTGAGCCATCCAGACACACTAAATTAACCTAGAGAATTATCACATCAGCAAGCTGAACGTCAATAAAACAGGACACAAGAGGATATATACACTGCAGCCTCGCCTTGAGCCAGTAATTGGAGGCTTCTACTATGGATCATAAAATGTTAGAGAAGGAAGCTGGAACCTTGAGTAAAGTCAAAGTTTAATAAAAAGGATTTTCAGGACTAACCAATTCAATTCAATATCAAAGGAGAAATCTTCTTATGAGATCCCTTTCATGGACCCTGTTACATCACTAAATGTGACAATCCTCAAGGAACTCGAATGCGCAGTATAGTCTTCTCATTCGTTTCCCGATGGAGTCTGTGTGAGGCATGTCCCATTCAAGTGCCCTGGCATTGAAGTCACCCCCGACCAGGATCCGCCCATCTCGGCCAGAGCGATCTCCAAAGCATCAAACCTGCGTTGAAAGTCCGGCGTAAGCTACACACTCAAAAACGTTATTCCTGAACACCGAATCCAGACAAAGCCGCCCCTTCAGGCTTGGCTAAGAACCCTAAGAAGGGTGCCGTCCCATAAAATTGGGTCCTTGTTTCGGTGCTGCTTACTGATGAGTACTAAATCAGCTTTGGTCTCCGCAGCGAACTGCGCTAGCAACTCGTGAAGGTTTGCACTCCGGTGCACATTGATTTGTAGGATGAGAATCATGTTGACCGTGTCCTGGTTCTTCCAATTCTGCTCTGAAGACCCGAGCCCGAAGTGTGCATAACGTTCTCATCAAACGCATCAACCAACTCTGACTTTCCCGCTGTTTAGAAGCTTCCTCGCGAACTACTCGGCAACTTCCACCACAGTGAGTTTTTAGCGTCTCTACTTCTACTTCGTTTTTTTTCTTTGAGACAGTCAAGGCCTCGGATTTCCAGAGAACACGTGGGTTGCAGGCTGCAAACCAAAACATTCTCTCCCAGAAGCCCCTTGACTGCTTTACAGAACGTATCTTTATTTGTTATCCTCGGCCCTAATTCGACTAAGACTCCACTGCTCTTTGTTTTATGAATAGAAGGCTCTTCTCCTCCGCTATCTTCCGGTTTGATCTTCGTACTAACGAGTTCCACTGAGGACTTCCGCAAAAGTCTTGCCTTCCGTCGGCCTAATAAGTAGAGCTGGCGGTCTAGTCCTCCTTCGTCTCCCCACCTTTTCTTCTGGTACTTCGTCTATTGTTCCCGCCTTGATTCTGAGAAGAGGTTTTTCTGATGACGCGACGTGTTGTTGTCTCTTGTTCCTCCTCGTCTTCTTCTTTTGAGCCCTGGAGAGTGTCTGAGTGAAGTGTCCTTCAGATATCCCTTTTTCCTCTAGTTTTTTCCCCAGTTCGCTCTGCAATGTCTGCGATTCATTTAGTGCTCTTAGTGTTCTCGTCGGGAAGCGCGGTTGCTTCTGCTTCCCGCGTATTTTTTCTTACTTTCCATGTCCGTTTATAATGGGAAATTCTGTCTAGGAGCTCCGCTGCTCCTTTGACCCGTTTTTCATCCCTTTGCTGACGTTTTTCTGGAGGAACGTCGCAGATAGCATGCGCTTCACAACTGCCGCGCATTTCTTAATAAGTCTTTCTTCTTCAGCTTTCGCCAGAGTAGTCGACAGTTCTCCAACTCGGCTTATATTCGAAACCATTTGGTTAGTTTCGGTAGTTTCAACTGTGTCTCTTTTTGTAATTATAGGACTGCGTGGTTCTGTCTGTGTTGCCGTTTCCGTTGCAGGTGCAGCACAATTTTCTGAGTTCTTCTCTCCATCTGCGCGTCCCTATGTCTCGTCGGATATTTCAGCTCTTGTTGCGTCCTTCGCTGGGCGTTGGGGCGAACAGCGCATTTTCGTGCTGCGTATAAACAGCCAGCTCCCTCTCCATTTTCACTGTCTCCTCGTTTGTTTTGTTTTTGTTCGCGATTTAAGTTTTTTACTAGCGCATTGTGTGCAAGAGAGCAGGCCGCAATAATCAGGAACGGGTATAGCCTTGGGGACCAAGCCCCTACCCCAGTTCCCTGAGCCCTGACCTACGATTAGGTGATCCTGGAACGCACGGACAGATCAGCGCTCGCTCGGGGCAACGCGGTCTACTAATACCGGTTCAATGCACACTGCCCGACCAGGGTCCCGAGGGGCTGGCTCCTGATACACATCACAACTACCATCTTGGCAAAGCTAGGCCCAATCACCCCCAGTGTGTCACGGCGTGTATCGGTTATTAGCAGTTTGCTCTTCACCGAGACCTAGGACGGAGGTATTTTGCCAGCAAGGGGGTCAGAACTACTTGCCCGAGTTCCTCGGGATGCACTCACTGTATCGTAAGCGACCCGTTAAGGATCGTTGACGCCCCCTGAGGACTGAAATATGGCCTATGCCAACAATACTTTTACACTTATTCTTGCTTTTCGACAGGATGGACTTTTCCGTATGTTTGTTTGGTTCCGACAGGAACAGTTTTGTGTGTTTAGTTGCATTAACACTCTGCCATCTGTCATTATGGGAAGCTTGTTCCCAGTTTTTAATAGCAGCATTAGCCAATGATATTGACACCCCAATTTCTGTTTCACGTCCGGGCATGGAAAAAATTATTGAATGTACACCGTTGCGAATTTTGCTTCCAAGATGATATCCGATGAAGAAGAACTTCTACTTTTTTTCGATATCCGCTTTTAAGTATTCCCTTGAATCTAAAGCTCTTCTTGATGAGTTTTAAACATCCCTGCAAGTGCTTGAGTTCGTATTCCCCATGAAAACCTTGGACGGTCCAGTGCCTTCTGCTCTTTCTCTTCATTCCTCAACGTAGTAGCCATGTCTGTTTTGGAGGATGCACATCTTATATTTTCGCCTGAAATATACTAGGGTGTGGTGTTGACATAGGTACATTTCCAGATTTTGGACAAAGTCTGCAATGTCCTGCCCATTAATACAAATAGGAAGAATGCGATGACCAGCCACATTGAAAATGTTGCTTGCCCCATTCTCCAAATCCAGTAATTTGGCCAAAGTCCTTGACTTGATGAGAGAGTATACTACATGAACTCTCTCACTTCCTTTCGATCAGACGTGGAGAACGTTTTCTATAACAAGAAGAAATAATATCGGCAACAAAATGCGATTCTGGCGGACGTTGCGCCAGGTGACAGTTACTCTAGACCTAATTGGAATGTCAAATACAAATTTCCAATAAGGAGCAGTGATCATGAACATAAACTGACGGTTCCGGTTTAAATCAAGGGGGTTCATTGGTACCTCACCCATACATGTAGCCTGGAATAAGTGCATGCATTTGAGTAGGAATACATTAAATTTACTGTCGGCCGAATTTAACAAATCTATAAAATGTAATAATTGTTCGATTGACGCAAGAAATCAAACGCTAATTTTTCGATAAACAATATTGAATTCGTGTTACGTAGTGAGCACAATATGTGATTTGAAGCTGAAATAAAAACCTAAGAAAACAAAACAAAAAGCAAGGCCTTCCATTGAAACCTTCAAATATTTATTACAGAAATGCATGCATTGTATCCGCCAAGGTGGAATCAGATATAAACGAAAATTATCAATAATTCAAAGTTGATGGTGGCGACCGCTTGAAAATTTATGGCATGCACTAAAATAAATGGCCAGAAACGCCAGTGAACTGCGTACATGATAGGAAGCATAAAAATAACTACTTCTTAATTTGAAGATCACTTTCAAGTACTCTTCCGTTTCGGTAGGTCTAGAGTTACTGCCCTCTTCACGTTACTTAATATTTTTAACATTTCCAGACTTCTAATGGCAATGATCTGCATAGCAGGAAGCACTGAGTGTGTTATTGAAAGTGCGTCAAATACGTGACAATTTACTTTCTGTGCGTATCGGACGTAAGTGCAATTATCCACAATTGTCCACTTTAAAGTAAGATATTGATCGTGACCAGATGGAAAACATTAAATATACCAAATTTGTGATATTGAAAAATAGTACCTTAGGCAGCGCTAATAGATACTTGATAACGTGACCCCGAAAATTGGCTTGATAGAGGTCGATTGAGAGATACTATGTGCCTAGGCGACCATATTTAGATACATAGATAGTTTGTGAGAACGGGTCCTTGAAGCAACTGACCCTTTTCGGACCACCGCCCTCCTCCCCTTTGCAACCAATGTAAAAACGTTTCGGAAAGTACTAATCGAAACCTTTCGTTTGATACTCCACATGACAATCGGTGAAAGAAAATTTTACACGACCCTTTTGCATATATGGGGACCCCCCTTAAAACTCAACGTGTAACTATGATACTCACTGCATGCAGTGAGGTCCGACATTTCTATTAAATTTCGTATCAATAGGAGTAACTGTTTCTAAGATATAAGGTGTGACAGACAGGAGTACAGACAGACAGACGGACGGAAGGACGCCTGTAAGGTGTTGCCAAATCTCGCATCAGACGCGTCCCTTCGTGCGAATAAGCAAATTCACGATAGGATACGAATATGCACTTGTACGGATTTGGAGGTGTGTATGCATGGACATGTTTATCCACAAGTCGGGTAGGTGGAGGGAAAACACCACTCTACGAACAAAATTGGGTATGGATACCCAGAGCAGAAAACAAAAAGTCGTTGGTATGTGAAGACTGGTTGGCAGTAACTATGTCCCAGGCACATACCGACGCACTAGTTACTGACGCAAGCTAGTATAGTAACCATCTGCATCGCCTTGTAAATGGACTTCTCACCCGCACGTGTCGATGTTCCTCCCCGCATGGGCGATACGGCGACCCGGGTACGGTTGTGTCTGGTCGGTTGAGGTGAACGTTTCCAGCGGGTTTCGGAATCCAACACGCCACTTTGTCACAACCTCAAGACGGGTGAACCGCAGTTTAGTGGAGGTAGCACGCCCTAAACTAAGGAAAACACCTGAGTTAGTCCAGCTTAATCAAGAAATGTGCATGAAAGTCCCGGGGGTTTAACGTGAGTACCTGCCGTGTAGTCATAATCCCACGGTCCTCTTCGGACCCGGGACCACAATCAGAGCCCCGCCATGACTAGCACAGCGGTACTGGTTTATACTGACTGCAGGCTCAGCATTCATACCAGTAGATGCAAGGCCTATCTAAGACCTTTGCCGCAACTAAGGGGTACGGCACCCGAGTTGTACAGCACAACGCCACGTTTGAGTTCCGAAGAACTCTGCCCGCAATGTAGGTATAACCACAACCACCATGAAACTCCCACTAGGGGACCAACCGCAAATAACCGGACCGAGAACACATCCTTCAGGAATTCTCCTGGAGCATATGCTTTCAGAGGGCCATCCCGGTTCCCATGGTACCAGATAACCTTCGGTGAGGCTTCGTGGTAGAGTCACTTCAGATGAGTCCCTCGCAGACTCGGGTCTGATCGCCCTCCTCGAGTACGTGGGGACGGTACTCCCCAACGGGTTAACTGTAATGAGCCCGAAGCGGAGAACCGCAACGGAACCTTCCACCAGCTTCCGGAACCTTCTACGCTCTCCACCCAGGTCCATGAAGACTGATGGACGACCAGCAAAGATGAAGAAGAAATTGATGCAATCCTAGCAAAAGTACTCAGGGTGAAAAATTGCTCTACGAATTAGCGTAACGTTCATCGCTATATTAAGGTGGTTGATCGAAACCTTAAAGATACCTGCGAAAAGGCCATGAGTGAGTTAAGTTCGACTAACCAATCCTTAGCGAATACAGGACAGTTATAAACTCCAATGGTGACCCCATTGCGACAGATGCCTATTGCCACCAAAAGGATAGAACGAACAACTGAAACAAGTCCAAAGTGGAAAGTTGTAGAAGACTTAAAGAGGAGCAGAGGAAGAATGGAGGATACGAGGTTCCAAGGAACCAGTAACGCAGGGAATGCAACATCTGGACCCCAAATCGGCTTCACAAATGAAATTCCAGGAAGTGGGAGCAAATGTTTGAAGCCAAGGAAGCAGGGTAAACGAAGGAGGTCTGGATGGAATTGGTATCGAAAGCAGAGGTGACCTCTCTTACGCTGAGAGTCTGCGGAAGGTACAGGCTGATCCGACGCTAAGCGGTCAGAAGAACGCATAAAGGAGAAATACTCCTGAAGCTGGGGAAGACACAGGACGAAAGGTCGCTAAACTACCAGTCAAGGATCTCCAATCGCACGTTAGCGAAAGTTACACACACAGCGGCCATTAGGCCATAATTTCCGAAATCAAGCAACTTACAAAAATAAATTGGTTCCGGAAGACAGCTGTAAACTAGGCAGTCAATAGGATTGACAAGGAGATTTTCAAAAAGGTCCTACTGCAAAACACAACGCTAGAAGGAAACACAAATGATAAGCTTCCCAGATTAGCAAAAAGTTATGTTGAGCATGCGACGTGTTCTTGCCAAGGTGTACTGGTTCCCAAAAATGAGCATGGAATTTCTGATGGAATCCTGAAATCGAAGAATTCTGCAAGATCTGCCGCAAGGCCAGAAGACGCAGTCAATGAAACAGGAACAGATCTTTATACGAGCAGCTACATGAACAATACAAAGAGACGCGGAAAGAATTGCACGTGGCTATAGTAAGAAGTAAAAGCGAACACATCAATCGGCTGTGTAAGGAAGCGCTTAAAAAACAGTCCAAAATCAAAGGCAAACGCTCTCCATCGGTTACTTGCCCAAACTTGCTAGACGAGACATTGACGAACCTTTTCCCCCAAAATGTGAATACCGCCAGCCTTCCTATTTTCCAAGTGGATCCCGTGGAAATCCCAGCGATGAGCGATGAAGAGATCCTGGAAGCTACAAAAAAAGCACCAGAAAATAAGGCTTGGATAGTATCCCCAGCAAAGCCTTTAAGGCTTAATATAGCACCAAATATGTTTGCCGATCCCGGAGAGGACAAATACTGTGCAGTGATAATACTTAACGTGAATAATGCCTTCAATTCCGCCAGATGGAGCAAAATACTAGAGGCCCCAATCGAAGGGCCGAAGTACCTGATGCGAATTATTGTCAACTTTTTAATTAATAAGCTTCTGTTCTGCGATTCAGTTGAAGGAGTTAAATCATATAAAACAATATGTGAAATTCCACAAGGGTCTGTCCTAGGACCACTCTTGACGTGGATGGAGGTCTTAAAATCTTAAAAAGTCGCTGCTGCGCCAGGTTGCAGCAGTGTGTGGGATTCGCACCCACTAAAACCACCCCCACTCTTCCGCCCCTCCCCGCGGGACCACCGTGAAGTATTACTTCGCGGGGGAGGCTCTGGTTCGCTATACCAGCTCGTCCATGTCGCGTCTCCGTCGCGCCGCCTTCCGAGCTCGATTCAACTCCAGGAGTTTTGTCTGCACCACGGCTACTGCCTCATTTACCGCCATCCAGTTTTCCTCCGACTTGAGCATTTCTTCCACCAGGTTCGAGGGTCCGATGTCCACCCCTAAGATGCTGTTCAATCTCCTTTTCTGTTGCAGAAATCTGGGCAATGGAAAATAACGTGCTCCGGGTCCTCAGGGTGTAGCACCGCATTCAGGGCAGTTGGGAGACTCGTCCAACTCGAAGCGATGCAAGTACTTCCTATAGCCACCGTGTCCCGTAAGGAACTGTGTCAGGTGGTAATTTAATTCTCCGTGCTTTCGGTCCACCCATTTCTCGATACACGGGATCAATGTATGGGTTCACCGGCCCTTGTCGGAGTTATCCCATCGTTGTTGCCACCTGCCACACAACTCTCTCCTGATGGCTTTTCGGAAATCCGCATTCACCTCGGCTGGATTTGCCTTCCGTTTTTCGTAGAGCCAGTGTGCCTCGCTCGCTAGAAGATCTATAGGGATCATTCCTGCGATGACACACACTACCTCCGTCGACGCCGTCCTAAATGCGCTGCACACCCTTAGCGCAATTGGCCGGTATGCCGAACTTAACTTCCTCCGGTTGACAGCGTGATTCAACGCTCCCGCCTACACAGGGGCCGCGTATAGCATCCCACGTTAGGCATCATCCTTGCAAGGGATGAGCTGGCATTTGATGCCTTCTCTCGCACGTAATCCAAGTGTCCCTTGAAACTCAGCTTGGCATCGATCATCACCCCCAGGTATTTGACAACCGATTTTGAGACGACCTCACGATTACCAACCCGGATGGTAACCGTGTTGTTCTTCCTACGGTTGGTAATGAGGACTGCCTCCGTCTTTTCGTCCGCCAGGTCCAACTTGGCCGTTCGTAACCATGACTTGATGGTATGAATGGCTTCATTTGCATAAAGCTCCACGTCCTCGGGATGCTTTGCAATTGCAACTACCGCCAAGTCGTCCGCAAAACCAATCAACGTTGCCTCCTCCGGCACGCGAAGGCCAAGCACTCCGTCATACATTATGTTCCACAGCAGCGGTTCCAATACAGAACCTTGAGGCACACCAGCTGTCACAATGTACTCCTTCGGCCCGTCGTCCGTCTCGTACTAGAGAAGTCTGTCCGAAAGGTAACTCTCGATGAGCCGAGTCAAGTAGCTAGGAACACCCAGTTTGGCCAAAGTGCCCTTAATCCAGCTCCAGTTGGCTGAGTTAAAAGCATTTTTGACGTCCAGCGTCACCAGAGCACAACATTTGCCCATGGCCATTGCATTTCGAGCCAATTCCACGACCTTTGCTACTGCATCGACCGTAGAACGGGCTCGCCGAAACCCATATTGCCGCTCTGAAAGACCACCCGCAACTCGATGAACGGGAGCAGCCTGTTGTATATTACCCTCTCCAACATCTTCCCCGTGGTGTCTAAGAGACAAATAGGGCGATATGAAGAGAGCACGCCGGGTGGTTTTTGGGGCTTCAGTAGCAAGACCAGCTTCTGCCTCTTCCACTGGGCGGGAAACACTCCTTCCGCCATGCACGATTCGAATGTGCTTGCGAAACCACCTTGGTCTGGCCTTGACCGCCACCTTCAGAGCCTTGTTCGGAATTCCGTCCAATCCCGGAGCCTTGCTGTCCCCAGTACGTATGCAGATTTCCCAAAGTTCCTCTTCGGTAACATCAGGGATCGAGAAGACGTCCTGCTGAGCTGCCAGTTGGGGTTCTCTTTCGTCCTGCTCCTGCTGCGGGAAAATAGTTGTAATTATTTGCAACAAGAGAAGTGGGCATGTCACCTGAGGTGATTTTTGCCCGCGGATCTTCTTCATTACAACTTGGTAGGTTGTACCCCACGGATTTGTATTGGCCTCCATGCAGAGCTGCTGGTAGCATTCCCGCTTGCTTCTCCGAATGGCCTTCTTAAGGTTGCTTCGCAGATCCCTGTATTCCTCCTCACGCTCCTGGTGTCGTCGTCGTGGCATTGTAACGTCGCATGTTTCGGTTACACGGTGAGACAGCTGTGTGACCCTTTCCACCGCTGTTCCATCCGGATCATGGGCTCCCTCCAATGCGGCCAGGAATGTTTCCTCGTCGAAAGCTCCGATAGACCAGCCAACCGCCTTAGCCTTTCCACCTCCAGAGCGTCGTTGACTGCTTCCCCGGTTCCCAATGCGGAGGAAGAGGCCTGGTGGTCACTATGGGTGTAGTGCTCACTCATTTGCCAAGCCATCTCCCTCACCAGTGAAGTGCTAACAAATGTCAGATCAACGATCGAACCCGACCCTCTTCCTCGAAAGGTGGGCACGCATCCAACGTTGGCCAGCACGATGTCCAGCTCCGCAAATGACTCCAACAGAATTTGTCCTCTGGTGTTCGTCGATCGGCTTGATTTTAGGGCTGCGGTCTCTAGCGTCCAACACCAGACTGTCTAACATCTCCTCACATTGTGCTAAGGTTGCACTGGGAGGAGCGTAGCAGCTGTAAATATGGACACCGTTGACCTTCGCCCTTATAAAACCGGCTGCCGGGGGGCCATGACTTTCTGAATGGTCTGTCTTCCGCAGGCCCAGATTGCGGCGTTGCCAGACGCATCCGCCGCCCAAGTCGCACTGCCGTGGTTTCTGTACGGCTCGCAAATAACTGCGACATCGACATTCGACTCTCGAATGGTTTGCGAGAGCAGGTCCTGAGCTGCCTCACAGTGATTGAGATTGATTTGTATCAATCTCATTTGCCCGTGCGGTTCAGCTCCCTCCTATATACTGGACATCTGCTGCTTCCCGCAACATGCCGGTCGTCCACGCCCTCTTTCCCACTACATAGCATACACCGTGGATCTCCGGTGCAATCTTTGATGAGGTGGCCCTCTTCCCCACACTTCCTGCAACTCCTCGACCTATCATGCTGGCTAGTGCAAGCCGCCGTAAAATGGCCGAAATCGAGGCATCTGAAGCATCTCTTTAGAGATATTTGGTCCCTGAGCCTGCACACGACCCAACCTACTCTTTCCTTCCCCGCGGTAATTAACTTAATAGCTGATTCCGCCGGTCTGTGAGCCGCCATATGCCTTCTTCATCCTTTTTATAGCACTCTGGTCTATATCGCTAAGATTGAACTCTTGCTTTAGCGCAGCACAGATGTCCTCCCGTGAGGTGACCTCATCTAGGTCCTTGCATTCAACCACTATCTCCTGTTTCCGAGCTCTTACCTCAGCTTCCTCTTCTAGTACACTTTCCACCTACCCGCGGAAGTTATCGGCCGACTTGTCGGTGGATCTACTTAACTCCAGCATCAGATCCCCCCCCCCCTCTGTGTTTGCCTGATACGGCTCACACTATCCCCCAAATCCTTCAATTCCGGGTCTGACTTCACCTTTCGGAGGATGTCGGCATAGGACATATTTCCCTTCTTGGAAATAATTATTATTTCCGGGCGGAGTTTCTTTTTGTCCTTTTTCCTCTTGTTGCCCACCTTAGTCCATTGTTCGGGCCCCCGGACGTTGGTTTCTTCCACTTTTGTAGGTGTTGTGGCTGCAATCGTGAGATGACCGACTTTCGCAGGTACTCTCGCCGGCTCCGCCTTCTTTGGTGAAGAGGCTTTTTTCTTTTTCGGGACCCACTCTTGGCGTTAGATCTCCCAACCGGTGTGGCCACTATCGGCTTTGCTGACGACGTTGGGCTGGCGGTTATTGCACGCCTCCTTGAAGAAGTTCAGATTTACGCGAATAAAACAGTTCACGATATTAAGTTCGGGCCGGAGAACATAAGACGGAAGTGGTACTTATCAGTAAAGAAAGAGTACGTTTATGAAGATCAAAGTTGGGACACAGATAATACGTTCCCAGCCTGCGCTCAAGTATTTAGACGTAATGGTCGATCAGAGGCTAAGTTTCAAATTGTATGTGGAGATATACCATATATATCACTGAAACACTGCTAGCGAGAATGTTACCGAATATAGGTGACCCAAGGCCAAGCCGTTGCCTCCATGTTTCAATGGTGGCCAGCTTGATACTACAGGGTGCGGCAGCATAACTTCCTTTTTTAAAATGCGCGCCACTCAGTTAGCTGATGTTATAGCGGAGCGCTAGTGGTTTCGTTCAAGAGGGGATACTGTAAAGTTTTGTCCCGACATGGGTCAGTCGCCATTATGCGTTGGAATAGTGACGAGCGTGCCTTTGCCGTTGAGGTTTACTTTTCAAGCGGATGTTCGGCTATTGCAACACAGCGTGCATTTCGGAATCGCTTTAATTTAGCCCCGTTGGCTCCCGTCCCAGACCGCAAATCAATTGTTACATGGGTCACAACATTCAGACAAACTGCAAGTGCGACAAAAGGAAGAACTGGAGTCCCTCGGCCCGTTAGATCACCTGAGAACATTGAAGCAGTGAGAGCGTCTATGTTGCGATCGCCACGGCGTTCTGCGCGCAAACACGCATCTGCCCTTGGACTATCCGATCGTTCTGTGAGAAGAATTCATATGGGATATTCGGAGATGGATCAAGCGACCCCGCGGCGATGTGGGTTTCGACCTAAAGAAAGTTTTGAGCGGACCCGGAGGTTATCTAGTTTACCTCTTTTATCGATTTGAGCATGACAAGCCGCCATATTGTCCAATGTGCCCGGACATCGCAGAGAACGCGTTTAAATCAATGGAGATATGGACTGCAGTCAAAAAGTGATCGAGGCTGTCCACAAAAAGCTTAGACAGGAAAAAGTCAGCCGGAAGAAGGAGCGAGTGAGGAGCACGAGCGCGAACACGAAAGCAAGACAAATTCTGATCCAAGCCCCGCAACGTAATAGCATACGGGAGTCTTTCGAGGGGGATTGGGAGGAGAAGAAGGTGGTTTTAGTGGGTAGGAACCCCACATAACCGTCTGGCAGGAGCCTGCGGTAGCTTTCAAAACTTTCCACCTTCCGAAAAAAGACAGATAGACAGACAACAAACTGATTTTGATAAGGCTTTGTTTTGCACAAAACCTTAAAAACGAACTTTATTTTCAAATTCGTTGAAAACACATCCCTCACTGCATTGTGGCAATAGAAAAGTTTAGTAAATTAACGTTACAACCAAGTGCCAATGGATTCAATATAATAAATACCAAATGTAAATAACGAAAAATTATCTGAGGTTGATTGTTTACCCAATCATAACCATAAAACGACAGTCATTCATTTGGTAATAAATTTAAATTATGAAGTCCCGGCACGCACTCGCCCCACAAAGTACATACAAAATTTAATTTAATTATTACCTAGAAGCATAATACGAGTATCTTTTTTCTGATCCGTTATGGGAAAAGCTTATTCTAACACAAAACGTACTAACACAATTAGCATCAGAATTTCAATCGCCTCTTTGCGTCAATTCCAACAAAAATGTTTACTTTGGAGTTGATTCAAAAAAAAAAAAACTTCATTTACGTAAGGAAAAATGAAGATTTGAATGTGTAGGAGTCCTAGCTTCCCTATTTTCAACGTAATATTGACAGTTAAGGTCTAAACTAGCATATCTCAAATATTCATTTATTTTGGCTAAAATTTCAAAGCTCCTGTCGTATTAGAAGCCCCTCCCCTGGGCTTTAAGATTATTGGGATTTGCGCCAAACTTTCCAGTATAATGCTTTACATTATGGCCTATATGTGGCCTATATGCAGTAGCTTCCCTTCTATGTCTCCGTTCGCTTCTTCTTATTCTAGTTGACGGTGCATTCGTTCGTTCGTCCCATGCTGTACTCGATTGCACCATATACCTTACCACGTTGTCAAAGAGTAGTATAGGTCCCAGGGCAAAACGTGGATTGGTACCCACGATCGAGCATAAAACCTGGGAAACGCCTGCTGAACCAACACCAACAGCTCTACTACCAAACCCTATTTCCACCTCCACGTGGTGATCGCTTGTTACGAAGCCACGGAAGGAGCCTCGGACTGCTCTGGTAACACAACGACGAACCCGGCAACGACAATGGAATAACGATTTGCGCATTTTCCCATGAAACGTGCGCTCTCTGTACAGAGATCGAGCTACCAAGCAGCTAGCCGATACCCTGTCCCAATATAGGGTTGATGTAACAGCGTTGCAGGAGATGCGTTGGACAGGGACCAGTTTCTTGGAGAAGAGCCGCTACACTATAGCGGCCATTCAGTAAACCATGTGTTCGGAGTAGGTTTCTTAGTCACCCAAAAAATAAAACCTGCTGTTATCGGCTTTGAAAACATAAGCGAACGACTGCGTACTCTGCGCTTGTGAGGCAGAAATATAAGCCTCATTAACGTTCACGCCCATACAGGCTGACTACTATCTATAAGATATTCTCCGCTATCTTGCTAGGACGGATAGCCCCATACGCCCAGAACATAATTGGCCCATACCAAAGAGGCTTCACTCCAGGTAAATCAACAACACATCAGATTTTATCTGTGGGGCAAGCGATGGAAAAACTGTTGGAATGTGGACATCAGTTGCACCATCTCTTCATCGACTTTAAAGCCGCCTATCATAGCATAGTCAGGGTAAAACTCTACACGCTATAAGAGAATTCGGTATCCCGGCGAAATTGTTAAGACTGAGTGGGCTGTCCCTGACCAATGTACGAGTCCAGATAAAAGCAGACCATTCGACATCAACAGCGGTTTACGACAAGGGGATGCCCACCATGCGTCCTCTTTAACCTGGCCCTCGAGAAAGTGATCCGTGATGCTGCTCTTAAAGTCCGGAACCTCCGGGACAGCTGTGATGTTTTTTCTATGACCATTTCTGGAAACTCGGTGTTCCACTTCAATATCTTCAGAAATGTGTCTTCATCTCATTCTCTTGATGATCGTCCTGTTCCTGGTTTTTTCAGGTGAGAATTTATTATTCTGGGTCAATAGGAATATATATCGCCTTGTGGTCGTTATACGTATATTCTTCGCAAACGTGCCAGTGCAGACGCTTCACTTGCGAATCACTTATGAAAGTAAGATCCATGACGGAGCTTAGCTCTCCAGGCCAAAAAGTATTTACGCTTTCGATATTGGCTAGTGTGACGTTCAGGCAGGGGAAAACCTCGAGTAGGATTTTTCCTCTTTGCCTAAGCATTGAAGTCGACAGCAATAATTTTAGGGTAGCGATCTTTGGCGTCTCTCACAAGTCTATCTAGTATGTTGCAGTACTCTGGTATTGTCATACTTGGAGCGGAATAACAGCTGTAAACGTAGAGGTCAGTGATCTTAACCCTCAGAAAGTTGTGTTCGCGATAGTTCATTGCTTGCTGCGAAGTTCGATTACCACAAGCCCACGTCGCAGCCTTTCCACTTATGCCTGTTTCCCAAATGGTTTGATGGAGGCTGGATGGTTTTCCCCCCCCCCCCCCCCCCCCCCACATCTTCGACCCAGTTTGGATCTATAAGTGGTGCTAACGCAATCCTTCAGCATATGTATACCTGGATACCTTAGAGGTGTTTCTAAGCCACCATGCAGCAGCGCGATCTAGTATTTTCATTTATGCATAAACAGGTCAGCATTTCAGAAGTTTGAACCTCTAATTTTTCCATCAAGTCATCGCTGTAGTATTGCCAGCAGCTCGCTTGCTTTTGGAACTTTGTTGAGGGTTAGTCGTGCATGACGACGTGTGGAAGGTCGTCGTTAGCTAGTACGTCTGGCCTTACCGTTCGTATTTTCGTCATAATAGTTTAGTCGTAACTTTACGGTATACACCTACCGACCCAATGCAAAACTTGATACCTTGCGAAGAACTCCACCTTGCTAGGAGGGGTTTTCTCCTCGTAACCGGATGAATTGGTGTCGTCGATCACTCTCTAAAACATCGATCCCAACCTCAGTGAGAACCGTAGAGGTAGGGCCTGTCGTGAGTCGCTTCAAAACTTTGACATCAACTGCATCTTGGCCTTCGCTTTTTACGCGCATTGGACTCGGCATAAGAATCTGCCGCATCTAGTGTGGGATTCACTAGGGTCACCAACTTGTTGCTACTTCGCCGACAGGTTCGTTTATTTACGACCGAACTTTCCTAGCTGCTTTCGGGTGGAAAAGCAACTTTCGACAGGTAAGGTTTAGTACATAGTTCTCGCTCCCCCTTTCCTTTGCCTGAGATGAATCGGCTGTAGTCGGACTTTTAGCTTGACCTCAGGACTCTCAGGACGACGCAATGGTTGCCAAGGAAATTGCGTTTGCCAGACAGACAGATATCATGCCGATTTTTAAAACAAAAATCTTTAAAAGATAGTGGGAGTGTTGGACAGATTATATCGCTTTTGTTGGAAGCTACTTTAACCAAATGGTTCGAGTGGAAAGAAACTTTAATTTGCACAAGCCCTTTTCAGGTGAGATATTAGATACTTGCAACGACTTATGGATTATTCAAAAATGACTCATTACTCGCACATCTTACAATGAGATACAGTGTTTTAAAGTTAGCAATAACCGTTATATCTGTATCTGAATGGATACAGATAGTATCTACTTTGCATGCAAATGAGTTGGCTGTCAGCAAGATAGTACTTTGTATACAGTAGTGTATCCATAAATTTACGCAACCTACCTCATTGCGAATGCAACAGATGTTTCCAGTGGTCATCAATTGTTCACGTTCAAGTACTTTTATTTATTGCACTTCCTTATTTGGTTCCTTGCAGACACATCTTGTTCAGTGGAAAGTTGATAACGGAAGCAATTTAAGTCTTGAACTTTACAATGTCTAAGAATGAGTAAGGTCATGTGGTTGATGACTAACTAAGAGGGTGGATGTAAAAGGGTGTCATGTGTTGAGCCAAGTCCTTGATAGTCTTTGAAAGAGCTACATTAATTTGGAAAAGATATTTTAGTTTTCGAGGATTTAAAGGGAATAAGTTGGAATACTGGAAGCTCTGCGATTCAGGTTTAAAGGGTTTGGTTCATCTATGCACGTTTTTCCATTCGCCTATAACTAAGAATACAAAATATTCCGTCACACAGGATGAACTTAAGGGGATTTTGGGACGATCCCCGGCAGCAAAGCCTGATAATGGTGATAAAATTAGCCAACGAGTCTCGGTGAAGGATACGAGTAGTGAGCCTGAGGGGATAGTAAAGACCAGGTGCGTGCTGTTAGAGCTGCGTCTCTTGAAGTACGAGACGGATTAAAAGAAAGTAGTGAAGGTACAAAACAGGGAGAAACTGCAGCACTGTAATCAACGCCAAGAGCGGTCCCTTCTAGGGGCAGCTTCCCATTATTATAGAAGCAGCAGCGCAACGTATACTGGGCACAAAGGAAACTCCAGCGCTCCGTAAAAGACTGAGAGAGTCTAATGGAGAAGCGGAATCTCCTCAACTCAGCCAAAAACGGAAAATGGAGAAAACGCCCCCACACTTCACCTTAGCATATAACGTTATAAGTGATTTGGATCTGGAGAAGGAGGTGTTTAAGCGAAGTTTGACCCTACCGAGAACACCGGTAACAAGACCAAACAAAGATGAACTGAAGGCAGATAGTTGGACGACAAAAACCGTGATAACAACCACCGCATATGTTCAAGATGCGTGACAGTAGGAGGTACTCCAGGACCAAGAAAGGGACCTATTTAAAAGAAACTTGTCAACTATGAGACCTCCACCAATGTCAAAAACTCTAAAAGATAAGGTACAGGCAAGGTCAATAAAATTGAAGGAGCAGATAAAAGGAGTAATCCTCTCGGGGCTCATAGAGAGCAGAGTCCTGATCCGGAGGAATTACCCTTCACTCAGCTTGGGGCAAAAATAGTTGAACTGTCCGAGTTTATCTAGGACAAGCACAACGTGCACTAAGCCATTAAGAATATAGTGAGGGCTATTAGAGTGCTTTATAATAGATCCCAGATGGAGGGAAAGAATACAAAGGAAACACCGAACCCTGGTATACTAACAGTGTCACAAGCGAACCAAGTGACGCCTAACCGTACTGCCATCAAATCACGGAGAAATAGACGAGTACGTGGAAAGAGGGAAATAACCAGCAGGTCCCTAAGAGAAAAACAGGACAGGACAGGCAATTCTGAAGACCAGAACGAATAGTCCAGGCGGAGGAAAGCATACAGTGAATGTAGGAAAGTCGGCTAGCGTTCCGAAGTCCAAGTCGACCGAAAACGATGGATGGACCAAAGTTGTCAGCAAAAAAGAGAGAGGAAAAGCAAAAGTGCAAACTCGTCCAGATACGATTGTTATCTCCTGTAAGGGCAATCTGTCCTCGTGGAGATACTCAGAAAGATTAAAGCTGATCCCGACCTAAAAGATCTGAGCGGAAATGTGAACAGAATCCGTCGAACCCTGAAATGGGGTCTCATGTTCGAGCTGAAAAGATCCAGCGTAAGCAAAAAAACTCACTTGGGGAGAATGCTACAGTGTGCCTCATGTTTGGGCACTTTGTGAAGATATGCACCAGCAGCATTGATCGATCCGATCGATGCAGAAGGTGTGGGGAGAAAGGCCATATTGCCAGGGAATGCAATAGAGACCCCAAATGCCTATTGTGCGAAGTAAAAGAGGGACAGGATAAAAGACATATTGCCGGAAGTGCTAAATGTCTGAAATTTAGGAAGGCGCCCACTGTGATGAGAAAATGAGGTTTATTCAAATAAACCTCAATCATTGCAGGGTCGCTCGGGATTTACTTGAGCAAACCACGTTCGAACCAGAGATGGGAATTGCCATCCTAAGTGAAACCATCACGGTGGCATATGGGTCACAGATTCGATTAGTGGAGCGGCGATACGGGCTTACCATCGACAGGCCATTCAATGTACTGCAAGTCAAGCAACCAGAGGGTTTGTGTGGGCAAAAGTAAGTGGTGCTTCGCCCACCAAGTTTGACACTGTCTGAATTTGAGGGAATGCATAATAATCTTGTTCTCCACGCAAGGGGACGAAGCTCAATGGCGGTTGGTGGTAATTTCAACGCATGGGCCCTTGAGTGGGGTAGCAGAGAATCAAATGCAAGGGGAGTGCAGTTTATTAGAAGCTTTTGCGCACATAGTTTTGGCTAACGAAGGTGCTCTAAACATTTTTCACAAAGGGGGGTTAGGTTCGGTTGTATACCTGATTGTTGTCAGTCCTGCGCTGGCGCGTGGTATGACCTGATGCGTCAGCGAACGTTACACCCACATCGGTCAACATGCAATCTTCTTTGAGGTATGTGTCGATCCACAGGGCAAAAACCCATCATGCCCAAAACCGAGAGGCTGGTCTGCAAAAGCTTTGGATGAGCCGACTTTCATAGAGGTATGGTTAGATCAACCTGATAAGGCCGGCGCCTCTACGGAAAGAGCCGTCCAGTGGCCCAATGCATCGCCAAAGCATGTGACGCGTCCATGCCTAGGAGGTGTTCATTCCTCAGTCGAAGGTCAAACTACTGGTGGAATGGTGAACTGGCGATCCTTCGATCAGCCTGCCACCGAGCCAGAAGAGCGGCTCAGAGGGCTGCAGCGATCAGGGACAAGAAGAGTGCGCCAATAAAGCAGCACGCAAAACCCTCGAACTCGCCATCCAGCGAAGCAAACGGTAATGCCTTAAGGAGCTTTGCTCAGAAGCGGACGAAATATCATGGGGGAGTGCTTATAGAATCATGATGGGACGAGGAGATCATGTGTCCTAAAATCATCTAGAGGTTATTCCCCCAGCAAAGGGAGTGTACCGATACATTCCAACCACCTCTAAATGTTACGGCAATTCTGGCAGTCACCTGGGACGAGTTGCTGGATATCTGCGTAGAATAGGAGACAGTAAAGCGCCGGGTCTTAAGGCTCTTAAGCTTACCGCTGAGTTGTTCAAAGCATGCATGTCCGAGGGTACATTTCCAGTGGAATGGAAGCGGCAGAAGTTGGTACTTCTGCCTAAATTTGGTAAACCCCCCAGTGAACCATCCTCATACAGACCCATATGTCTTTTGGACACTGTGGGGAAAATGTTAGAGCGGGTAATCTATAATAGATTGTTCCCGTTTGTTGAGAGTTAAGGCGGCCTCTCAGAACGGCAGTATGGGTTCTGTAAAGCCAGGTCAATCATTGATACCATCAAATTGGTTACTGGCTTGGGCGAAGATGCAATTCACGGAAAGTGTAGAACTAGCAAATATTACGTGGTTGTAACCCTGGACGTGAAAAATGCACTCGTTTCAGCCAATTGGAATCCAATACGCAAATTCGTAGCTATTTCTGCCTATTTTGCTGCTATCGTCGATAGTTATTTTGCTGCAAGGAGGCTCTGGTTTGCCATCGATGATGGACCCCAGGAGTACGTTGTCCCGCAGGGCTCAGTATTGGGTCCACTACTGTGGAACATCATGTACAACGATGTGCTTAATCTTCCCCTACTGGAGGAAGCCACGGCGGTGGGTAATGCTGACGGCATAGCGCTGGTTATTGTCGCAAAGATGTTGGGTTATACTCAGACGAAGTAATCAGTGCCGTTAATAGTTGGTTAGAGAGCTTTGGTTTGACATTTGTGGAGGAAAAAACGGAAGCGGTTCTCATCACTAAGCGCTGGAAGAGAAACTATGCTTGTATTAGAATCGGAAGTCATGTCATCACTTCCAAGCCGACCATCTAAAACTTGGGGGTGGTGATAGACCGGAAGCTCAGTTATAGGCAGGTGCAGTATGTTTGCGACAAATCATCCGCTGCAAGTATAGGCCTGGCAAGGATGATGCCGAACGTGGGAGGGCCACAGTGTACCTCTAGGTTGCTTATAGCCAGGGTGGAGACTTCAATCATGCTCTTGCGGCATTGCAGATGTCAGTTAACGCATACAAACAGAGTGCAGTCAACTCGAGGACAGTCCTAAGGGTATGCTCTGCCTTCAGGACTGCTTCAGATGATACAGCATTAGTCATCTCTGGAATGATGCCTATTGACGTCTTAGTAGACGAGATGGCGAACATATACAATGTGAAGCCAATCCCCTCCCTTGTCGCAGACGGAGAACGCTGAGAGGGAGAGATCCATAAATAGATGGCAAGAGCGGCGGGAATGCACGTGCGGTCGTCAAGCCATACAATGTAGCATGCGCCAGGCTGTTAGTGGCTTTGTGTGGGCGAAAATAAGCGGTATATTCGTATACAACTGCTACCCCCCATCGAGCTTCACATTGCCTGAGTTTGAAGACCTGTTAGACGATCTTGTTCACGACGCAAGGGGATGAGGTTCAAAGGTGATAGCCGGTGACTTTAATGCGTGGGCTATCGAGTGGGGCAGCAAAGAGACTAATGCAAGGGGGCGGTGCTTGTTAGAAGCATTTGCGCAGTTAGATGTAGTTCTGGCCGAAGGTGATGTAAACACTTATCGAAAAGGGGGAACTGGTTCATTTGTAGATCTGACTTTTGTCAGCCCTGCGCTAGCACGTGATATGTCCTGGCAAGTTAGCGAGGACTTCACGTATAGCAACCACCAGGCAATCACCTTTGAACTAAGGACGGAACCACAAGGTAAGAGACCCGCACCCCGGAAGCCGAAATCCAAAGGAACACCAGGATGGTCTGCAAAACTGATGAATGAGTAAACGTTCATGGAAGTGTGACTAAACCTGCCTAGCAAAGCAGGCAGCTCCATGGATATAGTTCTCCATGTTACACAAAGCATCTCTAAAGCATGTGACACGTCGATGCCTAGGAGATGCTCATACCCCACTAGAAGACCCAATTATTGGTGGAATAGTGAACTTGCCAGCTTTTGATCGATTTGCCACAGAGCCAGACAAACGGCTCAGGGGGCAATAGGTAGGATCGATCAAGGGCAAAAGGAGCATGCCTATAGGGAAGCTCGTAAGAACCTCAACCTCGCCATCCAGCGGAGTAAGAGGGAATGTTTTAAGGAACTTTGTTTGGAAGCGGACAGAAATCCGTGGGGTAGCGCCTATAAAATCGTGACAGGACGATTCAGAGGCCGATCATCTCTGCAGATCACGTGCCCTACACTCTTGTTGAAAATAATCCAGGGATTATTTCCCCAACAAGAGGAGGGTATTGACACCTTTCCGCGTCCCCTGAATGTGACGCCGATTTCACCAGTCACCAGGGACGAGCTGCTGGAGATCTGCAGTCAAATAGGCGACGGCTAAGCCCCGGGTCTGGACGGCATACCGAATAAGGCGCTCAAACTTGCCGTCAAATGTAGACCGCATATGTTCGTAGAGCTGCTCGAAACGTGCATGTCCGAGGGTATTTTTCCAGCATCATGGAAGTGGCAGAAACTGGTGTTCCTGCTTAAGACTGGCAAACCGCCAGGGGAACTGTCCTCCTATAGACCCATATGTCTTCTAGACACTATGAGGAGAATGTTGGAGCGGATTATTTATAATAGATTACACCCAGTCGTCGAGAGCCAAGGGGGTCTTTCATATAGGCAGTATGAGTTCCGTAAAGCCATCAAAATGGTTACTGGCTTGGTCAAAAATGCACTTCACGGAAGGGGTTGTACCAGCAAATATTGTGTGTTGGTGACCCTGGATGTGAGGAATGCATTCAACTCGGCCAATTGGAACCTTATACGAAAGCCTCTGGCGACGATTGGTGTTCCCACCTACCTCGCCGCTATTATCGATAGCTGCTTGAATGAGCGAACAGTCTGGCATAATACCGATGATGGATCCAAGGAGTACGTTGTCTCCGCGGGCGTCCCACAGGGCTCTGTACTGGGAACATCATGTATAATGATGTACTTAACGTTCCGGTTCCGGAAGAGGCTACGGTGGTGGGTTACGCCGATGATATTGCATTGGTCGTGGTCGCAAAGCATCTCGAGGATGCTGAGTTGTACTCAACCAAAGCAATCAGTGTTGTTAAGGCTTGGTTAGAGAGTGATGGACTGGCATTCGCCGAGGAAAAGACGGAAGCGGTCCTCATCACTAAGAAATTACGCCTGCATTAGAATCGCGAATCGTAGTATCATCACTTCCAAGTCGGTTATCAAGTACTTGGGGGTGATGATAGACGGAAAACTCAATTTTTAGTAGCACATAGAGCATACTTGCGAAAAAGCACCCACCACGACTATGGCTCTGACAAGGATGATGCCGAACGTAGGAGGACCACGGCGTACTTGCAGGCTGCTGATAGCCAGGGTGGTGAGTTCTATCAAGCTGTGTGCAGTCCCAGTTTGGGGAAATGCGCTGCAGGTTTTAGGCAATGGATATAAACTGCGTATGGTTTACAGAAGAATAGTCTTAAGGGTGTGTTCTGCCTTCAGGACCGTTTCAGACGATGCAGGGTTCGTCATCTCGGGAATGATGCCGATTGATATCCTGGCAACCGAAATGATGAACCTTATAACACCAGGTCCATTTCTCCCTTATCGCAGGTGGAAAAAGTCGAAAGGGGGAGATCCATAAGCGGATGGCAACAGCGATGGGACCAGTCAGAAAAGGATCGTTGGACTTACAGGTTGATCCCTTCCATTGGGGAATGGCTGAAGAGAAAGCATGGGGAGATCAATTATAATCTCACCCAGTTCCTCACTGGCCATGGCCGTCAATACCTGTACAGGTTTAAATTGGACACATCACCCAATTTTGTCCAAACTGCGACGGGCTACCAGAGGACCCAGCGCACGTGTTCTTTCAATGTCCTAAGTTCGTGGAAGAAAGGAGGAATCTAGAGGAAACGCTAGGTTAAGTGGTAAAAATCACACACTCGGGAGTGCTCAGGCCAGAGTCTGGAGACACGGCACGATGAGATTAATTATAATCTTACCTAGTTTCTCACAGGGCACGGAGGATATCGCCAATGCCTGCACAGGTTTAAATTGGACACCTCACCCGACTGTCCAAATTGCGATGGTGTGTCAGAAGACCCAGAGTATGTATTCTTCTACTGTCGAGAGAAAGGATCTAGAGCAGACTCTAGGGGAGGTGTTAGTTCCGGAAAATCCAGTGCGAAGAATGCTAACATGTCAGGAAGACTGGGATGCCATCAACTCCATGGTGGTATCTATCCAGAAATAACTGCGAAAGGCAGAGGAGATTAGAAAAGCTCGGTTACGTACGCCGCGTAGAGACGAAAGGTGATCAAGCTAAAGAGGTTTGACTCTGCGCCGTGATGTGATACCTTATGGTGGTTCCCCGGGGACAGGCCAGTGAGTTTTGAAGATTTCCACCTCCTCAAAAAAAAAGTGAAAATTGGTATAACCCCATTTTCTAATCTGAAAGGACTTGTTCTGCTGAATACCATCGCATTGAAAATAAGCCACTTGTTCCAGCAAACTGACCTAATTACTCGTTCCTTGTAGCGATCGAGGTTACAAAAAAACATTTAATTGCAAAAAACATTCTAAATTTGCTGTCTTCCATCTACAGAGCTAGCAATATTGAATAGCATAGATACTATCTCGTTTGAACTTTGTGATTTTCCTAGCGAAGTCAACCCATCGCTATGGAGGTGAATTCTACTATTATCGCGCTAATACATGGTTTCCACTGCATCTAACAATGAGCTTCAATTGCGCTTGTCCCCGATTCATGCTAGCTTCCATGTTCCCTAATTATAAGTTTCAGTTTATGATGTAACAAAAAGAATGCCAACTGAATGGGAAAGCGAAACCAGCATAAGTGAATGCATGTGCGTTGCGAACGCTAGTTATCTCGACGAATGTGTAGTTACTCCGGCTACCCAGATCTTCGAGTGGTGTATCTGTATCTATTCACAACTCGGTAGATATGCAATTAGCAACTGCACTTAAGACCTAAATCGAGTTACCTAGCGTACGGTGCCGGTTCACTTCAATATTCAGATTCGGTTTCAACTGAAGATACTTCATGCTCAGAGCAGATACTCAGATGTACACTTTCAATGTTCAGTCGGGCAGACATGGAGTCGCGGGTTTCAGATTTCTAAGGTTGACACTAAAAGAAAGTGAAACCTACATCTTGGGATTGCATGATTTTTTTTTTAGATTTTAGATTCCGGTTTTTCATGCACTAATGCTGGCATTTGCCATTGATTTGTAACTGCAATGTTGACAGCTCTTGGAAATCGAAGAGCAATCTTTAGATAAAATGGAGATTTTTGAGGAAAAAACGGGGGCTGCGTCCTTGATAGTTTGGTTGGTAAACAATTTTTAGAGTTGCTCACCATGCATCGCATAGATGCGATAAATTATAAATACCTCAGGTCAACCTTCAGCATTATAAGTTGCTGGATCTTAGATATTAATAGCTTTGGTTTGACAGAAGTTTATTTGCGGTGCAAGAGGTGATCATGTACGGTTTCATAGCCATGTTTGATGTGCTTCAATCCATAAATAACTATTCAAAGGTCGTCTGATTGATACTTAATGAGCACATTGCACTTTGATAAGAAAAATCTATAAACAAACGTTTGGAGATAGTCTCGCCCTTGGAAACACTAAGCCTGGATGAGTATTGTACAACTGGGTCAACTTCTTGTTTTACTCTGCTTCTGCCAAGTAGTTGTTGATATTAGATACAGTACTCAAGCATATGACTCCAAAGAGCTAACTATGTGACTCTTCCCTCCAATCTGTTCCTTTTCTAGTTATTGACCATTAAATTTATGCAGTCTCCCAATAAACCATTGTTATCTTCGCCGTTAGATCCGGTTGGGAAAGCCGCGCTCCACAACTATTACCTTATATTCTGTCCTGGCCCACATGTTACCTCCATCAAAATTCTTTATGAACCCAATCAATCTTTCATTCTGTGATAGTTTTATGCAAATTTTACGGAGTGAAACTCGCAAACAGCAAGTATCCGCAATGGATTTAAATGAAATGCGTGAGACCAGGTGAACAGCCAACAGTCACAGGTAGCCGGCATGGAGACATTCTGTAGTATTTATGGTTTTGCAGTGGTCATTTTAGACAGCCAATGATAAAAGAGGCACATTGTGTCAATGCCGGGCACTGACTCTAAGCTGAAATGATAGCACGGTGCCGGATCACGACTGACGACTGTTTAGGAAGTCAACGTTATTAGCCGGTTACCGGCTTAGTGTTATGTCATAATGAAGATTTATGCCAAATGGAATCATGGATTTATCAAGCTTTAATGTCAACCATTCGATATTCATGCATGCAAGGTAAGGTTGGTGATCAGCTGAGTGGATACTGATTGAAGATAGCTCTGATGTGACTGTGGATAAACAGATGCAAAAGGTTGAACATGACACCTCTCCTTGAGCGTCACCTGCAGTACATGGACGTGGATTCAATGAACCTCTCTTGTCCCTGGAGTTTAGCCTTCCTATTGCTGACAAATTGGTACACTTCCAGGATTCATCTTCACTTTTTGATTCCTCGAGTTCGGCGTGGCTCATTTGTGAGCCTTAAAGTCTTAAAGTGGTAACGTAACTCCTCCCAGCACCTTAATTTCCTCCTCCTCCTCTTTGCATAAAGGAAAAGCGAGGCAATAGGTTGCGGCCAGAGCTAAGGTAACCCAGTCTCGCACATTGCCACGTCTCTTGACTTCAGGCATAGTCAGCGATTCTTACGTCGCCGATGTGACCGAGCAAGTAGTTCCAAACTTCCTACGTCCCAGATAGTATGTGTGTGTGTGTGTATGATGGGGGAGAAGCTACAGCTTCTGAGCACTCAGGCCGTGTTGGCCTATTGTACTCGCCACCCCCGTCTAAGGGAATATTCCGGATTCGTTAACGTATCGCAGGATTTCCGTTAGTGGATGTGATGCTACCCGTCGCAATTGGAGAACATCGGCACCAAAGATCTGATGCCTGATGCGTCCATAGGCGGGGCATTCACATAGGAAATGCTCCGCGGATTCGGTTCCTCATTACAGGAGGGACACGTATCATCTTCGGTAATTCCTATTCTGAACATATGCCCAGCTAGTGAATTATGGCCTGTCAGAATGCCCACAATACACCTGCAAGTCCTCCTGCTTTTCGACAGGATAAACTTTGCGGTACGTATGTTGGATTCTGGCAGGAAAAGTTTGGTGTGTTGAGCAGCATTTAGGCTCTGCCACCTGTCATTATGGGAAACTTGTTCCCAGTTTTTGAAAACAGATTTAGCCAATACTACTGATACCCCAATTGCTGGCTCCGGTCCCGGCATAGGGGAGATTGACCCCTCTTTCGCTAAAGCGTCCGAGATTTCATTTCCCTCTATGCCACAGTGACCAGGTACCCAGAGTAGTTCCACCGTATTGAATCTAGACATAGAGTTCAAACGGTTTCTGCATTCCTGAATGATTTTCGAGGTGATCAAAGGACTGCTCAATGCCTTCAGTGCAGCTTGACTGTCACTGCAGATTGCGATGCGCACCCGCAATGGGATGCTGGAACGCTGTCATAGGACACTGGAGGCCACTATAATGGCACACTATGACTCCTCGTAATCACAACTCCTGCCTTTCGTTTTACTTGGTTTACGTACAGCCCATCGCGAGGAGTTTGCCAATAGTTCCCCCGAGTTGGTATATGGGGAGAATTTGGGACTCCTCAGGGACCCTGTGTTCGATACCAGGTCGGGCCTTTTCACCCTTTGGGTTTTTGCGTTTGCTTCGGGACATCGTGGCAAGATTTAAATCACCCTCGCCATCCCGTCATTCTTCGAGGAGGGCTAACACCTCCAGAAACCTGGATGTCTGCATACACGTCTTAGTTCGCGTGGATGCTTCCCAAAAGCCCTTGCAGCCACCATATGAGGGCCCATAAGAAGTGCTGAACAGAGGGGAGCACGACAGACCCAAGAACGTCTCTATGTCCAGGTTAAAGCATAAAGGGGTGCACAGTGATTTCGGGGAGAAGGAATGCACAGCGCGTGAGACTTGATTTGCGCTTCTAAAACTGACGGGCCAGGAGTCGGGTTCAGCTGGGGGTGGGGTAACGTGGAGGCACGGGATTCGCCCTGGCTCCGCACGGGAATGATGCAAGCTGAGTCAAGTTTTTCTCGGCTGTACTTACTAACTCATTCGTAGTTTGTATATTGTCATATGGGCAGTAGTCATGGCCAAGATGACTACCGAAAACAGCGCCAGCTGCTTACTACGTGATATAAGAGTTCAATGTTTGGATTATTGTTTCTTCAGCTCTACTACCTCGAAAATGCATTCCATCACAATCAGGTAATGTTAGGACAAGAAGCGTCAGCTTTCTGGAAGCGATAGATGGTGTGTACAAGTCTGTGTTGGTGGAAGTCATGTCCAACCAGTTTACATTGCTTCATGATCAGATCTCACCTCTCCCTCTACTATTTGAGGTTGAGTTTGAGGATCGTACTGGTGTACATGCGGGCAATTATGTTGCCCCCATGAACTCAAAATCCACCCTTGTATATCTCGAACCGTGAGAATGAAAGCCCACCCTTCATGAGATCCTGTATTAGTACTCTGAAAAGAAGTTATTGACTGCAAACGATCCTCTGACTCTTAAACTTCAACCTCCCAGTCTAAAGAGAGGGCTAATCTACACTGGATAGTGGGAGAGTGGGAAGGTTTTGAATTAGACATAGGAGCGAGCGAGGTCCCGGGCGACCAAGGAAATCTTGCTTGGATCTCGAAGCTGATGTAACAAAAAAAAACCCTTGCAATGTGGAAGTTGGCTGTCCTCTCTACAGTGTTTTTTTTTCATTATCTCACTAAAACATCTCACTCTCGCTCGCATCAAGTTGATGAAGATCTGCATGGATTAGGACAAGCTCGCCCAAACCCTCCCATGAATGACTGGTAATTGTCAAGGAATAAGAACTCCAGGCGAACAGCGAATCTTTTGTGATTCATATAAATTAAGAGTGCCTAAGGCCAGTGGAAAAAGCAAACTGCAAAGTGCCGCTCGGCAATCACCTAGTTTGCCACCCTTAGGATCGCATAAACTTCGGCTTGAAAAACCGTTGCATATTGTCCCAAAGGAAAAGCCCACTTCTCGTTTTTATTCGAGAGGTAGACTCCGGCTCCAGAACTCTCTTCTGTTTTTGAGCCATCGGTGTAGAAGACTTCCGTATATCCCGCCACGCATTCCTCTGGGTCTTCCCAGTCCTCTCTACGCTTCAGGGTAACTACATATTTTCTACCAAACAGATGTATGGGGACACGAGAATCGGAAGGCATTGTAAGAACTGGATTCTCCCTGGTAACCCAGTAACTCTTCCAATGCTCTGTGCCCCCCACATCCGTTGTTTTCCCATAGATCTAATCGAATTAGCCTATGAGCTGCTCTCATTGCTGTGCTTTGAATAAATATATCCAGGGGCTGCAAATTGAGTAGTGCATTCAGAACTGCGCCGGATGTCGTGCTCATGGCGCCAGTGATACCCAGACAAACAGTTCTTTGCAGTCCGGCCAGTTTACGGTGAAAACCTTTTTGTCTCACCTTAACCCACCACACTACGGATGCATATACGAACATCGGCCTAATGATGGCAACGTATATCCACATTACCACATGAGGCCTGAGTCCCCATGTCGAGGCAAAGGTCCGTCTGCACAGCCCATAAGCTGTGAGAGTTCGTTTCATCTTTACCTCTACATGTTTGTTCCAAAGAAGTTTTTTATCTAGAGTGACCCCCAGATATTTCACTTCTTCGGAGAGTTGAAGGGTAGTACCCCTCATCTCAGGGAGACAAAGTCCATCCAGTTTTCTCCTTTTTGTGAATAAAACCATTGTGGTTTTATTTGGATTAACTGACGGACCATGTCTAAGGCACCAGCTGTCTATCAAATCAACGGCACGCTGTGTGTTCCTACACACCGTTCCAAGATCCCGATCAACAGCAAGTACAGCCACGTCATCAGCATAAGCTTGAGCGAAAGCACACCTCCTTGGGGGCAGCCCTTTGTCGCTTCTGTAGTCAGGTAGCGATCGACCCCTACCTCAGTGCACAACAATCTTTGCGTTAGCATAGCATGGATCCACTTAATTAAAGCATCATCAACACCATGCGCTCTGGCGGCATCACAAAGTTTTTGAAAAGGCGCACAGTCAAAAGCCCCTTCAATGTCCACGAACACCCCCATCGCGTACTCACCATTCAAAGTTGCATCCTCTATCTTTGTGACTAAAGAATGAAGAGCAGACTCACAGAACTTTCCACGCTGGTAAGTCTGTTGGTTTTCACTAAGTGGGTGTGACCTAAGTGGGTTTCCACGAATGTGACGCTCCACCAGTCTCTCCAAACCTTTCAGCAAGAATGAAGTCAAGCTGATCTGTCTGAAGTTCTTTGGATTAGAATAGTCATCTTTCCCAGGTTTCGGTATGAAAACTACCTTAACCTGTTGCCAAGAAGAAGGCACGTAGCCCAGAGCAAGACATCCTCGAAAAATAATTCTTAGAGGTCGCTCTAAATGCTCCATACCCTCCTTTAGCATTGCCGGATAGATGCCATCCATGCCAGGTGCTTTGAAATGTTCAAAGGACAATATGGCAGCTCTCACCTTTCCATGGGTAACAACCGCTTTCGCAGTGTTCCAGTTCCCCTTGCAACGCTTGCGTGTTGAAGGGGTTGCAAGAACCGTCAACTCTCCCCCTACCACTTCTCTCACCCGTTCTCCCGGGTGGTGTACTTCCAGGAGGGTCTGTACTGAGTCCAGTCTGGAGCTCGTGAAAGTACCGTCGGGTTTTCTAAGAGAATCCAACTTGGCCGACTCATCCCTTTTGAAGACTCTGCACAGTCTTGAAGTCTCCCTTTCGCCTTCCAGTTCCTCACAGTACGCTCTAAACGAGTCTCGTTTCGAGCACCTCACGAGCCTCTTATATTCACGTTGTGAGTTCCTGAAATTTAACCAGTCTTCGTTCTTGTTACTTTTACAAGCAGGATTTAGAAGTCGCCTGGTTGATTTCCTGAGTTTTTGCAGTTTTTGGTTTCACCAAGGAACCGTTTTACCGCTTTGGCCTCAGGAAATAGGACAAGCCTCTTCATAGCACTCTAAAAGTGTGCAGTTCAGAGTTTTCAATTCATCTTTCAGCACCAAAGGAGTCCTTAGTCGCCTAAGGAACTGTACTTTATTGCCAAGAAGTTCATTGAACTTTGCCCAATCCATTTTCCTAGGGTTCCGTCTTTGTACTGCAGACTGTTCGTCCGCAATAGTCAGATTGAATTCTAGATATCGGTGATCTGACAGTGAGACCTCGTCTAGCACTCCCCAGTGTGTAATCAACGCTAACAATTTTGGGGTACAGATTGTTAGGTCAATTACTTCGCTTCTTCTTGGTCCCACGAACGTAGGGGCGCACCCTACGTTTGCAGTGATAAGACCAGCTGAAGTGATGAAATCAAATAGCTTCTCTCCTCTTGGATTGCATTTACTACTGCCCCAACAAATATGTTGAGCATTCGCATCGCAACCTATTAAGAGTTCGAGACCACCTGATTCTGCATACGCCACCAGATCCCTAAGTTCTTGCGTCGGTGGAGGATACAACGAATCATAGGGTAAATAAGCGGAGGCAACTATGATGTTTTTCCTCTCGCCATTTATCTGGTATTGTATGATGACTGTAGCTAAGTCCTGGGAACAATATTGTCTCAGCATAGTTGCCTCTAACCGTCTTGACATCAGGACGCAAGCTCTCGGTCTTATGGAACTTTCGTCGTAGAAGATCGTAGCCCCCTTTACTGATCCAATGTCACAGATTCTGTTAAATCGAACCCACGGTTCTTGCACCAGACAGATATAGGGGAAATCCTGCAGCTTTGTCATTCTCGCTGCCAACAGGTAGGAGGGAGCTTTGGCATGCTGCAGGTTGATTTGACCAATCTTTATGTTTTTCGACATAAACTTAGTCTATTGTCGCTGACAGAAGAGTCTGGTGCGTCCAGTGTGGATCTTACCGGGGTTTCCAGTTTATCCCCACCTTCCGCCGGAGATTCCGCTTCCTTGAGTCCGATTTCTCTGGGCGTTACTGCGCCTAGTGGTACAGCCACGTCCATGTCCTCATTTCCAAGGTGCTTCATCTTCCTTCGCAGTGCTCTCTTCTGCCGTCGGCTTCGGGCCTTTCCAGGTTCACGATGTCCGGACCGCTTGGATCCATTGCCACACACCGGCGTTAAACCAGTAGTGTCCACGTCACCAGCTTCCCGTTCTTCCGCTCTTCCTGGTAAGGATGAAGGAGAAGGTTCTGACAGGCAGAATTCAGCTGTAGTCGGATTTCCAGTTTCTCCCAATTTGAAAGTTTCCGTACTTTCCTTTCTGGCTAACTTCGCCGTAGGCACCAAGTGCAAACTTTCCACTGAGTCGGAAAGCATGCCTTCTACAGATTGATCTGTAGGCGAATATGAATGTGGTGGGGCCTCCAAAATCCGCGCCTCGGCCGCGTCATGATTGCTCATGGTCGCGGGTGGATTCGAAGTCTGTGACTTCTTACCACTTGGAGAGTTTAAATCCATCGTTTCCATATTCATATTTTTGGACACCCTTAGTGTAGTAGTAAACTACTACAGGCTTCCCCATCACGACAAGGTGGTGTCCGAGGGGGACAGTCAGCGATCCTTATTTCACCCACGATACGACGTCCCCGATGTGCCCGAGCAAGTAGTTCCAAACTTCCTACGTCCAAGGTAGTAGTTTCCAGAAAGTTTTTCAGTGAGTAGTGAACTATTAATGACCGACACACATCGGGATACTCTTCCAGTCCCCGGAGCCGCCAACTCTTTGTCGGGATTATGGAGTTGGAGGAAATCCTCAATCGCATTTCCTTCTGCAGGCAGACATAGAGAGCAATTGATGATGCTTAAAAAGTTGAAGCAATCGCGACCTTCGTCGAGAGCACCATAAAGACCAAATAGATCCCAGATAGCCCGTAGTCAGGGCCGTAGGGAGGAAATCCCGGTCCCGGGTGAAAATTAGACGAAAAAAGGGGGTCCAGGGGTAAAAATGGGGCCCGGCGTGAAAGTAATATGAGCCTGGGGTAAAAATTTCGCGGGCCCCTTTAATATCTTTTTCATTCCATACAAATTTTTCTACTCCGGGCTCCAAAAAGTCCGCGTCGGGAAGAAGAAAAAGAACGAATGCATCTGAAATAGACTTCACCCAGGTAGCCTTCAGTGCTCAAAAATGTTAAGAGTGAGGCAACAACACGTAGCGCTGTCAGAAAACCCTCTGCCTAAAGTTAAAGCGAAAACAAATAGTGGAGCCCCAAAACAAACGTTGAAGAGACGAAGGAAAACTAGACCGCTAGCTCTGCTTATTAAGCTGATGGAAGGCAGGACCTTTTTGCATTTGGTCCGAAGACGATAAACAAAGTTACGTTCGCGGTCAAGGGCCTATTGGGGAAAAAACTCTGGTTTCTAGCGTAAAACCCATATATGTAGTAGTGTTTCCTGTTCACACCTCGGTGGAGAATAGGGCATCTGGACAGTCAGACTGTCCTTCAGTTTCGCTATCATCACACTTAACGCTGAGCAAGTGGAAACCTGACAGCAACGAGACAAACTCAAGAGCTCAGAGCCGTGAGATTGAGAGATTGACGTTCTACCCTTCCAACCATTCGCGACGTCAATGGTCGAACCCATATCTTCTTCTTTTTCTTCAGCCTTCGCGGGGTCGACTCGTCGTGATCGGTTTCGCCATTTGATTCTATCAAATGCCTTATGTGGGTGCAATTGCGAGGCTTTTAAATCCCCATCCAGCTTATCAAACCACCGTTGTTTCGGCCGGTCTTTTGGTCGCTTACCCATCGACCAACATGTTCTCTCGGATTTCGAGACACACAGGAAAGACTAAAATAGAAGGTCCGGAGGCAACCAATGCCCGGATTGGTATCTCTTCTACGAATTTTCAAGTCCAAAAACTAACTGTAGCGGAAACTTCCGAGCAAACCACGAGGGAACTTCTTAACAACGGGAAAATTAGAATAGGTTAGGTAGTATGCAGGTCACGAATTGGGGCAATCCCCACCAAGTACTTCAGAGGTTTAGATTATGTCCACTCATCTGAAATTTGCCGGACACATGCCAAGAAAACAGCATGCTGCCGATTCGGTCAGGTAGGTCCTAAAGTGAACACCTGCGTTCTATGCAGGGGTTGTAGCGCGTTTGATGAGAGCGTTGCTCATACTGCGGGCTCTTAGCGGTCTCCACTCTTCAGAGCAGAACTGGCAAGAGCTATGTCACGATTAGCATATTAATATGCAAGGAAGAGCAACCGCTCACGAATTGCTAACACAGTTCATTGCAGAGATGAAAGTAATGAAGAGTACCAGAACAGGGACCTTGCTTCAAGGAAACCCGACTCATGAGGCACTGTTGCCATCTGGGTTTGCGGCAGCAATTGCTTTAGGAATCTAAAATTAGACTTAAAGAGGATCACGCCCCTCGCATTTACTACAGCATCCCAAATCACTTTCTCCAGGACTAGGTTAAAGAGGACGCATGATAGGGCATCCCCTTGTCTTAGATCGTTCTTGATGTTGAATGGTCTTGAGAGTGAGCCTGCTGCTTTTATCTGGCCTCTCACATTGGTCAGGGTCAGCCTAGTCAGTTTTATCAATTTCGTCGGGATACCGAATTCTCTCATGGCCGTGTACAGCTTTGCCTTGGCTATGCTGGCATAGGTCGCTTTAAAATCGAACTGATGTCCATATTCCAACAGTTTTTCCATCGCCAACTGTCCTTACCCGCTATGCCCCACGGAACTATCTAGAGATATTACATCGTGGGGCGAGTAGAAGCCCTACCGGCTTACCAATATGGAGAGAATTGTTCTCTTTCGCTTTTCGGTAGGTGCCCTACTCTTAGAAGCTCCTCCTGAATACAGCCTATGATGCCGCTAACTTCATTCCACACTTCTTGGAATTCGAGCATTTGTCGAATGATCGTTTCCACTTGTAAGGGTCTTCAAGAGAAGTTGAAGCTGCTCCCTCCCATTTGTAAACCTTGGACATGCGAAGAGTATGTGCTCCGGGTCCTCGTATTCGCATAGCTGCGCGTTATCCAAAGTTGGATATTTGGAATCAGCCTGTACGTCCACCTTCCCTTATGAGAATTATCCCAACGTTCCTGCCATGCCCTGATTGTGCGCGCTCTTTCTTCTCGTCGTCGATCTTTAGCAAAACGGGTGCTAAATACAGTAAAATGGATGAACACACATTGGCTAGCAACAGCTTCCTCGGTGGTTTGGGTCCTCCAACATTGGGCATCTTGCCAGTTAACGCTGTAAGTGTTTCTTGAAGGTTCATCGATGATCCAGCATAACGTCATGGTATTTGATGAAAGGCTTGGACTCTATGACATGCTGCTCCACACGAAACCGCAGAGTTTCTTTCAGTTTACGGCAGTTGACCGTACGCCCTCAGTTTTGTGTTCCGCCAAATCTAATCCATGTGATACGAACCAACCCTTGATCAGTCTAACCGATGTCTCATATGTCCATATAACATCCTCCAGGTGTTTGTCTGTTACAAGAATTGCGATGTCGTCGGCATAGCCGATAAGGGTAGCTTGTCGCGGAAGTTTGATGCGCTGCACATGGTCGTACATTAGGTTCCAGAGTAGTGGGCAGAGCACTGATCCTTGAGGCACTCCGCTTGTTATCAAATATTAAACTGGGCCTACGTCGGTGTCATAGAGGAGCTTTCTATTTATAAAATAATGGACATGCCTCCTCCTTCTTTTACAATTGACAGCAGCCTGTTGCATATGATACGCTCCAGCAACTTTCCTATACTGTCCAGCAAACAAATGGGACGATACGACGATGGCTCCCCAGATGGTTTACCACTCTTTGGTAACATCACCAGAATTTGCCTTTTCCACTGAGTTCGGAAGGGCACCTCTTTCAAGCAGGCATTAAAGTGGAATCTTTGAACTCCATTGCTTCTCCTGGCATGACTTTATGTCTTTTGGATGCTCCTCCCTCCTGTTCTCCTCTACACTAAACAGTATAGACGCGATGCGTGTAGTGTTCACTAACTCGCCAGGTAATGTCCCCCATCAACGCACTGCTTACGAGGGTAATGTCTACCACTAAAACTATCCTCTCTGTCCGGAAGGTATAGGTACTTCCGATATTAGCAAGAACAATGTCCAGTCAAGAAAAAGCTTCCAGCAATATGAGCCCTCTGTTGTTGCAGACCATGCATTGAAGCCTCCCGCGGTGGCAATTGGGGATTGTACGTCTAACGCCAGTTCATGTTACATTCGTTCATATTCCCCGCCTATTACACTTGACGAAATCAATGAGCGATACCATGACCGTCCGGTTGTGGATAAAATCCGGCACAATAGGTTACGGTGGGCGGGTCACTTAATCCGTATGGATGAAGATGATCCCACCCGGAAAGTCTATAAGGGCAATATCTATGGTAGGAAAAGAAGACGAGGCAGACCCTGCCTAAGATGGAGCGATGGCGTGGGCCAGGACGCCAGACAGCTTTTAGGGATATCGAATTGGTGGACCTCGGCGCAAAACCGGGATGTCTGGAGTTCCTTATTAAGGCAGGCCTAGACCGGATACCGGTTGTTGCGCCGTTGATGATGATGATTACACTTGGCGGAGCATAGTAACTATAGACATGAACACCGTTAATTTTAGCTCTTACGAACCCATTTCCAGGCGATCCGGTTATTTCTTCAACCGGGTATCGTCCTGTCGTCCAAATTGCGCACTTTCCACTTTTGCCAGTGGCCCATACCGCATTATCTTTTCCTCTGTATGGTTCGCTAATAATCGCCACATCCACATCGAACTCTTGGACTGATTGGCTCAAAAGATCATGTGCGGCCCCACAATGGTTGAGATTTATCTGAATGAACCTCATTTATTCGTTGCTTTTGGTTCCCTCCTAGAAAATGGACATTTTCAACTTCCTGCGGGGTGGCCCTTATCCCCAAAGCCTGCATCTTTGCACAGCATGCATTAAGGGTGCTTCTCACAATGTCGCGTCAAGTGTCCTTTTCGCCACACCGCCTGCACCGGTTAGACGCATCGTGCTTGCTTGTGCAAGAACTGGCTATGTGGCCGTACTTCAAATATTTATAACACATCGCAATAGATATTTTCCCCCGAATCCTACAGACAACCCATCCGATCTTGGCTTTGCCAGCTTCCAGCAACTTGTTTGCCCAAAAAGTTGGCGAGCTGATGATTGTCATTTGGGCTTTCCGCAAATTCTTTATTGTGTCGACATGGCTGTCTGGAATTTGAAATTGCCGCACCAGTTCTCTCCACATATCCTCCTACGTCGTGATCTCGTCAAGGTCTCTACACTCCACAGTTATTTCGTGGGTTAACTGCCTTACCGTAATTTCCTCACGTAAGGATCTACCAACCAAGTCCTGGTAGTTCAGCGCCCTTTTGTCCTGCGTCTCCCGAAGCTCCAGGAGTAGTTCTCTCTTCTGCATTCTTCTGATCCTTTTCGAATTGTCTTTTAGACCGGTTAGCGTCGGACTTGACCTTCCGCAGAATCTTAGCGTAAGAGAGGTCACCTCTGCTTTCGATAAGAATTGCATCCGGACGGAGCTTCCTTGGCTTCATCGTTGTCCAAAAATTTACTTCCATTTGCTGGGATTTCATTTGTCAAGCCGATATAGGGTCCAAACATTGCACTCCCTCCGTTACTGGTTCCTTGGACCCTCGCCATTTCTTTGGTATTGGAAGCTTTACACGATACACGAGTATCTTCCATTTTCTCTCTTCTCCTCTTTACGCCCTCTACAATGTTCTACTTTGGACTTGGTTGAGTGGCTCGTTGCATCATTTGGGTAGCAATAGCTACCTGTCGTAATGGGGTCACCGTAGGAGTTCGTAGCTGTCCTGTATTCGCTGAGTATTGGTTCGTCAAACCTAATTCATCCATGCCCTTTCGTAGGTATCTTCATGTTTCGGCCCGACGAATTCGTAGAGCGTATTCAGGGTATTACCATTCCACTCTGAGTACTTTTGCTAGGACTGCATCAATTCGTTTCTCTTTGCTGAGCCCGGTATAGCCTTTCGCACAATCAATACCTCGTTGTCCATCGGGAAACGTTCACCTCAACCGATCAGATACAAACCTACTCGGGTCGCTGTATCACCCATGCGGGGAGGAAAATGGACGTCACTGACACGTGCGGGTGGGAAGTCGGCTTACAAAGCGAAACAGATGGTTACTGCACCAGTTTGCGTCAGTAACTGCTGCGGGGGCATGTGCCTGGAACGCAGTTACTACGGTTTTCGGTTCTGGGTACCCTTCCCATAGCCACTTTTGTCCACGGGTGGGGGTTTTTCCCCCACCTACCCGACCAATGCATAAACATACCCATGTACGCACGAAGGGACGCGCCTGATGGGAGATTTGGCAACTTCTCACCCTCTCTCTGTCTATCTGTCCATCACACGCATTTTTCTCGGAGATGGTTGTAGCGATTTACACTAAATTTGACAGAAGGGTGGGAACTGTGAACGCTTACCCATATAATGAGTTGTATAATTCTGCATCGAATTTAAGCGGGGAGGGTCCCAATAAATGTGAAAGGGGGGGAGGGGTGTAAATTTTCTTTTCATCAAATATAGTCATGTGGGGTTTCAAAGGAAAGGTCTCGATTAGTACTTTCCCAAGCCGGAATTAGTTTTGACATTTGTTGGAAAGGTGGTGAGTGGGGGAGGTCCAAAGTAATCGTTTCTTTGAAGGATCCATTCTAAGAAAATACCCAACCGAAATATATGTTTCCCAACTTTTTGCAACTTTAGTCCATTCACCATTTTTATTATTTATTTATTTATTTAATTAATTAACGGACAACAAACAGAGAGAATTTCAATTAATTATTGTCCTCAGGAGGAGGAGGAGAATGCAAAAAACTTATCCTACGTTTAAAACTACTTAAAGTAGGGAAGTTAAAAGGACCAAGCTGTTTGCATTATAATTTCGGCAAAGCCTGGGAATCGGGGAATGAAAATAGACTTCGAGCTCCGCGAAGGGCACGTTGAAAATATCTGCGTTGCGTGTGTTATAAGACGCAGGACGGCAGGTGATCTCGTCAGCGGCGGAGCAGTCCATTAGGCCCGAGGAAAATTTAAAGAATGTGCATAGATCCAGATAGGATCTACGCTGTTGTAGGAAGGGAAGGTTTAGAAAGCGGAGACAGGAGGGGTAATCCACACGAGGGAAGCTTTTTTTAAAGAAGAAGGAACGGGTGAATTTACGTTGCACATTTTCAAGGGCAAGACAATCACAGTTACGGGAGGGTGACCAGATCACGGAGCAATACTCGAGGGTATTCCTTACGAGGGAATTGAAGAGAGCTAAGGAGGGTTGGATGGAATCAAAATCAGAGGAGGAGCGAAGAATAAAACCTGACAATTTTGCTGCTCGATTGATGACATCGAGGCAATGGGTGTCAAAGCGGAGCTTATTGTCGAAAGTGACTCCGAGGTCTTGAGTGGAATTTAAGCAGGATAAGGAATGTCCGTTAAGCGAGTAGGAGAAAGAAGTGGGTGAGGATTTTAGGGAGTAGCACATAGAGTGACACTTTCTGACGTTTAGCGCTAAACCATTAGTAGAGCACCAACGAACCAGAGTGTCCAGGTTATTCTGAAGGGAAACACAGTCCATAGGCGACGATATAGCAGAAAACAGTTTAAGGTCGTTTGCATAGAGCAAACAGGGACAAGTAAGGAGGGGAGGAAGGTCGTTAATAAAAAATAAAAATAGCAAAGGACCCAGAGTAGACCCCTGTGGGACGCCAGAAGAGGGGGAGAAGGAGCGGGAAGTACAACCGTCAAAAGAGACGCGGCAGGATTGGTTGGAAAGGTAAGAGGCAAGCCATAAAACAAGCGGTATGGGGACGTTTAGGGACGAGAGTTTGGATAGAAGTATCTTGTGATTTACAGTGTCGAAGACTTTCGCGAAGTCAGTGTAAATGGTATGCACTTCTTGCCGTGAATTTAGACATTTGGCGACAAAGTTGGTAAAGTCAAGGAGGTTGGAGGCAGTGGACCTACGGTTAACGAAGCCGTGTTGTTCTTTCACTATGTGTTGGCCAAAGTGGGCGGACAACCAGTCGCTGACATATCTTTCCAGGATTTTGGAACAAGAGGAGAGGAGGGAAATGGGACGGTAATTCTCGGCAAGCGAACGATAGCCACTTTTGTGAATGGGGATAATGAGAGCCTCTTTCCACAAGCTGGGAAAATGATTCTCTTCAAGGCTTTTGTTGAAAATAAGAAATAGGGGAAGGGAGATGGACTTACCAGCTTTGAGCAAAAAGAGGTTTGGAAGGCCATGGTAGCCAGGTTCGACCTTGGCATCAAGTTCGCCAATGAGGTATTCGACAAGGATAGGGGTAAAAAGGGGAATGGTAGGCGATGCGGGGCAGGCTACATCTACTATAGGGAGGGATTCGGAGGAAGGGGGAGGAACATAGACTGACGAAAAGTAGCGGCAGAGTAAATCACAAGATAGTTGGGGGGAGTTAGCTGAGAAGCCAGAGAATTTAATGGACGGAGGGGATAACTGGGCAGGGCAGCGGGAGTTGCCAATGTGGGACCAGAAAGGTTTCAGATTTCCGCGCTTTAGTGAGTTTTCCACGCTGGGCAAATATTCGTGTCTGGACTTACGTATTAAGGATTTGACCGAGGAACGAAGGGATTTGAAAAAAACTAAGTCAGCAACATTTCTAGAAGACAGGAACTTCTTTCTCGCAGTCTGTTTTTGACGTAGTTTTCTGTGAATTTCAGTGGTAAACCAGACAGGGTAAGAGCGTAAGCACTTAGGAGAGGAGGGAACGTAACAAGGAAGAAGATTAGATAAAATGGTATAGAAAGTGTTGAGTGCTTGGTCACATGTAAATGGAGAGACCAGGGGGACCCAGTTGATTGACGCCAGGGCTGAGTTCAGACCTTCGAAGTTCGCCTTATGAAAGTTGAACTTGGTAGGCTTGCGAGCGACAGGAGTGTGGAGTCGGGATATCTGAACACCGAACTCGAGAGCAGGATGATGGGCGTCAGGGGCAACATAAGACGGAGCATGAAGGGATTGGGAAAGATAACGTACAGGAAGGTTAGAGAGGACAAGGTCAAGAGTGTGATCTAAGTGGTTTCTAGAAAGGTTAAATTGAAGGGCCCCACAGGTGTACATAAAAGTGGATAGAGGAAGGGAAGGGTGGGTCGAGTTATTAGGGAGGGAGGGAAGGCCAGGAGTAATGGGCCAGGAGAGCATAGGAAGATTAAAGTCACCACAGAGGATGAAAGGAAGTGAGGGAAACAAAACGGTTAGTGCCTCTGATAATCTGTCGAAGAAATCCTCGTATAGAGAAGGCGGGCTTAGGCAGGGAAAATATACACACGATATGATAAAGGGACATACGTTTGGCGGAAGGACACGTATGGTAACAGAATCGTAGGAGGAGGAGGAAGAGGAAAAGATGATTTCGGCACGGAGAGGGGACTTACCAGCTATTAGGGCACCTCCGCCAGTTGTTTTGCCAGGCGCAACGCAGTCTCTGCCACAACGAAAGACAGAGTAACCTTCGAGGAGCTCAGAATCTAAAATCCTGTCATCCAGCCAGGTTTCAGAAATGCAGATGACATGATGTTGGAATGCTAAGGCAGACAGTTTGAAATGAAGATTGGACGATAGCATCGAAGTCATGGGAATATGTCACTTTGAAGGAAGCTATCACTCGGTCAGGAGAGCCATCCTTCCCTATTATGATAGCTGATACTCCCACATGGGGCACATGTTTTCCCCCTTCTGAAATTTTAGTTCCGTTTGTTGAAGTGGTCGAAATGCCTTGTCTCCTTTTAGATGCCTGTTGATTCACCTTCTTTGTTCTGCACTATTTCACTTGGCCGTAGGTCCCTGGCCTTTCGATTTGGTGTCAGCTGGGTCGCCTGTGACACTGTTCTGACATCAGGTTTTGGGTTCTCCTTAGGTCTTTTTTCTTTCTCCAGGAACCTATTATAAAGCATTCTAATGGCTTTTACCATGTTTTAATGGCTTGGTGCACGTTGGATAGCTCAACTATTTTAGCTCCAAGCTGTATGAATGGCAGTTCTTCCGGGTCAGGTCTCTTTTTTCGGTCAGTCTGGGTATTGACTGGACTTTGCAGAGCCTTCCCTTGCGCATGAGGAGAGTATTGTAAAATTGATGAACTTCTTTTGAATGAGTCCATTTCCTAGAGTATCTCTTAAACAAGTGGGGGAGTCGGAAATCGTCCAAGTTGCGCAATGATCTCTTTTATTGATGTTCTTGGTAGAGCTGTGCGTCGGTCAGAAGATCCCATACAGAAAAGGGGTGGAGTTAAATTTTCTTTCACCAAATATAGCCATGTTGGGTATCAAATGAAAGGATTTGACTAATAGTTTCCGATGTATGTATACATTTTGGCATTCATGGTAAAATGAGGGGATTGGGGATGTCCATTTATGGATTTAAATCGAGGGCCCAGTCTTAAACACTATCTAACCAGAAAATCTCAATAAATCATGATGCTGGCAGTGTATGACATCTAAGTATCTTATCTATAATTCAATTTTCGGATTATAACTTGTGACTTCATACATATGTATCTATACGGATAATGAGGGAGGATACTACTCAATGACAAAGATCTAACCATGTGGAGTGAAAAAGTATTCCATCTAGAACGTCATTGAAACCTCGCTTGGCACGTGTATCTTCATCATCACTTTGGCGTTAATCTGTCCATTCAAATTATTTAACACCAAACTAATCTGTGGTTAACTACAAACTTGTTTCCGTAGAATTGTTTTTGTTGATGTAGATAATATTTGGTTTTTTAGATACAATCATGAGTGAAGAGCTGATTCTCGAAACGTTAAAAGAGTGGCTCTTCATCATTATCGTTTGTATCTGAGTTGATAAATAATTTATAGTTTTTTGTTGCAATTCTAAGCGCCTATCAATCACGTTTGTTAGAAAAATCCCAGTAAATTTCAAACAAGAAGAATAGAACAAAAGTTACTGCTTCAAGCGCAAACTGATTTTAAATGTCGCGTTTTTATGGAAATTAATTTTTTTTATAGATGCACAGCGAGGCTACCGTACTATGATTAACAATCGCTGAATATACTCGTATAATTCACTGATCACTGAAAAAACCTAAGTGGTCATCTCGACTGAGCCACTATTTTTTACCTCAATTAGAATCTAAACTCGTTCCCATATTGCAAGTCATATTTCCGGCAAGTGAATCTGCCGAGGCAATGGTTTAAAAAGATGCAAAAAACGGTTATCAGATGATTGCATAATTCTCGTGAATCTGAATAGTCTGACTAGAACTAATTAATAATCAGTTGTTGGCTGTAAACTGCACATCATCAGGTATCTGAGCACGATTATGTGATAAGACCGTGATGTTTAGATGTGCAATTAGATATGTACCTTTCAGTTTTCAGGGGAAAATTCGTCCCTTAAAGGTAGCCTGCTTTGCAAAAATGGATGAGATTTTGAAACTTCCCTTTAGATAAGATATAATAAAATAATAGATATTCAAAATTCCTCTAAGATACTTTCAAAAAAAAATCTTAAAAACGATAATTCTTTATTAAATTGTTAAGGTTCTATCAAGCAAGGGGACGAACCCTAAATTGAATCCGGACATCCGTAGGGAATTTATCTTTTTATCCTTTTTCATATGTAGACAGGGACAGAAATTTTATGATAAGTGGAATTTTCCAATTTCTTCCATTCATAGTCAAATTATTAAAACTTAACAATCTTTTTTGAATACTGCGAATTTGTGGGGGTTATTGCGTTGATAGCGCAAGGTTTTTTGTTAGTTGGAATTTATTTGATTGAAATTTTTCTCTGACGTCAAAGATGGTATATATCACACAATTTGTTGCTGTGGAGGCCTGCATCTTATATCTGATGTTGTGTATGGTAAAGTTATCTTATTATTGCGACTTCATTCATGAATAATGATGTTTTGATCAGGTAAAAGTTGAAGTGTCACGTTTATTTCTTATTATATTTTCATAGCTCACATTTATGTACGCAACAAAGAAGAGACTGAAAAGAGAATATATCAGTACAAAAGATATCGGGTCTTTCTTTGTTTACTTAGCAATACTATAACTTTCAAACGAATAATTGCATCTGGTAACTTTTCATTTCATTTGACAATTGACGAATCAGCTGATATCTTATAATCAGTTTTATTGGGGTAGCTGCAATGTAACAAAATTTATTTCAGGGCAGGGTGAGGCAACGTCTGACGATTTGCTTCTTCCCTGATAAGAAACCGTAAAGCCGTCATCGCCTGACATTTTTTAAAGTTTGGGTGCTAAGCCCTAAATGAGGGGTTCGTGGACCAAAAAAAGCAGGGAGTAAGTTGCTCCCCATTTGGTCCGGTCCGTCATCAAGTTGATGCCGACTTTGGACCCCACAATTCTCAAAAAAATATTCGATTGATACCTTTTAATTTTATTGTGAATGCAGCGCAAGCTCTTGGAAAGGTTTTAATCGAACACGATGATATGGCCGCTTGCTTTTCGGAAAATTTCCCCTGAGAGATGGGCCGGAAAAGTTGATTAAAATTTGAAAAAAAAACAATCAATAATATTGGATATTGATAGAAAGATTTTTAGATCTAGTTGATCTAGTCAAACGGTCTTAAGTTATTTAGAATAAATCCAGTTACAAAAGATGTCCAATGTTGGAGTGCTTTATGAGTTGTTTGAAAAAGATTCAATGGAGTCAATTTTCATGTGAGAAACGCTATTGAAACGGAACAAGACGGAACAATTTTTGGTGGAATTAAGTGACGAATAAGGGATCATATGCGGTTGAAAATATCTATGATATCTATGATATCCAGTGCTACTATCTGGATTGATGCCTTCCTACCTTATTCTTAGCTGCAATTTTCAAGCCTGAGCAGTATATATCAAGGATTAGCCTTTTCTGTGCCATGTTGTTTTTTGGCTCCCTCTTGGAGTTCTGGGAATATTGACTCCATTATATTGTTATATAATTATAATAAGGATGCGCCACCTTTCCGAATGTGAGGCATTCAGAGCGTTTGATCATCGATTAGCCTTCATGTATGTTTCTGTAGTTAGCGTGGGTTTTGAACCTTTTAAATGATTTTTTAAATTGTCAGATTGTGGCTAACTCCGAGGAATGAGCTATTCTAAAAACGTGGAAACTGACGGTGCTGTAAACCCTTAAATGGAGCTCAATTGAAATATCGCATTGATACGTGCTCATATGCTTCTGTATTAGCCAGGTTACCTTCCCGAACCTGAGCTAGTTGGACCCTATTTGTACCACTCACGCATAGTGCGATTTACGTCCTTGAGCCAGCTGAAGGACATATCTCTGGTTATGGGGGAGAAAACTGCCTGGCGCCGAAAAACTCGGCACTCGAATATCGCAATTAGAGATGAATGTTCCATGATGGATCACGTCTCATTTGGTGCTCTAAATTGCCGCAGACGATACTGTGGTGCAGATTGGGGGTCAGGCGTAACTTTTAAGGGGAAGTCTCATTACAAGTCCAGTTGGTTAGTTCCATTATACTATTTTGCTCAAAAATTATATATCCTCATATGATGGTTTTAGAACGTTTGTCCTGAGGCTTCGGAAGCTGTAAGTTGATCAAGGGAAAATGGCAGATAATGTACAGTCAACCTTGATATGACGACAATGACAATGACAACTAAAACCAACAGCTCTGCCATCAAATTCTATCTCTAACTCCACCACTACAAGTCCTTTCTTCAGGAAAAGTCGCAGACGGAGAAGGATGAAAGCGCAACTTGTTCTCCAGGTTGGGGGTTGGGAAGAGGTGACAACACAACATGGAAAACCAAAATTACGAACCACGAAAGGAGCCTTGGACCGAACGGATTTTGCAACGAAGGACCCGGCAATGGAAATGGGCCATTTGCGCGTTTTCGCATGCAATGTGGGCTACCTATACAGGAAAGGCGCTGCCAAGCACCTAGCCGATACCCTGTTCCGATATAAGGCTGATTTCACAGCGTTACAAGAGATTCTTTCGACTGAGACGGGCTTTCTGTAGAAGAGACACTAGCCATAGGCTCGTAGTGGGTTTCCTAGTCAGCCAAAGAATGAAACCTGCTGTATCATTTGCAAGTAAAATTTCAACCGCAGAGTCGAAGAAGGATGCAGGGTAGTGGAACAAATTCTTGAATCCTGTTCCCGGTATCATATGAAAGTCGTAATGCAATTTGCGAAGGACCTAAATCTTTTATTTAAACGCTTCAATACACAAATAGGATGGTCTGAAAGGATGAAATTTCCGATTGGTGGAACCCGTAAGCAGAGGAAGTGGTCCAGCAGCGTCTCGACCGAACCCAGTAGTTGAAGTAACGAAAAGGGAACATGACGCGGGCTAATCGTAGGCCTCTTGGTGAGGAGTGAAAATTTGCTTTTTTCGTATTGGCTGCGTCGATCGTGGGCAATAGATAGGTTCCACAGTCAGTCTCTCTCCAATGACCTTGGCAAGCCCCGAAGGAAGGAGGAATGAAAATGTGACTCTTTCTTGACCAGGATGCTGAGCTTATGTCTTCGTGTATCTATTTTTGTGCGAGCAGAGGGTAGGGCTTGCGTGGCTAGGAATGGCTGATAGTCAGTCGAGGAATATGGTTGCTCCTGATGTGAAGATTCAGGGGATTGGTCCTGCTATGATTGTAGAGGCGCAGCTGGTGGGTGCTGCAGAGACTCTTTGCGTGGCTCGTCGATGAGTTTTAGTGTGCCGTTGAGAGGGTTTTAGCAACCTTGCTGACGTCTATTAGGAAGGTATGATGGTTGACTCTCTTGATCACACAGTGCAGACCAATATATGGCAGGTTTCTTGTTGGCGTCTACGCCGCGGAAGATGCAGCTACAGGTGGTCAGGTCTTGAAAAATGAATGGGTGGTGCGTTGCATGTGTGACAGTTAGCACTTGACCGATTTATTTGAAAGCCATGCGTAATGTGGCTATAAAATCGTGTTAACTCTTTGGCATGAAGAATTCGTCCGTGATGCGCAGCGATCTTTTAAAAAAGATCTCGGCCGTTGATATCTGGAGATCTTCCTTGAACGTGGCACGGAAAGCGAGTAGTAATTTCAGGGAGTGACTGGATCCAGAGTATCGTTGGATTGCATTTAAGCGCTTGGTGCATACCTTTGACCATATCGTTCCCCGGGCGAAGTTGTGTGAGCATGTTGGGGGACTTGGGGCCCTACAATCGTACTGTTTAGGACCAATGTGTATAGTGATCCATGATGGTAAGGCCGCTTTCGTATCCATCGCACAGTGACAGCTTCATCAGGTCGATGCCGCATCTGGTGTTTTGAAACTTCCAAATTCAGCACAGTTGTGGCGGTGGGCTTTGGACAGTAGTCATAGTATGCATTAGTTCGCCCAGTTGAAAAAATACTTGTGGATCTGGCATGCTCGCTGGGGTGTGACAGTTGATGCAGGTATCAAAAGCTTGACGACGAAGGGAAGTTGACAGCTGTGGCTTAAGTGCTCTGTTGAATTATATATCTTAGGTTGAGTCTCCGTCAAGATCCAACTGATGTAGTTTTTTCACGGGCTGGCCAGCAGGCGAGGTAGTTGATCGTCCTTTTACCTTAAGCCTCGCTGATAATTCGAAATTTGATAGTGGTGGTCGTATATTTTATACTGGTTCTGAATTGGTTAATGAAGTTGTGTTGTCTGCTCTGACGGGGCGTGGACTTTTCCGAACATTATGTCAAGGCAAATATGAGCCATTGTGAATTATGAAGTGCTAACCCTTCACGATACGTTGAAAAACCCACCGGTAGGGAAAACTGCTACGAGCTTGTGATCGTAGATGGAGTATCTAGCTGCTTGGATATCGTTTCGCCGTTGGTCTAGTCCGTGTGAAGAGCCAATGACTGTGTCGATGACAAGAACACCAAAGTGACGAGCAGATCCTCTGCTTGCAGCGTTCAAATGCAGTTTGATAAAATCCTTGCTGGAAATCGATGATAGCGAGCACTGGGCCATTGGTGTCTTGGAATAGATTTTAAATTATCGGCAGTCAGAAACGGTCGGAACGAGTACAAGCATTGAGCTGACGAAAGTCACGTCATCCGCCACCCTCCTTGTGTACCATATAGAGAGCATTGGCCCATTGATTCGACAATGGTCGGATAGCGTCGCTCTTTAATCCTCGAATTTCTTTGCAAGGTGGACAGGTCGGGAAAACACTGACTATCCGGTGGCGGTGATTTGAAAGATTGACCAAAAGGCAATACAACCATTTCACCAAATAAATTGGTGGTTTTTAAGGACCTGACGAGCAGCTGCTTGTATGTCACGCCGATGGGACCCTCTAGAGATGTTGGAGGTGGCCGAGTGCCTATTGAGTGAATCAAAGATGACGGGCGAACGTGCAGTTGGTTCTATTGTCCTGAAAAACCGCGTCTGGAAGTCAATGATTAGATCATGGTGTTTGAGGGCGTTTGCGGCCTAAATGACGAAAGAACACTGAAGTAGTCCGAGGTCAAAGATCAACTGTTGAGTGCGGAAGGTGGTGATAGATGTGGTATGGGTTGCTTCCAAGATGATATTTTGTTTTCAAAGAAGTTTGGCGACGAGCCGCTTTTAAATGATTTAAAAGGTGGACAAAGAATCCACTTGCAAGCGAGCCCTAGTGCTTCGATTAGGCACGAAGAGGGTTTTTGCTGAGAGATCGTAGCCAACACCGGTTGCCTAATACAGCATCAGCAGTTTTAGTTTTCCTGTCGTGGTGGGTTGAACCGCGAAATTGCAAGACTGTCCACAGTGAATGGCCAAGGAACCGTGCTTGTCATGATAACAGCAGTAACCCGTGCGTAGATCCGGCCTTGTTGTAGTAGAGTTGCCACTTTAGAAGTCAGTTGTGTCACAAGGCTGTTGAAATGCGTCTCGAGTGAGAGTTGTCAGTTGTATAATCACCAGGTACAAGGCAGTGAGGTCTCCTGGAGGACCTTTGCCCAGAAGACGTATTCAGACTGGTTGAGAACTCGTAGAAACATTCGACCCCACTGCTGGACAAGCTCGTCCAGCGCTCGGTTTTTGATAAGAATGAGCTTGCGACAACAAATCCAGCCGTCTGTCCCCAACTTCGATGTCTGTGAGAAGTTTGTGCAGCTGTGCATCCGATGAGTCAATGAGCTGAGTGAGGATGGCAACTTTCAGATCCCCATACTTGCTGAATTCCGGTGGTGCTTGGACGATGTTGGAGACCTCGGCACTGATGTCGAAATCAAGTCGCGATATAGTCAGGTTTTACTTAGTGGAGTTGTTTGCGACCGAGAGGGTTTGAAAGTGCGGCTCGATGAAAACACCTGCACTGGTGGTGTTGTTCGCGGAGGCGGTATGTTTCGGGGGTTGATCCGTCAATTTTGCCTCCTCTAGGTGTTCCACCTTCCTTTTCATCTGCCAAACATTTACGATGGGTACAGGGAATTTTGCATATTCCAGATTTAGCCATTTAGCCTTTGGTTGATCTCAAGAGATTTTTGAACCGCCTATTTCTGCTGCTTACGGCGACGTCCAAACCATGGTTTCGCAACTTTTGCTTCATCGAAAGGGAGATTTGGTTGAATTTCAATACTCTTTGTTGTTGTCAGTTGACTCGGACTAAGCTTGGTGAGCGTTTAACCTTCAAGAGTTTTTTTACGCTTGTTTATCAATGACTGATGACAGGTCACATCAGGGGGCGAAACCATACATAATTAGAGCTGGTTGTGACAGTGGGTTTTACTTCGAGGCAGATTGCGGATTCTTTTATGAGGATTGGCCGTAAGACCTTTCATTTTGTTGGAAAGGATAGAGTTTACTTGTGGGATAAGTGATAAAAGGGAATTCAGCTGCATATACCTAGGTGTTTTGTGGCGGGATCTTGGTTGATCGGACTTTGATAACGAGGTTGGGTGAGGTAGCTAGCATTGGGCATAAATTTGGCTCTGCCTCGAAAAACTATTGCTTCGCATTTGGAGAGATTTGGAAGTAATTTTAGAGGCTTCATGAATGAGCTTAGGGATTAGATAGTTTCATTTAGTCGGTTTTGAGCAATTCGGATGTTCCGGGAAGAGACGTATAGTATAAGGTGGGGCCCTCAGAGGATTGGATTGTTTAAGGGCGTGAGGAGTGTTGGTAAAAATTTGGACCGGCTGTGCTTAGGAAGAACAGAGTTTCTGAAGGGACTGATCCTTGCCAGATGTGTGCTGGAAGGCTGTAGCATTCGGAGAGGGACTTGTGATTGTCGGTTGGATATATATGTAATTACGGATGAGTCTGCAGAGGCGTGGGTGAAAATTATAGATCTGAATGTCTCTCTTTCTGATAGATAGGCTGTTTGGCGGGGGCATGGTTGTCGGAGTTTGGTAGTTGAGGCTGATGCTTGGATGCTTGAAGATATAGTGTTTTAGTAGGGTATTTCGATTGGAATCGTATGAGTGCTGTCAAGGAATATATGCGGAGTTTGAGCTAATTGTGTTGAGGGTATATCTGTTTCAATGAAGCTGACGACGGAGTGTGGTTTTCTCCTTGAATAGGTTGAGAATCTGGGGAGCAAGTGTGATTATTCTTTGATAGTTTAGAGGAGGCTGGGGATAGCGAGACGGTTAGCTGACATTCTCCCTCAGTTGCTTCAGGAGAGCGTGATCAATCTGTTCAGTGGATCGGACGGGTGGAATGTGGATAGCCGATAGTTTGTCTGCCAGTCTGCGGTTGAATAGGTTCCAGTTTGATGATGCGTAGTTCGGAAGGAGTTTGGGTTGGATTTTGGAGAGTAGTTCAAAGGTGTTGGCATTGAATATCCATTTCACTAGGCGTTATAAGGTGGAAATGAATTAAAAAATTGTTATTCGTGAGGAAAAGTTCAGTATATGAACCGTCAAATGGAGGTTGGAGGGTCAGTTGGAAGATGTGTGGTTTTTAGCAGTACCAGCTGGCTAACCTATTCCCGATATGCCCATTATGGTGTTGTACCACGAATGATGTTTAACGTTTAGTTCACCACCAAGTATGAGGAAAACTGGTTCGATCGGGGTCGCTGGGAGGGATTTGTAGTGCTGTGCTAGTTCGGTTATGTCATATGGAGGATGACGCGATCGTCAGTTCGAGGGCTAGTGCGACACAGGTATTGATAAAGATCTGTGGGACTTCCAGGAATGTTACTTAGATGGCGGTTTTTTCATTTTGTCCGCCTACACGGTCTGTGCAGAATTTGGTATAGTTTGTGTCTGATATGTAGTTTGGTGTCATTAAGGAATAGAAGGTTGAGTAATAATGAATTAAGGAAGGTGAGTAGCTGATGCCTCTTGTGTCTACTTATGGGTGATATGACGTTGAGCTGAAACTTCATAAATTAGCAGTCATTGCTCGGCAACATTTGGCAGTGGAAGGAGATGAAGGCTAGGCTTTTTTCTATAAATGTGGGTTGGGAATTGTAGGTGGGGAGGATGGTGTTGGTTTGGCCGGTTAAGTAGGAGGGATTGTATTTCATTGTTCGATGTAAGTGAATTTTGGTGACGTGTGGCGCTGATTTAGCTTAGAGTTTGACGTTTGCCAAGCTGAATTAATAACCGGCAGTTGCGGTAACTTATATGTACATCGAAGTCGCAATTGATGCCGATGTGGTTTTGCACTTAGTTTTTGGGCGGGGCCTTGAGAGCATTGTATTTAACACAATGGTAAGGCAAATTGCAATTAGATGCTGCATGCTTTATTCGTTGATAGTTTCGATATTGGTCGATTTCACCATACCATACTTCTTGAACTTTACTAAGTAGTGGAACATCGCCCTAGTTCTGGTGAGGGTTAATTGTGGAAATTTTTGTTGCAAGGTAACTACGAATTGGTGCAGGGATTTTGAATAAAATCTGGAGGTGCTCGTCTCGTACGGGCTGACACTTATAGTACCAAAGACAATTCATTAAGAATTCTCTGGAGAAGTACGTGAAATAGAGTCCTCTCAAAACCTGGTAGACGGGGTTCCTGCTGTAATGGTGTGTACTTGAAGAAGGGATAATTTCCTTCATTCCTAATTAATTCCCAAAAGTCATATACCACCTGTTTCCAGTCGTTTTCTTGAGGGAGATATTGGATGAGGTGGTTGAGATCGGTTTGGTTGTAATCTTTTTAGTTGCATTTGTGGGGGGGGATAATTTGGTTGGTAATTATAAGGGGTGAGAATTATTCATGACTTACTGCGTGATTGTGTGTGTGGTTATTGTTGTGGGGGGCAGGTTGCGATAGCGCTGCTGACGACTATATGGAAATGCTTGGTTGTTAGCTGTGTTGCCAGTATGTGTAGAAGCTGGTAGTGGAGCAACGAGCCCGCTGTGTGCGACGCTCTCATCAGACGCGCCACGATCCCTGCAGAGAACGCAACTCTCGCTTTCATTGCAGGTCTCCTTTTGATGATCCACCTAGCTGCATCTCCGGCATGCTGTCATCCTATCCATTCCGTTCCAAGCTGCTCAAGTAGCCGGGGACAATCCGCTTTCGTACCCTGCATACTACCCATCCAATTTTGATTTTCCCACTGCTAAGGAGTTTTCTCGCATATTCCTCTGGGACTTCCACCACGGCGAGCTTTTGTCCTCGAGCATTTTCAGGGGTCATACCCACCCGGGCTTTGGTTACCTCTGGACATTCACTCTTTACCGCCCCCTCAACTTCCACCTTTTCTGTGAGGCAGTCAAGATCTCGGTTTTTTAGAGAGCACATGAGCTCTAGGCTGGACACAAAAGCCTTCTCCCCCAATAACCCCTTGACCGCTTCGCAGAACGTACTCTTGTTAGTTGTCTATGGGCCCAGTTCGACGAGAAGTCCGCCACTCCTCGTTTTCCATATGGAAGACGCCCCTGCTTCGTTCACTTCGGGTTTCATCCTGTAGCGGATTTCACTAAGGACTTCCGCAAATGTCTTGCCTTCCGTCGGCTTAATAAGCAGAGCCGACGTTTAGTCCCTCTTCGTTTCCTTGTCTTTTAAGGAGAAGGAGATGCGGTCCAATAGTTCCTCCAGTTCCATCAGCCGGTTTTTGACGCCTTTGCTGACGTTCCTCTGGAGGAGCGTTGCCGACTTCATACGCTTCACCACTGCTGGGCATTTCCTCATGAGCCTTTCCTCTTTGGCTCTAGCTAGGACGGTTGACTGCACTTGCACTTGGTTTGTATCCGAATCCATCTGCTAAGGACTAGCAATTCTGTCTGAACTTTCTTTCGAAACAGGGGCACTACAAGGTATTGGAGTTGCCATCTCCGCACGGTCAGTCGCGCCACTTGATAAGGCTTCCTCTTAATTTCGGCGTCCCTGTGTCACATAGGGGTATGTTCGCCCTCGCTGCTTCTTTCGCTGATCGCTGCGGTGAACGATGCACTCAGCTCTTCCTCCTTCCCTGTTGTTTCGTCGATTTTTTTTATTAATTTTTTTTTTATTAATTTATGTATATTCTCCATGGAAAACTTACCAGCGCATCGTGTGCAAGGGAGCGGGCCGCAATACTCAGGAACAGGTGAACCCTCGGGGACATACCCCCAACCCCAGTTTTCTGAGGCCTTACCTACGTTTAGCTGATCCCGGAATTCACTGAAGAGTCAGCGTTCGTTCGGGGCAACGCGGTCTACTAACACCGGTTCAATTCACACTACCCGACTAGGGTACCGAAGGGGCTGGCTCCTGATACACGTTGCAACTACCAACTTGGCAGAGCTACACTCACATCGCTCCGTCGATGTTGACAGAGAGTTGTCGACGGCTTCGGGGACTTCCAGTGTGTCCCAACGTGTACCGGTCATTAGCTTCTGGTTGGCTTTCGTGAATTCTGTAAGTCCTTTTTTGAGGGTTGATTTTCAATCATCTTCGTTGGATGTATCTCGCTCCATATCAGATCTACTTTGGTAAGCTTCTACCGAGGGCTGCATTCTAAAAGGCTCTGGGCGTCACTTCCGCTCTCCCCAGCAAGATGGATCTTTTTGCAAACAGGATCCAATTCCTGGGGAGATAGAGACCATATTAGGAGATGAGCAGTTATAGCGTTTTCACCTATAATCATTGAAGAGCCGCCAGTCGATAGGGTGAAATACACCCATAATGTATTGGAGTTTTTATGGTTTCGGTAGTGGGCATATGCGCAAGATCTTGTTGGTTTTCGGTTTTTTACCATGTTTTGAGTATCTTATCTCTAGGGCTCGTTAGCGAATTTATATACCAGCTTAGGTGACTCAGGTGACAAAGCCACACCTGAGGGACAACTTTTGTTTCTCTGCCTGTGGCAAGTAATTACTGAGCCCTTTTCGATTGTTTGCTTCGCTGCTTCAATATCATCATTCGCAGTTTAGATGTTATTTGTAGTTAGGTAATGCGTACCTGATGGGCACAAAAGCTTACAACTTGAGATACGCACATGCAACTGGTTCTAACTAGCATCATTTTTGGCTGATAATGTATGAACACTATACGAGTATATTCTCGCTACGTATTCTATCTGTTATTATAAACAGTGACACGTCTAAATCACGAAAGGGGTCGTGCAAAGTGGAACCCACGGTTAATGATAGGTGTACGCTTTCATAACGATTTTTGTCTGATTCGTTGTCCTAAAAGTATTTTGTTTACATTCCTATGAAGCGTTTAGAGCCAGCTGATTACAAAAGAATCTTATTTACGAGTCCAATGTCTACGTGAATTAAGCGAAATTAAAAGATAGTCATGATATGCTCCCTAGTTAGACTGAAACTGATAAATTAAATATTTCGTTTGTTAGCTGAATTCTAGTTTGATGAGTCGCAACTTCTGTTGTTTGGGAAGCGACTTAATATGTTAATTACGTGGGCGGATGTGTAGATTTTGGGGAAAAATATTTGGGAAAAATTTAAATTTGAAATGGGATTTATGATAATTCCGGCGAGAGCCAGATGTGTTTGTGTAAATACTCTGAATAACTCCGACTGGCTCAAATCTAGGTGCAAACGGGAAAAGCTACCCCAATCTGAAATTATCTTCTTAAGTTCTTTTTCGCTCTGTTATGCAAACTCAGTGCACTGTGCTGGCTTGGAATTTCAAGGACCTGGAATTATTCCAGATCAGAATCTCACTTAAATGCCTAGAAGCCAAGTTAATTGTATCATTCCTGAGGTGTCTTCTCATGGACGACCGTATTATACCAATTGCGCAATCAATCTTATCTCTCTCACACTAAAGTTGTATTCTAAAATCCTATATCGAGATACAGTATCTAAACTACATATTTGCAATTTAAAATGTATCTTTAATTAATTTTTATGTTTCTCTCTCTTTATAGTTTCGGAATCGAATAAATTATCCAAAATGGGTGGCGAAAAGAAAGGGAATACTTGGAAAAAGATGACGATTAAGGAGAAATGTTCACATATTTGGAATAATATAACGGTGGAGCCCTTATTAGCATGTTATATTATGCCAAGTGTATTAGCTGGATTAGCAACGCAAAATTTGAATTTGGAGAAAGCTTGTCGCGTTAATATGGCCTACGATGATGTCGTCTGCGATGCATTGGCTCGACGCGAGACAGCAAATTATACAATGTAAGTTTTATCGCAAAATAAATAATTTCTCTTTGGACATAATCAACTATAGTAAATATACATAGATGTCATAGTTCCGTTTTAGTTGATGTGAATTGGCAACAAAATATAAATTTGAATCTAGCTTAATCTTTATTCTCTGTCAGAGAAAATGATATATTTGAAAACTGGAAGAGTATTGGCTCTGAAAAATATTGAAGTAATCCACCCCTCAGATGGGATTAGCACTACTATATCTTTGATATTGTATGATTATAGCGTCTAGGGAAATGGCAATGCATCCTGGAAGGAGTATTGTGCCGCTTCCCTTTCCACAGATGCTCTGTCCCAGAACATGCATGGATGGTTCGTCATTCGTCTGGACAGACAATGTCCTGAAATATCCCTAGCTTCCCCCATTAGAATTTAACCTGTAACAACCAGTGAGTATCTATACTATGATCGTAAGGGTCTCTGTGGGTTCTCATCCTTCCATAACCATCTAGGATTGTTCCATTCCTGGTAAGTTCGCCCAGTAAACCATTGTTTCTCATTCCCTACCGTCAAAGCCTCAAACGCCTTTTAGATTCCGCCATGCTATTAACATAGTATGCTGGTCCCAAGCCCAGGTAAAGGAGGAGGGTTTGAGGCAACGTACTCTGTACTATCCTGAATAAAATAAAAATAAAATGCTGAGGTCAGGGAAAGAGATAAATAGAGTATAGTTGGAGTTATTCTACTATGCTGAATCCTAGCTGATCTCTCTTGGTGACAGGTCCCGCGACAGGCCCACCAAGAAAATGCTTACAATGTCGTTACAAACATGATGATCACAAGCCTCGGGGAAATGCTAGGGCGTCCACCTCAGTCGACGCGGCAGGACGGGTCCCAGTCCTGTCGAGAAATGGGCAAGGGTTCTTGACGCGTGGACGACGTCAGGACGTAAACAAGTTAGTCCCAACAAAACAAACAAAACAAATACGTGTCTGCATGCTAAATGTTGGTACCCTAACTGGAAAGACCGAGGAACTCGCAAGAACCGTTTGGAAAAGGCGCATAGATATCTGCGCTCTTCAAGAAACCCGATGGTCTGGTGCCAAAAGCTGCGACATTGAACGCCAACGCGGTAAAAATGGCTATAAACTTCTCTATTTTGGTAACCCACACACTCAATATGGTGTTGGCATTGCCATCTCGGAGGGTTTCCATGACGCCATTAAAGAAATCGAATGATCGCCTAATGAAGCTCACTATTATATCAGCTGATCGCACTATTCACTTCTTCACCGCATACGCACCACAGACAGGTCGACCTGATGCCGAGAAAGATGCCTTCTGGCAACTTCTCGATGAAAAGACTTGTCACGTGCCTGCTGACGACTATATTATTATTGCCGGCGACCTTAATGGTCATGTGAGTGGAAAGGGAGACACGGTAACAGGTGCCATGGGGGAAAGGGGTTCGGAGCGCGCAATGAGGGTGGCGAGCATATAATCGATTTTGCGGACACCCATGACCTTGTACTTATGAATATATGGTTCATCAAACGATTGTCTCATCTTCACACATTTTATAGTGGGAACAGTAAAAGGAAAATCGACTATATTCTCATAAGACGTCAACATTTTACCACTGTCACTGACTGCAAAGTCGTTCCTTATGAGACCATCGCTCCTCAACATCGGCCGTTGATTACCGTCCTGCGAATTAAGCCACCGATAAAACAGCGTGAGGAACGCACCGACCCGGCGCGCATTAAATGGTGGCGATTTGGTGAGAAGAAAGAAGAAACTATCTCACTCATACGATTGCCGACCATTACGAATGTGGAAGAATCATGGAGCCAAATGAAAGACACGATCCACAAAGCGACCTCTGCAACCCTCGGGCTCATCAAGCCGGGTAAGCGGTACATCAACCGAGATACTTGGCTTTGGAATGATGATGTTGAAATGAAGGTCCGTGAAAAGAAACGCCTCTACCATAAATTTCTCGACGATAAAACGCCTGCTAATTGGCAAATTTATACGATTGCCAACCGGGAAGCAAAGAAAGCGGTCGCTGTTACCCGAGCGAACCATTACAAAAATTTTTACAATAAACTGGACACTCGGGATGGCGAGAGATCTGTGTAAGAACGTTCACAGGATATCAAACACTTCTCTTGCGTTAATGACAAGAACGGTACTTTGCTTACCAACCGTCGAGCCGCTGTATGTGAGGTTAGCTCGGTTATTTGCGGTAGGGCCCCTAGTGGGAGTTTCATGGTGGTTGTGGTTGTGCTCAAGCGAGAAGAGACCTTCGGGCCTCGGCATGGTGTTGCGTTTCAGCACGGGTGCCGTACTCCTTAGTCCGGTAGAGATTTAGGTAATTCTTGCATCCACCAGTATGAATGCTAAGCTATGCACTTGGTATAGAGTGGTACCGTTGTTGCTTGTCTCAGCGGGGCTCTGATTGTGATTACAAAAGCAATCCGTGTCTGGAGAGGACCATAGGATTAAGTCTCCACAACAGGTACCTACGTTAAACACTCAAGGGCTTAACTGTCAGCGAAACTGAAGTCGGGGAGGCAATAAAACGAATGAAATCAGGGAAAGTCACAGGAACTGACGACATTGCATCTGAGCTCTGGAAAGCGAAGAGCTGGGACCCAACACTGTGGCTCAGTGAATTCTTTAACCGGGTTATTCAGGAAGGAAGAACACCATCTGACTGGCAAGAAAGTACCACTGTTCCAATATGGAAAAAGAAAGGTAGCCCAGCAGAATGTTCAAATTACCGTCCGATCCGGTTACTTTCCCATACCATGAAGATTTTTGAACGCATTCTTGACAACCGTATTCGCGAAATCGTTGAAATAACCGTGAATCAAGCCGGATTTGTCAAGAACTGCGGAACTACTGACGCAATACACGCTGTGCGGTTACTTATGGGGAAACACCGTGAGAAGCATCGACCACTTTACATTGCTTTTCTGGATCTAGAGAAAGCGTTTGACCGTGTACCACACGAACTCATCTGGTATGCTTTACGACAACACTTCGTGCCAGAAGAATTCGTACGCTGGGTTCAATTGCTCTACCACGATCCGAAAAGTAAAGTTCGAAGTATGGCGGGTGTATCAAAACCGCTTCGTGTCTCTGTTGGTGTTCATTAAGGAAGTGCCCTCTCACCACTCCTCTTTGTTCTTGTTATGGACACCGTCACACGGGATATCGAAGGTCCAGAATCCTACACACTGCTTTATGCAGATGATGTTTTCCTAGCAGCTGATAGCAAAAATGATCTCGAACAACTTGTCCAAAAATGGAATGATCGCCTCATGCAACACGATCTCAGATTGAATCTCAACAAAACTGAATTTTTGAAGACCGATCCCCATGAAACAGGTACAATCACTGTCAGCGGCAGTGATCTGCCCAGAACTGACCGATTTCCTCGGGTCAACGCTATCAGCTAATGGAGAACTGCGTTATGAAATTCCTTCACTCATTAACACAACCTGGATGAAGAGGCGTTTCACAACTGGTGTTCTTTGTGATCGACGTATCAACGAACGTCTCAAATCGAAAATTTACCGCAATGTTGGCCGTCCTATCGCTCTCTATGGTTCTGAATGTTGGCCAACTATAAAAGACAATGAACGGCGTCTTGCGGTAATGGAGACGAAGATGTTACGTGGGACTAGTCGGGTGACTCGTTTTGATGACATCCGAAATGAGGATGTCTGCGATCATTATGGGGTTGCACCGATCGTCGAAAAGTTGCGAGAGAGGCGTCTTCGATGGTATGGTCACGCAATTCGTGCTAACGAGAATTCACTTGCCAAGATTGATCTGAACATCGAAGTCGATGGTAAACGTCCAAAAGGCAGACCTAAACAACGGTGGCTTGATACGTTGGATGGGGATTTAAAAGCCTCGAGATTGCACCCAGATCAGGCATTCGATAGAGCCAAATGGTGAAACCGATCACGACGAGCCGACCCCGCTTGTGAACGGGACAAAGGCTGAAGAAGAAGAAGAAGAAAAAGAAAAGATTTCTGGTCCATATAACAGCGTTTCTGCTCCTTTCCTGGCCAACTTATCCGCTGCCTCATTGTCGTCTAACTCAATATGATCCTTATTATGGGAACTGAGTGTATTCAAGTTTATTAAGACATTTCCATGTCAGTTTAAAATTCACCTCACCTGAGACCTCATTGTCATCCTATCGGAGATATCGCCGAGAGAGAAGGCCAATCTTTCTTCGAATTAGGCAGCTTTCAATCTTGCTGATACTCCTGGATAGTCAGAAGATTATCCTTTTTTCTATTATCTATATATGAGGAGGGAATGGAGTCAATCCCATAACGAGGTACAACGATGCCGTTGAGGAAGACCTAATTGCCAGTCTTTGAAGTTTGTGTATCACCCTGGCTGTTGTGCTGAGTTCAGTTGGGTTTGCCCAGATTATCGCCCCGTAGGCAATACTTGGCCTTACTGTACTTTCAGAGTAATTTTGGGTCTAATATAATTGGAAAATATTTGCCAACCTCCATGTCATATAGTCTAATGGCTCTCAGGTGATCAAGTTTGCGCTTCCTAATGAATGTTACTATGGTGGCTTTAACTGCTTAGCCGGGTACTAGTAATTCTCAATCTAGTTAGGATTCTATCACATATGGTGTCCCCATATTTACCCTTACAGACGTCATCAGCGCAATGCTAGATTTACATTCCAATATTTGTTAGCTCTCCTAGAAGTTTATCAACTAATATACTCCACACTAACGGTGATAGTACCCTTCCATGTGAACAACTTGGAGTAGTGCTTATGACTACAGAGTTTCTACCCAGGACGTTCCCCACTGGTTTTCAGATCAAACTATCTCATACCTTCTCATGCAATGCTATGTCGAACACTCCTGCACAGAATGATATTTTTGTAATTTCTATGGCATTGCATAATACACTCGTGAGCTGATGCAGGGCAGTTTCGCTTCCCCATCCTGCTCTATGATCTTCTCAACCGCTTGTCAGGTAAAAGAATTCTTTTTATCCGCTTTTGGAATAAAAACCACTTTTGGCGGCCTCCATTGTCTTGGTATATGGTAGGTAGGTATCAGTGGCCGCTCCGAGGAGCCCAATTAGCGCTTTGGTGCGCCGTTTTGATGCCACAAACTCCTAAGACCGTGACTGTTGTTATAGGAACAGGGAAGCGGAGTCCAGCTGGCTCGGATCTTCAGAGCCAGCCCGTAGCATTCACGAAGGAAAGCAGCTCTCCGACCCTGCAACCAGAAATCTCACTGAGGTCCCCAAAGAATGGTTTACCCAGTGTCCGCAGCCTGACTCGAGCCAGAGCCGGGCAATCGCAGAGAAAGTGCATGAGAGTTTCCCTTCCTTCTCTGCAGCTTTGGCAATGCGAGTTGTAGGGGAAGCCGAGCCTAGCGGCATGGTCCCCTATGGGCCAGTGCTCCGTGCAGACCGCCGTAATCTTGAATGCATTTGCACGCGTCTGGCACAGGAGCTCTCGTGATCGGGCTATGTTATAAGCGGGCCAAATTCTCCTTGATTTGGCACAGCTTGTAAGCCTTCGCCATCTCAGGCCCGCGGCTGCTAGGTAGTGCGAGTAGACTCGGCCCCCGACAGCCGCCAGCGGAACACCGACTGTGTTCCCCGAGGGACTGCCAAGAGCAGAGCCTTGCCTGGCCAATCCGTCAGCCCGCTCATTCCCTTCTATGTTCCTATGCCCGGGAACCCAGAGGAGAGTTATCTTGAGCGTGCCGCCCAGATGGTTGAGCGTGTCTCTGCACTGCCCCACCAACCGGGAAGATGTCGTCGTTGAGCACAAGGCCTTGATGGCCGCTTGGCTGTCGGTCAGAATGGCTATGTTACGCTTGGGGCTCGAATCACGCTCCAGCCATCGACAGACTTCCAATATCGCCAGTACTTCCGCCTGGAATACACTGGTGAAACCTGGGAGACCATACGACTTGGACACACCGTGTGTATTCGAGAAAACCCCCGCGCCGACTCCATAGGCCATCTTTGATCCGTCCGTAAAGAATACCGTGTCATAGTCTTGCAACACGCCGCCGGTCTTCCACTTTGCCCTGGTTGGAAGGTCCACAGCAAAGTTTCTCGTGAAGTTCAGCTTGCGTGTGACATAGTCCGTGGGGGGGTCTTGCTATATATTCCAAGGCTCCGATGACCTTACATCCCTTAGAACCCAAATATGACTTTACGCCCCTTTATAGTAGTGTGGTCGATTTCTGTGGTTTTCTCAGCAAGCGTCCCCTTCTTCAGGTTGTTAGAGGATATACCCTACATTAGGGTACAGCTTTGTATAGCTTGGATGTTTCTGTGGTGTGTCAATCACTTCACAGGATTCCCTGAAGTCACTCCATTTTGCTTCTCTTCCTATACGTCATCAGTGCGACTTTGTGCTTTGGCGAGTCCCCAGTTTGTTACGCCCAGCGGAAGTGAAAGGGCACTTCTCTGTGTCTCGCTGTCTGTCTTGAGCTCTAGAAGATACAGACCTAAATCAGCCAGCTTCTCCCCCTCATTGAAAGGCAGGTATATTTCCTTACTTAATTCTGCTCTTGCGCCTCAATGACGCAAAGTATCCTTTCCCTCAAGACACATGCATCAGATGTTACGAAATTTCTAATTAATGAGCTGCGATCTCCATGGAACGGTCATCTACACCGATCATGAGGAATTTGCGTTTCCCCTCCACCTTGCTTCTAAAAACTCGCCATACACGAAGTGTCTTTATTCTGAGTAATTAAGAGGCTCAGAAGATCCTTCATGTCGACCGCTGCGGCTTTGGGTATTGGTATATTATTCTTAACACATGTTGACAGTTCTGCTCCCTTTCAGCCTAGCAATTCAGGGACTAGTCTTCTAAGTCATTCCATTGCTTTTCCGTTTCGCAATCTGCCAGTATATGACCTGGTCGAAAGTGTATGCCGGTGAAAAAGAGTTCCACACTTCATACCTTGCATACATGTACGACGACAAGGTCTTCAATGATTTTCTGCTCCTCACGAGTGAGAGTCCGGACATGATTTCAGCAGTATATCCACTCGGATTCACTAGTATAGCTAACGGAGGGCTTCCTAGTTCCTACCTTCTGCTGCCCTGCTTTGGATTTCATGCCTCTTAAGTTTAGATTTGGGTTTTTTTTGGTAGTATTCCTCTCTTGTGGGCTGATCTCCGATGCTGCCCTCTGTTTTGGTTCTTCTGTTGCAGGCTTAGGCTTGTCCTGAGCCTTCTTAAGGACCTCTTTTGGTTTCAGTTCTTCTTTTAAATAATGCAGATACCATTTAGTGCCTGCGCCACTGAGGCATGTCTTCTTCTTGACGTCTGATATACCTTAGATGTACTTTTGCCGGTTTTAACCTGCGAAAACCGCAACCAACTAAGATCCTTGTTCAGAAGGCAGGGACCGGCAAAAGTACATCTAAGGTTTTACTTTCCTTTGGTGCTCAGAAGTTATCTTGAAGATGAAGATCTTATTGGACAGATTTCACCTAATTGATATGGTCGGTTCTGAGGATTTAAATGTTTTTAACGTTCGGATTCTCTAGCTGAATTAAGTTGCCCTCGAATTGGGCATCTCTGTTATTAGAGAACTGACAATATTGTTCGGAGCGAGTTCCCCTACGTCTGCATAAAGTTGTTGACGAACTCCACCGGGAAAAAGGTGTGATCACAGGACGTTACAAAAAGCACTATTCGAAGGGACCAACTGTTGCACGCCTCAGCTCGATGAACCGCATTCACAATCCTCATGACAGCATTCATTGTGATCCCCACCCTGCTCTAAAACCGAACTGCCTTGGGGATAGGTTCCCGGTAGCATGATGCGCTTTCATGCTGTGTCAAACATATTGAATGGTCGGTATGCAGACAACAACTTCGGAGAAATGCCCTCTTCAACAAGTGTTCAATGTGCTAGTAGGTCCTACTGATGTTGGAACACCAGTTTATGTATCTTTGCTGAGATACGGCAGGTCCTAACGCTTTCTCATTTTTCATAGAAAGGACTACTACTTCCAGTTCTTTTATGGGGAAAAGTGGGGAATCCAGGGAATATTGCTCGTACAATATGGTCCATCTGTTCGGCATTAAGTGAAGAGGGTTTCCGCAGTGCCCCAGTATTTGCTTATCACAGTTGGGTGCCCTCCGAGGCATTGAAGCTCTGAGGTGTTGGCGTTATCAGATTCTTCACTGAATTTATGAGAGTGTCAGATGCAGCCCACCGCCATCCCCTTAGGTGTCATCAAACATGACTCTACGCGCATATTCTTACCAAACGTACGACGATGCTTGTAGAGAGCGCAACTTGTTTTTTTTTTTTGAAAATCTGTGTTTTGTGGCCTAGCTGCCCTCATCTACGATATCCTTGGTATCTATGAAACAAAACTCTATCAAAATCGCTCCAATATTTGTCTATCTACCTGTCTGTCCGTCAGTCTGTCTGTCACATGCGTTTTTCGCAGAAATTCTGATTGACACGAAATTTGGTCAGAAGGTGGAAACGGTAAACACTCACACATGCAGTCCTTTTTTTTTATATTGAATTTAAGGAGGGCCCTCATACATGCAAAAGGGAAGTGTGCAATATTTCTTCCACCGAATGTTGGGTGTCAAATGAAAGGTCTCGATTAGTACTTTTCACGGGCAGTCTTAGTTTTGACAACTGACTTATGGACTACTTACAAATGGGATTGTTCTGCACTCAAATATACTTACACAAGAAACAAACAAAACCTTTCATACTTCAAGTGTGAAGTTTCTGGTTCCCGACTCGTTTAATTTATTAAGTCATTTACATGCAGCTTAGAGTTCACATGGGAGGTCTTAAATGCCTTGATAACTGAGTATCTGTCAGCCTCCGTGCCTCCGTAACAGATAGTTTTTCCGAGCAGTGTTGTTAGTCCTACCCGACCACCAACCAGGAGGCACAGTTTGTTACAGTTTTTAGAAGCGGGCCCGGACTCGGCTCCATCTATTTCTTTCTGGAGTTGTTCAGTAAAGAAAGACTGTTAGCAAACATGGAGGTGGAGATAGGATTTGGTAACAGAGCAATTGGTGTTGGTAAGCAGGCGATTCCAAAGTTTTGCTTTCTACCGTGGGTACCAATTCTGACATCGATAAGTCACTCTGGGCCGGGATTTTTAATCGTTCTCTTGGCCAATAAGTGAATTGTCCATATGCGGAATAATGAAAGCTTTGTTTGACATTCATAACATAATTTATTATCGTCAAGTCACACAGCTTTGTATCTATTTTCAATACGGTTGAACAGCTTGTCAATTGAGCCTTTGATAAAGAAAAGTCTAGGAACGGAGTTGTCTTATTGAGAAAGTTGAAGGGCTTATCTGAGATTACATTCTGGTACCCTGAGGTAGGTCAGAATTGCCTTCAAAGTATGCATGAACGAAAATGACTTCACTTTCAGAGGATAATACTAAAAGTACTAGAAAAATACATCAGGGGTAACCCTAGGGAGTTCTCTTTTTCCGTTCATTCTTTAGGTCAATAAGGGACACTAGGAAAAATGACTGGAGAGCAGAAATCCATAGAGCTATGTTCGATAACTTCCTAGTCTGCAAAAAAATGTGGTTGGTCGAAACCTACTTCCTCCTCTTCAAGGGAGCGTCCAAGACCGTCATTCCAATGTCGTCCGCGAAACAGCGCCATGCCAATAGTCAGTACTCCGGTATATGTACAGAATTAATCACTTCATCTTGTGGAAGAGTCCAAGAGATAACAAACTTCCTTTTCGGCATTTAGAAGTAATCCGTTATAGATTATCCCTTCGAATAACTTGTGACATTATTTAGACGACATGTGGTAAATGTCTGGTCAAACATATTTGGCGCTATTGTAACTGCTGTTTGGCGACTTTTATTAGGGGTGCTATCCAAGTCAAGCACTTTACTTTCTACTATTTTCTTTGCAGCTTTTGGGAACGAGTATCTAAGTTCCACTTTGAAGCGAGTGTCTTATATTTTATCTCTACCGCTCTGTTTCATGTTGGCTATATTGGGATAATTTGGGATAGATTCTCTTCCTTTTTTATGTGGGACCTATTCACTGCCACTTTTGCCGTCTAGTTAACGCCTTTACCTGCAGTTGTCATCTGCGTCAGGGTAGCTCTTCATTCGAGATAGTGCTAGGCTTGAGTAACCCGATGACACCGCCAAAATAGGTGTGGAAGAAGAATTGGAGCTTAGCAAGTCGGGTTTCACCGAGCTCATGATTTTAGATTTTATTGCGTAAGGGAATAGATGCATTGATAATTTTTTAAGACGGAGTAGAAATAATAATGTCATAATTTTACATTATTTTTAAATTCAATGTAATCAAAACAAGAAAATATTGCGCAGGGATTTTGGTATTGATCAGGTTTATAAATCTACTTGCCTTTCTCTTCCGGTGACTTTTTATTTATCTTTGTCTCCATACAAAAGTCATCGCTTATTATTATATTTATTATGCAACGATGAATACAAGGAAACTGGAAAATCAACAAGAATTAAATATATTGCTTCTGAATTATTTGAAGAAAAAATACATGAAAAACATTTAGAATTGACGATTATTAAAAATAAGCGGTGGTAATTCACCAATTGTTATTTAGTTATTCGTAGAATAAATTATTCCAAATCCAGTCCAAAGTCCGGGCATACCTAGGGGCATTGGGATTTCCAAGTGAAATTCCAGAAAATAGTTTCGTCTTTAAATGATTAGTTTACGTCTCTATTCATGTGATTTGCATTTTATATCAAGTGATTAATATTTCGATTAAGTCAACGGTATTAAATCTTCAGTCATAAATTTTGGCGACAATTTGCTAAGTCATTTTGGGGATGGACAAGTTAGTATAATTTATTTTAATGTTTTATAAATACCTGTTTCGGTTCAGTAAGGACAGGAGGAAGGGGGGGGGGGGGGGGAAGCAACCCTATTGTTTGAAATTATTCTTTCATGAAGGTTACTTCGTCTCCATTGGAGGAGAAAGTTGATTTTTGCATTACGCTTCAGGGACGTTGACAAACAAATTTATCTTACTATTTGAAGAACTCCGTTCTTTCTATTGTGTATCCTTGAACGTTCACTTACTGGACAATAGTATTTATTTCTGTTTCCTTAAATAGGTAGTCGCCTTTTTAAAAAGGTTTTTTTTTGTATAATAAAGTCTTATTTAAAATCAGTTCACACTGTATTGCATTAAAACTTTATATAAGGGCTCTCATTAGGTTAAGCGTTCTCATGGTAGTTGGTTGTTAGATGGAGAACATTGGAAGACAACTTTTTATTTGGCTTTTATGGTTAATTTTAAAGCAGATTTATAACATAATATTAACGTTATATTATATCAAATTATTTCGTTCGTATGAATTTATTGCAGCGAGACCATTACAGAATGTTAGCATCACATTAAAGTGAATTGTGAATGATTGTATGTGAATACCCTATACTATCCATATATGAAACGAGTATACTATTAAAACCGGCAATTACTCTATAATCCCGCAAAAGCGACATTGTGCCACATAACATGACAGTACATTACGATGGTCGTCCGATTATCAAGGTTAAGAATTGTTGGTATGGTAAAACTATGATGGGGGACTGCGTAAGAACTTTGTTTTTACGTTTTTATGTTAGTTGATTATAAAATAGATTCATAATATTGAATGAAAGGTTTTCTGAAAATTCTAGTAAGTTATATTGAGTGACAAAACATTAAGTTTTGGGAATATCTTTCCGTCTTTTTTAGTTAAGCATCGTTGTGAGTGGTTAGTCCTTACTTAGATGGAGAAAAAAATGAGGGTGTTTCATTTTTCTACCTTCATCGTGAAGGCATATAAGAAGGCGCGTGGGCTATTCCGATGAAATTCAACGATGCCTTCGCAATCCTCAGTTGTAAATATTCTAATGGCTCTCTGGGAAAACTCATAAGAAAAATGGAGGTATACGGAATTGCTGCTGGTGACATGGTTTCCGAGTGTCTCACCATGAATGATACGGTTGTATTCTTATTTTCCTTAACGATTTGCTGCATATATTACCTTTCGAGTTAGCTAGGAACCATTTTTGTGGTTCCTTTTCTAGAATTTTACATCGCAAGTGCTATATTCTTTTAGGAGTGCCCTTCTTTTACTGTGGTATGGGAGGTCTTCGCTTTATTCGAATTTAAGTTTTCTAACTTGTCGCGTTTTTCAGTGGTTAGGCTTGGATGAGAAAAGAAATCCAAAATCGATCTATTTATACTTACTCTTTGGTATGGTGGGGGTAATTAAAACTTCATTTACCCTCTCCTCCTGGTCATTAGAGTCGCCTATGGGACGGATATTACAATTTTGCCCACGAGTGCACCTCCTGATGAATTTGAGGAGCCAGGAGTAACCGTTGCTTGCATCCCCTTTGAGAAGTTCCCCCTTTTTTGTTTTGTAAATTTCTATACTTTTGGCCACGTCTAATTTCCTTACATCGCTTATGCAGTTCATTAACCTTTCATTCTCCCTGGAAACCCTGTGTTTATTTAGGCCGATATGCTCCGCTAACTTTGATCTGAAATCCTACTCACTCTTTCGCCAATTCTGCTTCCTTTAAGTCTTCCTTAAAACGCATTCCCACGTTCCTTCTGGTTTATCTGACTACACTTTCCTGCAATAAGCGTAGGAAATTCCGTATAACCCAGACTTTGTCATTTGATCGATAGGATCTTTGGTTGATACCAAAAGAGTTTTGATGTAATGGTTCCTACTGAGGGACACGTCATCCAGCCAATGTCTCCCCAATTTTGAAATCCAAAGCTATTCTCCGTCTGGGCTGTTGATCCGGAGTTAGGTTGGTGAATGCTTGCCGTTGGGGCGTTCTCTTCCTTTTGCTAATCAAGCTGCTGATGATATGGTCAGAATAACCATTCAGTCTAGCCACCGTAAAAATATGCTTCGTCTCTTCCATCAGAAAATGGAAAGAGTTAGCATCCGGTGAATCACGTATTTAAAAGGGGCGACTTTGTGCTGATAAGCGTGATTCAAAGTGCTAGGGACAACCCGTCTGGTGTCCGTCGGTTTTCTGTGGAATGCCAGGTCTATTTTCTTTTGATTCCTTTTCAACAGCAGGTCCAAGAAAGGGAGTTGACCTTCCTTTTCCATCTCCAGGGTGAACTCTATACTGGGGTGCAGTTTATTGAGGAAGTCGAGCGTTCTTTACACATCATTTTTCTTGATGACAGCACAGATATCGTCCACATACCGCCTCCAAAATTTTGGCATCCGATCCACCGAAGTTAGCTTTGCTTCTATTCATGGTCAATATTTCGCTGATGAACACTGGTAGGGGGTTTCCCATTGGGGCTCCTTTTTGCTGTTTATAATACTCACCCCTGAAAGTGAAGTGGTTCTCTTCCATACTTACTTTAACTAGCTTCATGTATTGTTTTACATTACATCTCCATTGTGGATCCTCATATTGTTGAAGTTCTCTATTAAATCGGTGGCTTCTTTGACCGGTATGCTTGGAAAATGAGCGTCGAGAGATCCTAAGGCTTCGTTGCCTGAAGAAAAAGCTGGAGAATAGGCCGTATAGAAGACTCAGGGCCGATCCCTTACCACAACTCAAAAAACAGGCGGACAGAGTTATTAAGGAATGCCAAATACTCTTGGGAACCAACAGTTGAAACTCCCAAAGGTCCATAAACCAGTCAAGGAAATCCTTTCAGTAGAAATATCTCCCATGGGGCGTGTCTCTTATACATATTTTTCTTCCATTTTATGCAAGAGTCGATATTTTTTTTGATTATAGCGAAAATGTTTGGAAAATGGAAGTTCTACAATAATTTGAGCCTATTTTCTTCGCCATTCCTAGGAGCTCTTCGGAGTGTGTTAATAATCCTTTCCTCCTATTCCGTTTGATTCCGAATATTATTTCACGCTTGGGTTCAGGTAGTCTCTGAAAGTATTGATAACGACTATCTATCTATCTATCTATCTATCTTTTTCCGTCAGGATACCTCTGGTATATTTGTCCATGGGATTTCGGTTTTGGCAATTTCTCTTGTTGCCTTTGTTAAGGATAAGTTGGTTACGGACCAAATGGAGGGCAACTTGCTCCCACTCTTTACGGTTTCTGATGGGGAGGTGTTTAGTTGGTAGTCCGACGACGTAGCGAACCGGGAGTCCAACATTCTGTGCGGAAATGCATTTACCTACCCTACCCCGAAAAAAAAACTCTTTATGGTCCACGGACTCCTCTTTTTGAGTTTAACACCCAAGGTTTAAAAAGTAACAGAGGGACGAAGACGTTAACGGTTTCGCACCAGGGCAGAGGCAACTCATCAGATGCTGCCTCACCTCTACCTTGGAAGCAGCGTGACCGAAGTCGCTCGCAAATGTTATACGCTCCCTTTTATAATTCGCAAAACAAGGGTGCGAATTATATTGAAGGTAAATCCGCCCTCAATTCGGGCCAAAGCTTGGCCGGAGCTAGACACTTTTTTTTTTAGGAATTTGGGAGTCCTAAGTCCGCACCCACTTGATGCCGGACGGGAATAAATGGAGGGAAACTTGCTCCCACTCTTTTGGTGCGGTCCGGTATCAAATGGAGGCGGGCTTAGGACTTCCAAATTCCTTTAAAAAAAGTGAATGAGGTTTTGTAAAGGACTATTGTCACTGTGCTCCATTAGCATCAGCGATTTCAACTCAGATGGTTTCAGTGACTTTATCTTCTAGGGAAAATACTGCTCCAGTTGCATATTCAGTTCGAAGTCGAAATGGGATGGAATGACGACTTCAGGCACAAGTATTTCCATCAGTTTGAGGAAATCCTTGAAGGCGGGTTTATGTGAAGTGACAGGTCTGTATGGACGATCGGTCATCGTTTTCTCTTAAAAGGGATGTCAGTGGTTTCGCAAGTCTCCTGTAGTGATGTATAAAGCGACAATAGTACCCCAACATAACAAGAAATGGCCGGAGGTCTTTCAGTGTTTTAGGGGAAACGAGACAATGGCTTCCATTTTCTTTAGATTTGTTTTTATTCTGCCGGTGCTAATAATGAATTCTAGGAATTCTACATCCTTTTTAGAGAACTTACACTTTTAAGCTTTACTTTCATATTTGTTCTTTCGAGTGTTTTAAATACTAATTCTAGGTTGATATTTCATATACGCGGGTTTGGCACGAGGTAGCTAACTAGCGCTTGTATCGATGACGCCTAGATGGTTTCCTTGTGTAAGTTTCTTTTTTACATGAATCGCACACACGACACCAACAACAGAATAAAACGCCCTGAATTTTTCACGCGCAAGTGATTGAGGACACGCGCAATGCTTTTCTTTGACCATACAAATTCAAACAATGCGCTGGGAGTCGATCAATTCTGTCAGTTAACTGCCCATGATTTTAAGGACTGGTCAATGTCCATGGATTCTACTCTTTAAGGCGGTAATGGCAACTGATTGGGGTTCTGATGTTGTAGTGGCAGTTCATAAAATCACGGTAGTTGTGGTTAATATGGATTAGAGACCAATTCCGCATAGAAATTGATTTTGAGTCTTGAATATAGAGATAATTGTGTTTGATTCGGGTAATTTTTTTCGGGATGGGAGGGAGCTGGTGGATGGATTGTATGTACCGAATTGCGAGTTATTGGCATGTTTCGAAGTTTAAGGCAAAGATGGAACGCTTGCTGTAGATCGAGCGTTATGCTTAATAACCTGGATTGATCTCCTGATAAACCTTTTATAAAGATATCTAGGGCTTCAGCTCGATAGCATTGGGTCATATTATGTACGTTTTTTTTTGTGAAATAAAAAAAAAACATTTTACTGGTTCAATGGAAGTCATACTATTATTAGCAAAGTCGTTTTTTTTGTGTGATTTGTCACATTCTGACCGATTAATTCTCATTAATCGAGTTAGCTAAGTGATTATCGAGGTTAAGCATCCTCGAGTGCGGCTAGTTCATAGATGGGGGACAAATGAAAATTTTATTTTAATTAACTACAGAACAGAATTCTAGAATAGGATGCCACCCACCCTACTATTTTTAACATGGTTGTAGCATATTAAACTTATTTTTCGTATTAAATTGCTGCATTCAAACCGTTTTAAAAAGTCAGTACCACATTAAAGCAAACCGTCTCACATTAACTGTACTAAAGGCCCATATATGACGCGACAGTATTCATGCTAGCTGCAAGTTGCCGGAGAATGACTTTAGAATCCCACAAAACTGCAGTTCATGTATTAAGCAAGTCATAATTGGCAATTACAACTTCATACACATAACTTAATATTGCACAACATTATACCGCATAATATGATATTACATTACCAATTACAGAAATAGTGTAATTAGCTGAAGGTTGTTTGAATTGGTAAATTAGGGTCCATTCGATCATTAAGGTTAAGAATTGTAGGGCATAGTAGCACTTCGATGGGGGCGAGAACTTTATTTTCACTTTTTTTCCGGTTAATTATAAAATGGATTCATAACATTGGATACGATACTCAAGTTTTTGGGAAATCTAAAGCTATAGTGAACCAAAGTTATATTTTTTCGTCTGGTTCCGTTAAGTATTGTTGGGAGTAGTGAAGACTTACTTAGATTGGTGAACAAAAACGAACGTTTATTTTCCTAGCTTTCGTAGTTAATTAATTATTACTTTTTGTCGTTTCCTAATTTAGGGGCTCATTATTGTTGCCCCTCATAGAGCAACGAATATGGAATCATCCTATGTTTTTCATGCGGAGGAAAGATATTAGATGCTATTTGGTTTATTACTTTGTGGTATTGTGCTTTAAATTATTATTTTTTTTCCTGGACAAAAACTATACAAAACCTTCTGGAACCGCCAAAATGTGGCTACCATTCTGTAAATTTTTTATTGTCCATTGTTAATCGCTAAGAAGCTTTTAAGTAGAAAATTAGGAATAGCATCAAAGCTAAAGATCCCCTCGCTCTTCAAACAAGTTTTCGAACTTACAATCTATCATATGCTAATGAGCACATCAAATAAAAATTGCAATTCACGGTTTTAAAATCAGAAAACAGTTTTTTTTATCTGTCTTAGCTTGAAAATATAAGTTTCACGTGGTTTACTTAATAATTTATTTGTTTTTCTTTTGTATCTATTCCGACTAAAACTACTTTCTTCAGCTGAATCTTGTTAGAGCGAGTGGTAACTAGAAATTTAAATAGATACTTTGAGAACACCCAGCAGGAAGTTCCTGTAGATACAAGTATCTACGACTATAGGTTATTGCATGTGGTACGAATTTCAGATAGTTAGTGAAAGGCATTAAACAGCTTTTGATACATCTGAACATATAACTTTTGGATTGCCCAAATGTTTAGTGTAGACATTCTAATCGACCATCGTGACGAAAATGTCAGAAAGATGTTTTGAAAATTAATTTACAAATTCAAAATTGCAAATGAGATGATTATAAGGAACATCTTAATCTGTTGGCACATGTTTATTTGGGTTCTAGTAATTGGCAAATCTTTTTTTGGATTCTTTGGTTTGAATTGACTATATACTGAATACGGGGGATGATGTTAACCCCCTGTTGACTGGGGATACTTGCAAGGTGCTATTCAGAGTCTAGTGCTTCCCTTCAGTATTGAAATTATAAACTTCTAGGTTGAAAAACCTTTCCCTATCTTGCGATATTTACCTAGAGTTTTGGAAAGATTGATCTGGTCAATCTTTCAGGGATTAGATACCTATTTCTAGTTAAAAACATCCTATCCCGGCGAACGACGAAATAAGGTTCTGAGAGACTACAAAAAGGTTACATTGGATTCGATAGACCAGATGGTTTGTAATGCGAGACGGCGTAATAACAGGGCCGTAGAGAAAAAATTGTGCTCGGGGCGAAAACTAGGCAGTCTTCACGATATTTTGTTTTTCAAATTTCCATTTTTATTCCGGGTCCTTGGAAAAACCCCAGATCCGGGAAAATGGGGGGAATTCCCTGCCTCCGCTCCCTCGTCAAGTCTGCACACTCTTTTAGTTCTGGAAAGAGTTCCTAGTCGGCTTTATTGGGATAGTAGATTCCTTTGTTGGAGATTATGTCGAGATAGGGTCCTTCGTTGGTATTTAATTAGTTGTGCGAACAGCCATTGCGGCCTGTTATTTTTTGACACACTGCTAGACTGAAGCTAGTCTTTTTTCAGTTTATTGAGTAGGAGTACTGATATTCGTATTGGTACTATTTAGGTCCGTGTCATCATTCGGACGTAATTCAGGTGCAACGAGTCAAGGACAAATACCTGACCCAAACGTAGAAAACGAATTCCATGAGGAACATTATGTGTGAAGACAACCAGCATTTGGCAGACCAGTTCGCTCGGCAAATAATGAACAGCAATGAATGTCAGCAGCAAATCGCGACTGCTCAACAGGCATTTTATGTTAGTGATGATGAAGTTGCGACACAGATGCCTTCGATAGTTAGGTGGTGTAATGACAAATGTCCAGCCTAGACTACCAAATCATTGAAAAGTGGTCCAAAAACCGCCCGAGACAGTACCGCTTAATAGGCAAGGGGAATCTCTGGACTTCAGTTAAACCAAGTTTATGATCGAAGTTGGTGGTGAATTTGATCTAGACGAATCAACTCCACTACAGAAGGTGAGAGGGGTAAAAGAAAAAGGAGGAGATCTTCGATAAGAAATTTTTAAACTAGAGAGTCCAATTTGGATTTTTTTGTTTTTCTTGCCACTCTCGGACTTTATAAGGACGTGAATGGTCGCGTTTTGACCGATTTTCCAGTTTACCTCAGATTCTTATCTCAAATCAATGGCAAACATTTCGAATGTTGCCAATTTGTTCTTCAAACACGGATTTATGCGCACCCAAGCCACTCTCGGGGTTATCTTTTCTACTCATTAGTGTTAATTTGGCTTTCATCTTCTTGAACAATGTATTGGCGTTTCATCGCCAGGCATTTAGTCAACGTGAGATAGAATATAAACTAGAACACTGCAGGAGGAATTACTAGATCTCCTATCATGCGCAACTCCAGCTGGGGAATAAGTCTTTGCTTCCTTCAGAAGCGGTTGCGCCATTTTGCTCTGTCTAAGGCCTGATCTGGTATGCCCTGGCTCGTTAGCATGGGCTGAAATCGTAGCGATCACACTATAGAAAGAGCCACAAGGCAGGAAAACAGCATCCCCAAAGCTAAGAAGGACATGAGAGTTTTCCATAAAAGCATTGGATGAGTGAACCTCAATAAAAACTCTTCATGTGACACAATGCATCAGCATAGCATGCGATGCCTGGTGGAGTTTACTAAAAAAAGATCCAACTACTGGTGCACAGTGAACTGGCTAGCCTCCGATCAGCCCGCCACGGGCCAGTGGAGCGGTTCAGAGGGCAGCAGTTAGGATCTTCAAGTGCAAAAAGAATACGTATATAAGGAAGTCCGTACATACGTCAAACTGGCCATCCACCCGAGCAAAAGAGAATTTTGTAAGGAACTGTGCACGGAGGCAAAAGTAAACTCGGAGGGGAGGGATAGGGGCGTTTATCTAATCATGATGGGACCAATCGGAGGCTGGTTATCTCTACAAGCAACATCCAGGGGTTAGTAACAGAGGGGCGCTGACACCTTTCAGTGATCTCTGAAAGTGGCGGTAATTCCTGCTGTTGCCACTGATGAGCTATTGGAGATCTGCAGCAGAATTGGCGACAACAAAGCTCCGGGAGTGGAAGGAATACCGAATAAGACCCTTAACCTCAACGTAAACTCTAGACACTAGCGCCGCTAAGAAATCAAAATGCACACTACGGAACTAAAGGTTGGAGCAAAACAAAAACAAAAAAGAAGAAAAAAAGAAGCCTCTTCCCTGGACGAAATCACAACTCGCCTATTTTTAGATTTTTTAAATTTTGGGTTTCTAGGCCAGAGCAGAGGGGTCCGTGGACTAAAAAACGAGAAAGAAAGTTTCTTTTCATATGATCTGGTCAGCCATCAAATGCATGGCGAACTCAGGACTGAATCAAATTCCTGAAAAAATTGACTAGCTCCGTCCGGGTTAGGCCTGAACTTATAGGCGATTTTTAACATGAATATAATTCATTACAATAACGCGTTATGAATTATATATAAGAGTGCAAACAACACCGAGTTACCACTTCGGTCACGCTGCTCCTAGGTCAGAGGCAGTATCTGATGAGTTACCTCTGCCCTGGACGAAAAGCTCTGTTCCCTAGCATCACTGTAAGAAGGCGCTCTGCTACCTGGAGGAAGACTTTCAGAAGAGAGACGATTCACCTGAGTGGAGGTAGGAGGCTCGCTAATACATAAAATTGGCCTCCTTATGTATGAGCGGAACCCTTTTCAGCTTCAGGGGTAGATTCTATAAGACAACCTCTGGAGTTCCAATGGGCCCTTTCACCACTACTCAGTGAAATTTTCATGAAAAAACAATGGAAGAGAAGATGGAAAAAGAGGGAACAGCCCCTTCTTTTGGGTAAGATATGCCGATGATGTCCTTGCCATGGTCAAGTCCACTCCCGTGTTGGCAAGTCTCAACAACATCCACAAAAAGGCTACCTTCCCAATGGAGACCGAAGTGGACCATAGCCTGCCTTTTTTGATGTCAAAATAATAAACAGTGACGCGAAGGTAGAGTTTGATATCCACTGAGAAACCACTCGCACCCAACGAACCTCCCTGTTAACCTCTAACCATTCAAAGGGTCAAAAAATTACCCCCTTCAACTCCATGAACTATCGAATGTACACGGTCCCGCTATGTGAGAAGAACCTCGGCTACAAGGAAAAAGCAATGAAGAATCCAATGAGAGTAAAACAAAGGCAACTGAAGAGAAGGAAACTAGGGAACCTAAGCATACAACAGCAAGAAAACTCGGAGGACAGAAATAAATAGTCCTGCATCTACTCAAGGGCAACGCGTAACATGAAAAATTAATGGAGAAAACAAACCTGGTGCTGATACCAACAGCAGGAAGCAATAGCTAAGACAAAAACTGGGTTCCCCAAAAGACTGCCCGTGAAAAAAATGAGAGGAGTGGGATCTACATAATCGATTGTCTGGAATCCGATCAGGTTTACTTTGGACAAACTCAGAAAGTGGCGGACCACCAGGACCAGAGAACAATTAGAGAAAGCAGATATATTCAAAGTGACATACTAATTACCTCCAAATAAAAATATCGGCAAAGGCTTCTTTAAACTTTGAGGAAACAAGCAATTGGCAGCAGTTCGACGCAATGTGTGGTTTGATTTTTATGGTTAGTTTGGCTGTTGTGGTGTCGCCATCACATAGGCCGTTAATGAAATTGTCCTGGAGATCTTTTGAGACCACCATGGAGGAGCGAGGTCTATCACTTCCATTGTAATACAAAACGTCAGTATATCGATGGTTTAAGTCCCTGACTACCCCACCAACAAACCGTGGTTCTTGGATGAGGGACTAGCTAAAGTAAGTTAACTCCGCCCCATGATATAATACCTAATGGTGGTTCTACGAGGGGGGAAGCGGTGCCATACCTGGTTGATTTGGTTAATCCTAAATGATGGCTGGTGTCTTTTGAAAATGTCCACCTCCTTGTCAAAAGGTGCGTAAAGCCAACACAAACAGTTTGGAGGGGCTGCTTTACGCACCGTCCTTCGAAAAAATATGGCGCAGTGGGCGTGATTTAAAGAAGTTGCTTCCATTATAGTTGCACGGAGTTTCGAACTCTATTTTATCTATCTATGTCCAGGCAAGGGGAGGCTTGTTCGGAACCGATCGATATCCTGGACGACTCTGTCCACCTCCTGGCTGATCTCCTCGGAATGGGTGCAGATCTTTGAACAGAATCTTACTCACGCTCGATGACTTTGCTCAAGTGCCGCCTGCTTTCGTCAGAAATAATGCAGATCTGTGCCCCTCTGTATCCCTCATTAGTTTAGCTAGTTTAGTTTGCTGGGGGGAGCCGCAGCTTCGAGCATCCAGGCCATTGTTAGGCCCATTGTACTGTCCTCGTAAGTCGCCTATTCAATTGCTTCCCGCCTCCGGCGTTTGCAGGCTTTAGCGAATCTGAGAACATTCTCCGGAGGCAAAGAGTGTGCAGATTCTTCATTGAAGAAAACCTTGCCAAGGTGTCTTCCTCTGAGATCTAAGGAGGTAGCCGAAACCACCACCCCAATCTTTTCCATATGATAGTTTAAAGAGCAGTGCCCCGTGAAAAGCCCTACTAGGGTTTTCATGTCCTACTTCTTAAGGGACAACAAATATGCCGCTCTTGTGACCCTAGGCTCTTTCACAAGGATTTTCGTCTGTCGACCATTCTTCTCTTTCGGTGATTACGACAGTGTATGCCTTTTCAAAGACAAATCTGCAAACCATATGATCGGTCGGCCTCAGGGCTACGGGATGTTTTTTAAGGAATTTCCAGATAGACGCATGATCGTTTGATTGGCCGCTTTTCCACGCCCCAATGGTATCGAGTCTATATGTGTCGTTGGCCACTTTCCGTTTCACCTCTCAGTGAATGGGGATAAATTTAGGATAGCTTCAAGTGCCGCAGTCGGCGTAGTACTCATTGCTCCAGTAATACTTAGGCAACCAAGTCTCTGAATCTGCGTTAGCAGCTTCTTGCTGTTAGCATAGTTCAGTCTGGGCCACCAGACGATGCATGCATACATCAAAATGGGTTTTATTATGAATGTATACATCCAGTGTATCCGTTTAGGTGGAAGTCCCCAGGTCTTACCTATCGCATTCCTACAGCACCAGAGCAATCTGGGGGATTTCTGATATTGTTCTTGAATATGGTGCTTCCACGTTAACTCAGAGTCGAAATGTACTCCTAAGTTGACTTGACTGTTTGTGCCACCTGGATTTTCGCTCCTGTTAAGGTGCGTAGTGAACCTAGCGTTCACCGTGAGTCCATTGCGGAGGCACCAACTGTGAATTTCATGCAGAGTTGCATTCAAGCGGTCATATACTGTGTCCGCAAACTTGCCGATAATTAGGTCGTCCGAAAATGCTTGCGCGAAGACTTGTCCTCCAGGAGCCACAGCAGGGTATTCATTACCAAGAGCCATAACAGTGGAGAAAGGACTCCTCCCTGTGGGCAGCCCCTAAGACATCCTGTTTCGATAGACTTCTGGCCGACCGATATGTGGATTTTTCTCGACTCTAGCATGTGAAGGATCCAACTGATTAGCAGTGGTTCGATTTCATGCTGTCTTGTTGCATCACAAATTGCCGCGAATGAGGCATAATTAAAGGCACCTTCGATGTCCATGAATGGGCCTAAGGCGTATTCTTTTTCGAACAGTAAATTCATGGAGTGCTGTCTCCGTGGATTTGCCTTTTTGGTAGGCGTATTGCCTATGGTGAAGTGGCCATTTCGGAATGTGTGTATCCCTTATGAATCGATCTACTAGTCTTTCTAGTCCTTTTAGCTGAAAGGACGTTAGATTGATCGGTCGGAAGTTTTTTGCGTCTGTGTAGGTGGGTTCCCCTGGTTTGGGAAAGAATATCACCCTCACATCACGCCAGTTAATTGGATTATAAGCGTGTCCTAGGTATGCGCGATATATATCCCGAATAGTCTAGACTCAGGTTCTACATTGATAAGCTTAGGGTTGCTCTTTCACTCGGGATTGGATCGTCACGATCGAGGTTTAATTGTGTTTGTTTAACAGGTTTATGGTTTTGTTTTTTCTTTGTTTTTTCATAATTGGCTGCCATGGCCTCAGTTTAATCCGGGAAAGTAGGTCGACCTTGGTAGAGCCCCTTTTTGCCGAGACAAGGCTAGTTGAAACTGGGGGTCGCCTGGTACCCAGAGTTCAGTCTTTACGGCCATATGTTAACCCCTGTGACCATTCAGCCCTCGGCACGGTAGTCACACCTTGGCTTGGGGGTTTGGCTACCACTTGGCTTCAGGTATTACCTCCCGTTTCCTAGAGGACCTTCCTTACTGAGCTGAGTTGAGGGAGTTGTATGCCTCATAGGACTGGTCTTGGTTCTCTTCGCAGAGAAGTTCTTCCTATTGGTCACTTCCTATCAATTACGTCCTTTAATTATTATTAATTGCCAGCTAAGGTTGAATTTTTTGGCCTTCGATATGTAGGGACTCCTTGGAATTATTACTTACTCCCAAACTTCGTTACAGCAGTGAGTTCAGTTCTGGTCAGCGTTTCCGATACTCTGTAAGCTGTGAAACTTGAGGGGGTGAGTTACTTTAGTCCTGAGTCCTGCAATACTACTGAGGGGACTGCTTCTACTCTTCACACCATTCGGAATATGAAAACCCTTCCTGCTTCCTATTTCAATCGGGTTTGAATTGTCAGATTCGAAAAGGGCAGATGAAAGGAGCAATAATTCATTTTCACTAAATTACGAAGTAATTATACACTTTGATCAAAAATTTGATAAAGGAAATTTCAATTTGTCTTAAAAGAAAGTCATTTTGTGACTGACGACCCCTTGTAGGGGACGTGATAAATTATTTTATACCCAAAACTTTGCCAATTTTCTTTGGGAGAAATGAGAAATTATTTTGAGAGTCACAGATGTGTTGAAAGATATTAAGGATGTTGAGTGGAGTCGACAAAAGCCAAACTCCTGATGAATTAAATAAGCAGCAAAGTCTCTCCATTTTTAATTAAAATGAATCCTTAGTGAAAGGAAGTAGCTTTAGGATTTGCTCGAGAGACAACAGGTAAAAGCGAACCCGTAGGATACGCTAAGTAATAAGATTGAAACATGTCCCTAATCCTAAGTAATCAAAACATTCAGATCTAAAAGATTCACTTTAAAATATCTTTAATTTCTCCACAGGGAAGAGAAAGTCGTCCAACAGTTGGTTGCGCGGATGGCAGGTTGGAAAACTGTGATACAAAGTCTAATCCCGTGTCTGCTGATTTTATTCTGGGGCTCATGGAGCGACAGGTGAAAACATCAAATTGAATTTATTCCGTGTTTTCCTATAATTTCCCCGATTCCTTTGAAAATTAATGCGAAGCTTAATCTTTCAATAGACATGGAAGGCGCAAACCATGCATGCTTATTCCCGTCATCGGGGAGTTTTTGGCAACCGTCGGTCTTATCATGTGCACGTATTTCAAGAGTCTTCCCATGGAGGCAGCCGGATTAGCGGAAGCCTTACCACCGGGGCTTACGGGTGGCTGGTTCACTTTGTTGATGGGAGTATTCAGCTATATCGCGGATGTGACGACGGAAGAGGAACGAACCCTTCGGATTGGCATCCTGAATCTGTGCTTTTCACTGGGGATTCCCATCGGAATGGCATTGAGTGGAATATTACTCAAGTAAGTTTGACCTCGAGCGGTTTTCGGGGGTGGTTGGTTACCTTCTTTTGTGAAAAATTGGTATTAAGAGTGTTTTGAAATATTCTCATGCAGATACATTGGCTTCTATGGAATTTTTTCGATATCAGCAACTCTTTATTTGATAGCCTTCTTCTACGGGGTGTTTTTGGTGAAGGAGCCCGTGCGGAAGATGGAGAAGGAGAAGCAGCAACAATTGGTGCCGGCGGTTGAAAAGAATCTCATTTTGGACTTCTTTGATCGGAAGCATGTTGTGGAGACGTTCAAGGTGGCATTCAAAAAAGGCTCCCATCAAAGGAGGCTTCGCGTTATTATGCTGATTATTGTAGTGATGGTGGTGATTGGACCCTTGCATGGTGAGTATTACAATCGTACGCTGTTAAGCAACATTCCTTAAGGAAGTGATTCCATTCTTGGGTAAATTTTGAGGAAATCTTTTGGAAACATAATCCCTTGTTAATGACGAGCATTGCTCAGTAATTCGCTCCTACATAGAGTATCCACGCATCTAACATACTCTATCTGAACCCCCACATATTTACCTTTTCGCAATTGATAATTGCTCCCCCTCTTTAAGAACTTATGCAATGGCATTCGTCACCGGCAAAGATATCTCAGGCGCAATGTCGCCACTTGATTGGTTGTAATTCCTCGTTTCCTTATTAAGGTCGTATCTACAACACATCAAATTTGTATCTTCGTATAAGACATAATTTTTGTATATTCATGAGTATAAGCTGTAGAACGACAAATTTGCGTGCCGACATTGACATTAACTTGGACAAGGTTGCCCAGCATTTGTGTGATGTTCTGTTCTAAGAGTAAATATGAAAAATCTTCTTACGTTGATTCTCAAGTTAATGGCGTTCAAGAAGGAAAAATGTCTTTTTAATATGATTATGAAGCTAGTCAATCTCCGAGATCTTTCGTGGGGCTAGCGTAAGTCAGAGAATCTTTTCCGTGTCATTTGCGTGTTTAGTGTCATTTCCTTACATGGGATCATGTTAAATGAGCTGAATGAGTCGAGAATTGCCTGTTGAGGTTTATCTTGATGTTGTCGATTCACATTGTATCTGTGAGGGTGCAATAAGGGTGAATTTGGAGTAAAAAGATATCTGTTCATCTGTAAGTTCGCCTGATTATCGATTGTGCCGGAATTGAAACCACCGACTCTGTGGAAGGACCTAGAGGTTGGCAGTGGTTAACAGAAGGCGAGTAGGCCTTGTAATGACAGCTGAGTTTTAAGATGGCTACAATGAGCCGCCCGGGTTGACTATTATCAAGCACGAAAATAGGGCCATCATAAAAACAGAAAGAGCGCCGGAGTTTGTTCTTGTAGGTTCACCAGTGCCTATATAAAGGGCAACTAAATAATTATGACAAGACGCGTTTGCATACCCCCACGTCACGAAATTTTCCGAATAGCTTAGCCCCTATAGCGCTATTCATAAAAAAATGTTCGTGTCTGATGTATGGTACTTGCACCAGATACCCGAAGTGCCATTACAAATGGTGCCAAAATGGAGTCAGACATTCGTAGGTTTCTTGAAAGTGAGACTGTCAGACATCCTACTTCAGCATTAATCTTAAATTTAATTGGTCGACTAGAGGTAAGTAGGTAGGTATTAGTGGCCGCTCTGAGAGTGCCACAACCTCCTAAGACCATAACTGCTGTGATAAAAGTAAGTCCTGCCGACTCAGATCTCCAAAGCCAGTCCGTAACATTTACGAAGCAAAGCAGTTTTCCAACCCTTCGGTTAGAGATATCTCTGAGATTCTCAAAGAATGGTTTGCCTGGTGATCGCAACCTGGCTCTAGCTAGAGCTGGGTAATCGCAAAGGAAGTGCTTATCAACCCGCCTACATCCCTCTATGTTCCCATGACTGGGAACCTAGAGAAGAGTAACCTTGAGCGTATCATCATCAGTATCAACCCGACTGTTCAGCACGTTTCTGCACTGCCCCACCAGCCTCGAGGATGTCGCCACTGAGTACAAGTATTGAATGGCCTATGTTATGCTTGGGGTTCTGATCATGCCCAGCCATCGATTGGCTTCCAGTATCGTCAGTAATTCTGTTTAGAATACATTGGCAAATCCTGGGAGACCGTACGGCTCGGATACACTGTCGGTATACTAAAAAATTCGGTGCGGGACTCCACAGACTATCTTTGATCTGTTGATGAAGACTAGTGTGTCATAGCGTTGCAACACGCCGCCGGAAAGTCCACAGCAAAGTTTCTCGTGAAGCTCAGCTTGTGTGTGGCATAGTGCGTGGGGAATACCCAGATTTCCCGAGGTACTTCTTTTAGGATGTTACTATGGCCGTAGGGTTTCGCTGTCCTTCATCCGGATTCACGTAGTCTGACGGCACTGGGCGCCACAACGTATTTATTGTGCAGGTCTAGGAGGAAGAGGTGTAGAAGTAGATTGAGAGCAAATACCTGGCAGGACTGTAGAGCCCTGGTAGCACCTACACAAGTGGTTCTTTGAATCCTATTAAGCTTCGTTCTATTATACTTTTGCTCAGAGCCTGCTACCATAAAATTGAGTTGTACGTTAGGATGGGGTGTACTACAGCTGTGTAAATCCAGAGAATCCTCCTCGTCGCCCGGAAACCCCATTCTTTGCAAAGGTCGATAGAAGGCCATACAGGCCCTCCTAACCTTCAGTTCTGTCTTCATTCTCCAATTTAGCTTCGGATTCAGGATTACACCGAGATAATTTACATTGGAGGAAACAGACGGTCTTTACTAATTCAGTGGCAGGAAGTGGAATTCGGGTACTATTGTCTTGGTGGTGAATAGCATCACTTCATCCCTGACACCAATATTATTAAATCATCGGCATACGCCACTACCTTCACTCCACTCCTGTACAATGCCTGTAAAATTTCGTTCATTACTATTAACCAGAGGATCGGAGAGATATCGTCACCATGAGGCGTGCCTCTGCTCACAGCTTTAATCAAGTGGCTACTTCCCAGTTCCGACTAGATCATGCTAGTTCTTAGGGTGGATATAATCCAATGCATAAGATACCCTTCCAATCCAATGCTGGTCAAGGCTTCCTTGAATGATGCATTGGTACTAACGTTGCTGAATGCTCCCTTCTATATCCAAGAAGTCAGCTAGGGTATACTGCTTCCACTGCAGTGGCCGCTCAACCGTGCCAATTACCTCGCGCAGAGCGGTTTTTGTGGATTTGCCTTTGAGGTAGGCATTCTGGGATTTAGAGAAAGGCGTTCTCTCCATAATCGCCCTTAAGTGGATGTCCACAACGCGCTCTACGGTCTTCAACACGAAATCGGTGGGATTGATTGGTCCAAAGTCCTCCGCGGACTCATGGCCGCAAATGTCCGCTTTCGGTATGAAAACCACTCTTGCGCGTCTTCAAGACTATGGTACGTATGACAAAGAGATACAGCCCCGGTAAATCTCGACAAGTCCATGGCACAACCATTTCTTACTGCTTCTTTAGCATCACTGGGATTATGCTATCTGGACCCGGAGTCTAGAGAGGGCATTAGGTTTTCAACTTGTTTGCTGTTAGACTCCACGCTCCAACTTCATATCTCAATGATAGCAGCATTTTAGCAGCATGGTTATAGCAGTTAGATACGCAGCTGTCGAGTCGCTGAAGGGGGGGGGGTATTAGCATGAACTTATGAGAAAGAACCCTCAAAAAATTCTTGTATAGTGATTATTTCCGCATATTTGTTCCAAAGAAGCTTTTTATCTAGAATAATGATGAAGATATTTAACTTCTTCGGGGGGCTTATTGTATCCCTCATCTCTGATGACCCAGATCCATAAGACTTTCGACGTTGGTAAGCACCTTCAGACTCTTTTGGTCTAATTCGATTTCCAAGTTGAAGCCCTCCATGTTTATAGATTTGTCGTTCCTGGCATTCATGGACTTTACTCTCCTGGGTCCGAAGTCAATGCAGGGGTTCTGTTTACCTAGCATGCGGATAATGTTACCTGCCTTAATTCGAGAGCCGGATATCCAACATGCGACATGCGCAGTTCGGTATTCACAATTGTGAACTTGGGTCGAAAGTTGGGATAGCTTGCTGGAGTCACTTTAAGGCAGCCTGAGTAGTCCATCTTGAAGACATTGATTGTTAAGTCTTGGCTTCGTTCCTGGTTCCAGGAATTTTTTGCGCAGGCACTCCCGGAGGATGGTGAATTGTCCTTGTGATATTTTGCCATCGTTGGAGGAAACTCCCATGGCTGCGCTCAGACATGAGGCTCCAGTTTGCGCATGCATCCCCTTCCTTCCCGCTTTTGTGTCCGTATTCCTATGGGAGGTACCAGCTTCGTTGAGATCTCTCTCGTTGATTTGATCACCCTCCGGCACACCGCTCCTAGTCCTCACGTAAAGTATGAATGTAGGCACTGGTACGAAATACAATACAGCGTCGCTCATAACAAATTTGGTGGCCTTACGCTTCTGGCACGAATTACCGCTGAGAGGAGAGTCTGATGCGTCCTGTATGGTTACTAGTTTGTCCTCATCTTCCGCCGAAGATTCCGTTTCCTTGTAATTTCTGATTCCAATTCCAACTTCTCTGGAAATTATATCCACATCCATTTCCTCATTTTCAAGGACCTTCACTTTCTTCCGCAGTGCCTTTCTCTGTCAACGGCTGGCCCTCGTTTTCACATATCGGCGTTAAACCAGTAGGGCCTACGTCACCAGCTTCCTTTTCTTCTGCTATTCCTAGTAAAGGCGAAGGAGAAGGTTCTTAGAAGCAGGATTCAATCTGTAGTCCCCCCCTCCTTAGTGACTGAAGTTCCTCCTGCCGAGTCTTCCTCTGCCGCTTACGGGTAGTCTTAGGCAGTAATACCGTGGATGAGCTGGCCGTAGTCGGATTGTCTGTTGCTTTCAAGATGAGAAGTGCCGTACTGTTCTTGCTTGCTGGTTGCGCCGTAGGCATTAAATGCAAGCTTTCCACTCAGTTGAAAATGATTTCTTCGCAGGGGGATGTGAATTCGGTGAGACCTCCAAAATTCGCGCCTCGGCCGCGCCCTGATTACTCATGATCGCAGATGGATTCGAAGTCTGTCCTTTTTATGCCTAATATTAGTACACATTCATCTACCCCGTAGTACCCTTTAGCGGCAAGAAGTCCTATATCGCAGAAAGACATTTTGGGGGTAGGACAAACTGTAAGCTGAATCATTTTTTGTTGGCAAGACTTCGTTGGTGACATGAGAGGGTGTGCGGACGCGGAAGAAGAAGAAGGTTTTGTTATTATGTTTAATCTGGTGTCGAAGTCGTGCCCTGTTTGGAAACTTTAGATTTCCCTGACTTTGGTTTGGTTTGCATGTTCTGTGTCTCTGTAATGTCCGGTAACCATTCAGTCTACTTTCTCAAGAGGTTCTTATCTAGAGGGAGGTTCTCAAAGGTTCTTATCTACGTGTGTCAGGTTTGAATTTTGTCATGTGATCTGATACGGCAGCGGGTATACCTTCCTTCGAACTCTTTGATAAGTATCACTTTGGTGTAGACTAGTTGATGGAACGCCCGGAAAACTTCGCCGGGGAAGTTTGTAAGACTCTGGGTCACAATGACCCAGACCAATCTTCACCACTTGGCAAAGAGTGGGCACTATCTTCGACAATCCCAATAGCGTTGGGAGATTTTGACCCGGCGTCTGAATGTTTTCCTGATAATATCACGACTGGTGATTCTCGATGACCAATATTTCTGAAACCGTGGTGAGTACTACGCAGCCAAATCACGGGCTTTGAACCCTAAATATTTTCAAGCAATTTGATAGAGACCCAAGAAATTTGACGACCTATTTTCTGCCTCACTCCTTTCACCGCCACGAGCCCAACTAGGTTAGTTGGTTTGGCTGCTCAGTCGTTTTGCCTTTTCTGGCGTGAATTTGACAGTCGATTGAAATGTTTTTCAACTCCTTTCAGAACTTCCCGAGGCCCTCGTACTCCTCCTCTATTGTTTTGCGCTCTTAGGTTTTTTTTGAACCACCTTGGCTTGAATTGTCTAGTAAAAACTTCTGTGTTGTCATTGGTGATTCCGATATCATAGGATCAACTGGCTCATTTGACATCCTTCGAATTTTATTTATGAACTTGTACAGATTTGTACATAGTGCTATCTTTTATTCTTATTTACCGAGTGCTAAATGGAGACATTGAGATAGACCCAAACCGTCATTTTTTGCTCCCAAAATGTATCTATGCAGATGAGGTCTTTAACTGGTTTTAAAATGAATGTATCTATATGAGTTACACCACAAAAAAGTCAGCCATTGAGATTAGAAGTTCAACATTAATAACAAACCATCAAAGATAGAGGTTAGTTTGGGGGGCAAAAAGTTGGGAGTCAAATTGTGGAGAAACCATGTGGCTGTTTAACCGGATAAACAAACAAAGGTTCCTATTCAATTGTTGGGAGTTTTTATTTAGAGACTATAACGTGTCTGTTGGAGAGCATTGACCACGGGTTGCACGCTTCGATATTTCTTATATTTATCTTTCTATATTATACGGAATACTAATTTGAACCTTTCTCTTTAACAGGTGAAATGGCAGTCACATATTTATTCACCCGGTACCGTTTTAATTGGAGCGAAGTGGAATTCAGTTTTTTCTCGACATATGCAATGATTACCAATCTAATGGGTAAGTCAATTGATTTGAATTTGGAATGTGCTATTCAAGGAATCCATGTAAAATCGGGGCAAAACTTTAGTTTCAACCCTCGCCCTTTAACTGTTCGAAGAGCACTGCAAGGGATGTACCAGTATAAGTTAAGGTTCTACTAATGTTCTGAATTAGGTCCAGAAAGAATATCTAATTGAGCTTCTTTATTTTGATCTATTATCGAGGGTCTGCAAGGTGTAGGGGAAGTGATAAAATCCTACTGGGTAGGAGATTTCTTGAAGGACGGTCAGCAGGCTAGCAAAGTTAGATTGATTGTGCATTTGCGGGTTTGAGGGAGGGTCTAGTACCCTAGTTTCGCAGCATATCTAACATTTCGTTGTTTTGTTCCTAGACAAGCTGATGGGAGATTTATATGCTAGTACGCAGTATTTTTCCTATTTCTGACTTTACTTTCTTCAACACCCTTCTTTCAGTTCCCTACTTCCCTAATTTACAAATCATCATTTTTATTCTTTTTTTATCCATTAACTCCTCCCTGTCACCTTTTAAACTTCCCGAAACCCTAACAATCATAGAAATATTTACTATAATACCAAAAAAATTTTGAAATATTTCAAAAATGATCATTAACTTTTGTTGTTGTTTTCACTGTTTGCTTCGGGTTAAGGCGAAATGCTATGTACGTAAATGCGAAGCCTTCCGATATTGCGGAATTTTTATTGTTGGGAAGAGGTAGGTGGGATGAAGACCGACTTGATGCAAAACATAGAGAAATTGGAAGTTGATTCCCATTGTTGTTCCAGCTGATAAGACAGAGAGAGTTCATTGTCTGGGCCGAAATATTAGTGGAACATTGGGCAACTGGTTGAAGGTAGACCGGCAGTCTAGTTGACCAGACGGACTAGGTTCGTGTCTTTTGCTGGGATGGCATAGCCTTTTGAGGTTTTGGAGTTTTAAAATAAAGGAGTAGGGGAGATTTGTTGGGATCTACTGCTGGCGTAAAGTATTCTAGTTCATTTCTTAAGAATTCTAGGGAATAACAGATTGGTATCGGACATGAGAACATCAGGAAACTAGACTTAAGTTATAGATAATGGCGTCGAGCATGATGTTACCCGAAACATTAGCAGGGCTAGATTTGCCTGCGTTGTTTTGTCTAAAATTTGGAAATACAGATACTTTCACACTAAAGATTGAGTTGAGACTTTTCCACGTTAACGTTCTCTGTACTATTATATGTGAGCAGCACATGGGAATGAGTTCCACTATTACTCAAAGTTACCAAGCCTTCGTCAACATGTATCTTCGCCGTGTCATCGGGATACTCTGGCCTTAAAAAATCTTAAACGATGAGCTCAGTTGACGCATGGGTTAGGTACCGGTGAAAGTGTTGATTAGATTCATTAGATTCACATTTCGCAGAACAGTAGAGGAGGAGGGTGTGCTTCTTGGGAAGGCCTGGAGAGCTAAAAGGCATTTCGTCGAACCGGGAATAATTGCGTGTGGTGGACTTGCCCTTGTTGCCCCTTTTAGAGATATTGGCTACTATGTATGTATGGATATGCACATATCCGCGGTGTTAGATAGCCTCTATAAGTGAGGCAGATATTTTTAAGATCAGTGTAGGTACATTTATCTATTTCGCAAGTGGGGATGGCTATTAAAAAAATGCATATCTACTGCTACGAATATCAGGAGCTATCAAACATAGACTGGTGGTGTCATCCTGTGATAGAAGGATGAGGAGGAATAGCTCGATCATGGTAGTTTGGCAAGCGATTTAGATTTGGAGGAAGGTTTGTTGAATGGAAGAACACAAATGACGGAGACAACGAATGATGACTGAAAAGAGATTGCTAGCGGAAGAAGTGTTGCTGTTTAGGCACTCACCGCATTCTTTCAACAGAGGCGACCGCAAGAAGTACTCCAGATTGAGAGTAAAGAGGAGTGCTAAGAGTGAAGAGGTGTTTCGTGCCTCGGTCAAGCCTAGTAGAGGACAGAAGTCCCAAGGGAAAATCGAAACTTGCACCCCAATATGTGACATAGTCATCTTTCGGAATGAGGGTCAATTTCAGACGTAACTTTCGTCAGCCCTGCACGTGGGGCATGCTATGCGCTGGTAGTTTAGAGAGGACTAAACCCTAGGTGGCCACTATACTATAATTTTTTAACTACAGAGAGAGAGAGCACGGCAGACAACGAACATAACCCAAGCTAAGAAGAATATTAAGCTAGTCTGAATAAATTTAATTGGATGGAATTCATCACCAAACCATGTGACACGTCCTTTTCTGGGAGATGCACATTCTTCAACAGAAGGCCTAATGGTAAACTGACTAATCTTTGAACGATTTGCCATGCAGCCAGATGAATAGGTCAGAGAATGTATAGAATGAATAATAATAATAATAATCATTGGCGCAATAATTCAATTGGATCAGGACCTTGGAGCATGTTCATCCAACGGTATACTACAGTACACTGAAGGAGGTAATATGGCCAGTATTGCGCGCGCCCAAGATTATTACCTTGATTTGACTCAGGTACTCATTCACAGCTGAGTCGACTGGTATCCGAAATTCAGTTACGATATACAACTCTCTGTAACCAGTGAGGTTTAAAACGCGACCTTTTGCTACGACAATCCACCATTCTAACCACTGAATTTTCCGGAGACATGTTTATAATGAATTCCGCAAAAACCCTAAACCGACAATCTAGTAGAGCAAGAAAGTATGTTTCAAGGAGCTTTGTTTCGAGGCGGACGTAAGCTCGTGGGGGCGCCTGAAGGGTTGTAATGGAACGACTCAGAGGTAGCTCATGATTACGCTCTTGTTGATAATCATTCAGAGGCTATTCCACCAGTAGAAAGGGGTATTGACATTTTTTGGAGGTCTCTGAGAGTGACGGCAGTCCCTGAGGTAACAAGAGACGAGTTGCTGGAAATTTGCAGTAGACTAGGTTATAATAAAGCCCCGGGCCTGAGCCGAACTGCGGTGAAATCGCGGTTTGGCCAATAACGCGATTTACGGAAAGGATAGTAGCAGAAAATATGCGTAGTGTATACCTTGAACGTGGTGGATGATGCCGAAGGAGTGCCGTGGAATGCTTGTAGGTTTTTGCCAGGATAGTCGACTCCGTTTTGTTATTCCAGCCCCTTTTCTGGGAAATTTACTTAAGATACTCATATCAAGTAACTCGCATCATCTAACCCGTATAAAGTGTGGACTACAGAAGGCAGCCCTAATGATGTGTGGCCTGCAGGGTCTTCAGGGCCGGCTCAGACGATGCTGCATTCGCCACCTCGAGAATAGCGCCGATTAGTAACTTGCTAGAGGGATATACAAATAAAAAACCCTGAGGGCCTAGGATACGTATTTTTCTACGGAAACTCTTATGCAGAGAAAGGTAGCACATTAGAAGGGGTAGAGTGCGATCAATTCCATAATCGGACCTATCCAGTGTAAACTGCGAAAAGCGGAATAGAGCAGAAAAGCACGATTGCGAGTGCCTCAAAGTCTTCCCTGCTTGTTGTAAGAGGCGACTAAAAGTAATAGAAATTTGTGGGCTACCAAACTGCAAATTTTTAAACTTTATTGCTACCGAAACGTCAGTAACGCCTCGGATAGAAACTGATCTCACCAAAAGGCCCGTCGAAACAATGGTGGCTTGATACGCTGGATGGAGATCAGGCATTTGATAGAACTAAATGGTGAAACCGATCACGACAAGCCGATCTCACTTGTGAGCGGGACAAAGGCTGAAGAAAAAGAAGAATGACTGCAATGACCATCCTGAGTGCTCGGGGATAACCAAGAGGGGAGACATAAAAAGATGGCGACCCTGAAGGTTCGTCCGCAAATAATAAAGCTCCAGCGAAAGGCTCCTTCGACACGTGCTTGCACGCCTCAGTGCTAGTGAGGCTCTGGAATATGGTGGGATGATGGATCCCTCACTTGTTATTATGCCAAAATTAACGTATCCTTTCCGGTACGCTGGTCTGCACCGGATCCTGAAAAATAAAGCAAACACGGGAATTCGAGTCTAACGAAACAAACGACACAGGAATTATATCTGAAAACGAAATAAAAAAAAGGAAAAAGAAAAAAGGAGATGTACAACTCCGGACCAGTATGCCGCTACCGGAAAGGACGATCAGATCTATGTTTCCTCTGCCTCAGATGTTTTATGAGGCCTTCCAGGTTCCCACCCTGCATTGACATCCTCAGGCGATGATATTGGAGGATGTCCCTTTTCTAGATGACTTTTGGTATAATGATACGTGAGCGATCAAAGTGCCCAAAGACCTCCCCCCTCCTCACATTTTCGAACTTCAGTAGCATAAAGGCGTGCAAGCGCGTGTCGACGGAGCGCTTCGATGGAGCTTCAATATTTGCGGACGATTTAGGTTTTAGGTTTTTAGGATAGCTCTCCCAACTTGGTCGTCTCTGGCCATTCAGGACGGTCGTTTGACCAATAACAATCCATAATGTCATTAGAAGGGTCGGCAGAATGCTCGCTTTCTCCAACTTGAACGGGAATTCTAACGATGTAGCTAGACATTCTGGGGCTAAGCCTAAGCCAAGTAAGATGATGCAGTTTTGGAGAGTATTCCTCTCCGTCTTGTCACACTAATGGGAATGTGTTTTTGTACTGTGGAAAGCCAAGTGGTAGCTAACGCGAATCTGACGCGCTCTTTTGACTTGGGAGCTGATTTCTGATAGACTTCTTAGGTTAAGGAGCATCACAATTGTACAATGCTACGCAGTAACGGAGACTTCCGAGATAGGGGAGAAGGATGCTTTCAGCGAGCAATTACATAGAATTCAGGGTAGGTTTCCTAAAGGTGACATTGCGATCGTGATGGGTGATCTGAATGTCAAGGTTCGCTGTGACAATACCTTGCTCGGACATGTGATGGGGAAACATGATCTTGGTCGATGGTAGGGATAATGGAGGGATGTTCGTGGATTTATGCAACTTCCACCGTCTTGTCATTGGTGGCACATTGTTCAAGCACAGAGCCCGTCATAAGGGCAGTTAGGTTTTAAATGACCGACAATCAGTTCAAAAACTTCGCGATCAGCAGTAGGTTTAGGAGTTGCCTCTTAGATGTGCGTAACAAAAGAGGGGCTGACATCGGCCTCGAAAGTGATCACCATCTGATGATCGCTTACGTTCGCTTGTGTGTTGCGTCCGCCACTTCTCGAATGGTTGGGGAGCTGCGACTCTTTAAGTTCAACATCGGCCGCTCGTATGATCCAACTGTCGTTCGGTCTTGCTGATCGGACGGTAGATATACTGAGTAACACGCCTGAGAATATCGATGAGCATTGGGTCGCCGTCAAAAATGCATTTTTCTCGAGTGCTACACAGGTCGTCAGCCACGTTTCGAAAGAGTATCATAAGATCTGGTTGACTGTGGCATTGTGGAAGCGGACTGATGAACGAAAGGGGTTGAAGGCTTTACTGACCGCTGTGAGTGGTGGCGGGCGTGACGCACTCGAACTTCGATAACGACGGAAATCCCGAGAAGTTCAGTGTATTGTACGCCGTTACAAGACAGGATTCGCTATTGCGCTGATCAGGAAAGCGGAAGGTCCCGCAGATCGCAATGATTTCAGAGTTGCATACTGCATCACGAAAGAGCTTGCATTTGGTTGGAAATCTTTCGATGGTTTTGTGAAGGATGGCTTCTCATCCATGATGTGATTAACAATTGAAGAGGTGAAAAGTACGCTTCACCTTGGTTCCTAATCGTATTACATCGAGTGAGGTTCCTCCTCTTGTAGCTGAAATGGCTAGCCATGGTGACATGCGGATTCGGAGTGTTCCTTCAAACAAAAGAGAAATGATTTCGGCGGTCAATGCACTCAAACGGAGTAAAGCAGCTGAGCTTGATGGTCTCTCCGCAGAGTTATTTATCGCTGCACCTGCAGTTACTGTAGATCTGATGCTTCCAGTCGTATAGAAATCTTGGGAATCCCAGACCTTTCTCAGAGAGTGGAAGCAGGGGATGATCGTTAAGATACCAAAAAAGGGCACACGTTTTGAGTGCGACAATTGGAGAGATATCTGCGTGCTTCCTGCCGTCGCAAAGATAATAGATAATAAAGATAATAATCCTGGAACACGTCAAGGAACATCTGGGCAGCTTGATCGACAGTTTCCACTCCGGATATTTCTGCATTGACCACATCAACACCCTTCGAATCATTTTGGAGAGAGTTTAGATCTTCGCTGCATCTGCTTTTCAACTATCACCGAGTGAGTTGTCCCAAAATTACTTGATGCAGAACAGTAGAGGAGGAGTGCGGACTTCTCGGGAAGTCGTGGGGAAGCTGAAGGTTTTTCAGGTAGCCGCGAAAGATGGTGATGTAGGTGTGTTTGATGCGCTACACCCCACCAAGTGGTAAATGGCAACCTTAGTTTGGTTTAGTTTAGTTAACTGGGGGGAGCCGCAGCTCCGAGCACTCAGGCCATTGTTAGGCCTATTGTACTAAAAAACCTTGCCAAGGTGTCTTCGTCTGAGATCTGAGGATGCCGGGCAGCTGCATAAAAAGTGCAGGGCCGTCTCTTCCTCCTCCTCACATTGGCTGCCCATAGCCGAAACCACTACCCCAATCTTTTCCATTTGGTAGTTTAAGGAGCAGTGTCCTGTCCAAAACCCAACTTGGGTTTTCATGTCCCACTTCTTAAAGGACAACAAAAATGCCGCTCTAGTGGCCTTAGGCTCTTTCACAAGGATTTTCGCTTGCCGGCAAGAGTTTAAATTTCTCCGCTCGGTTGCGTGAATCCTTGCAATTTCACCCTTCAGAGTAGACTTGACAGTAGATGGTAGGATTCCAAGAGCTGGTTCTGGCCTCACCATTGTGGCTGCAGACCCTCGGCGAGCCAGTCTGTCAGCCTCCTCATTACCGGCGATGTTGGAATGCCCCAGCACCTGCATCAGGAATGTTTCGTTCAGTCGGCCAAGTTTCAGCAGCACCTGATGACAACTCCACACCAACTGGCTTGATATCTCGTTGCCATTTAGTGCTGATAATTCCGCCCGACTGTCGGAACAGATTCGAATGGTGCGACCCCTCCATTTTTGTCGCAGACATTCTTCTGCTGCCAATGAAATGGCATATATCTCCTCCTGGAATATAGTCGTAATTTTTCCGAGGGGTCGGGCCAGTTCTATAATCGGATTCTCCGAGAACACCCCTGCGCTCGATCCATCCTCCATGACTGACCCGTCGGTGAAGACTATTAGGTCTGTAATCTGAAAAGACTCACTTGTCGACCATTCTTCCCTTTCGGTGATTACGACAGTGTATGTGTTTTCAAAGACGAATCTGGAAACCATATGATCAGTCGGCATCAGGGCTACCGGATGTTTTTTTAAGGAATTTCCAGATAGACGCATGTCCGTTTGATTGGCCGCCTTTCCACGCCCCAATGGTATCGACCCTATATGCGTCGTTGGCTGCTTTCCGTTTCACCTTCAAGTGAATGAGGGGTAAATTAAGGGTAGCTTCAAGTGCCGCAGTCGGCGTAGTACTCATTGCTCCAGTAATACTTAGGCAACGAAGTCTCTGAATCTGCGTTAGCAGCTTCCTGGTGTTAGCAAAGTTCAGTCTCCAGCACCAGCTGTGGATTACATGCAGGGTTGCATTCAAGTGGTCACATACGGTGTCCGCAAACTTGCCGGTAAGTATTTAGGCTAGGTCGTCCGCAAATGCTTGCGCGAAGACTTTTTTGTCCTCCGTGAGCCACAGCAGGGTATCCATTACCAAGAGCCATAACAGTGGAGAGAGAACCCCTCCCTGTGGGCAGTCCCTGAGACATCCTGCTTCAACGGACTTCTGGCCGACCGATATGTGGATTTTTCTCCACTCTAGCATGTGAAGGATCCAACTGATATGGCGCGGTTCGATTCCATGCTGTCTTGCCGCATCACAAATTGCCGCGAATGAGGGATAATTGAAGGCACCTTCGATGTCCACGAATGGTCCTAAGGCGTACACCTTCACATCCTGCCATTTAATTGGAATATAAGCGTGTGCTAGGCATGCACGACATATGTTCCGAATGTGTAGACCCAGGGCATTCATTCCCTCTATTACTAGCGCAGGGATGATGCCATCCGGACCTGCAGACTTGTATCTATGGAACGAGTTAAATGCCCATTTCACTCGCTCCAGTGATACTACTTTGCATGCCAGATTCCAGTCTCTCGATTGAGGGCTGTATGCACCTGTTGGATCCGAGATTAGATTTTGGATGCTGCCTGGGAAGTGCACTTCAAGCAAATGATTTGCCGTTTCTTCATCGCTTTCTGTGTACTTCCCATTCTGTAAAGGTAAATAGCCCAGTTTCTGGCTACGTTCTTTGACCAGGATCCGCTTCAGCTTTGAGGTTGCCACAAGGGAGTTAGTCTCTTCGCAAAAGCGTCTCCAAGATAATCGTTTAGCCGATCTTATGCTCTTCTTTAGAGCCTTCTGTGCCTCTTTATAGCGATTCCAGCTAGTGCTTGATTCACCCTTCAGAGCACGGTTGAGGAGCATCCTTGTCGTTCTCCTCTGTTTTGCCAAATCCGAGTTCCACCATGGTGTTTTACTCTTCTTTGGCATCTTGAGTGGACAGCTTTCTTCGAAAGCTTCTCTCATGCTAGTTGTGATCATCTGGGTTGTCTTCTCAATTCCAGCAATGGATTTGATGCGCTTCCCAGGGATCGTGACTCGGGTGCTCAATTCTATTTGATACATTACCCAATCTGTCTTCCTCGGATTCCGAAATGGAGTGGGTGGAGGTGGATCCATGCCCATAACGAAATCAATGCGTCTGTGATCCGAGAGTGTGATATCGTTTGATACTCTCCACTCTTCGAGCAGAGCCGCGATGTCAAGAGATGCCACCGTGATGTCGATGACCTCTCGTCTGACCACGTTGAAGAAAGTGGGTTCATTACCCACATTTAGGATCTGCAAATCGGTTCCTACTAGATACTCCAGTAGTCTCGATCCTCTTGCATTGATGTTCGAACTTCCCCAGCATATGTGGTGAGCGTTGACATCACATCCTCCTATTACCCCCATGCCTCTACTTTTGGCATATTGGATAGCTCTGATGAATGTTCCACTGGGAACGTCTTCTGCGTCGTAGGGGAAATATGCAGAGCACCATAGTATCTCTTTATCTCCCTGTTGACTTTTTATGGTTAGCTTAGCCGATGTGGTGTCGCCATCACATAGGTCGTTAGCCAGGTTAGCCTGGAAGTCTTTGGAGACTACCATGCAGGTGCGGGGTCGATCACTTCCATTGGCATACAATAGGTCAGCATGTTGGAAGTTTAGGCCCCTGACTGCCCCACCAACAACCCACGGTTCTTGTATGAGGTATATAAATGTCTTGCAACTATTGATCCGACGACTGATAAGTGCAGTTGCCGCTTTACAATGCTGCAGATTTACTTGGGAATTGTGGCACCTCATCTACGTTTCAGATGTAGATGCCGGGGGCTGCATGTCCCCTTCAATGGTTTTAGGAGCCGACACTTGTAACGTGACGGTCCCCAGCCCATAGTAGAGCCGGCAACCCGATTTTTCCCGAACCTTCTTAACATCAGGTTCGGGAACGCCGATAGTGAGAAAAGTTCCCGGCCTATCGGTTCTCTCTCCTGTTTTGCTGCCTAGCAGCAACCAGGTGGAAGTGTTAAGGTTGTTCTGTACACCAAGTTGTTCTGTACACCAAGTTGTTCCAGAACCCCGACACCATTTCGCTCTTCTTCTGGAAGCCAGAGAAAGCACTTTTTGATCGATGGAAGCTCAGAGACCCTTTTCAAGGTTAGTCGCGCACCCTCCCACACATCATTAAGGGAGGAGCAGTACTGCCTGAGCCACTCGTTCGTGTCTTCGTCGGCAAAGTTCAGCCGTAACATTTTACGGTATACACCTACCGACTCAAAGCAAAGCTTAATGCCTTGCGCGGACGCAGTCCTTACAGCTAGGAGGAGTTTCCTCCTAAGCTGTTCGCACTGCTCAGTATCGTAGCGGGATGGATTAGAGTCGTCATACAGGACCCATCCATCGGCTTCGATAGCCTTGACTGCAAATGAAGGTCTAACCGTTGCCGGCCGAGCCCTCTTTGCTGCCTTCTGTGTCGAAGAGTTAGGATCGTCCGAGGACCGCTGCTGCTTCGGTTTCCCCTTAGCCGCAGGTGCCCTGAACGCTCCTTTCCCCTCAACCTTGGCACAGCTCTTTGGTTGTGCGTTGCCCGGAGGCGGTTTGCCCGAAGGCAGTTTGCTGTCCGTGGACAGGTGCTTACCCATGGGCAAGACTTTAGCGTCAGCAGGTGGCGCCGACTGGAGCCTGGGGTCAGGAGTACTGACAGAAGGGGCCTGCTTCGGCTCGTCCGTTAAGGACTGGGTCCCAATTGAATTGGTTCCCACTTGAATAAATGGGGAATCTGAGTCAAGAGTCAGGTCCTCCATCGATGAGCTCAGGGTTGCCCGTTCACTCGGGGTTGGATCGTTACAATCGAAGTTTAACTGTGTTTGCTTAATAGGTTTATGTTTTTGTTTTTTTGTTTTTTCATAGTTGGCTGCCATGGCCTCAATTTTTCCGGGGAAAGTAAGTCGATCTCGGCAGAGCCCCTTTTTGCCGAGACAAGGCTAGTTGAAACTGGGGGTTGCCTGGTACCCAGAGTTCACCGTTTACGGCCACATCTTAACCCCTGTGACCATTCAGCCCTCGGCACGGTAGTCACACCTTGGCTTGGGGTTTTGATTACCTCTTGGCTTCAGGTGTCACCTCCCGTTTCCTGGGGGATTTTCCTTACTGAGCTCCCTCACCACGACAAGGTAGGTAATCGTCCAGGGAGAGCACCTGCAGTTACTGCAGATCTCCTACTTCCACTCATACGAAAATGTTGGAAATCCGAGATCTTTCCCAGAGAGTGAAAGAAGGAGATGATTGTTAAGATTCCAAGAGAAGGGGGACACGTTTTGAGTGTGCGTACTTCCTGCCGTTGCAAAAATAATAATCCTGGAACACCTCAAAGGACATCTGACTGGTTTCCGCTCCGGATCCACCTGCACTGACCACATCGATACCCTACGAATCATTTTGGAGAGAGTTTGGATCGTCGCTGCACCTGCTTTTCAACTATCGCCGAGTGGGTTGTCCCGAAAGTAATTGGCGCAGAACAGTAGAGGAGGAGTGCGGACGTCTCGGGAAGTCGTGGGGGAGATGAAGGTGTTTCAGGTAGTCGCGAACGATGGTGGAGTAGACGTGGTTGACGTGCTATATCTCATCAAGTGGTAAATGACAACTATAGTTTACGCTGTCATTTATGACTCGAAATCATGCGAGCTCTTTTCTCATCAACGTATCCTGGAATTGAGAAACTTAGACCATTTCAAAGGGATCTTCAATGATCATAGGGGGAAGGTGCCAAGGAAGGGTGGGAACTTCAAAGGACGCATCTCAGTAAGATTTATGGAAGGAGAAACGTTGATTAAGGATTCAATCTGTCGTAGATGGTCCCTTATACGCAGCATTGACTCCTTCTATTTAGGTTTCGGAGTATTTCAGCTCTCTTAGCTGATCTTTGGCAACCCGGATGATCAGGGAGCTGTGAGAAATTCATAGAGGAAACGAATCTGATCTCGATGTTCGTCAATCTTTTACTGATCACCTATGAATCTGAATATTTTACGAAAGTGAGAGGCTGAAGATGTGTGTTGATGCCACCATAGTGAATAGAGGTTTTCTCAACTTCAGCGTTCTTTGACATTGCTGTGCTAGGGCTGACCCAAGAGTTTCAGTCTCTTACTGTTTCCATTGAGGACAATCTGAATTAATATCTATTTTTTAACGAATCTAAACCAATATTATTAATGAAATTTTCACTTTTATCTTTTCAGGGACGCTATTTTCAGTGGGCGTTTTCTCACATCTACTGAAAATCGATGATGCATTAATCGGGGTCATGTCAAGTATGTCGAAGATTTTATCGAGTTTCGTTTATGCATTTGCAGTTACGGATTGGCAACTTTACATTGCACCAATTGTGGAGATTCTGAACGGAACATCGTTCATTGCAATGCGATCGATTGCATCGAAACTAGTGAACAGTAACGAACTGGGGAAAGTCAATTCACTTTTCGGAGTTGCTGAGGCGTTAATGCCACTTTTGTATGCCCCAATGTACACCAGCTTGTATGCAGCCACACTGAACACCTTGCCCGGAGCGTTCTTTTTGCTTGGAGGTGCCCTTACCGCTCCAGCAGTTGTAATTTTCTTGTAAGTTGAAATCAATGGCGATAATTTGAACTCGAGGCTGTGATTCTGCACTGGAGCCTTTTTTTATCGAAGTAAGCTAAGAGCGCGTATCTTTTCCGTTACCAAGTTTGGAAACAAATAATCATAATACACTAACAGGCCGTGATTGGTGTACTAAGTATCTGCGAGAGTGGTTCCGAGGCCTTCGGCAATCTTTCTATCTTAACACCTACAAAAAAATTGTTTTCAATCTGCAACCAAGCCACATAGATTCGGTAGTATCTAATACGGAAGTTTTCAGCAGTTCCCGGGTACAATATTTGAGTGCTTTTTTGTGCAAGTTCAGAATCACTGGTGGCACAAGATTATTTTAGATGAGCACTTAAGCCCACGACCCAAGATTTGCTAGTAATGTTAAGATATTTGCGCAGTCCAGCCTTGACTTTTTCCTAGCAAGAGGTCTTGTGCGCAAAAGTGCACTTCCACCGTTCCACTTGATATCTTTAACCATGGTGTGATCTCTAATGACTTTGTTTTCTTGGATGCTTTTAGATGGATGTACGGCATCCACAAGAAAGACGAGAAACGGAAGGCCCTCGAGGCTAAAAATAATAACGATAGTGAGAAGACTGACGAGAAAGGTGACAACGGACCAGCAATTACCAACGATGAAAGTGACATTGAGAAGAATAAGGTAAATGGCGCCGTCAAAACTGCCGATGGAGTGGACAACAAGGCCTTTGAGTCGGACGATCAGAATGGCATATTGAGTGAGGCAATTGATATTGTCAAGGATCTCCCAACATTACACGTTGAACACTGTAAGCTGTGATATTTCCCATATAAAGTAGGTTTTTTGTTAGATTTTATTGAATAATTTTTATTGTTTTTTATCTGTCCGTAATGAGAGAACTGTAAAATAAAGAATTTGCAATATCTAATTAGCTTAAGTGCTTTGTGAAACTACTTGACTTGCTGAAGGATCATTCAAGTCGGAGCACCTCCCTCTCTCTATATTTTGCAATAAAACACCAACTTCGCATTCACTTTTAATTTACGTTTAACTTAGAGTTACCTAGCTTGTACCTTATTGACAAAAGTATTATATTTGTATCGCAGATTTTGATAATAAATTCGATTAATTTAAGGAAATTGACCATTACTTTTCCTACTAACTTTATAGAATTCTATTGAGTGAAAAAGTTGTGCACATTGCGTAATATGTTGATGTCATATCCTGTTACGGTAGTAACTTCCTCCACCAAATAAAATTAACACTGACATCCCTCAGCGTTGGATAAAATGAGGTACCTCTACGTGGTACCAATAAACCATACGTTTCTGCGTCTAAATCTGTTCCCGAAAACGCTTTCTTGTAGGCCATGAGAAAGAGGAAAAGATCCTTAACTAATTAAATAGAGCGCAGCAGTTTGTACTGAATACGAAGGTTACTTCGCACGAAAGGGTAGCTTCCAGCTTCCAGCTTCACTGGAATCTGCATCTACTACAAGTGCAGTCTTTTGGCCGAACTTCCCCTCCGAAGAGACTGCGTTTTTCTGACAAGCCAGATGAAAGATTTCTCGAAGGGTGCGCCCTTACGAGACCCTCACCAGGGGTGCAACTCTAGCAGGTTGGCTTGTTTAACACTACGAGTCCAACTCCATAGTTGAGCGCATACGAAGCATGGCTTGACGATTGCCCAACCCCGAGCTATGCGTTAGCTAAAGATTCCTCCTAAGTCGGTGCAATCATCCGTTCAATTTCTTGAGGGATCTCCGGAATTCGGAATGTACTCCAAGCTCCAACAACTTATGCGTGCCCCGGTAAACCGCGATACCCAAGACTTGTCAAAACTCAGCTGTCTCCTTTGAATGTCATATATCCCTCAGTTAAAGCGGTCTTTTTTTTTATGAATGCATTTACGCACACATTGTTGAACTCCCGGTTCGGTACGTCATCGGACTACCAACTGAACACCTCCCCATCGTCAGAGAGCTAGCCTGGAACCGTTTGTCATATTACCTACATTTCGCCTCGCGGAGCCTTCAAATCAGGGAATTCCTTTCACCAACGGGAGGGGAGAGGAGGAAGGGAACTGTCAGTTCAAGGAACCCCCTACCATCCGGATCCTCCACCGGCCGAGTTCTATCTTCTTAGCCACGAGAAGGGCCCGAACGTAATGGGCAGCACGGCTCCACCTGTCAGCAGTGCTCAGCATCTCTTCGACAATGTTGTCTGGAGAAAGATCCCCTGTGTTTAAATAGAGCTGCTGACGAACCCCATCCCAACTTCCACAAGGAGAAAAAAAAGTGTGGTGGGCTCCATTGCAAAAACGCAATCCGGAGATCGCGGCTTTCCAATCTTGTGCAGGTAAGACTGAAAACTTCCATGCCACGGCCGGTTTAGAGGCAGTGCGGTACGCAGACGCCACGCGCAAAGATCCCCGTCTCTGTACTTGCGCGAGGCGTTTACGATATACCTCCTTGTTAAGAGCGCCAGACCATACTTCTGCGCCGGACTTCAGAGCAGGACAGACTGCGTTGAACTCATCAGGAGACGTCGCCTGCTAGACGTAGGACCCCCAATGATTGCCATTAGTCTACTTAACGCCGAAACTCCAGCTGCAGCCTTATTCGCTGCTGCTTTGATTTGCTCAAAAAAGCTCATCTTTGAGTCTAGAGTCAACCTGAGGTACTTTACCGCAGATTTTGACTCGATTATCGACTCGCCGAACGATATGGGACGCAGGGTCGGAATTCTCTTTTTAGTCAGGATGACTACTTAGGTTTTTTCCAGTGCAAGGTTGAAACCATAAGTAGTCATCCATTCGCTTACCCGCCGCATCAATATGCCGAGTCTGCTTTACGCCTATTCGACAGTGCGTCCAGTAAACAAGCACTGCGACATCATCTGCGTAGCCGACCAGGCGCGACTCTTCTGGCATGTCGAGTTTAAGTAGACTGTCATAGGTAGCGTTCCAGAGGTCCGGCCCTAGGATGGATCCCTGTGCTACCCCCGACGTGACCTCCATCCTCCTTTGACTCTCTAGGGTTTCATAGAGCAGGGAGCGGTTCCTCAAATAGTCCCTCAATATCCGTAAGAGATAATTCGGCACGTGGAAAGTATTGTCTAGTGTGCCTAGAATGTCTTTCCATCTTACGGAATTGAAGGCGTTTCTGACGTCAAGCGTTACGAGGAGCACCACCCGTCGAGTTCGACGGCTATGTGCCTCTGCTCGTCGAACGGCGTCCACGATCTGCATGACAGCATCAATTGTCGATCTCCCTGCCCTAAAACCAAACTGCCGGGGAGATAAATCTCCGGCAGCGCGTATCGCTTAAGCGAGTCTACTTCTGATGAGCTTTTCGAGCACTTTCCCAGCAGTATCAAGCATACATAGTGGGCGGTATGAAGACGGCAATTCGGTATCGCTTTTCCGTTTAGGGATCAGCGCAAGCCTCGCAACTTTCCAATGAGCAGGGAAAATGCTTTCTTTCAGGCAAGCGTTGAATGCGCCGAGCAGTAGGTCTGGCCGGTGTTGGAATACCAGTTTGTATACCTCTGCTGGAATACCATCGGGTCCTGGCGCCTTCTTGTTTTGCATAGAGAGGACTGCATGTTCCAACTCTTTTATAGAGAAAAGTGGACAGTCCTCTGCGCTCTCCGTGCCGACGTCACCGACGGTTCTTTCTGCTTCCTGCGGATTTTGTCTTACTTTCCATGTTCGCCTGTAGTATGAAATCCTGTCCAGGAGCTCTTCCAGTTCCATTAGCCCGTTTTTCACCCCTTACCGACGTCGGCCGAGGCGGTCTTTAGTGTCTGATACAAACGTTCCAGCATCCCATTGGACTGCGGATGGTATTCAGTGGGCCTGTTACAATTGAAACCAAGGAGCTTGCCTAACTCCGAGAGAAGAGTGAACCTGATTGACCGTGATTGCGATCGAGATCTACCTTCGGAACGCAAAATACCAACCGTCGCTGTGAGCTTTATGATCGCGTCGGCTTGTGTCACTATAATGGACTTGGCCTCATCCACCTTCCTAGTGGTGTCTCAAAAAACCTCTGCAACCACGAGGCGCGTATGCCGTAGGTACACGGGATTCTTGTCGGCCGTGGCGGACAACACCTCCAGCAATCCCGAGTCCGTGCAAGCCAAGATGGCACGGATGCTCTCCGGGAGTCACTGCAGCCAGAGAGACTTTAGTAATTCTGAGCCAATCTTATTCCCACCTGCTGTCTCATCTCTCAAAGCAACTGGTTGGGGGTATCAGTAAGTGATTAAACTTTGCTTCCTCACTTACCGAAATTCGCCCAATTAGCTGATCCTGCAAGCGGACGTAAGAGCAATCCTGAAGCATGTCCGACACAAGCCCGATGTTTTTTCCGTTGATACCAATGAGGGCGTGGTTGAAACAGGTGGCGTATATCATGACGCCAGCCAGGGCGAATTGCGCCTCCAGTTGGTGCAAACACCCTAACCGTCGTTGCTAGCGGGTGAATCGTGCCTTCCGCGGTTTTTTATTCGCGCGACATCTTCAGTTAAATCAAAGGAGAGCGGAAAAAGAGGCGGGATACCGGAGCTGACAAACAACCTATGACCCCAAAACAGTTTGGTGGAGACCGGAGCGAGCAAATGACCAAAAAAAAAACATTGCTCTCTCAGTAACTTTCCACCGACCGTAGCGGAATTTCAACTTAAAAATCGAAAAAATCAAAAATTGACTGACGGCTTCGTCCAAAACAGAGGCAACTCATCAGACGCTGCCTCACCTCTGCCCTGGGAGCAGCGTTTCTCGTTTCACTTCCATATCATGTAATGTTATGGCTTTCAGGTGAACCAGCTTACGCCTCCTAGTGAATGGTACTATGGTGGTTTTGGTTGGGTTGATCCGCAGTCCCACCTTCCTGCACCAGGCACTAGTAACCCTTAATCCAGTTTGGATTCTATCACATAGGGTATCTTCATATTTGTCCCTACAGATTAAAACAATGTCGTCCGCGTAGCTCTGGACTTGTACTCCAGTATTAGTTAACACGTCCAGGAGTTCATCCACTACCATACTCCACATCAGCGGCGATAGTACTCCACCCTGTGGAGAGTCTTGAGTGGTGTTCATGATAATTGAATTTGTACCTGTTTGTACCTCTATTTGTCTGCTTTCTAACATTTTGCCCATCCAGAGTGCCAGGGTGTTTCCCACTCCCTTGCGGCTCAGGGCATCCTGTATCTCTGTGTGCGATGTGTTGTCGAATGTTCCTTCGATATCCAAAAACGCGCACAGTGCAATTTCTTTTGTTTCTATGGCGTCCCGTAGTACCTCTGTCAGCTGATACAGAGCCGTTTCAGTTGACCGTCCTGCCCGGTAAGCGTGTTGACAGTGATGTAGGGGATTACGCTTTAGAACGTTAGTTCTAATATAGTTGTCTATGACCTTCTCCACCGTTTTGAGTACGAACGATGTTAGGCAGATTGGTCTGAAAGATTTAGGGTGAACAGGATCCTTTTTACCCGCTTTCGGAATAAAGACCACTTTTGCCCGTCTCCATGCCCTTGGTATCTAACCCAGTGCTATGCTCCCCTTGCCACCCTCAGAAGAGACTCTAAGATAATTCCTAGGCCTCTCTGGATAAGTGCTGCGAAAATGTCATCTACTCCGGGAGATTTCATTGGTTTGAAAGTTCCCACTGCCCATCTTAGTCTAGCTTCTGAGCATACCTCTTTTGCTAGTTTCCAGCTCTCCTTCCTTCCCCTTTTATTCGTTGTTAGGGTGTCAGGCAGATTGTTGTCGCCTGCTGCCGAGGGATAGGACCCCGGGAAATGAGTTCTGAGAAGCAGGTGTACCCTGTCCTCCTCATTCTCGGTGAATGTTCCATCTTCCTTTTTCAAGCATATAGAGGATATTCCCCCGTCTTTGGCTACATCCTTGTACAGCCTGGTTGCTTCTGTGATCTGTTCAATCCCTTCACAGAATTCCCTAAAGCTGTTCCGTTTCGCTTCCCTGATCGCATTGCTATACGCAGTCAGTGCATTTTTATACCTCCGCCAGTCCCCGGTTTGTTTTGCCCGGTTAAAGAGTTTTCGTACCTCTGTTCTCATTCTGGCTAGGTTCTTGTTCCACTATGGTACATCCCTTGATGACTTGACTATCTTGGCCGGACAGCTGGCCTTATATGCGTCAATGACGATTGTGTTGAGGTTTTCCACCACCGTTTCTAATTCCATTCCATAAGAACTCTGAAAGACATATGTGTTTTAAATTACGTTTGAGAATTATGCAAGCTCTTGGTTTTTCACAGGAGGAGTCCCAAATTACCGGCATGTCTCCTCCTTGTAGACCGCGAATCTGCCCCCGGTACACCCAGGGCTCCTGAGCGAGCACTATTCCAATGTTCTCCTTGGAATTTGCCCTTGCAATCACTGCAGATGCAGCTCTCGCATGGTGGAGGTTTATCTGGGCTATCTTAGTGCTGGCCATTGGCTCCGTTATTGTTTGGAGCTCTTCTCCACTGTCGGAATGTCACCCTCCTCCTCCGCCATGGCGCTTTCCTGCGCGTCGCTGTCCACCCCGAGCCCTAGGAGTCCTAGGTCTAGGTCGTCCAGCTTCTGCTCTTCACTGGGCAGTAAGTCTATTTCCCTGGTTGATCCAGTTCTTTCCGCCTCTATGGCTTCCGCGACTTCTTCAGGGACCTCGGTAAGTTTTTCACCCGATGCCTCCTCCGAGGTCTCTTTCCTTGGCTTTTCCTTGTGCACATGCACGGGTATGTTGCCAAATCGGTAGTTGATATGACAACTCCGACGTTGAATTGCCTCCAGGGATCGGTCATCTACCCCGATCGTGAGGAGTTTACCCTTGCCCTCCACCTTGCTTCTGAAGACTCTCCATAGTCGAGTATGGAGATCTTCATTCTGAGCAATTAGGAGTCTCATAAGGTCTTCCGTTTCTATTGCCGCGGCCTTTGGCAGAAAAACTGTCACCATGTGGGCTCTTGGTATATCATCCCCAGCACATGTCGACAGTTCTACCCCTTCCCAGCCTGGCAATCTAGGAACTATGGCTCTAACCCATTCTGCTGTTCCTTCCGTCGCGCAGTCCACCAGTATAAGGCCTGGTCGAAAGGGTATCCCGGTGAACACCAGTTTCGACGTCCAACCCTTGATCATCTGCTTGACGACAAGTTCCTCAATGATTTCCTGTTCCTCCCGAGTGAGTATTTGCTCGGAAAACCTTTTTGGCAGTATGGCCAGTCGAATGCCCTTGACCGCACTAGCATAGCTAATGCCGGGCTTCCTGGGTCCTGCCTTGACTCCTGACCTGCCCGGGTTTTCTCCTCCCTTGGGTTCAGGTCTGGATTTTTTGGGAGCATTCCCTCGATTTAGATGCTGGTCACCTCTGCAGATTACGAACCCTACCAGGGTTATTTCTCCAACAAGAAAGGGGCGCTGAAGCCTTTAAGAGATTTTTAAATGTGACGGCAATTCGAGCAGTAATCGAAGACGAGCTTTTAGAGAACTGCAGCAGAGTATGTGACAGAGAAGCTCCAGGTCTGGGCGGAATACCGAATAGCCTCGCGGTGAAGTCTAAACCGGACATGTTCGATGAGTTGTTACAATAAGTTCCCTACGGTCGTTTAGAGTCAAGGAGGATTTTCAGATCGGCAGTAAGCGCCCCGTGAAGCCAGATTAACTATGCCATTAAGTTCGCTACTAACTTGGTCGAGAATGCAATGCGTGGAAATAATACGTGGTAATGACCAGTGACGTTAAAAATTCATTCAACTCGACCAATTGGACCTTTATACAGCGATTCCTGGCGACGGAGGGGGGAAGAGGGAAGAAGGCTCTGGCATGACACCATTGGTGGACCTAAAGAGTACTTTTTCACCACGGGTGTCCTACTAAGTGCGCTACTGTGGAATACCATGTTCAATGATGTAGTTAATCTTCCATGTCCAACGGAAGTCGCGGTGATGAGTTACGCTGATGACATAGCATTGGTTGTGATCGCAAAGCATCTCGGAGATCTTGAGTTGTACTTATGCAAAGAAATCAGGGCTGGGAACACTCTTGAGGGTAAGCTCTGCCTTCAGAACTGTCTTAGGAGATGCGGCATTCTTCATCTTAGGAATTTTGTCAATTGATATCTTGGCCGACAAGTTAGAGAATATATATAACGTTATACCTTCTCCTCTATTGCAGATGCAAAGGCCGAAAGGGAGATAATTGGATGGCAACAGCGATGAGATCACTTGCAAAAAGTTTATCCCTATTACCAGGGTTTGAAAGAAAGCATGGGAAGATCAATAATAATTTTACGCAGTATCTCACCGCTCATGGAGGGTGCCGTCAGTGTAAACCTATAGGTATTGACTGTAGGTTTCGGATCACGTGTTTTTCCAAGGAAAACTTAGAGAGAGATCTAGGTGAAAGGCAGCATGGTAGGTAGGTAGGTAGGTATCAGTGGTCGCTTCAAGGAGCCCAATTAGCGCTGTGGTGCGCCGTTTTGATGCCACAAACTCCTAAGACCAGAGCCATCCCGTAGTATTCACGAAGCTCTCCCGCCTTGTTGCTAGAAATCTCTCTGAGATCTCCAAAGAGTGGTTCCGTAGCCTGACTCTAGCTAGAGATGGGCAATCGAAAAAGAAGTACTTGAGGGTTTCGCCCTCTACTCCGCAGCATCGGCAATGCGAATAGTAGGGTATGCCGAGTCTGCTGCATGGTCTCACATGGATTTCCCCGTGTAGACCGCCGTAATCTCGTAACAACGTATGCTGCCTTAATGGGGGCTTGGCTGTCGTTCAGAATGGCTATGTTACGCTTGGGGCTCGGATTATGCCCCACCCATCGGCAGGCTTCCAGGATCGCAATTACTTCCACTTGCAATGCGCTGGCGAAACCTTGAAGACAATACGACGCGGATTCACTGTGCGTATTCGAGAAAACCCCAGCACTAACTCCACAGATCATCTTTGATCCGTCGGTGAAGAACACTGTATGGCAGCCTTGCCACATGCCACCGGTCTTTCACTCTGGCCTGGTTGGAAAGTCCACAGTAAAGTCCACATGCATGAGGTAGGCATGGTGTGACTCCATAATCGCCCTTAAGAGAATGTCCAGGATGCGCTGTAGGGTCTTCAACACGAAAGAGTTGGGGTTGATTGGTCGAAAGTCCTCCGCGGACTTATGGTCGCGACTGCTCGCTTTCAGTATGAAAACCACCCTTGCCGTCCATCGCATTTTCAGCTAAGCCAGATGACCGTTTTGACGGCTTCGACGGTTAATTTGGGCGTACGGAAGCCGAGTTGTTGGTCTGACAAGCCAGCCCAGACTCTCTACAGCTGATCTTGATAGTCGACTTGCACGTCTTCAGTCAGTCCTTGCATGGCTGCCAATATTTATGCCTGTAGCAGATGATTTCCCTGAGCAGCAGATCTTCATTCCACCATGGTGGCAGTGTCTTCTTGTTGTATTTAACAGGACAAGAGAGGCGGCATCAAATGCTTTTTCCAGAGCTCCGACTTTTGACTCCAGTTTGTGCATCAGAGAGTTTGTTTTGTTAATAACTTTACCAAATTTTCTTCAATCTCTACAGAGTTTCGAGACCTCTGCCATGAGATCTAGACGGAAAAGTATTCAACTATGATCTGAGAAGAATCTCTGGTCAGACACTCTTCAGTTCTCCACCCTAAGAATCCCATTGTCAGTTAGTAGGGTGATATCATACCTACAGCTCCTCCCAATCAAGGTTGGTGTGGTGTTCGTCAAATGTTGTAGTTCTTCTGGCGGAGCTGATCGGAAATATACACGTTCTCTCCCGTCACTTACCCCAGTTTGACTACGACAAGTCGTTGAAATTCAGGCTCGAACACAGAAAAGCGTGCAGATTCTTCCTCGTGAGGATACATGCTCTTGGTCTATCCTGATCAGTGTCTCCTCTGCTGTGAAATAAATTGTAATATTTGCTTTGGAGCCCTTTGATGGTTCGATCGCCTCCGATCCAGAGCTCCTGTACTAGTGCAATGTCCATGTTTTCCTATAGGAGGAAGTCAAGCAGATTGGCCGAGACACACCTCGAGTGCTGCAGATTTATCTGCGTTACCCTCAGCGTGATTCTCATCTCCTCCAATAACTCGTTGGCGGCGTCGATTGGATCCAGATCATCGTCCTTTTTTGTAGAGCGGGACACTTTTACCTTTGCCTTCCTGACTTCGAATCACACTTTATAATCTACCTTTTCCAGTGGTTCCGGACATTCTCCGTTGATACGGAGCAGAAAACGTTGGCTGTTTGTCTGGAGTTCCTCCTCCTTGATAATTATGGGAATCCAAGGTTTTTGAAGGCGTAGGGATTGGACAAATTTGTCCTTACCCAAGTAGGTCTTCAGCAACCAGATGTGAGCGCCGGCCTTGAGTTTACACCCTCCCAGGCATCGCTGGTCTTAGCGACACATGCATCGAGAAAGTTGCTGGACAATTGGTCCTCGCAAGCTATAACGTGGAACCCACGGGCACCTGAGAGGAATTAAAGCAGGGGATGGATCCCGTGTGTTCCCCATTGGCGTCCAGGAGATACTCAATGATCATCTCTGATAGTCTGCCCTCAACACTGGTCCACACCTCCGGTGCTAGTTTGCTGCTAGCGCTGGCTACGTAGCTGAAGGGTTTCGCAGTTCGTGGCTCGTGGGCTGACTGTTGCTGGTTACCGCTCCCCAGAGGTTGCTTACCGTCCGCATTTTTGCATATTCTGCTCCGCTTGTGTTTTTGTTCGACTTTGTTTTGATTGTGTTTGAGAGCGGTCGAGTTTGATTCTGCTCGTCTGTTGTTATATTCTTCAATAATCGCCTCGTATTTAACGAGGTTCTTTCCATCCCGTTCGTTGACAGTACCGGCGTCCTTATTCCTAGTAATCTTGCTGAAAATATGCATGGCTTTCTGGTACTGCCTCTTGCGCAGGTCTCAAGTGAACGTTCGCTTTCTAGCCGCATTCCGGTGATCGACCTTCTTGTTGGTCTTTGCTTTCGAGGGATCCCCCAAATTCGACGGTTTCGAGTTAGGAGTGCTATGCCGGATACTCGCTACACCCAGCTTGACGACATTGGATTCCAGACTAGAAACCACTATTCCGTCTGTCGTTTCGCTTTGGGAAATCTCTGCGCCGGCTCCGATTGTGCTATTTTCGGCAGTTACTGTCTCTGATCTGGATGCCATCATGTAACCTATTCTCGCATCATAAACAAACATTCCCACGTTTCCCATTACCGCTCATCTGTCCAACAATATTTTACACTTTATCACTGGAGTTTCATTTGGAAGTCACGCTACCAGCTTTTGCCCAATGCCAGACAAAATTTAAATCATCATGGACTCCCTACAAGCAGGATCGTCGAGAGTAAATCCGAACCAGGGATGAAAATTACACGGGTCCCCTATTATTACCTTTTTTTCATTGAAATTTGTATTCCGGGCCTAAGGGAATCCCCCCCTTTCCCCGACCAATTCTCTGATCGCTGGGCACTTGATGAAGCGAGGAAAGTCATTGTACTTCATTGACCGCTCAACCGTGTCAATTACCTCGTGCGGAGCGGTTTTTGTGTAGATTTGCCATTGAGGTAAGCATGCTATTAGTTCGAGGAAGGCGTTCTCTCCATAAATGCTCTTAAGTGGATGTCCAGGACGCGCTCTAGGGTCTTGAACACGAAATGGGTGAGATATAACTCCGGTAAATCTCAACAAGCCATGGCACAACCCTTTCCTGCTGCTTCTCTAGCTTGACTGGCATTTTACTATCTGGACCAGGAGGTTTATAAGCGGAGAAGTTGTGTATCGCCCAGCCGATCTTACGCTCGGTAATTACCGATTTGATAGTCTCGCACGGTAGCTGCATACCCTCCAAGCAAGGCTCTGACTCACAGTCCTCCTCACTAGTCAAAAAGTGCGTCCGGACCAGCAGCTTCAAGGTTTCACCAGGAGATTCTGCCCAGGAGCTTTCGGACTTTTTAAGAAAGGATGGTCTCCCATGTTTTTTGGACAGGATCTTACTGAGCCTTTCGGATTTGCTGGTGCTTTCAATTTCCTGACAATAGCTCAACCAAGACCGCCTCTTGGGGCAGTTAAATAACTAGGTACAGCAATTGCTGCCAAAGACCTCTCTATAAGCTTCCAACTGGCCGAATTGAATGCATTTTATTTTGCACGTCAAGATTAATCACCGCACAATAGTTATTAGTGTCACCCTTGCTAAACCACCTAAGCTAATGACCAGTTCGATGGCGTCGACAGTTGATTTGGGCGTACGGAAGCCAAGCTGTGGGTCTGATAAGCAACCCAGACCCTTTACAGCTGATCTTGATGATTACATTTTCAGGCAGTTCTTGTATGGCTGCCAATATTAATGTCTGAAGCAGATGTTGAAGATCTCCCTGGTCAGCTTCCTGAGGCTGATCTTCATTTCACCACGGTGGCAGTGTCTTCTTGCTGTATTTAGCAGGGTATGAGACTTTAAAGGCGGTATCGACTGCCATTTCCAGAGCCTCCACTCTTCACCCCAGTTTGCCTGTCGTGCCAATCTTGCCAATTTCCGTAGTGGAGGGCTCTTGATAACTTGATCAAACTTCCTTCAGTCAATCTTCCTGGGGCCGGTGAAGGGTTTCTTCTTCTGCGGCGAGATCTAGACTGAAAAGAACTATAATCTGAGAAGGATCTCTGGTCAGAAACTCTCCAGTTTCTCACCCTAAGAATCACAATGTCGGTTATTAGGGTGATACCAAGGACCTCCTCCCAACCATCGCAGTTCTCTGAGCTGCGGAAATGGAAGGTTGGTATAACGCCCCTATTACACACCGATTGATTTGTAATAATAATAAAATCAAAGAATTATGCACCTCTCTGGTTGATTTCCGGCTTGCATTGGCGTTGGAGCCTATCATCAAATGTTGTAGTTCTTCTGGCGGAGCTAATCGGTCGTGAGCCATGTAAGCCTAGGAAATATACACGTTCTCTGCTGCCGCCTACTCCAATTCGACCACGATTAGGTCGCTGGAACTCAGGTTCGAACACAGAAAACGTGCAGATTTCCTCGCGAGGATACATGCTCTAGGTCTGTCGTGATCATCGTCTCCTGTGCTGGGGAATAAATTATAATATTTGCTTTGGAGCCCTTTGATGGTTCGGTTGCCTCCGATCCAAGGCTCCTTTACTAGTGCGACGTCGATGTCTTATTCTAGGAGGAAGAAAAGCACATTAGCCGAGGCGTAGATAGAGTGCAGCAGATTTACCTGATTATCTCTGGCCTCGATTGGATCCAGGTCGTCGTCCTGTTTTGCAGAGCGGATCACTTTTACCTTTACGTTCCTGACTACAAACTGCACTTTATATTCGACCTTTTCCAGTGCTTCCAGGCACACTCCGTTTTAGCAGAAAAGGTTGACTGTTTGTCTCCTCCTTGATAACTACCCTGTCGTCCAGGGGAATTCTGGGATTTTGGAGGTGCAGGGGTTGGACGAGGTCCGTATCCAAGCGGGTCTTCGGCAACTAGATGCGAGCGACCGGCCTCCTGGGGATTTCGTCGTGGGGGATGACTTTGAGCTTTACATCTTCCCAGGCGTCGCTGATCTTACTGGTATGAGCCGAGAAAGTCCTGGGAGAATTGGTCCTCGCAAGCTATAACGTGAAACCGACGGACCATCTAAGAGGAATCAAAGCAGAGAATGGATCTCGTGTTGGCGCCTTTGGCGTTCAGGAGATGATCAATGGTTATCTCCGACAGCCTGGCCTCAACACGGGTCTACACCTCTGGCGCTAGTTTGCCGCTAGCGGTGAAGGGTTTTGTAGTTCGTGGCTGGTCGGCTGGCTACTGCTCTCTCCAGAGGCTGGTGAGAGTCCGCGCCCTTGCACACTCTGCTCCACGTGTAATTTTGTTCGATATTGAGGTCGATTGCGTTTGAAAGTGGTGGATTTCGCCTTCTGCTCGTCTGCCAAACGTTTGCTGTTACATTCTTCAGTCGCCTGGTATTTAACGAGGTCCTTTTCATTCCGCTCATCGACAGTACCGGCCTCCTTATTCTTCGCAATCTTGCTGAAAATATGCATCGCCTTCTTGTATTGGCTCTTGGGCAGAACTCCAGTGGACCTTCGCTTCTTAGCCGGTTTTTGGTGACCGAAGTTCTTGTCGGCCTTTGCTTTTGGAGCATCCCCGACGTCGACGGTTTCGGGTTAGGAGTACTATGTCTGGTATTCGACGGTAGTGCATTCTAGGCTGAAAACCACTAGTTCGTCTGTCGCTTCACTCCTGGTGGTCTCTGCGATTGGTTTCAGTACAGTGGTGCTATGGCTGGCACCGACTGTACTGTTTTCGGCAGTTACTGTCTCTTGCCTGGATGCCATCACCACTTTTTCTTCTTTAGTCGGTTTTTTATTTTGTTTTTTGTTAATTTAGTCCAAGTCTTGGTTCCATGAGTGGTCCAGGAAGAATGTTCACCCTAGTTAGCCTGGCCACCAGGGTAAGGATCTTATTTGAAACTGAAGGTGGCCAAGGTATCAGAGTCCGCATACTAACAACCAAACTCCCCATTGGCTACGCAGCCCTTGGCGTATGGTGTTCCACCTTGGGCTTGGGGTCTTATCAGCACCTTCTCCAGTGCAGGAAAGATGATCCTTGGGCCAGAATCTTTCGAAAATTTCCACCTTCTTCAGAAAAAGGTACATCTTATATCAGTTGGATATGCTCTCCTTTGAATAGTTTCGTTTCGTCCTTGCGATCCCGGTGCAGTTTTCATTTTATATGGTCGTGCTTGTCAACTTGTTGTTCCTTGTGCCTGGTATCCTGGTATACCATTTTTTCATTTTTCCATCCGCCAGGTTATATCTCATTGAATCCTGTAAACTCCACTACTTCAAATGCCTAACACGAACTAGTATTCCTTCCTTCCTGCCTGCAAATCTGGTATTGCACGTGCTTGAAGGATGTTTATATTTCCACAACTTCCATAGGATGAATTTTCCTCCATTTCTACGTCACTTTTTAATTTCTCATTTGTTAGAAAATAAACCATTTGAAATGATATCCTTGGTGCTGTCATTTGCGTATTATGTAAATTCTACAAGAACCAGGAGTTCCCACGAAAAAGGACATGAAGTAACTAAATACACATGTAACCTATTCTCGCATCATAAACAAACATTCCCACGTTTCCCATTACCGCTCAACTGTCCAACAATATTTTACACTTTATCACTGGAGTTTCATTTGGAAGTCACGCCGCCAGTTTTTGCCGCCCGTTTAAGGACGAGCACGTGACGTTGAACATTTGAATGCATATCAACGATAAGACACATCTCCTCCGACACACAAGGGGGCGTTCAACATAAATTTTGTCCTGTCACGATGTTTTCATTCCGCTTTGAGAGAGAAAAGGGAAAGCGATCTAAAAAGGACGATATCTGGAAGGTGCTTGAACTTAAGGGGTCGTGCCTGAAATTTTTGAAATATTCGGTCCCCGGAAGTCTGGACTGCATTGATATGGACAGGGGAAGCTCCAGATTGGTTAAATTGATATCAGTTGAAGGACTTGAAAATGTTGAAAGAGCTAGGCGGCATCCTTAAAGCCTTCCTTTAATATATCGAACCGCTGAGCATAAATCTCTTATTTGTAGGCAAACCAGATTGTTCATTAATCCTAATCCCATTTAAACGCAAAGTAATAAACGGCATCCCGTAAAATCACTTCCAAGGCTTCCCATCCTAGTAATAATTGATTTTCCTCCCCATTCAGCGATATCCTTTGCATCCTAACACACAATGGGGGCCCATTATGTATGCTCCGCTGAAACTGAGGCAGCTTAAGGAAGAATTACAACTGCAGGAAAAATACCGAAGGAAAGAACTAAAGCGTCGTAAAATATGGCCGAAAGTCATTAAAACCTTAACCAACTTTCCACATTTTTCCTTGTTTCGCGTATCGTGATTTAGACGAGCACACGCTCGTATATCTAATAAAACGCTCTCGTCCTTCCCGAAATGCGTGCGAGTTTATTAGGAAATGCGACCTAGTCCAACTAAATCTTTGAATGCGTAAGGACGAAATAATCATGAAAAATGCCTTTATGATTCCGTCAAAAGTTTGATTCAGTGAGGAGGGTCGTTAGGAGTGAATGTCTTCGTTTCTCCTTTTGAACTTTTTACGACGGATTAACCAGATTATTCTCCATCCTTAATTTCACAAATAAGCAAACGCTGAGCATTCAGACCGAAAGTGGGGGAAAATTTGATTCCGAGATGAGTTTGCAGGATTTTTTCCCATTTTGGCTGTGTTGCAGGGGTAACTTTTCAACAATTTTATGTGGTGTCCTAAAAGAAGAGAATTTATTTTTTATCCTTCCGAAGGACAGGATTCCCGCTTTGGAAAGTGAGAGTTTTTAGGAGGGCTAATTTGAGTGGGACGTAAATGAGAGTTTTTATGAGAACTGAAATTTATTTAGTCTTGAATTTTTAATTAATTTCAAGGACATGGCGCAAGGATGGCACAATTGCTTGGGGGCTAGTTTATTCATGACGAGGAAGGTAGTCAATAAGATGATTACGACTTCTAATGAGACTGAAGCATTGTTGACGAGTTTCTTATGAAGGATTTCACCTTTCAAAGGAGAAAGTAGAAGAGATAACAATTCATAAAGGGATTTATGGACACGATCTCAATGAAAGATCCTTTGTTTGAGAAGATTGCAGGAATAAAAGGTACCATAAAGTGGTGGCTTTGAAATAAAACATATTTTTCACTGGAGGTATGAAGTCATCGGGTTTAATAGATGGTTTTAATGACGAGACATTTGTTATTTAATATTAATGCTTCATTTTGCTTCTTTCAAAGGTGTATCTTAGTTAACCTGAATGAATAGCTTGGCATTTTCATTGCAATCCAGGTAACAACACAGAACCCTAAGTCCATCGCCTTCCTCTGGTTTTTAGTAATTCAACTCTACCGCACAAAGAGGGGCTTCATACCATATGCAATAAGTTCGGCTCCATGTTAACTATCGTCCTCCTTTTTAAAGCGATTTTTCTTCATTTCATCCCATATATATCCTGCTGGTATCCCTTGTTACTCCATTGGTTTGAATCGAAATTCTGTCACTGTATTTAATTTGACTTAAAGTTGAATCAGTTTAATAAAGGATAGGATCGTTCTTTTTGCAAATGGTGGGCACGAGAAGGAGAACAGCCAACCAATACTGATAGTATGGGGACTTCAGAAGACGATGCAGAAGTATTTGATCATTTTTTCCAGAGAGAGCTTCTATCAGGAAAAATCATAGAACCTTTCGGTAAGCCTGCATTGTAAACTTAGAGTGACGTTCCTAGATCGAGTCCGATAATATAGGACAAACGGTTTCATCCAGGGCAGAGGCAACTCGTCAGCCTCACCTTTGCCCTAGGAGCAGCGTGACCGTGACTAGCATCAGACGGAAAACGGTCCTTGATATATTTAAAAAAACACGCCAAGGGTGCGAATTATATCCATTTGAAACCGCCAATAGTTTGAGCCTAAGCAGCATCTGACGAGTTGCCTCTGGTCTGGACGAAACCGGTTGCCGTTTGCCATGCCCCAAACAAGGGATCCGTGGACCAAAAAGACGTGAGAGTAAGTCGCTCTCCATTTGGCCCGGCCCAACAGCAAGTGGTTGTGGACTTAGGATCCCTTATTTATCCAAAATAATAATTTAGCTTTAGACTAGCCTAGGGCCAAACTATTGGCAGTTTCAAATGGATATATTTCGCACCCTTGGCGTGTTTTTCCAAATATATTAAGGAGCGTTTTCCATCTGAACCCACTCACGGTCAGGCTGCTCCCAGGGCAGAGGTGAGGCAGCGTCTGACGAGTTGCCTCGGCCCTAGACGAAACCGTTTGTCCTATATTTTTTGAATGCTTGGGTGTCATGCCCCAAATGAGGGATCCGTGGACCAAAAAGACGTCAGAGTAAGTTGCTGTCCATTTCGTCCGGTCCAACAGCAAGTGGTTGTGGACTTAGGATCCCTCACTTATCCTAAACAATAACTTCCGATAATGTTCGGCCCAATTTGAAGTCATTGGAAGACGTGTTTCACAGACGGCTATGTAAACACCGGGAAGATGGACCTGATTCTCTTTCCCACCCTCAGTTCTTGACTTCCAGTCCACAAACTGAAAACGCATCAACTAGTCCCTCAAATTTAAATTTCAACCTCTCTTACTCCCATCCAGCAGTACGGTTTCTAACGACACCATCGATCAAACAGTTCGCCAATATACTGAAGCAATTCAGTAAGTATGTGACGAACTCATCCCATCTCATCTCTTAAATCACTGCAAACTCATTACCCTCCCTGATAATATATTAAACGATATCAACTACGAAAAAACCTTCAGGTGGAGACCATTTAGAAATAGATACTCTCCGCAATCGCAGAACCTGGCCGCGTTTAGGCAAATCTGTCCAACAAAACGCGATCCTACCTCAAAACATCCTTCCCACAGAAAAGGAGAACGTCCCTCCAGACCACTGAACCCGCTACTTCCGTGAATCACATTTTGACAACGAGGTAAGCGGAAAAGTTGCCAACTTCTTTCCCTCCCTTCCTTTGACATCTCTCAAAATACCCAAAATCCCTTCAACACTCACCCACCTAAGTTCCCATCCATTTTGTCCGTCCGGACTCCATAATGGGGTCCATCGCCACCTCGAAAAACAAAAAGTCCGTTGGACTTGATAAAATTCCCTTCAGAAATGCACACCTAGCATTGCTCCCATCATGTCCTCTATGATTAACCACTGCCTAATCAAACCCCACTTCCCAACTGATTAGAAGAGTACTCGGATAGAAACAGAAACCTCTAAATTCCGATAGCTACAGGCTTATCTCGATCCTATCATCCTCCGCAGAGATCTTTGCGCGGATCATAAATGCAATCATTGACAAGCATTGGGACTCCCATTACATACTCCCTGACTTTCAATTCGCCAACCGACCAAAACACTTGGCTCAGTATGCATTCCTCGTGTTCAAATCGAACACTCTCCTGGGTTTCAAGGCGCTGACCATAACCTGTCCGCTCGACAAAAAAAGGCTTTCGGCACCGTATGGCTATATGGACTCGTTTATAAGCTTTCCGAAGTCCTTCATTCGCACCCCTGCAAGCTAATTCTTAGCTTTCTTGACGGGCGGAAAACCCAATTTCAATTCCAACAGCACCTTTCTTCTCCCTATTCAAGTACGGTTGGCATTTCTTAAGGATCAATGCTCTCCCTCAGACCTACCCAAACCAACCCCAAACCCAATCCAAATCCTACAATACGCGGGTGACCTCATCCTTTGCCCCTGCACCAAAAACATCCTGGCCGGTGAAGCCCGCCTTAATTTCTATTTGGACGAGCTTTACCGGTACTTTACCCCCCTAAACCCATAGAATTTCGAAACTATTGTATTCTGAGCTAACATAACGATGACGCCGAAAATGAGGAGTGACATATCAACCCTGTCCTTCAAAGTTCACAACTCCCCAACCCCAACCGTAAATGAAGTCACTTCCCTACCCAAATCGAACGAGTCTCACTCAAACAGCGCAGAATCCTACACCACTGCCCCAACACCTACAAAATAGAAGACCGCTCCGAATATATCTCCAAACAGATCTTCTACGACACCTGCCAAACGCCCCGCATCGACGCATCCTAGCCCGTCATGCCCTCAACTTCCTCACTAAATGCCAAACCTATCCTAATCCCCTTATCTGCAAGGCCATGTAGATTGAGATTGCCGAAGAGCATTTTCTACGAACTCATCTGTTCCCTCAAAACTTTTTATCTCTCCAGGTTCCCTTTTTATCTCCAGGATCTCTCCAGGGCTCCAGGAGCCTCCTTTTTTACCCCGAGCTACTCTGCTGTGATTTCAATCCCATAGTTCCGCAGCTTTCGTCCTGGTCATGGAATATCAGCTTGACTTCATGTTCCTTACATATCTGCTCGCCGACAGGATGCTCGACATATCCTTGCTCCTTACCAACGTGTATTTACTCTGGTTGTGTCTACGGTGGAATTGTCGTTCCAATGCCCTTTACTGTGGTAGCTCCTGCGCATTTCGGTTCAGTCCTATTTTGTTCGAATTTCCAGTATAGGCGTATATTGTCCTGGATAATCTATTGGAGGGTGGAGGAATCGTCCTAAACTAATTTGGCTAATAAGATACTTGGCGGAAGATGAAAGATGTCCGAAATTAACTGTCTCATAGTTCTGAATTAAGTCAGGACAAAAGTCGGGAGGTGGTTTCGTCTCCATATTGAAAGAAAGTGGGTGAGGGGAGGAAGGGAGTTGTCAGCTCAGGCAATCCCTTACCATTCGATCCCTCTCGCGGTCGAGTTGAACCTTCTTCGCAATAAGAAGAGCTATCACCATCACGGCCGGTTCGGAGACGGTGCGATAAGCAGGCGCCACTCGTAAAGCCCTTCGCCTATGCACTTGAGCAAGGCGCTTAAGATGCACCTCCTCCAGCTTCAGCCCATACCTTCATGCCATAGAGTAGAATCGACTGCGTTTCTCCCATAAGGAGACGTCTCCTAGTAGATATAGGGCCTCCAACATTCACCATTAGCTGACAGAAGGCCGCGAATCCAGCTGCAGCCCTGTCCGCTGCTGTTTTGATTTGTTCGAAGAAGCTCATTTTCCAGTCGAACATTAAACCAGGGTTAAATACCTTGGTTTTGACTCTATAGTCAACTGGTCCATGGATATCTGACGCAGGGTTGGGATTCTCCTTCTGGTCAAGATGACTACTTCGTTTTTTTTTTCAGCACAAGGCTGAAAGCGTGAACAGTCATCTATCCGCTTACTCGTCACATCAATATGCCAAGTCTGCTTTGTGCCTATTCTGCATAACCGACCAGGTGCGACTCTTCAGGTATATCGAGTCTCACAGACTATCATAGGAAGGGTTCCAGAAGTTCGTCCCTAGGATGGATCTCTGTGCTACTCCCGACGTAGTTTCCACCCTCCTTTGGCCCTCTAGCGTCTCACAGCACAAGGAGCGGTCTTTCAGATAATCCCTCAATATCCGGAAAAGATAGCTTGACACGTGGAATGAATTTTCTAATATGCCTAGCATATCTGTCCATCTTACGGAATTGAAGGCATTTCTGACATCAAGAATATCCGTCGGCGTTGAATGCTTCAAGCAGCAATTCTGGCCGTTGGCGGAACACCAGTTTGTAAACTTCCGCCGGAATGCCATCAGGGCTTGGCGCCTTCCTGTTTTTCATAGTGAGAACCGTGAGAACCGCTTCTTCGAGCTCTCTCATTGTGAAAAGGGGGCAATCCTCGGCGCTTTCCGCGCTATTTACATCAACCCATACAGGGTGTCTGTGGAACAATATCCGCACAATGCGGTCCATCTGGTCAGTGCTCAGTATGCAGGGCTTCCACAGAGGAAGGTCGGCAATTTCTATCGTCCACCAGTACATAGAAGGCTTGTTGCGCCTGGTGCCCCTCCGGGGCATGGATGCCTCGCACGCCGTCGTTATCAGGTTCATCACTGAATTTACGACGGTGTCAGCTGTGACACTACCACCCCCCGGAGTGCCCCCCAGCGCGGCCCTACCTGTTCCAAGAGCTTCGTCAAACTTCCCGATGTTCACCCTCGCGGAAATCCACACGTTGGGGAAGCGTCGCATTGGTGCTCGCCTGCAAGTAGCGACAAACACTTCGAACGCGATGTACTGATGATCATTTGTCGAAAAATTTTCTAGGATTCGCCACCCGTCCACCGATAATGTCAGAGATTCCGACGCAAAAGTGATGCCAGGAATGCTTCCTTCACAACCTGGGCGCCGAAACGTTTGCGTGGATCCGCGGTTTAAAACCACGAGCTCGGTTCTCGGCGCCATTTCCAGAATCCGTTTCACTTTGGAGTCTGACTGAGGCGTGGCTCATTTAAGAGCCCTGGCATCAAAATCACCGCCAACCAAGATTCGTCCCTCCATGCTCGAAACGGCGTCCTCCAGAGCATCAAGTCGGCGCCGAAAGTCCGGCATTGTCTCATTCGGCGTCAGGCAAACGCTAAAAAACGATATCCCTAAACACCGGATCCAGACAAACCCGTTCCCCCGGCCTTCGGCAAAAACACGAAGTCGAACGTCGTCCTGAACCCAGATGGCAGCGGTGCCCGATAAGTCGAGATGCCAAGAGGACGGACTGTGCTAGCAACTGGTGAGCGGTTGCACTCCGGTGCATGTTAATTTGCAAAATGCGGATCATGCCGTTCGCATCCTAGCCCTCTTCAATTCCGCCCTGAGGATCGGACACCGTCCCGAGCCCGCAGTGTGTGCGACGCTCTTACCAGACGCGCCACGACCCCGGAGAGAACGCAACTCTCGCTTTCCTTGCAGGTCTTCGTTTGATGACCCACTTGGCCGCAAGAAGGCATGCTGTCCTCCTGTCGGGATCCTTGCAAGCTGCTGACGTGTGTCCATAGTCCAGACACCTGTAGCACTTGGTGGGGACTATCCGCATTCGCACCTTGCATACTACCCATTCGATTTTGATTCTCCCGCTGCTAAGGAATTTCCTCGCATATTGCTCAGGGACTTTCAACATGGCGAGCTTTTCGCCTCGAGCATTTACAGAGGTGATACCTACTCGGGCATTGGTTACCTGTGGACATTCACGGTTTAGCGCCTTCTCTACTTCGACCTTTTCTGTGAGGCAGTCAAGATCCCGGATTTCTAGAGAGCACATGGGCTCTATGCTGGAAACAAGAGCGTTCTCCCACAATAACCCCCTGACCGCTTCGCAGAACGTTCTCTTGTTAGCCGTCTTTGGGTCCACTTCGACGAGAACTCCGCCACTCCTCGTTTCCCATATGGAAAACACCTCTGCTGCGTTGTCTTCGGGTTTAATTCTGTAACGGATTTCACTAAGGACTTCCGCAAATGTCTTGCCTTCTGTCGGCTTAATGAGCAGAGCCGACGGTCTAGTCCTTCTTCATTTCTGCTCCTGGCTTTTGGTTTGCAGCCTCCTTGCTTTTAGGCAGACGTGTCTCTGGCGGTGGAGTCAGTTATTTCTTTTTTCATTTTTTGCCTTCTTTTTTTGGGTCCTGGATAACTTCGACTTCGATAAAGTCTCCTTCGGGCTGGTCGTCCTCTTACCGCTTTTTCCCCAGTTCGTTTTGCAGAGGGCTATCTGCGGTCCGTTTGACGCAAGCAGCATTCTCTGCATTCTCTGCTTCCCACGTTCGCCTATAGAAGGAGATGCAGTCCAGTAGTTCCTCCAGTTCCATCAGTCCGTTTTTGACGCCTTTGCTGACGTTCCTCTGGAGGAACCTTGCCGACCACATACGCTTCACCACTGTTGCGCATTTCCTGATGGGCCTTTCCTCTTTGGCTCTAGCGAGGACGGTCGACTGCACTTCCACTTGGTTTGTGTCCGAATCCATCTGCTCAGGACTAGCGATTCTGACTGAGCTTACTTCCGGAACAGGGGGACTGCAAGGTATTGGGGCACCCCGATGTCACATCGGGTATGTCAGTCCTCGCTGTCTTTTTCGCTGATCGCTGCGATGAATGACGCATTTTTGTGCTACGCCCAAACGCACTCAGCTCTTCCTCCTTCGCTGTTGTTCCATCGATTTTTTTTATAAGTTTATGTATATTCTCCATGAAAAAGTAACCAGCGCATCGTGTACAAGGGAGCGGGTCGCAATAGTCAGGAACGGGTATACCCTCGGGGACTCAGCCCCTACTTCAGTTCCCTGAGGCCTAACCTACGCTTAGCTGATCCCGGAATTCATGGACGGATCAGCGCTCGCTCGGGGTAACGCGATCTACTAACACTGGTTCAATGCACACTTCCCGACCGAAGCGTCCCGAAGGGGCTGGCTCCTGATACACGTCACAGCTACCACCTTGGCAGAGCTACGTTCACATCACCCCACCGACGCCGACAGAGAGTTGCCGACGGCTCTGGAGGCTCCCAGTGTGTCCCGACGTGTACCGGTCATTCGCGGTTCGCTCTTCACCGAGAAGCTTTCTCGAGGCTACTACCTAGGATGCAGGAATGCTGCCAGCTAGGGGGCAGAACTACTTACTCGGGCACCTCGGGGACGTCACACCCCGTATCGTAAGCGACCCGTTAAAAGTCGCTAACGACCCCTGAGGGGGGCTCTGTACTGAACCCACTACTGTGGCATATCAAGCACAGTGATGTACTTAACCTTCCGGTTCCAGAGGAGGCCACAACTTGCTTTTGCGTCCAAGGCAGAGGATACTTATCAGATGCTGTCTCTGCCTTCCTGTCTATACGAAACTGCAAGTCATTCAGTTTTTAAATTAAAGTTAGAGCCTAGAATAGAGAAGTCCGTGGGCCAGAAAACGAGAACAAAAGCAAGAACGTTTCTTTCCAATTGGTATGGTATGCCATCAAGTGGATGGCGAACTCAGCACTTCCTGGTATTTTTAAAAAAAGAAGACGTGTCAAACCCAACCTCAGATGAAGCGATGGCATAGGGTGCGAGTCCAGGCAACTGTTAGGAATGAAACCTTGATGCTTAGAGTTCTTTATTAAAGGAAGTGCAATTGACACTTGTTATTTCGTTGTTGATAAGTTATCTCCTATTTGGAAGATCCTTCCTTGTGGATATGGTAAAAATTAATTTAGAAAAATTCTAGATCGTATTGGCAAGTGCCATAGAAGTAGTACATAAGGTATTAAGATCCCGGTTTTGGACTAAAGAAGGACACCTCTGGAAATATTAGAAACAAGCTTTTATTATAGGATCTAAGGCTCCATACAGATAAAACCACTAAATTCTCTCCTACATCCATGCTGGACCACTGTGAAGCATTTCTTTCCGGGAGGACTTTTATTAAATCGGCACGTTCGTCCCAATATCTAGATTTGATTCAACTGATTTTTCATTGCCGCTAGTAACGTATTAGTGGCGATCCGAATTTGAACCGGTGTAAGGAGGTCTTACCTTGGCCTTTATGATGCATCTCTTAGTTTAGATCCGTCCAAATTGAAGCGATCCAACTCTGTATTTCCCACTAATTGTGCGATTGTGGATGATCGTTCACCAATCAATGGTTGGCGATAAGGGCTGCCTTTATGGTTTCCTACAGGATATATAGTCTGTCATTCGCAATTACGACTTCATGGTCTTATGCCCAAAAAACTTCACATCTTCGACGTGCTTTGTCACTTCCTCCTCTAGAAAAGTGTTTGCAGAGTCGTGAAAAATGGGCTGATCGAGCTGGAGAAAGAGCGGGGCTGCATTTCCTTTACAGGCGAGCATTGAAGGCAACAGAAATACAGAAGGATCTGCACTTTCCGCTGAAAACACCAAACGGACCATTGATATTGCGTTGCAGAGTGAACTGAAAAAAAAAACGGAAAACGGGAGCATCATTTGAAGGAGATTTCACCCAGATACTTACCAGGGCTCAAAAAAAGGAGGCCATGAAGGACAAGAGGGAACAACACGTTGTTAGAAACCCGCCTGCATAAAGTTAAGGCGGATATGAATAGTGGAAAAACAAAGGAAAAGTTTAGGGAATGAAGGAGGGCTACCCCCCCTCAATTCTGCTCATGAAACTGACTTAAGGCAAGACTTTTGCGATCGGAGCTTGAATACAGTGGAATGTCTTCCATACAGAAAACGAAGGGTGCAAAGTCCAAAGCAGTCCAAACAAGAGTTTGTTTTGTGAGGTGGTCAAGCCACCGAACACTGTTAGACTCGTCAATGCTCTTGGAAGGAGTACAGTTGCGCTGGATACACTTCGTGGAGTGGTCGCACTGTAGCCGACTCTGTCAAAAATTCAGTTAGTTACGACCATTGCAGGGCTTCCATGCTCAGAAGGCATCCAGCTGTGCAGCAAATCTTCTATGTATTGATGGACGGCGGGAATTATCGACTTGTTGAAGGACTGTAAATAGTTTCGCCGGGAGAAGGCATGTTCCATAGTGCTAGAGTACAGGTCAGCCAAAAAGAAGAAACAGCAGCGCTGGCAGATCCTAGTTGATGAGGTGAATGGGAGATGCGATGGGGATACGGTTATAAGTTATCCAAAAGAAATGAGGCTCTTCGAAAGCTCTGTTTAGTTAATGCCGAACAAATAAGCCGCATTTTATGAGCATTATTCCCAGCACACGGCGTGAACTGATGACAAATACGACAACAGCGCGAAGGACGCCGCGGACTGCCTACTTTTTTGTATTAAAGAACAGGAAGAGGCAGTCTTTTCTATGAAAAATAGAGAGGTACCAGGACCTGATGGTATTATTATTTATAGATAAGAGTGTACAGTCAATGTTTACTTGAAGAATGGCACATTTCCCTTCCGCTAAAAGGTAGCGTTGTTTGTGCTGGTCAGCAAAGGGATAGAAGGCGCAGGGCTGCTCTCGGTATACCGCGATGATTGTTTGACCCGGCTGAGAAAGTGATTGAAAAGCTCATCAGAAGATTCGTTGAAATTATATGTTAGGGTTTATAGCAGGGAGATCCCTGTCATGAAGGTCATATATGAGATCCCTGATGGATAATGTCATGAAGGTCGTATATGAGGTTCAGGCTGACATACAGAACTACTGACCTGGACGAGTAGTGCTCCTCCTACTGTTTGATGTCAGAAATGTCTTCAGTTCCGTGAAAACACATTCCGGGCACATTAAAAAATTCCATCCAGGCTATCTCTTTCGGATATTGAGGAATTATCTGAGAGAGGGAGGAGCAGGCGCATTCCAGGGCCAGGCTTTGCGCCTGGTCGACTGGAAAAATGCGAGGTAGCCATCTCGACTGAAATCGTACATCTGACCAAGTACATTGATTGGTGAGTTGGTAATACAGTCAAAACAAGATCGCTTTTCTGAACAAATCAAAGCAACAGCGGGTAATGCAGTGGTAGGAATTTCGGCAAACATTGAGGTTGCTGCCTCCAGCAGGAGATCATTTAATGAGTGCAGCGCAGGGCGTCTATGGTACGGAAGTATGGCTGATGCTTTTGGTGAAGAGGTGTATCGTAAGAATCTTGCGCAAGTACAGAGACAGGGAGATTTGCAGCTGACGTCTGTCTGTCGGATTGTCTCTGAACCGGCTGTGATAGTGCTCGTAGAAGTAATGCTCTCCTTGCTAAGCAGCCTGAAGGAAACGGTTGGTCGTGACGAAGGGCAATAAACCTTAAAAGAGTGGCAACTCTTTTGGCAAAATGGGGCAAGTGAATGGATAACGCATCCCGTCGGCAATTAAAATCCGTGGCTGAATCGAAAGCGTGACGAGTTTGGCTTTCTCACCCAGTTTTTAAGTAGGAATGGAGGTACAAGATTCGGAAGGCGCGATCTCCTAACTGTGTATTCGTGCATCGATGTTAACGACACTTGTTTTCTTTGCGGAAGGAGGGATGTAATTCATTTGGAACTTTATGCAGGCTCTTAGGTCCATAGAGAGAAAATCCGGGCCAGGGGTGAAAATTATGCGGAAAAATTGGGCCTGGGATGAAACTTTTAAGACTTTGGGGTGAGAATTATACTTTCTCCATAAAAATTTCTACTTCGTGCCTCTAAAAAAGTGCAGGCTCGAAGGAATCTTCCCTTTTCCATCCCCCTCTCACCAGACGTGCAGACTCTCTCCAGACAACACTTTCAGAGAGATGCTGAGGAGAGTTGACGCCTAACTTTTGGGTTTTTTTTTGTTGCGAAGAAGGTAGAGATCGGCCGACGGAGGGGCCGGGTGGCAAGGGATTTCTTGAACTAACAATTCCCTTTGTTCCTCCTTCTCCGTTTATGAAAGGGATTCGACTTGATAGCTCCCTAAGGCGGGAGAGCGGAGGGCTGGGCTGTTGTAATGTGAAAGACGGTTCAAAACTTGTTCTCTAACGACGGCGAGGGGTTCTGTTGGTAGTCCGGTGGCGTGCTCTTGCGAGAAGAAGAAATCATATCCATCACGTGGAAAGAGGGGAACGGACTATATTATTAGTCGATAATTGATCTGGCTATTCGATATGGACGATTCCGTAGCCTACATAACGACGAAATCGATAAGCGGGTACTATGACCGTCAAGTTGTGGATAAAATCCGGCTCAATAGGTTACGGTGGGCGGGTCACTTAATCCGTATGGATGAGGTTGATCCAGCCCGGAAAGTCTATAAGGGCAATATTTATGGTCGGAAAAGAAGACGAGACAGGCCTTGCCTGAGATGGAGCGATGGCGTATGTCAAGACGTCAGACAGCTTTTAGGGTATTTCGAATTGGTGGACCTGGGCGCAAAACTCGTATGTCTGAAGTTCCTTATTAAGGCAGGCCTAAACCGGATACCGGTTGTTCCGCCATTGATGATGATGACCTCTGGAACGATTCCTGCGATAGCCTACTAAGACTTAAGTCGCCAGAAAGGTCGCACCTGGCCGGTTTTGCGGAGGATGTTGCAGCGCTTGTTACCGGATGCCCTGTTGAAAAGCACACTTGGAATATTGATGCCATGGGGAAGTGGATGGATGACAATTTCTGGTCTTGTGCTTGAAAAAACCGCCTGAAGAGAGAATCCTGACCCTGAGTCTCATATCGATCGGTGAGTTAATAATAAAGTCAAAAGCAACGGCTGAGGACTTTGGATTGACACTCGACTCGAAAATGAGTTTTTTTTCGAACAAATCAAAGGGGCAGGACAAGGCTATAGCACTGTCAGAGAAATGCTGTTGAACGCTGGCACATGGTGTCATGTTGTGTATTACGCTCGGGTTCTTCTTGTTCTGAAGGAAATAGAGTTTGGCTGGTGGAGGGACCGGCAGGGGGTTATTTGAAAGTTGGTGAAAGGAATTCCCTGATTTGAAGTGTCCCTAGGGCAGGAAGTACTATGACAAACCGTTCTAGATTAGTTCTCTGACGACGATGTGGTATTTCAGGAGTCCAATACTCTGCGAAAAAAATATATCCTTGTGAAATAAGAGGGGGGGAGGGTTTAAATTACGGTTTTTATGGTATTTCTAGAGAATTGATCTGTCTTTTCGTTACGAAATGAATTTTCCACAGCGGTTGTAATTTTTGATCCTTCATAGTTTGATTGAATCATAATATGTAGTAGTAAGTGTGCAATGCTACCAAATCTCCCATCAGGCACGTCCCTTCGTGCTCAAACGTCATGTGGTAAAGTCACGCAGGAGACGCAGATGACACTTACTCAACATAAAGTAGGTGAGAACTTAGGCAAGCGGAGCATGGACGGAATAAGTGAACCCGTTGGTATCCAGCAAGCGGCCAAAAAGAGAAAAAGCCTATTCGCCGAAAAAAGCTGAGCTGGCGAAATTTCCAGGTAAGGGGAGGACCTACAGCTCGGCCAAAGAAGAAAAAGAAGATTCTTTCGGAAATAATCATTACTTCCCAGAAAGGAGATATGTTTTACGCCGATATCCATCGGAAAGTCAACACGCCGATCCGGAATCGATAAACCTCGACGGCAGTGTGGGTCATATCAGGAGTACCCAAAAAAAGGAACCTGATGGTAGAGCTAAATAAATCCAGCGAGAATACAACGGATAGTTTTCGCGGCCAGGTGCAAAAGGTGCTAGGTGAGCAAGCTGAAGTGAAAGTTCGAAAGCAACAGATAGTAATCAACTGCAAAGACCTAGACGAGATGACTTCACGAGAGAATACCTGTGCTGCGCAAAGGGAACAATTCAACCTTAATGGTATTGAAAAAAGCGCGATAAAAAGGATGAAGAAGGCATATGGAGGTACACAGACCGCTGTTATAAGCTTCCCGGTTGAATCAGAGATTAAACTGATTACCACGGGCAAGGTAAGAATAGGTAGGGTGGTGTGCCGACTTAGTGAGCAAGTACCTATCAATGCTCGTTTTCGGTTACTTTGTGGGAGCATATACCAATGATCATGATATGTCGAGATAGTGCAGTGTGGAGAAGGAAGCTACCTTATCATCTTATCAAAAACTGCACTGAAGATCCATGAAATGCTAGAGGATTTGGTGTTGGACGCTAAAGACCGCAACTCCAAAATCATTGCCGGCGATTTCAATGCGTGCGCTTTAGAGTGGGGAAGTCGAGTGACGTACACCAGGGACCAAATCCTGCTTGAAACCGTGCGTGCCCATCTTCCGAGGCAGAGGGCTAGGCTCAATCGTCGACCTGATTTACCTCAGTATCACATTGACAAGAGGGATGGTCTGGAGGGTGAGTGAACACTATACCAACAGTGACCACCAGGCCATCTTTCTTGGCATCGCAAATGGGAGAGGCGACGGTCGAGAGAGCACCAGCATTGGATAAATAAGGATAGCTTGGTGGTCCACTGGAGCTTTCGAGGAAGAGACATTCATGGCAGCTTTAGAAATAAATGGTGGAGCCAAGAAATTTCGCTGTTGACAGCATCGTTAGCGAGGAGGCTTTGTTAAAGGACAAGAGGGAAACCAGAACATCGGCAGTCGGAGAAGGAAAACCGCGATCCTCGAAGTAGCTCTAAGAATGCTATACGGGAAAATTAGCTGAATTGCTACAAGCAGTTGTGCCTTGAGGCAAATACGAACCCGTGGGGTGTTGCTTAGGAAGGAAGAAAATCGACTTCAGCCAACGGTTCAATAGGACGTTTTCACAATCCCAGGGCTGAGCGGGGAGGAACTACGAGAGATCTGTGAAAGAAGTGTGGATTGGACGGGATTCCGAGCGAAACCCTCAAGTTGGCTACTAAAATCAGGCTCATGGTGAAAGGAATGTTTCTCGCTCAGCGGAAAATACAGAGGTTGGTTCTTCCTACTACCGGAGCTCCAAAAACCACCTGGCGCATCCTCTTCATATAGGCCTATCTGTCTTTTAGACGCTATGGGGAAGATGTTGGAGAGGGTGATATGCAACTGGCTGCTTCCGTTCGTCGAACTATTGGGTGGTTTACCGGTGCGGCAGTATGGGTTTCGCTTAGGTCGGTAGCTCGGATAATCGAGAGTTACTTCTCAGAGAGATTTCTTCTCCTATGTTGTGGCAACACGTGCTCCCCAAGTCACCGTATTGAGGCCTCTGCTGGGTAAAGGAGGCAACATTTATTGGTTTTGTGAGTTGTGACCCCAGGACGCGGAACTATATACAAGTGAAACCATTCATGCCATCAAAGCATGACCCCCAATGGTGAAATTGGACCTGGCGGAAGATAAGACGGAGGTAGTCCTTATTACCAATCGCGGGAAGAACAATCACGAAAATCGAATGATCGATGCCAAGTTGGGCAAAGGCTAGCTCATATCTAACAAGAATGATGAAGATGTGTAGTGAATATAGGATAGTATCTGGTGAGGCCGTGTATGTTTTCACCGTTGAAGGAGGGCGTATCCGGCCGAAGGAGCTGTACAGGAGATGGCAGCAACGGTGGGGTAATTCGGAAAACAGGCCGTTGGACACATACACTAATCCCGGGTATTAAGAGATGAGTTGAGTGGAAACACGGAGAATTGAACTGTCACACAACACAGTTCCTTACGTAACACGGTGGATATAGGAAGTACTTGGACTGGTTGAAACGTCAGATGAGGTTCGCGATTGAAAGAGGGAGGTTAAACGATGCCTTCAATGCGTTATCGGACCCCGTAATTTCGTGGAGGGGTGCGATAAACGCAACAGTAACTGAAATACAGGAAAAGCTACAGGAACTGGATCGAGCCTGGAAATCGCGACGGACGCGTGACTTATTTGTTGCTGGTGTAAACCAGAGCCTTCCTCGTGGAACAAAACTTCACGGTGTTTTCGTGGGTATATGGGTGGAAAAGTGGGGGTGGTTTTTGAGGGTGAGAATTCCACACACTGCTGCAACCTGGCGCAGCAGGGTCTTTTCCGCCTCCACACACAAAAAAATAAAATATATTAATATCTTATAGATAATCGCCTCCTTAAATTAATTACCTGCATAGACCCATGAAAATTGAAAATTGACCTTTTAAAGTAGTGCCCATCCTTTATTTTGTTGAAAAGGTCACAGGAAAGGACTAAATATTATGCTAAAGTAAAGCACGGATGAGTTCACAAACTTTGCTAATTACATCCCCAGGAATTTGATTTTAATAGTTACGTCTGTAGACCCCCCAGGGCTGTAATCCTCAAAGAAGCAACGAAACAATGCTTATCTTTCATTTTTGGTAACTGCAAGTCACGAACACACAAAGTTCCATCCATTACGCCCCAAAAGGCTCATTCTGGAACTTTTTCAAAAGATACAAAGTGCTAATCGTTTATTATAACTGGAGAGGTGGAGAATCCAGGTGTCAAGGTTATCCTTTGTGGGTGCATATGTGGTGCGAGCTGAGTTGGAAGTGAATTGTTGGAATTTCATATAACGAAACAAATCAACAGTTATGGAAACTTGTCTGAGCGTTTTTATGAAAATGATTCAAGGACTTCAGGGTGTCAGGAGGGGAGGAGGGTTGTAATTCTATTTATCATTTGAAGGAACCCTTCAAATACACTGTGTGGCTGGATATAATACAGGTCGCTCTTAATGACGCATTTTGATCCTTCCGGCATTCTTCCAGACTTTCTGAAATTTCTTTTATGGAAAATAATATGGGTCCTTGATATCCTTGAACTTCCTATTCTGGCAATTGCGTATGAAATTCTTGAGCTTTGAAAAAAATGCAAATAATGTTGGAGATACCACGTGCCTGATCCTTCATAAGATACGACCTGAAGAGCCTATATCAATATCAAACTTGACCTCTACTTCCTTCTGCCAACTAGCGGACGAAAACACTGGAAATCATTCCTTTTGCATGAACAATTACAGCTGCCACAAAGTACTCCTTTCCATGAGTCATGTGTGAAGGTTGATACAAGGAAAACAAGCTCGTCCTTATGGATAGTAACATGATACTAACACCCGCGAGCCTCGATATAATCACAGTCTATTAATTAATACATTTCGGGAGCTTCACACTCCACTGAGTCGCACCCTTGTATCCGCAAACTCAATGGCCTCCTGCTGAAGGTATAGCGATTAGGATTAGGTAAAATTGAAACCTAATACCAATTCCCATTAATGTTGATAACCAGAAACTACCCCGAGATAATTTATCTCAACTCCCATCTGTCGTTCATTATTTGTTGATATTGTATTATATGTGCTCCTTCGTATTGAAGGATTTCCAGGACGAGATCTGTGGCATACACTTATGTGTAGGTGTTAGGCTGATAAATCTACTCATAGCAATTTATCACGACGAGTATCTAACTCCGCTCCGGCTTTCTACTCCGGTAAGTGGGGAGGCACGGAGTCCTTGCAGAAGATACAAGTGGATTGTAAACATGTGCGCTCGAGTAGATTTCAATGGAAGGTATGGCCATGATGAGTTGTGATGGGAACGAGCCGAGCTTATCACTGAATCCTCAAGAAGCGAAATTGATTGTGCTTTAATGATGGTCTGTGTTTTACGGTGTTCGCTTGAGTAATGTGGAGCTATGAGAAATATCCTGACCCTGACACCAGGAATTTATCATTTTTCGGGAAGCACCACTCAAGTTTAGGTGCTCTTCAGTATTCTGTGGAGTGCTGGCTTGACGGTGTTGATAAAGCCATTGAGGTCGCATAAAGACGTTGTAAGTATGAAGGACTATGCGGAGGGGATGACGAAGGACATGTTTTTCTTTACAGTTTAAATGATTTCTTTCGCTCTTTATAGTGTAAGCGAGCGCTGACTTTAGTGACTACCGCTTACTTTTCATGAAGATTGAAATGGGGATGGTGGGGAATGAAGCCTTTTTAGTCCTACAGAAAATAAGGGATACAAAATGGAGACAGCCGAACAGGATTTTTTCTTCTATTGAATGACAAGCACGTAACATCGGAGCAACCAGGTACATATAAATAATGAAGTTGAGCAAAACAAAGTACATGTGAATGCCTTGCTTCCATAGACCTGACAGAAATGAACTCATCAACCATCAATCTTTTTGATGTTACTGGATTTATTGGCCTATTCCATCGCTCTGTCTGTTTTTCCATGGAAAAAGTTTGTCCACTTTGTTTAGACTTTTTGTTCACGCCCATTGCCTGTCCCATAATTTTGCATACTAATCGCGTATGTGAGCTATGAGCAGAGTTCGTAGTTTGTGTTGTCTCCTTTTTGCTCGAGACCCAAATTAAGTGCTTAAAACGTATCCCTGCCTTTGACAAAAGAATGTCCTTGGTGATAATTAGGACAAAGATAATTTGCCTTGAATAGACGATATTATATCTTATGTATTACACTAGGAATACCTACGAACTTCCGTTAAAAAGGGTCATTAGAATGTCAATTATAAAATATGGATTGGAGGCGTTAGCTATTTACGATTTATGTAAGAAGCCTGGATATAAGTGCAGCCATAACACAGTTGCCTAACTGAAGAATTACAGGAATCTCGATGAAACCACTGTAAAAGAGAACATTCGGAAGTATCAGGAAATGTGCGTGCATGAGCATGCTTATGCCCAGACCGGGTAGGTGGGACTCAAGCGTCTACCCGTGGATAAAAAATTGGCTATGGTAAGGCGGTCAAAGGGTAGTATAGGTCCCAGGGAGAAACGTGGATTGGTACCTATGATGGAGCATAAAACCTGGGAAATGCTAGCCGAACCAACACCAACAGCTCCACGTGGTGACCGCTGGGAGCTCTTTCGTAACGAAAAGCTGCAGACGGAGAAGGACGGAGGCGAGTCTCCCGCGCCTAAAAACGGGACAAATTGTACCAACTGGTCCTCCAGGTTGGGGGTGGGTAGGAGTGACAACCCTACACGGAAAACAACTTAATGCGAAGCCACAACAGGAGTCTTGGACAGAACGGATTATACAACGACGAACCCGGCAACGACAACGGATCAACGATTTGCGCATTTTCTCATGGAATGTGTGCTCCGTGTACAGAGATGAAGCTGATGAGCATCTAGCCGATACCTTGTCCCAATATAGGGCTGATGTAATAGCGTTTCAGGAGACGCTTTGGACAGGGACTGGTTTTCCTGGAGAAGAGCCACTACACCATATATTATAGTGGCCATCCAGCAAACCATGTGCTCGGAGTAGGTTTCTTAGTCAGTCAAAAAATTAAACCTCCTGTTATCGGCTTTGACAACATAAGCGAATGGCTGTGCATTCTGCGCTTGTGAGGCAAGTTTAGAAATATAAGCCTCATTAACATTCACGCCCCTACAGAGGAGACTGCAGAGTCGGAGAAGGATACCTTCTACGAGGCAGTAGAACGAACCTTCGAAGCCTGTCCCAGATATGATATCAAAATCATTCTTGGGGATTTTAACAGCCAAGTAGGGAAGGAGCCCGTATTCAGGCGATACGTTGGCCCCCATAGCATACACCAAAATACAAATGATAACGGATTGCGCATTATTCAATTAGCAGGGTCATACGAAGTGGTTGTTGGAAGTACCTGGTTTGCGCGGAAAACGGTCCACCACAAACATACGTGGGCCTCTCCAGACGGGACCACTTTCAACCAAATTGACCACGTGTTGATCGAACGCCGCAACCTCTCAGCCTTGATGAATGTTAGAACATATAGGGGGGACAATATAGACTCAGATCCCTACCTCGTTGGCATGGTGCTCCGCGCTCGAATAACAATACCACCTAGAATCCCCTCTGACAATCAGGTGAGAGTTAACACTGAAGCCATCCACAACACAGCCCTCCGCGACACCTATAAGAGGGAAATGGATGCCGCAATAACCGCAGTCAACAGAGGACCTGGGGATGAAGCATCAACAAATGATCTTCATAACCACCTGAAGAATGTTATCATGGATACGGCCACAAAGGTACCTGGCCGCAGCCGCAAAAGGAGTCAGAACGGCTGGTTTGACGATGAATGTAAGCTAGTAACGGAACGAAAGAATGCCGCATACCGAGTAATGTTGTATTCTCAAAGAACGCGGGCACGCGCAGAGACTTATCACGAACTCCGTCGAGCGGAGACGGAAAAAGGAATCCTGGGAGAACCAATAAGTCTGTGAACTAGAAAAGTACAGGGAGCAACCGCACCAGGCGCGCAAGTTTTGCCAAGTCAGCAAGATGAAGCCTTATACACCTCGATGCTCATCCTGCCGAGGCAAAGAGGGAAATCTGATTTCCGACAGAATGGACATATTAGAGAGATGGGTTGAGTACTTTGATGAGCTACTGAACAACCAGAGTATTAGGGCGATGGAGGAGAAAAACGCCGAAGTGTCAAGTGCAAAGTCACACGGGAGACACAGGTGACGCCTCCTCCAACATAAAGTAGGTGAATAAGTGAATCCCTTGGTGCCCAAGAAGCGACCAACAAGATAAAGACTTCTTCGCCAAAGAAAGGTAAGGCGGAGAAAGTTTCGGATAGTTCTTCGATTACGGCTCGAAGTTCAGAAAAAGGGGAAGAGTCTACAGCTCCTAAACCCGAAGAATGGACAAAGGTGGGTGGAAGAAAACTGCCGAAGGAGAAAAAGAAGAATCGTCCGGAAATAATCATTATTTTCAAGACAGGAGATATGTCCTCCGCCGATATCCTTCGGAAAGTCAAAGCCGATCCGGAATTGACAAACCTGGGCGGCAATGTGAGTCGTATCAGGCGGACGCAAAGAGGGGATCTGATGGTGGAGCTAAGCAAATCTAGCGAGAAGACAGTAGTTTTTGCGGTCTAGAAAAAGTAGTAGGTGAGCAAGCAGACGGGAAAGCTCGAAAGCAACAAATAGTAATCACGCGCAAAGACCTAGACGAAGTCACATCATCAGAGGATATCTGTGCTGCGCTAAGGGACTAATTCAACCTTAACGGAATAGATGAAAGTGCAATCAAAAGGATGAAGAAGGCATATGGAGGTACACAGACTGCTATTATTATTTTGCCGGTGGAATGAGGGATTGAACTGATTAGTGCGGGCAGAGTAAGAGTAGATTGGGTTGTGGGCCGACTTAGGGAGTAAGTATCTCTCAAGAGATGCTTCAGTTGCCTCGATTTCGGTCGGTTTGCAGCAGCATGTGTATAATACTAGTGAGCACCATAGGTCGAGAAAGTGCAGGAAGTGTGGAGAAGAGGAAAACATTATCAAAGTCTACACGGGAGATCCACGATGCATGTTGTGCAAAGGAAAAGAGTCGGGAAACCGGAAGTTGGACGTTCCAGGTGTGAAACGCTTTGTGTATTTCTTTTATAAAGACATTTGCAGTGTGCAGTTGTCCAATTGACATTTGTAAAGAAGGGACAAGCTTGACCTATTATAACTTCGTTAGCAACAGTGCGGTTTTCACCAAACTTGGTAGGATCACGCTCTATATTATAGCGTACATTGCTTTCGTGGTATTAGGAAGAACTTGAAGAAGGTTTTCCAGCCTATTACTAAAAATTATATTAATGTACTATTATTAACTTTATTTGAGCAGATATTAGTATGAGGGGTATTTCGGAGCCTAGGCCCCATATAGTGGCAGCCTCTCGATTTTTCTGAGAATGGGTCCGTTAAAGAAATGATCAATTACAACCATCCGCATTCCCCACGTTTCTAACAAATGCCGAACTAAGACCGGCTTCGGAAAGCATTAATCAAGACCTTTCATTTGATACCCGACATGACTAGATTTGATGAAAAAAATGTACATTTTCCCCCCTAGGGATCACAGCCCCGCTAGGGATCACAGCCCCAAAAACATTGCCGGCGATTTCAATGCATGGGCTTTAGCTTGGGGAAGTCGAGTAACTAACACCAGGGGCCAAATCTTACCGAGGGGGAACTTCGGGAGTTCTGTGTACGAATTGGGGATAATAAGACTCCGGGATTGGATGAGATTCCGAACAAAGCCCTGAAGTTGGCAGCTAAAATCAGGCCCGCGTGGCTCATAAGCACATTTGAATCGTGCATGGTGGAAGGAGTGTTTCTCGCGCAGTAGTTGGTTCTGCTACTGAAGCCCCAAAAACCCCCTGGCGGACTTTCTTTACATGGCCCTACCTCTCTTTTAGACACTATGGAGAAGATGTTAGAGGGCTTTCATTTTGGGGGGTCTAAGAAGTACGTCTGCTTGGGTCATTTGATCCTTAACCATGTTACAGCCGTGATTTCAAAATAGCTCATTATTTGCGGCCACATCGATATCTTTCTCGCGGATGGATTGCGGGAGAATGTGTGTGGTGTTGATGTTAGGTAGTGGTTTAGGTTGATTTGTATCAACTTCATTTGCGATTTGCGTTAAGCACTCTCCTCGATTCCGGGTACCTGCAGCTACTCGCAATACCGACAGTCCAGACAATTCTTCTCTTTGCACAGTGGGAAATTTTGGATCAGTTTGTCAGTCCTTGCAGATATGGTCCTCTATTCAGCATCTCCTACATTGCTTCGATGTTTTATCCGCTCTGGTACATGCCTTCGCATCTAAAACACCGTTTCAGTACCACTTGCTCCCTAAGATCACATTCAATGTTGTTGGTTTTGCCCCCTTTTTGTTCGAGAGGCAAATTAAGTGCTTAGAATGTGTCTCCTGTTTTTGTCAAAGAAATGTCCTTGGTAATAATTAGGGCGAAGATAATTTGCCTAGCATAGACGATATTATATCCTATGTGCTAGGAGCCCCAACGAACTTCAGTTAAAAGGGGTCATTAGAATATCAATTATGATAGATGGACTGAGGGCGTTACCTATTTATGGTTTTGTGGTTTTCTTACTTTACTTCTTTCACAATACAGCGTATCATTCATTTCAAAGTGGTGCTGATACTACCTGCAGTTACTATCATGACCAGTGAGGAACTGGCAAATGTGGTAATTAGTTTGTCCGTGTTTCCGCTAAAGCCACACTGTTGCGAATGGGCCAGCGCCTTCACCGATACTTTGAAGAATCGTCCCATCTGTTTGGTCAGAGACGAAGCCTTCCTGCGTTCTGTTCTCCACTCTATACGACTTGCATGGTACATCATACACATTTTTTCCGCTTAAGTATCCACTTTACTGCTCATTAAACATTGTTCAAAAAACCCTGCTCCATCTGTTTGGCATCCGATTTCGTTACCTCGGGTTCAAATCCCAATCCCACTTATTTCCGTAGTTCTTCCTCGGTAATTGAAGCTTACCTTCCGCTATCCTAGTGTTGAGGGAACAGATTGGTAATAATTTCTTTCAGAAGTCGCGGGTGATCTTCGAAGGAGGCAAGCCCCACTGCAAAGGTCTATCTTTATCTTTGCCTAACTAGACCAGCTGTTAGAAGCAGTTCCTTTTGGTTTTGCCAGTCGCCTCCTTTAAATGACTCTACGATTGTTTACGTTCTATCTGTCGACCAGAGCGAGACTGGTGGAAGGTTTATGGTTTTCCGCACTGAGGTGATTCCAGTCAACCAGCGTTGGATAGTGCCTTCCCTACGTACTTGAGGAGTGCATCAGTCCCGAGTCTGCAAGGAACTCATCTGAATTGGCTCTTACCACGAAACCTAACCGGAGGGTATGTGGTACCATGGGAACCGATATAGTTCTCTGAGTGAATATGTCCCAGAAGTATTCCTGGAGGATATGCTCATAGCTCGTTTATTTGATGTTCGCCGTCTTGTGGGAGTTTCATGGTGGTTGTGATCACATCGTGGACAGAGCTCCTTGTGGGCCCAAGCATGAAGTTGCGCTGTACAACTTCGTGGCCGTAGTATTTAGTTACACTCAGGATAAACTGGTAACGTTTGGCTTGTTAAAACGGAGCTCTGATTGTGGCGTTAGGACGACACGGAAGGCACTCACGTTAAACTGGTGCTCCGAAGTGACGAAGAGGAGAGGAGGGGGGGGGGGAACATTAAGTATCTAAGGGGAACTTTCAAGTGGTGCACCCGGAAACGCTGTTTTCATATTGAATTCTTAGTCATGATGCAGCAGGCGAATACTCCAGGGTCTAACAAGAGCAATCAGACCTGGGTCTGCATGAGACTCATTTGAAGTGGTTTCGGCCACGATGCTTGACCAGAGGGGGTGATAGTCTTCCGGGTTCATATGTCTCAGGAGAATTCATTGGAGATGTGCTTTCAGCCAGGTTATTAACTGTTTGCCCTCTTGTGAGGGTTTCATGGTGTCTGAGGTAGTGCCCACATCGCGAGCAGGGCTCCTTATAGTTTCTACCGATATAAATGTTGAGCTTGCCCTGAGTATAAACAATTACCGTTGTGCCAGTCACAGTAGGGCTCCGATTTTGGTCTGCAAATCAATCCGGGTCTAAAAAGTATCGTAGTGTTAGGCCGAAACGGCGCGTACTTACGTAAAGCCACTAGAACTTGACTGCCGACAATCGCTAGCGGTTTTCAATTACTCCTCCCTTTCCGAAAACGTAAAACCTCACCTTCGATTTGACGAATTCTTTCTCCGGGTACTCCTTATTTTCTGGAGGACTTGTCCTCCGCAAGTTCATAAACTAGCTTGGGTCGTTGGATCCTTAACCATGTTATAGCTGTGATTTCGAGATAGTTCATTATTAGCGGGCACATCGATATCTTTCTCGCAGATGGATTGCGGGATTATGTGTGTTGTTGATGTTAGGCAGTGGTTTAGGTTGATTTGTATCAGCTTCATTTACGATTTACGTTGAGTGCTCTCTTGAATTTCGGGTACCTGCAGCTGCCTGCAATACCGACGGAAATTTTGGGTCACTTCGTCAGTCCTTGCAGATATGGTCCTCTACTCAGCATCTCCTACATTGCTTCGATGGTATATGCCTTCTGGTATATGCCTTCGTATCTAAAACACTGTTTCAGTACCACCTGCTCCCTAAGATCACACATAAATCAGTTTTTTCTTCTTGTTGTTATCAACAGTTTACTAGTTTGCTAATAATGGTATTTTGTGTCCCTGCGTTGGCTCTCTATAGCGTTTTGTCTGATATGTCCGGTAAGATCGAACTGCTTTTCCAAGGACTCGCGGACCTACTCTTTCTTGGCAACCTCATAAATATCTCTCCAGACTATAGAGACTCCTGCCTGTTCGCCCTAATATCGGCTTTCGGTTCAAAGGACATCTCAAATTTTCGACGTTTTCCTAAAATATATAAGTGGTGGAGTCAAATCAGTGTTTGTGGTAGCCAAAGTATCAGGCAACACAGTAACGCTTTGGCTTACTGTAGAAGGGGTCCTCCCAGTCACATGCGTTCGTTACAGAAATTCCCTAAGGGCTGGGGTTCGGCTTTGGAATGCGACATTTAGGACATAACCCACAAGGATCTTTTAAACGATCTTCCTACGAATAGCCAATTTTAGCAGACAAGATCAGATCCAGATCCAGAGTAACCAGAATAAACGTGTGATTGATCAGAATGTCAGCTTCAGAGGATCTTAGTGACTACCGTTTATTTTTCATAAAGATTAAAACCGGGATGATGTTCACTTGACATCAAGTGAAGCCTTTTTGGTCCTACAGAAAATAAGGGATACAAAAGGGAGACAGCCGAACAGGATTTTTTCTTCTATTGAATGACAAGCACATAACATCGGTACACCACCAGGTACATGTAAATAATGAAGTGGAGGAAAATAAACTACATGTGAATGCCTTCCTTCCATAGACCTGACAGAAGTGAACTCATCAACCATCAATCTTTTTGATGTTACTGGATTTATTGGCTTATTCCGTCGCTCTGCCTGCTTTTCCAAATAAAAAGTTTGTCCACTTTGTTTAGACTTTTTGTTCACGCCCATTGCCTGTCCCATAATTTTGCATACTAATCGCGTATGTGAGCTATGAGCAGATTTCGTAGTTTGTGTTGTCTCCTTTTTGCTCGAGACCTAAATTAAGTGCTTAGAAGGTATCTTCTGCTTTTGACAAAAGAATATCCTTAGTGATAATTAGGGTAAAGATAATTTGCCTTGAATAGATGATATTATATCCTATGTGCAAACAGCACCAACGAACTTCAATTGAGTCATTAGGATGCCAATTATGAAACATGGATTGGGAGAGCTACCTAATTACGGTTTTGTGGTTTTCTTATGTAAGAAGCGTACAAAGTCTGGATGCACAGTATAGGCAGACATAATGCAAGTTCTTAGGAGAATGCTCAAAATGCAGAGATCGGAATGCTCGAACCATCGCAAAGGACAATATAAGGAGGTACGTAAGGTGTTAGTCCAAATAGAGAGAGAGGAGAGTGGCAATTTGCGGCAAATAGCTAAATGGTGACTGGATAAGGAAGGCAGGAATAAAGAGAAGGGTAATATACATGTCTTCTAGAAGAGACTTGTAAGCACATATACGGAGCTGTAAAAATCGTAGAGAGACACGCCCTTTTCAGACCAGCTTCTCGAGCGTCGGAGTTCAAGCTCTGTATTTCTACAATTGCTTAGAAAACCGTAAGCAGTTCCTCTGATCTCAGCATCTTCCCAAATCTACTTTTCGGAATCACTCTCGTTTCCAGCGCTTAGTTCTCTCGATCGCTAACCTTGGGGATTGAAATATCACATCTTCCACGAACTTCTTGGGACATGGGTTGGTTTTGTTACCATCATCAGAGCCCCGTTGTGACAAGCAAGGTGAAAGCAAGCCTTTCTTAAAGTCTCTTCAGAACTAGGAAATACGAGCTGTCAAGTTTTACAGCGCAACTACACGATTAAGACCCAAAGGACTAAGTCCGAGATATGGACGAAACCCCCATGAAATTCCCTTTGAGGGGCCAAAGGTGAATAATCGGCCCCCCCCAATACCGAAACCTGTCATACCCCCACTGCGACAATTTACTCTTTGGGGCGCCAGCTGTTTCCTACCAGAGACTCCTCTCTGAAATACACTTTTTTACCAAACACGCTAAATATCCGAGAACGTATACATCAGCCAATGCCCCTCTAACTCGACTCCACTTGGCGCAGTTAAATACGTTTTTGACATCCAGTGCCAGCACTGCACTGCAGCTACCAGGAGCCAGCTAGTCATGGCGCTTGTTGCATACACCTTAGAGTGGACGCATCGAGATCCATATTGACTCTTCGATCAGCCATTGCCGATTTCGGCAGTCGGCTATAGACGACTCTCTCCATCATCTTCCCAATGAATCCAACACTGCCTAAGAAATATTCCTTCTTATAGACACGCCTTGAAAGTGTGAGCGGAAGGGTCGGGCCTAGTCTTTACTGCCAGCTTTACAGCTCGGTTAGGGATGGCAACCTAACCTTATTGTTGCCGACACCACATATTTCCTACAGTTCCTCCTCGGTAGGAGTTTTAGAATGCAGAACAGTGAGAGAACAGAGTTGCCACAATTTCTGTCAGAAGGCCCGGACAGGACGCCTGGGATGAGCTTTTCAGCCATAAAGAATATGGTCCTGTAAGTCACATTTTAAGGGCTTATATCGGCATCTTCGCCAAACTGTTTTGAAAAAATAATCGGCGTAAGAGGGAAAATAATCGGCGTAAGAGGGAAGAAGATTGGATAGGGAGAGTACTAAAAACTTGATCATGCGTTAAGTTACCTACTATGCGACTCCAGCTAATTTATACTAAAGTTACTTTGAAAACGTCGAATGATGGCTTCACGGAAATCAAACTTTGGTTTTGACGAACCGAGATGGAGAGGTTGGGGTTGGAAATTCAGAGATCGAGAGTGCAGTCCAAGGAGTTTTTAGTGGTATTGAATTGCAGGGCGTTACGGTAGATAGGTAGGTATCAGTAGTCGTTCCGAGGAGCAGAATTAGCGCTGTGGTGTGCCGTTTTGATACCACAAACTTTAAGTCCATGACTACTGTGATAAAAGCAAGGAGCCAGGGTCCAGCCGGCTTAGATATTCACAGCCAGCCAGTAGCATTCATAAAGGAAAGTAGCTCTCTCACCCTGCAGCTGGAGATCTCGCCGAGGTTCTCAAGGAATGGTTTACCAATTGTTCGTAGCTTCGACATTTGGGGCTGGCCAGTCCTATAGTCTGCGCAATGCCCTCTATGTTCCTATGACCTGCAACCTAGAGGAGCGTGGCTTCTAGACTGTTCAGTGCCTTTCTGCACTGTACCACTAGCCTCGGGGATGTCGCAGCTAAATATAAGGCCTGAATGACCGCTTGGCTGTCGGTCAGAACGGTTGCGTTACACTTGCATCTCGCATCCCATGTCCCAGTTATCGATAGGCTACATTGGCGAAACCTGGGTGACCGTACGTCTTGGATACACACAGTGTATTCGAAAAAACTCCCGCACCGACTCCACAGACCATCTTGATCCACCGGTGAACAATATTGTGTCATAACCTTGAAATACGGTGGTGGTCTTCCACTCTGTCCTGCTTTGAAAGTCGCCAGAAAAGTTTCTCGTGAAGTTCGGCTTGCATGTGGCTTGCCCAGAGTTTCCCAAATACTTCTCCTAGAATGTTACTATGGCCGTAGGGCTTCGATGCCCAGCATCCGGGCTCACTTAGTTTGACAGCACTGCACTCTACAACGTATTTAATGTGGAGATGTGGAAGGAAGTGCAAGAGTACATTGAGAGCATCTTCTAGGCAGGGCTGCAGAGCCCCGGTAGCACCTGTGTGCATGGTTCCTTGAATCCTATTAAGTTTCGTTCTATTGTGCTTTTTGTTTACAACCTGCCACCATAAATAGAGTCGTACTTTAGGATGGGACAGCTGTGTACATCCAGAAAACCATCTTCGGCCGAAGATCCCATTTCCTTGCGAAAGTTCTCTTGCAGGCATGGAAGGCTATGCATTCAGTTCTATGTTCAATCTCCAATCTAGCTTTGGATGCAAGATTACACCCAGATACTTCAGATTGCAGGGACGAACCAATCTTTCTTCATTCAGTCACGGGAGCTGGGGAAAAGGCAGACCGAAACAACGGTGGCCTGATACCCTGGATGGGGATTAATAGAGCCAAATGGCGAAACCGATCATGACGAGCCGACCTCGCTTGTAAACGAGGGAAAAGTTGATAAAAAAAGGAGACCAATAACATCAATATGTCACCATGCGTCACGCCACCTTTACCCCGCTCCCCTCAAATATCGGCAAAAATTTCGTTCATTACTATTAACCAGAGACCCGGACAGATCGTACCACCCTGGGGTGTTCCTCTGCTCACAGCTTTGGCGAATTGTCTAGTTCCCAGATCCGACTAGATTATCCTGGTTCTTAGCGAGAATATTATCCAATGCGTAAGATACCCCTCCAATCCAATACTGAACTGATCTTCGGCAATCAGATGCGACCGACCAGTCTCCTGGGGATCGCGTCTTAGGGGCGACTTTGAGCCTTACACCCTCCCAGGCGTCGTTGACCTTAGCAATGCACGAACCGAGAAGATCTATGGAGAATTGTTCGTCGCATGCTATAGTTAGGAACTCATGGAACACCCGAAAGGAATCGAAATAGGGGATGAATCCCATGTGTTCGCCTTTGTTGTTTAGAAGATGCACGAAGATCATCTCCAACAGTCTGGCTTCAACACTGATTCACACCTCCGGTACCGGAGGTAGGGTAGTTGCCATTGGCCAGCGCCACACGTAATTAACTCCTGGCCACGTCGTTGAAGAGCTTCGCAGTTCATCGTTCGTTGGTTATCTGTTTGCGGAGGTTGTTCATCGTCCGAGCCCTTGCACACATCGCTGGTCCGCTTGTTTTTTTGTTCTGCCTCGTCTTTAAATCGATTGCGTTTGAAAGCGGTAGGCATCGCCTTCTGCAGTCACTGTTATATTCTTCAACAATCGCCTAGTATTTAAAGAGGTCCTCTAAATTCCGCTCGTCAACAGTGCCGACCTCCTTCTTCTCCGAATATGTATGACCTTCTGGCACTGATTCTTGAGCAGGATTCTAGAGGACCTCCGCTTCTTAGTTTCCGGGGGCCGACATTTTTGTTATCCCTTGCTTTTGAACGGTCTTGAGTTAGGAGTACAATGCCTGGTATTCGCAGCACCGAGTTCGATGATTGTGGATTCCAAGATGTACACCATAAGTCCCTCTGCCGCTCCGCTTCGAGAGGTCTCTGCGGTTGGTACTACGGCTGGGACCGGCTGTACTGCCCTCATCGACTACTGTCTCCTGGCTAGATCCCAGTCGCTCGTCCTGCGATGATGCGCTTGGCGTCATAACCTCGGCTTCTATAGTCTATTTTTTGTGTTTTTTATTTGAGTTCTTGTCGTGGTCTCACGACTATTCCGAGAAAAATGTCCACCTTGACTAGCTGGGCCACCAGGGTTAGGGTCTTATTTTATATACTAGGCTCTCCATTGGCCACGCAGCCCCCGGCATATGCTATTCCATCTTGGCTTGGGATCCTGTTAGCACCTTCTCCAGTGCAGATAGGATGATCCCTGGGCTTTTGCTTCGGATTATTCCCTGCCAGATCCGCTTGCCCAAAAACACATGAACAACAGGCAAGCAGATCCGCGTCAATTAGATGAGCCTACTTTAGCTCGGCCCTACACACTCTTGGCTTGTCCGAAGACAGTTTCCAGTGGATCCTATACTGTATCTACGCATATATAAAGGAAGTTTTTGAAAATCTTTAGTAATCAATATATTTTTCTGATCTAAGTCCGCTCATCTCCACTAAGGAAAAGGAAATGCCTACGGAGACCTCTCCTTTCCCACTCCAATCGTACAATTTTGATTCAACCATCCAACAATCTCAAATATCAGACATCAGGCGTAGTTCTAGCCATTACTTGTTAAAGTTTCCGTCGCCACAATGTCAGCCTCTCCGATTTCAATCAGACTCGTGGAGAAGGACATTCGTCCTTTCCCGACACGGCGTAATATTTCGTCGATAAACTAGAACAGGAAATTTATCACCGCCTGTTATCTCGGCCAATTTCATGTACGAATAATTTGCTACTCTTTGAATAACATGTATTTTCCTTAAATCAATAAGGATACACGATATGACTTCAGATACGATATCAATCGTAGATTTCAATCAAACTTTTCCCCTATTTGCTTATCGCGTTGGCTGCCCTCGGCTCCAGGTTATCTATAAAAGTTCCATAAAATCGACGAGATGTGGTTCGCTTCAATTTCATGCTTGGTATGTCACTCATGAATCCAGGGACCAACATTTTCCCGATGAAAACATGTTCCCTGGTTGTAAGGATTAATAATTTTCAGTTGGGGTTAAAATGGATTGGAATGTTCCAATATGAATCCCTTTCGGAGGGAACACCTCTAAGGCCTGCGGGTTGCGGTCCTCATTAACTGATAATTCCCAATTTAACTTGCCGATTATCGTTTCATAGATTATTATTAACTTCCTTTCGGAATCTGCGGGATCGCATGTGTTAAGTCCTTTGAGCTCTTTAAGTTACTCAACAGGACAAAAATGTAATTTCGTCGACCCTCCTCGGTAGACTCTGAGAAAATCCAAGAGCCAGTTTGTGAATGGGATGTGGATGGCAAATGTTTAAGTCAATTAATCACTTGCACCCCCTTGTAACAATTTGTCGGTAGCAACCCTTATCTGGGTGTTAATTGAATTAATTAAATTATTGTAATTTGCATGACAAGTTGGTGTTTTAAGGGTGCACCTAAGGAAGCTTATTGTTCTGTCGCTATCACTGGAATTTGTAGAAGTTTGTATAGTTGTGGGTAGAATGTAATTTCTGATATCATTAGCATTACTGGGTAAATACGTATCATACACGTGTATCAAATAATTGTTGGAGGAAGATTAAAGAAAAGGAGACAAGAGGTTTTGGGAACGAAGCATAAACCAATTTTGACTATTGGAAAAAAGCATCTTTCACTCTCGATCGACCCAGTTGGCAACCCAACTACTGGTGGAGCAACGAAGTTTACGACCCGCATGTTCCCGGCAAGGAGACTTTGCCAGAGGCTCAGGGAAAAGCCCGGTGGCGACCGTCGAGCGGAGACACAGAGGCAACTGCGTGGGCACCTAAAAGAAGCCATTCAGAGGAGCAACAACGATGCGGACCATGCTGACATAAAACCTTGGGGCGGGGCCTACAGATTGGTAATGAAAAGGCTGCGGGGATTACCCCAGGTGACCTGTCCGCCCCTCCTGAAGTAGATTTTTACCACTCAGTTCCCCCACCACGAAAATAGGTAAAGGCAAACGGTGGTCCAGCTAAATGATGGTATAATACCTCCCGTAACTGCGGAGGAGCTGCGGGAAAAATGTGGTAGGATCGGTGAAAATAAGGCCTCAGGTTTGGATGGCACCCCCAACCGAGCTTTGAAACTGGTAGTGAAGACTAGGCCCGACCTTAACGCCAACACCTTTGAGGCGTGTCTTGAAGAACGAGTATTCCTTGCCCAGTGGAAAAAAACAAAAGTTCGTGTTGTTTCTGAAACCTGGCAAGCTACCTGGAAACCCTGCATCGTCCTGTCTGTCAGCCGGATACAATGGGGAAGATGATAGAGAGAGTTGTCGAAGAGGGTCGTTGAAGCCAACAATGGTTTTCAGGAACGCCAGTTTGGTTTCCTACGTGCCCATTCTACGGTGGATGTAATTAGCATTGTATGATAGTAAACCTGGCAGAAGGCGCACTGATTTCTGGCGGCTGATGTGCCGTGTTGGGACTGGATGTCAAAAACGCATTCAACTCGGCCAATTGGAATAGAATTAAAGAGGCGTTGGCTGATATAGGTGCACCCCGAATTTGGTGGAAAACTACCCCTCAGAGAGGATTCTCTGGTACGGGGCGGATGAGGACCTCAAAGAGTACATTGTCACTGCCGAGGGAACCACGATTGTCGGCTTTGCTGATTACTTAGCTGTGGTTGTTACAGCAAAACACCCAGAAGATGTGGAAGTCTATGCGACGGAAACAGTAAGAGCGGTAAAGTCCTGGCTAGAAAAAACCGGGCTGATCTTGGCGAACGTGAAAACAGAAGCGGTCTTAATAACGAACCGCAGGAAAAATAACGCTGTAAAAGTGGAAGTCGGTGGATATACGGTCGTATCAAAGCCGGGTATCAAACACTTGGGGGTGATAATTGACACCAAATTGAGCGTTCGAGAACAGCTAGAATATGCATGCCAAAAGACGCCCAGTGCCACCGCGGCTCTTACAAAAATTTTTGCCGAATTTTGGTGGATGAAATACTGTCGGAGGTTGTTTCTAGTCGGAGTGGTGCGTTCCATCTTGCTTTACTCGTCAACTGTGTGGGCAGAGGCGCTTGCAAACTCTTAGAGATGGAAGCAGGTGAACTCGGTTAACCCGAGGCTTTAAGGGTTTGCAGTGCCTTTGGAACCACATCAGATGAGGAAGTATTGGTGGTGGTAGGCATGGTCCCTGTCGGCATTCTGGCGAAAGAAATGAGTGTGCTGTACCATGCAAGATGTATGGAGAGGGATACTGAGCGCAGAAATGCGGCAAGGTCAGAGTCGCATGATTTCTAGCAACGCAGATGAGACGAGTCTACGAAGGGTGGACGTATAGGCTCATTCCCAACATTAGGGTGTGGCTTGAGCGGAAACATGGGGATACCAATTACCCATTTCCTCGCGGGGCATGGTGGTTGTTAGAGGCAGTATCTGCACCGCTTTGGGTTGAATGATTCTCCGAATTGTTCTAGATGCGGTGGTATACCGGAGGATGCAGAGCATGCGATGTTTTAATGCCCAAGATTTGCAATGTAGAGGAGGAGCCTAAACCAAATGTAGGCTAAGCGTGAACCCGGAGAAGTTAGTTGCGGGGATGCTGAGGTCTGAGGAGGACTGGCTTATGCTTTACTCCGCAATTGCGCAAATACAAGAGGAGTTGCTGAAGGAGCAAAGAAGGAGGAAAGCCGAAAGAAGGAACCGGACGAGTACCTAAGGATAAACCTACCCCGCGAAGTAATACCTAAATGGTAGCCCCGCGGGGTTGGGGTTGAAGAGATCGGAAGTGATTTTTAGTGGATGCGAATCCCACACGCGCCCGCTATAGCTCCCGCGTTTGTGCGGTGGAGCCGAGGAGGGCGTGTCTCTCTAAGATTTCTCCGTGTGCGAACAAGAACAAAAAAAACTATAACAAGGCACTACTTGCAATACCCTCAAATCATCTGGATCTGCGTCTGATAGATAGATAGGAGATAATAAGAAAATTACGTGAACAAAAGTTTCGGCTCCCTACTTTTGGCGCAGTGCAGAGATTGATTGACTACTCCTCTGTATTTGATCTTTGACAAATCACTCTCAATGGGAGTTTTCTATTCTTTATGGAAATCTTTTCATCTCATGCCTGTCTATAAGAGTGGTGACAAATGAGCAGTTGAAAATCACTCAGGTGTTTCTATCTTGTCAGGTCGATCTCCGCTAATCTCATTATTCTAGTTTCTAACGTCTTCTGCGAATTAGGAAAGGAAACAGTCTATACTTCAGTAAAGCTTTGAACCGGTGCGATCATCATGTTCTACTGGATAAATTACGTTATTTTGGAATATCGGATTCTTTACTCAATTTGCTTCAGTCCTACCTTCTGCATCGAATACAGTTTGTTGTTTCAAGGACATCCATCCAAGAGAGTTTTCGTTTCCTTTGGAGTACTCCAAGGCAGTCATATAGATCTTCTTCTATTTAACAATTTCATTTCTTATTTATGTCGTTCATTGTCAGCACAGGGATCCATTCTAGGGCCGGACCTCTACGATAGTCTGCTAAGACTCGACATGGTTGGTTATGCAGATGACGTTGCGCCACTTGTTACCGGACATACTGTTGAACAGTGGCTAAGCCAACTTGGCATATTGATGCGACGGGTAAGCGGATGGCTGCTCATAGTTTCAGCCTTTCGCTGGTAAAAAACTGAAATAGTCACCTTGACCTGAAAGAGAATTCCGAGCTGGCTGTAAAGTCAAAACCGGAGGCTAAATAATTTTCGCTCTCAAAAATTGTTTTTCGATGTCATGGCCACCGCGATTCGCACTTGCATGCGCCGGACGCGCTGAAATCAAAGGGATGTTTCAGCGAGGAACCAGACGCACGGCGCCCTAAACTCAGTTGGACATGTCAAAACCAAACCTGGTTGCGTTTTCTTGTTGGACGAGGGCTTTAGTCGAGCCTAGGGGACCCATTTGACCGTGACTGCAGCGGTTTACGAGGAGCGTTCGTCCTAACTAGGACATGCGTACAGGATTAGAAATTCCTGGGTATGTCAGCCACGGTATTCGCGTGGTCGGCAGGTGGTGGTATTGCGTCTTTGAGAAGACGCAACAGACCGGTAGCATTGAATGTCGAGAACAGGGTCGCTGAACTTGGCACAAATTCTTCTCGATTGGCTGTCCAGAGACCGAGTAAAACGAGTGCAGGACCTTCAACCAAGAAGGGTCGTCTTGGGCCGTTATTGCAGCCTTTAACCTCTTGTGCCACCTTTCAAGCATCCCTTGGACGGCGGGTAGTACGCGGATGTCCGGTGGCGTTTGAAGCCGAGGAGTTTGCCCAACTCTGGGAAAAAAGAGGACTCAAACTGCATTCGGTCGGTGATTATAATTGCCGGCATACAAAATTGAGCAGTAATGTCTTTCAGGGATGTCGCCTCAGGCCAGCGCATGAACCTATTGGTGATTGTGAGACAATACCGGCAAAAGTGAGTGGCTTGTGGTCCGTGGCCAATGTGAACGGCCTGCATTCAAGGGAATACCGGAAGTAATAAATTGCGAGGAACGCGGCGAGTAACTCACGATCATAGGTGCTGTAGTCCCGTTGAGTGGGACTAAGCTGTTTGGAGAAGAAGCTCAACGGCTGCCAGATTTGATTCACTTTTTGGTGATGGGCAGAACCTATGGCAATGTCTGAGGCATCGATGAATACGGCTAGGGGTTCATCTTGCCGAGGGATTGCCAGAAGCGTAGCATCCACGAACTGTTGTTTGGTGGTCTCAAATGCCTGGACAGTCTCACATAATCATACGGGAGTCTTTGGTTTTCAGTCCAGACAAGAAGGCGTTGAGGATCGATTTATAATGATAGAAATTTAACATGCCCAGAGAGTGGGGAAAATCGTAGATGAGTGGGATGGGGTAATAGTCTGGAATCATCTGTTGATGTGTTGATGTATTTTCGAGGAAGTGCGCGAATACGTGTGTCGGCAACGCCTTCAAAAACGATGGAAAGAGTGCTGGGTGAGCTGGATGAAATTTTTTCTGATGACCTCAGGGAAGTTATGGGGTCAGTGGAGGACCTAATAGCAATCCATAGTAGCACAGGAAATCCGCGCCTGAGATGGGTATGCAGGTTTCCGCGATAATGGAGCTCCAAGAAAACGTTCGTCGAAGTCTTAAACTCAAGTCTACTTGCCAGTGGCCATACTTGCGAATCGACGAAGAATTTTCTGTCGCGAGTTTCAATAACTGCGGTACTAAATTATGATGCCGGAATTCGGGAACAACCGAAACTTCAGCGCCTGTATCGACCAGATAGTTGCGTCGGCTCAAAGGGTCAGAGATTGTGAGGTATCGTGATACTGCATTTCGGGTAGTAGTCGTCAGAACTCCCTTTACGTCTGATTTAGTTGGTGAGAAAGTGAAAGGATTTATACTTTGTTTAATCTTTTCAGCGAACCAACGATGGTCCTAGCATGCCCCGGTACTTGCTGAAGGTCCCGAAGACCTTCTTATCGACTGCCCGTTTCGGGAGGCGGATCTTGACCTTGTTCTAGTCCTACTCCCCGAACGTAAAGCTTCGATGCCTGGCTTGAGTTCACGCGAGACACCAACCATGGGGCGAACGTAGACCTCATGAACTTTGATGCAATGACGGGTAACGTATCCAGAGACCCCGAATCCGCACATACCAGGATGGCCTGCGTGCTCACCTGAAGCCTCTGCACTCACAAAGGCTGTAGTAGCTCGGTTCTGCCTTTGTCATCAATCAACTGCTTTATTTCACGCAGCAGTTGGCTTGGTACACGGTCACCTAGCGTTAGCTCTGTCAGTAAGTGGTTAAGTTTGGCTGTTTCACTTAGTGAGAGGCGTTTTTTGAGCTGTCTTTTTAGTTGCCTATAAGAGCTGACCTCAAGGACGTCGGAGGCAAGCTCAACTGTCTCCTCGTCCAGTCCGACCAGCGCGTAAGTGAAACGAACGGCATCTGTTGTGACGTCAGCCAAAACGAATTGGGTCAAAAGCTGAAGGAACCATGCTACCGGGCTTCTACCCAAAAACGGTGGCACTCCTTTGGCCACACCCAAGAGGACAAACACGCAAATGGAACAAGCGGAGTTCAAGACAGAAAGAAGCGGAAGAACGGAAGAGAAGGAAAACGGAAAACAGTCTTATAAGATTTGTTAAAGAGAAAGTGGTAGCGCCAACTTTTGTCGCCTTTTCAGTTTTGAAAAAAAAAGAACATACGATTCTTACCCAACTGCTGTGTTGGGTATTTTGTCTATTCAGTTGCTTTGGTTTCGGCTTTATGAGCCATTCTTTTGCTTTCTCTTCTTCCTGTTGCTTCGCGGAGGTGAAGCAAAAGACAAAGGTTAATTGAGGCTGAAGTTGGTTGGAGATTTTGTAGAAATACGACTGCGGAAGTCTTGCTTATCCGCAAGTTCCTTGTATTCTCGGGCGATTTTGAGGATTGACGAAGAGAAACCATTTGCCAACGGTGGCTCTACTAAATTTATGGATGAGATGGAGGCTGTTGTTGCGCCTGTAACCGTGACAGGGTGTTGCCTGTGAAGAACGTCAATGTACGCTTAGCGAGTGGCAACTCTCTATGTGAAATGAGCCAAGAGGCAGACGGACTTTGGAGCTCATCCACAATTTGAATTCATGGCAGAACCAAAAGCATAGTGAGATTGGCTACTTCCCTTTCCAACTTTTAACTGGGCATGGAGGTTTTCAGTCTTACCCGTGTAGGATTGGGAAGGCACGATCTCTTCATAGAGTGGTGGGCAACGCCAAACACATGAAAGCTGGGACGGCTTTATTCAGCAGCCTTATGCATACACAGAGAAGCACTCTCCAGACAACATTGTCAGAAAGATGCTGAGGAGTACTGGCAGATGGAGTCGTGTTGGGTATTAAGTTAGGAGCTCTTCTTATTGCGAAGAAGATTGAGTTCGACCGGCGGAGGCAGGGGGTCCCTGAACCAATTGCTTCCTTCCCCCTCCCGTTGGTGAAGGGAATTCCATTACCTGAAGGCCCCTACAGCTGGGAGAGCGGGAAGGCTAGTCCAAAGTGCTAAACGGTTCGTAGCAGGTTTTCTGGTGACAGGGAAGTGTTTAGTTGATAGTCCTACGGCATTCTATTGCAGGAGTCTAACCTTCTATGCCTAACGCATTCACCTACTGGAACTGGGAGACGCCTGGTACAAGAGCTCACGGCTACATCGGGTTTTACGCTATTCAGCTCTCGGAACACTAGTCACACCTCCGCATTGGGTTTTGATTACCGCTTGGCTTTAGGTTTGAATTCTGGTTTCCTATACGATCTTCTTTGTGAAGTTCCTTCTCGAAAAAAGGGAGGTAATCGTCGATGTACGACTTCCTTTTGAGTGGATGAGAGGTTTTATTGGTTTACTTTTTCATTTCATCTTAATCATTTCCTATGTGTCCCAACCAAAAAGGCTCTAGGACAACTAGCTTCCGAAGTTCTGCCGGATTAACTGCTTCAATGCTCTGCTTTAAAAATCATATATGATTTCATATCCACGATCCCAATGTATCCTATTTCCTATTTTAAATTGCTGACCTATTAATATATTTTGCGTTATTCTTGCGGGAAGGCTCTGATTGCTTAAAGTCTCTGAAAGGATCATGTGGAGTGAGCTTTCAGGATTCAATAACTGTTGATTTTCAGCAACAGATTGACTTCAATAAGAAGTCCTGATAGGCGATAACATATTTCTCAACACTTGCCACTGTTGACCTTCCTTCAACGGGGACAGGAGCAAGTAGTGGTTCAGTTACAACCCCTCCAGTTGTTGCTAAAGTCAATTCTTGTGTTTGTGATCTACGTCGTATAACAGGAGCACTCTCTTTCCTTCTGTAAATGAGAAATGTAAGAATTGATTCGAGTAGAATTCGATGCGAATGATTCTTCCATAGCTTTTAGAGGTGTTTTGGGGAAAATAAGGAGCATTTAATGTTCTTTGTTTTATGACCAGTCACCATTTCGAGACCAGCTGGGCTTCCTTCAGAAATCGAACGAGATGTGCAGTGCCTGCTCGAGAACTTTATTTTTGATATTCTTTTCTAAAACAGGGAAATCGAATTAGAAGAACAAATGCCTGTTCCAAGAATTTGTCCTTACGAGGTATCATAAATCTAAGTAAGGAAGCATCTGGGAATTTTCGCGCATTAGCACTTGTTATTTTATTGTTTCAGTTCATTTGCATGGGAAAGCCAACGCTCCGTAGTCCTTCCAATTATTATTTTCATTGCGTAGGTATCTAATATATAAGTTAACTAGAATGGATTCATTTTGGGAAAAAAGTATATTTAATCAGAAGGGTTGAGCCTTGGGTCATCAGGTGCTTCGAAATATGACCGGTTGCAACCTTTCACTTTTGTGCAGGCAAGTTACAGGTCGTTTAATTCTTCCCCTGTTAAGTGCGATTGTCCTAATATGGTAAGTTATTGAACTTTACCTGATGTGATTGTCCTTGATAAGAACAGGATGTTGGCGTTGTAGAAGCGATTGCTTCTAATTCATTTAGACGCAGTGTTAGGGGTTAGTTAGTTCCGGTTCCTCATGACGAGGGCAGAGTACATCGGTTTAGGCTATAAGTTAGGATTTCTGAAATTAAATGGCCGAAAAGTTGATTAAGTAATAGAATTCCATTTGAGATTTCTTCTACTTGTTAAGATCGGTTTACTGTCTGTCTGCCTGTCGGTCTGTCACACGAGGTTTTCTTGCAACGCTTATACAGATCGACACCAAACTCGGTTGGTAAGTGAGAACTGTCAACGCTCACGCATTTAGTGAGTTACATCATCCTAGGGAGGGGGATCCCCATACACACAAAATGGGGGTGTACAATTTTTTTTACCAAATATGGTAATGTAAGGTATCAAATGAAATGTCTCGATTAGTATTTTTAAAAACCCAGTTTTGGGCATTTAATTCACAAGGCTGGAGGTTTTGGGCTGGAAGAAGGTCATTTTTCCACGGGTTCATTCTCAGAACCTACCCAACTGAAGAATCTGAAAATAGTCAGTAAATTGCCACTTTGCCACTGATATCTGTTCAAATAAAGTTAATAATAGTACATTACTATAATTTTTAGTAATTGACGGCAGAACCCCCCTTAAGTTCATCCTAGAATCATGAAATTGCATTACCGTAATATAGGCTATAATATGCAGCTTGATCTACCAAGTTTGGTGAAAATCGCGCTATTACTAACAAGATTATAATAGGTCAAAGTTGTTGCTTTAGTGTTGCAGTAATTGCTCGTACCTATCGATGTCAATCAAGTGGATCAATTTAAATTTTCCATCTTGAATTTTAGTTTATTCGGTATGGAATGAAATAAGTTGAGAGCCAGATTAGTCAGTCAAGAATTTGGATTCTACCGTAGACGTTATGTATGAGAGACCTGGAGTAAATTGTTAATTTTTGGTAGTACCCTTGTGAACAGCTTTACCAGACTCGGTTAGTATAGTGGAATTTTGATTTTCCTTCACTTTTCCCTGTCTGTATCGGAGGTTAGTTTGGATCCTTTCCTTTTATTAATTTTGACATAGTTTATATCTCCTGTGCTGTAGTTTTTTGCAGGTTGTCTTTTCTTATGGTGGCTTCTTAGGCCTGTTTGTTGTTTTTGTTTTGGTTTTTCAATGTTGGAAAGCCTCACGCTCTTCGGGATCAATATTAGGGACTCGGCCTGTGATTGGATGGATTGAGAAGTTGTACTCATTGACTGCACGTTGTAATAATTCTTCAAAAGAACGTGACGCACCGTCTCGTTTTAAGCACCTTATAATTTTGATAAGGGTGGTATGCCAGCCCTCAACTTGTCCGTTCACTCCGCTCTTGTATGGGGGAGTTTTATAAATTCTAATGTTTAGTTTACCCTCCGACAAGGATGTTACAGAGGTCGACCTGAGTCTCATTGTCAATGGTTACGTTCTCGGGAACCCAGAAGTAAAATAGGATGTTTTGTAGAGGTTATCTAATATCTTCTATGGTTTTCGAAGCTACTGGTTTTGCTTTCGCGAACTTCGTAAACTTTTCAACTGCTGTAGGAATTCGATGTCCCTTTATACAGAAGTGATCTATATGTACTGTGTGACCAGAATAAGAAGGGATAAGAGTAGAGTTCAAAAGGGGTTTATTAATGTGTTTAACATATTTGTTCACCTTGCAGTTAGTACACCTTTTGACGATAGCTTTTATTTCGCTGGATATTTCCGGACTGACTGACTAGGCTGACCCTGACCAATGTGCGAGGCCAGATAAAAGCAGCAGAATCACTCTCAAGACAATTCGACATCAACAACGGTCTATGACAAGGGGATGCCCTATCATGCGTCCTCTTTAACCTGGCCCTCCAGAAAGTGATCCGTGATGCTGAGGTAAATGCAAGAGGTACGATCCTCTTTAAGTACACCCAACTACTGTCCTATGCTGACGATATCGATATCATGGGAAGAACCACCCGAGACGTACAAACTGCCTTGATCCAGATCGAACAGGCGGCGCGAGATCTTGGGCTGCACATCAATGAAGGCAAGATAAAATATATGGGTCAGCACCGAAAACGAACCAACCAACAACATCAAACCGCACTGGTCAAACAGGAAGAATAAGGATAGGAGAATACAACTTTGAGACCGTTGAACATTTTTTCTCCACTCTAGGGTCACAACCGATAACAGCTACAATGGTGAAATCCGCGCACGATTGTTGTCAGCCAACAGAGCCTATTTCAGCTTACAAAAACCTCTCACCATAGGGTCAAAGCTCTTACTGTACAAGACTATGATCTTGCCAGTCCTCATGTATTCCTCGGAAACTTGGGTTCTTAGCAAGAAAAATTGCGAACTCTTGGCCGCGTTCGAGAGAAGAATCCTCCGAGGAATTTTTGGCCCCCTACATGAGGTTGGACGATTCCATAGCCTACATAATGACGAAATCTATGACCGATACCATGATCGTCAGGTTGCGGATAAAATCCGGCTTATTAGGTTACGGTGGGCGGGTCACCTAATCCACATAATCCAGCCGGGAAAGTCTATAAGGGCAATATCTATGGTCGAAAAAGAGGACGAGACCCTGCCTGAGATAGAACGATGGCGCAGGTCAGGATGCCAGACAGCTTTTAGGGATATCGAATTGGCGGACTTCGGCGCAAAACCGGGATGTCTGGAGTTCCTTATTAAGGCAGGCCTAGACCGGATACCGATTGTTGCGCAGTTGATGATGATGCTAGATTCATTATCAGTTGGATAGCAGCGAATTGTCGCTGTTCGTTAGTTTCGGCCGAAGCGAGAGTTCGATCAAGTTTATGAAGGTCAACTTGTTGCCTTGCAGAACTTGAGGGACTGCAGCTCTTGGAAGAGTATTCCTAGCTGCTTGAGCGAAAGAAACGTTTGGCTGGGCCAAGTTTTGCAAAGGTCTAAGAAAATTAGTCCTGCCTCCTTGAGAGTAAGATACACCTGGTTGGGCCAAGCTTTGTGACATCTGAGTCCATTTCGCTCTCATTGCATCAGCATTCTTTTTTGTTCTGCCAGCTTCCTTTCTGAAAACTACGAGTATGTCCATGCCGGACATTCGCCGTAGTTGGCGGGGACATCCGGTTAGGCCGCAATCGCAACAGGTTGGTGTGTCTGCAATGGGCCTTGGGCATTCCCCTCACACAGGGGTTTTTGTGCACTTCACGAACCTCTGCACTACGGAGCAATTGAGGGCGATGTGTCCGAAGTTTTGGTAGTGTAGAACTGCACTTCCTGGACAGGCTTGACTTTCTCAGGCGAAATTTTTTCGTGGAGTATATACTTCGCCTTGAATGCTTCATTGAGTTGTTGAAAGATCTCGGAGCGTTGGGTTCGACACGCTTTTCACCTTCAAATGCGGGTACTCTTCATTGAGCTCTTGCATAATGTCGGTAGGGTCTGTCTCTCTGTGGAGCCCGCGGATTCCAAGGACTGAGCCCTTAAGCCTGTTGGGGTGGTAGTTGTGGCGTGAAGTCCCTTTTCTTTAATAAGATTAAAGACCGTCGCATGATCTTCGATTCTCTGCGCAAAGATGAGGGTCTTGTCGGCCCTTGTATTCTTTAGGGTTGCTTTCAGCTCATTTTCTTTCAAAATTTGGTGGAGGTGAGGTACATTAATTTTGTACCCAGTGATCGGAAGAATTTTTTTCTTTTTGGGCGGGTCGTTGGGGATAGGATGCCAGTGAGTTTGCTGGAGAAGCACTTATACGATTAACACTGACCTTATCTTTTTGCGTTCTTCTCTTCTTCCGCTGTACGAAGTTGAATTCGTCGCCTTCCCCTTCTTCGATCAATACTTCAAGGCACATCTCTCCTCCATCTTACGGTTGTTGTTATTTTTGTTGCTGGTCCTGTTGTTGTTGATGCCGACGTTGTTGTTGCTGTTGATCCGACGTTTCGAGATATGCCAAGCGCTATTCCAATTGTTTGCTGGACCATGGCGGAGAGTTTCTTAAAAAAAAAATCGAGGAACTAACTCGCGTTTACTTCCTTCAGTTCTGAAGGGCTCGTGTTTCCTTCTTCTTCTGATGGCAACTCCTCCGGGACTATCATCTTACACCTCTTGGCGGACATCCTGTCCTCAAAGCCCGTACCTGGTGTTGTACGCAGATCTGAAATTGAAAAGAAAATGTGTTCTTTAATTGGTTCCTTGCTTTTAATTACCTTGTTGGACGAAATAGTGTCCAATATACTTCCTTATAGAGATCGCTTAACAGGTCTCGAGAGGCTCCGGTGAGGAGGGGCCAGATCTCCCATCAGGCGCGACCCCAGCTGGCGGATTGGGGCATACCTATTGATGTGTAAATATGTGTTAATGCACTTTTCTTTTCTGACTCTGCATGGGCTAGTGTTTGCTCATCTCTGGTGCGTGGACCAAAATGGCCTCACCGAGAACAGAACCCTGACCCAGAAGAACAACCTTTTATGCAGCATGGGACTAAAGTAGTTGAGCTGTCAGAATTCTTCAACGATAAGCACAACGTGCACCAAGCCATTAAGAACATGGTGAGAGCCATCAGAGTGCTTTACAATAGGTCCCAGTAAGAAGCAAGAAGGCCTAAGGAAAAGCCGGACATCCCAGCCCCAACAGTGTCACAGGCGACCCAAGTGACACGAAAGCACAACATCAACGATCTTCAATCAGGTAAGCGAGTGCGAGACAAGGAGGGCAAAGCTTTGGAGAATCAACAGGCCCCAAAAAGGAAAAAGTAGTCTCGACCAGTCCAACAAATGGAACTAAAAGTTCAGAAGGGCCCAAAGTGCCCAAAGTAGGAACGTCGGCTAGCGAAGCGAAACCGAAAGAAAATAAGGGCGGTGGTTGGACTAAGGTCGTGAATAAGAAAAGAGACAAGAAGCCAAAGATGCGAATTCGTCCGGAGGCAATTGTAATCTCCAGCAGACGTATGCGGAGATACAGAAGAAGGTGAAATCTGACCCTGACCTGAAGGACCTAGGCGGAAATGTCAGTATAATCCGGAGGACCCAGAAAGGGGATCTCATGGTTGAGCTGAAAAAATCCAGCGTAGGGAAAACTGACGGCTTTCGTAACCAAGTTTTAAACTCACTTGGGGAAAATCTCGCGGTTCGTTCCCAAAAACATGAGATCTATATCCAGTGCGAGGATCTCGATGAGGTAACAGAGAAGAGATCTGCACTGCCTTGAAGCAACAATTCAAGTTGGAGGAATTCAGCGAAGGATCTATAGTGAGCCTAAGAAAAGCGTATGGCGGTACTCAAACGGCCACAATGCGACTGCCAGTGAAGTCAGCGCAGAAGTTGTTGGTCGTGGGGAAGGTTCGAATTGGATGGGTTGTATGCCGGCTAAGAGAAAGGGATCTCTTTAAAGAGGTGTTTCAAATGGCTAATGTTTGGACACTTCGCGAAGGCATGCACTAGCCACATTGATCGGTCCAATCGAGATTGGAGGTGTGGGGAGAAAGGACATATTGCAAAGGAGTGCAATAAAGACCCAAATGCATTTTGTGCGAAGGAAAGGAGGGACGGGATAACCGGCATATTGCCGAAAGTGGTAAATGCTCGGAATTTAGGAAGGCGTTAACTGCAGTGAAAAAATGAGGTTAATATAAATAAACTTTAATCATTGCAGGGTCGCACAAGATTTGCTTGCGCAGACCACTTACAAGTCCGCGATGGAGGTTGGTATCATTAGTGAACCATATAGAAGTCTCTACGGGGGTGTATGGGTCACAGATTCGACTGGTGGAGCGGCGATATGGGTGTGCGGTCGTAAAGCCATACAATATAGCATGCGTCAAGCGGTTAGTGGCTTTGTGTGGGCAAAAATAAGCGGTATACTCGTATACAGCTGCTACGCTCCACCGAGCCTCAGACTTCCTGAGTTTGAAGAACTGTTAGACAATCATGTTCACGACGCAAGCATCGTTTTAAACTATCCACGCTCACTTTTTCTAGATGTAAGGCTCAATCGCCTCACCTGCTATTTAAGTAGGCCCAATAAGGACTCAGCAAGCTCTTTTATGTTATGTTCCACTTTCAATTGTTGTATTCCTTGGTAACAGACAGATAGACAGAGTCACAGGACAGGAGACCCGAACCCCGCACACCAAAATCCAAAAGAACACCAGGATGGTCTGTAAAAGCGATGAATGAGCAAACATTCATAGAGGTGTGAAGATAGAGCTCTTCATGTCACACAAAACATTTCTGAAGCATGTGACGCGTCGATGCCTAGGAGATGCTCATTCCCCACTGGAGAAATCAATTATTGGTGGTATAGCCAGCCTTAGATCGATTTGCTACCGAGTCAGACGAACGGCTCAGGGGGCAATAGCCGCCAGAACCTCAAGCTCGCCAGGGGAGTCAGAGGGAGTGTTTTAGGGAGCTCTGCTCGAAGCGGACATTAATCCATGGGGAAGTGCCTATAAAATGGTGACATGACGACTCCGAGACCCTTCATCTCCCCAGATCATATGCTCTATCCTCTTGTTGAAAATAATCCAGCAAGAGGGGGGTACTCACACTTTCCAACGTATCCTGACTGTGAGACTGTGACACACGCCGATTGCACCAGCCACCAGGGACGAGTTGCTGGAGATCTTCAGTCGAATAGGCTACGACAAAGCCCCGGGTCTGGACGGCATACCGAATAAGGCCCTCAAACTTGCCGTCCAATGTAGGCCGGATATGTTCGCGAAGCTGATCGATGCGTGCATGTCCGAGGGTATTTTTCCAGCACCTTGGAAGCGGCAGAAGCTGGTGCTGCTGCCTAAGGCTGGCAAACCGCCAGGGGAACCGTCTTCCTATAGACCCATATATCATTTAGACGCTATGGGGAAAATGTTGGAGCTGGTTATTTATAATAGACTACACCCAGTCGTCGAGAGCCAAGGGGGCCTTTCAGATAGGCAGTATGGGTTCCGTAAAGCCAGATCAACCATTGATGCCATCAAAATGGTTACTGGCTTGGCCGAAAATGAAATTCACGGAAGGGGTTGTACCAGCAAATATTGTGTGGTGGTGACCCTGGATATGAGGAATGCATTCAACTCGGCCAATTGGAACCTTATACGAAAGTTTCTGGCGACGATTGGCTTTCCCACCTACCTCGCCGCTATTATAGATAGCTATTTGCGTAAGCGAACACTCTGGTATAATACCGATGATGTACCCAAGGAGTACGTTGTCTCCACGGGTGTCCCACAGGGCTCTGTACTGGGCCCACTATGGTGGAATATCGTCTATAATGATGTGCCACGGCGGTGGGTTACGCCGATGATATAGCACTGGTTGTGGTCACAAAGCATCTCGAGGATGGTGAGTTGTACTCAAGCGAAGCAATGTTAAGGCTTGGTTAGAGAGTGCTGGACTGACACTCGCTGAGGAAAAGACGGAAGCGGTCCTCATCACTAAGCGGCGCAAAAGAAATTACGCCTGCACTAGAATCGGCAATCGTATCATCGGGGTGATGATAGACGGAAAACTCAATTTCAAGCAGCACATAGAGCATACTTGCAAAAAAACATCCACCACGAGTATGGCTCTCGCATGGATGATGCCGAACGTAGGAGGACCGCGGCATACTTGCAGGCTGCTCATAGCCAGAGTGGTGAGTTCTATCATGCTCACGGTTTCAACCTTGCGCTGGAGAAAACCGAGGTAGTCATCCTGACCAGAAGGAGAATCCCGACCTTGCGTCCCATATCGATCGGCGACTATAGAGTCTAAACCAGCGGTTAAATACCTTGGTTTAATGCTCGACTCGAAGATGAGCTTCTTCGAGCAAATCAAAGCAGCCGCGGACAGGGCTGCAGCAGGAGTCGCGGCCTTGAGTCGGCTAATGGCGAATGTGGGCGGCCCTATATCAACTAGGAGACGTCTCCTCATGGGAGCAACGCAGTCCGTCCTTCTCTATGGTGCGGAGGTATGGGCTGATGCCCTTGACAAGGAGGTGCATCGTAAACGCCTAGCTCAAGTGCAGAGGCGGGGAGCTTTGCGAGTGGCGTCTGCTTATCGCACTGTCTCCGAGCCGGCTGTGATGGTGATTGCGGGAGTGATCCCCGTTGCCCTCCTTGCCAAGGAGCGCAAAGCTATCTATCGCCGTAAGGGCGAAAACTTAAGAGAAGTGGTTGCCCGTGAAGAACGTCAACGCACCCTTAACGAGTGGCAAGTTTCTTGGCAAAATGAGCCAAGGGGCAAGTGGACTGCGCGGCTCATCGGCAAATTAGACCCATGGTTAAACAGAAAGCACGGTGAGATTGATTACTTCCTTACCCAACTTCTAAGTGGGCATGGAGGTTTTCAGTCTTACCTGCATAGGGTTGGGAAGGCGCGATCTCCTGATTGTGTGTTCTGCAATGGAGTGGCGGATGACGCTGAACACACCTTTTTCTCTTGCGAGAGGTGGGACGGCCTCCGCCAGCAGCTTTATGCAGACACAGGGGAGCTCTCTCCAGACAACATTGCCAGAGAGATGCTGAAGAGCGCTGGCAGCTGGAATCGTATTGCGCATTATGTTCGGGCTCTTCTTACTACGAAGAAGATTGAACTCGACCGGCAGAGGGATCGGACGGTAAGGGGTTCCCTGAACTAACAACAACTCCGTTCCTCCCCTCCCCTCCCGTTGGTGAAAGGAATTCCCTGACTTGAAGGCTCTCAAAGCCGGGAGAGCGGGAGGGCTAGCCCGAAGTAATGTGTCAAACGGTTCCAGGCTAGTTCTCTGATGACAGGGAGGTGTTTAGTTGGTAGTCCGCCAGCGTGCTTTTGCGGGAGTCCAACACTCTGTGTGTAAACGCATTCACCTACCCTACTCCAAAAAAAAAATTATGCTGTATGCAGTCCCAGTTTGGGGAAATGCGCTGCAGGTTTTAGGCAATGCATATAAGCTGAGTACAGTTTACAGAAGAACAGTCTTAAGGGTGTGTTCTGCCTTCAGGACCGTCCCAGACGATGCAGCGTTCGTCACCTCGGGAATGATGCCGATTGACATCCTGGCAACCGAAATGATGAAGATTTACAACACTAGGTCCATATCTCCCTTATCACAAGTGGAAAAAGCCGAAAGAGAGAGATCCATAAGCAGATGGCAATAGCGATGGGACCAGTCAGAAAAGGATCGTTGGATTTACAGGTTGATCCCTTCCATCTGGGAGAGGCTGGAGAGAAAGCATGGGGAGAGGGGAGGTTTAAATTGGACACCTCACCTCATTGTCCAAACTGTGACGGGATCCCAGAGGAACCAGCGCACGTATTCTTCCAATGTCCTAGGTTCGTGAAGAAAACAAGGTCTCAAGAGGCTTCTGTTGACGTGTGTCTGCTTCGAGAACTCGGAGCAAACTGATGGAAGCCAACGCTCCTTAGTCCTTCCAATTATTATTTTCATTACGTAGTTGCAGGATATATACATTCCTACAATACATACAAACGGAAGATTAAAAATAACATCCTTTGTACACACAAGGACTCTGTGTACACTTTTTCAAATGTTTATTTCCTCTTCTCCGGAAAGTATCTCTAAAATTCTTTAGTCATTCCATGGGACCATGCCGTGAGTGCAAAGTTTCCTTGTTTGATGGCTGAGTGAGATTTTTTCAGGCTCACGGCGGTGAGTGTGTAATAATTTATTCAGGACTATCAAGGTCTTGTTAAATTGTGTAAGTAAACAGAAAATGATAAGTCAACATCACATACCATAAATAAAAAATTCCCACACGGATCACGGTAGGTGGGAAAGAAATGAATTGCGGGTCCCCAGGATGCTGATGTCCTGCGTTCTTGGTGGAGGGGCGTGCATTATCGCTTTTCATCCCTTCATCTAATTTTAGATATGTAAATGTTGCTTTCAATCACCTGGAAATATGCATGGAAAGGTGACGCTTATTAGCATGAATGGGGACAGTTGCCGAGTACTTTGAATATTTAGTAGTTGTCCTGTTGTATCAAATTCATTTTTTATTCCTTGGTTCCCCCGGTAGAGCATTAAACCGCCTCCGAAACAAGCAACAGAGCAAATTCCCGAAAAGCAATCAACTCACCAACCGGGGAAGCCCCTGCCAACCCGTCAACATCGGTATTGGCTTCCATGTGCAATGCAACCGAACATTCAACGTGCGACATTTCCGAGAAAAGCTCACCCAAGAGCAACACGGGGCGCAAGTTGGGGGTGTCAGTGGGTGGCCTAGAGCTCGTCTTTGCCGAACATCGACTGAATGGGAGCTCGTTGTAGCAGAATCAGATGCCAAATTGGGGTTGGTTGGTTGCTGCTCTCTGGGTGCTCCCCACACTCCCACTATGAGTCTGATAAAAGGAGTCATCAGCATCATATTTAGGATAGTACTTGCTTGAGTTTCGCTAGCGCTAGGTCGGGACCTTGGAGCGTTAGTGAGCCTCCGCTGAGCAAGAATTCAACGTGCAAATTCGTAATTGTGTCGGAAGTTACACATATGACCAAGTGTTAATTACAGAACAATTAAGAATTGCGGAAGCTGCTTTTGAGATTTGGTGGTGTGTCTCGTGAATTTTAATGGGCTTTGATTTGGCTGAGGGAAGCAAGTCGCTGGCCATATGTAAATGCCTGGTCGGAGGCGTAGAGCTGTTCTAGAGTGGTTGGGGTCTGTCAATATATTCAGTTCTTGCAACAAGTGAGTGAGTGTTTTTGCGGATTGTTGTGGACCAGATGTCGTGTGCGTAGTGCGTGCGTGTTGTAGGAGTACTTAACAATTGTGATTGACTTTACACGTATCCTGCTCTGATACATGACTATTGACGGTGAGTACTATCACTTACAGCCTCTGAAGGGTCACGTGAGCCAATTTATGTTCTTATTCATCCACCATGGGGCACTTCTCAGCATTTATCACTTTGAATGGATGCATTTGCAATGTAATATCAACCATGCCCGCTGGGGTCATTTATCTGCAACCCGGTCCCATTCCAAGCAGAATTTAAATAAATTGTCGTAGATACTTTTGCTGTGTTTTCATTCTTTGGAGTTTATTGCCTCAAATTATGAATTTGGAGACTATAATTGAATTACATCGCTCACATCTCTCTTTATCGAAACGATTTCCTATAAACATTGTTAATTGGCTAAAATTGTTTGCAACGAACAGTCCGGCTTGGACATCGAAAATAGAGCATCACAGTCGTCACATCATTGTATACTTGTACGCACAATACTCCACTTTTCCCTTGGCGGCTGCAATCTTATTGCTCTAATTTTAGATACAAAAGATACAACAAATCTTTTTACCTAACTAACTGACGCTCTTATACTCCCAACGAAAAAATTCCCAAACTAATTTTCTAAATTTGCCGACTAATTTCCATTCTGGGAAGTTGGAAGTTTTCATATTTCCGCATTTTCCGATGCCTACATACACGTGGCTAAATTGCGGTTGTTCCCATATGTTTGCAATCTGAAAATTGTAGGCAATTTCCCAAAATTTCCACAGACACCTCATAAATATGCATTCAGCTCCTTCAATATTATAAGTTTTTTTCGGCTCCCTTGGAATTTGAAGTTTTCTTGATTTTCCAGACCCAAAGGAATTAGCTAATGGGTTTATTATTAGTTTCCGAGTTACTAAAGCCTCAGCTGATGCTGATGTCCGTAACTTAGGAACATGAATTTTTACGTTGAGTAAACAACAGCAGTTTCTACAGAAATGGGGTTTTGGTTATGTTCCCGGGGCAAGATTAAGGGAAAAGTTTCATCAAAAAAGTGTTTTCGACATTGTGCGCTGCGAAATAGTATCTATGCGTTGCATAATTTCATTTAAACTGGGGGGTTGATAAGGATACCTAATGATGCCGCAGGTGATTTTCAACGAAAATCGTAATAATCCCTTTAAAGGGAGAGAGATTCGTGGGTAGGTAGCCCAATTAGCGCTATGGTGCGCCGTTTTGAACGTGACTACTGTCATGAGAGCAGGGAAGCAGAGTCCAGCCGGATCGGGTCTTCAGGGCCAGCCCGTGGAATTCACGAAGGAAAGCAGCTATAGAAATCTCTCTGAGGTCCCCAAAGAATGGTTTACCTAGTGTCCGTAGCCTGACTCTAGCTAGAGCTGGGCAATCGCAGAGCAAGTGCATGAGGGTTCCCGGCATGGTCTCCTATGGGCCAGTGTCTCATGTAGACCGCCGTAATCTTGAATGCATTTGCACGCGTCTGGCACAGGAGCTCTCGTATCGGGCTATGTTGTAAGCGGGCCAAATCCTCCTTCATTTGGCACTGGTGGTAAGCCTTCGCCATCTAAAACCCTAAGTAGCGCGAGCAGATTTGGCCCTTGACAGTCGCCAACGAGACACCGACTGTACACGCCGAAGGACTGCCAAGAGCAGAGCCCCACTTGGTCCATCTGTCAGCTCGTTCATTCCCCTCTATGATCCTATGCCCGGGAACCCAGAGGAGGGTTATCTTGAGCATGGCTCCCAGACTGTTGAGGCCTTAATGGCCGCTTGGCTGTCGGTCAGAATCGCTATGCTACGCTTAGAGCTCGGATCATTCTCCAGCCATCGACAGACTTTCAGTATCACTAGTACTTCCGCTTGAAATACACTGGCGAAACCTGGGAGACCATACGACTCCGATACACAATATGTATTCAAGAAAACCCCCGAGTCGACTCCACAGGCTATCTTTGATGCGTCGGTAAAGAATACTGTTGCAGGACGTCGCCGGTCTTCCACTTTGCCCTATTTGGAAAGTCCACAGCAAAGTTTCGTGAAGTTTGCCCAGATTTCCCGAGGTATTTGTGGAGGTCTAGGAAGAGGAGATGCAGGAGTATATTGAGAGCATCTGCCGGGTAGGACTGTAGAGCCCCAGTAGCACCTGCAGACGTGGTTCTTTGAATCCTATTAAACTTCGTTCTATTTTACTTTTTGCCTAAAGCTTGCTACCATACAATAGAGCCGCACTACAGCGGTGTACATCCAGAAAACCATCCTCGGCCCGGCCGGAGACCCCATTTGTTTGCAGAAGTTCTCTTGCAGGCATATACAGACCTTCGTAACCCTTAGTCCTATGTTCAATTTCCAATTTAGTTTTGGATCCAGGATTACACTCAGATACGTTATATTGGAGGAAAGAACCAATTTTTGTTCATTCAGTCGGGGTAGGTGGAATTCAGGCACCCTTATCTTGTTGGTGAATAGCATTAGTTCCGCTGTGGTGGAGTCTGCATCTTGCAACGCTCCTTTCATGATGTCGCTCATAGTGGACGGAAACATTCTTGACGCTAATATCACCAAGTCGTCGGGATACGCCAATACCTTCACTTCGCTGCTGTCCAATATTCGTAAAATTTCGTCCATCACTATTATTCGGAGCACCGGAGAGATGGCGCCACGTTGGAGCGTGCCTCTGTTTACAGCTCTGGTCAAGTGGTTGCCTCCCAGATCCGACTGGGTTATCCTGGTACTTAGCACGGATATAATCCTTACTCCTCCAATCCAATGCTGATCAAGGCTTCGTTGATAGCGTTGGTACTAACGTTATTGAAAGCCTCCTGTATATTCAAGAAGGCACCTTGGGTATAGTCCTTGTATTGCAGTGATTGCTCAACCGTGCCAATTACCTCGTGGAGAGCGGTTTCTGTAAATTTTTTGAAGTAAGCATGCTGGGACTTACACAAAAGCGATGTCCAGGACCGGCTCTAGGATCTTTAGCACGAAAGAGGTGAGGCTGATTGGTCGAAAGTCCTTCGGGGACTTCTGGCTGCGCTTGTTCGCTTTCGGTATGAAAACCACTCATACGCGTCTCCAGGACTGTGGTATGTATCCCAAAGAGATCGGAGCTGTATCTTAACAAACCACGGCATAACCCTTTCCTGCTATTTCTGTAGCATGACTGGTATTATGCTATCTAGGCCCGGAGATTTATATGCGGAGAAGCTGTTTATAGCTCAGCCGATCTTATCCTCGGTAATTATCGATTTGATTGTTTCGCACGGCTGGGGTGGCCGCAAATCCTCCAAACAAGGCTCTAACCCACAGTCCTTCTTGTTAGAGCCAAAGTGCGTCTGAACCAGAAGCTCTACGGTTTCACTAGAAGATTCTGTCCATGAGCTTTCCGAATTTTTAAGAAAACATAGGCTCTGATGTTCCTTGGACAGAATCTTGTTGAGCTTCGCGGATTTGCTGGAGCTTTCAATGTTCTGACAATAGTCTAACCAAGACAGCCTCTTGGCTTGCACTTCTTCAGGCAGTCCTTGCATGGCTACCAATAATTATGCCTGTAGCAGGTATCGAATGTTTTTTCCAGAGCCCCGACCTTTGACTTCAGTTCGTCTGTCGTGTCTATCTTGCCAATTGTTCTTAATTGCTTGACCAAACTTTCTTCCTGGGGTCTGTGAAAGGTTTGGGAACGTCTGTTGGAAGACCTAGACTAAAAAGTATCCCACTGTGATCTGAGAACTTGTCCTTATCAATGTGGATCTGCGGCAACCAAATGCGAGCGACCGGTATCTTGGAAATCTCGTCGTAGGGGATGACATTGAACTTTACGCCCTCCCAGGCGTCGTTGACGTTAGCGGCGCACGAACCGAGAAAGTCTCTGAATAATTGGTCTTCGCAAGCTATAACGTGGAACCCACGGACCACATCGGAGGAATCAAGGATCCCTTGTGTTTGCCTTTCTCGTCCAGGAGATGCTCAATGAACATCTCCGACAACCTGGCCTCAACACTGGTCTACTTTCTGGACTTTACCAACTTCGTTACTAACTGCCGATTTCTTTAAAGCTTTTGATGTCATCAGCCACAATTGGACATGAGCCCCATGAGCAATCTCGCCAGTTGAATCCCTGGTAAGTTCACCCAATAAAGTTCTTTTCCTTCCTCTTCAGTTTCCATTCCCGACTCCACAGAATGGCTCTGACCCATATAGCGGCGTCGTTTCTTCTTTTCTGGGCAGCTCGTCCGCTGCCTCATTGCCTTCTAACCCAATATGGCATGAAAACCAGAGTATGCACACCCTAATGAACGAGCCGAGCGTATTCAGTTTATTAAGATATACCTATACCTAAGCGCCTTAATAGCTGTTTGTTTGTGGGTTAGAATATATATATCAAATGAACTCCGCCGCTTAACACAACGACCGGGAGGGGGCTTGTACCATAATGATAGAGTACAGGTCAGCCAATAGGAGGCTCCACAGCGTAATAAACAGGAGCAAAACTAGTTGCTGGTAGGATCTGGTCGACAAGGTTACAAACTGGTAACCCGAAACCCTGTTCACTTAAGGCCGCGCGGATGGACTGTATTGAAGATACCGTCGGCGCATAGAGCACAGAGGACAGCCCACTTTTTTCTATAAAAAAATTGGAACAGGCAATCCTCTCTATGAAAAGCAAGAAGCCGCCGAGACCCGATGGTATTCCAGCAATGGTATACAAACGGGTCAGACCTACTGCCCGGTGCATTAAACGCTTCCCTGAAAGAGGGCATTTTCCCTTCTCATTGGAAGGTGGCGAGTATTGCGCTGATCAGCAAAGGGAAAGGCGACCCTGAGTTACCGTCTTCATACCGATCATTTGGTATGGTTAAAACAGCTGGGAAAATGCTTGAAAAGCTCATCTACTTCTGATGAGCTCACTGAAGTGGTACGCTCTGACGGAGACTCCACGGCAGTTCGGTTTTAGAGCAGGGTGATCCACAGTTGCTGCTGTAATGCAAGTCGTCGATGGCATACGTCAAGCGGACGCACATAGCCGGTGAACTTGACGAGCGGTGCTTGACGTAATGCTTGACGTCAGGCATGCTTGCCTGAAAGAGGGCATTTTCCCTGCTCGTTGGAAGGTTGCAAGGCTTGCGCTGATCCATAAAGGGAAAGGCGACCCCGAATTGCCGCCCTCATATCGCCCACTATGTATGCTTGACACTGCTGGGAAAGTGCTCGAAAAGCTCATCAGAAGTAGACTCGCTGAAGCGATACGCGCTGCCGGAGATTTATCTCCCCGGCAGTTTGGTTTTAGTGCAGGGAGATCGACAATTGATGCTGTCATGCAGGTCGTGGACGCCGTTCGACGAGCAGAGACACATAGCCGCCGAACTCGACGGGTGGTGCTCCTCGTAACGCTTGACGTCAGAAACGCCTTTAATCCCGTAAGATGGAAAGACATTCTAGGCACACAAGACAATACTTTCTTGTGACGAACTATCTCTTACGGATATTTAGGGACTATCTGAATTGCTCCCTGCTTCATGAGACGCTGGAGAGTGAGAGGAGGCTGGAGGTCACGTCGGGGGTAGCGCAAGGATCCATCCTTGGGCCGGACCTCTGGAACGCTAGTCTACTTAAACTCGACATGTCAGAAGAGTCGCGCCTGGTTGATTATGCAGATGATGTTGCGGCGCTTGTTGCGTGACGCACTGTCGAATAGGCGTAAAGCATATTGATATAACGAGTATCCGGATGAATAACTGCTCATGGTTTCAACCTTGCACTGGAAAAAACCGAAGTAGTAATCCTGACAAAAAAGAGAATTCCGACCCTGCGCCCATATGGTTCGGCGAGTTGATAATCGAGTCAAATCAAGCGGTAAAGTATCTTGGACTGATTTTTGACTCAAAGATAAGTTTTTTTGAGAAAATCAAATCAGCAGTGTACACGGCTCCAGTTGAAGTTTCGGCGTTAAGTAGGTTAATGGCAAATATTGAGGGTCCTACGTCTAGCAGGCGAAGTTTTCTGATAAGTTGAATGCAGCCTGTTCTATTCTACGGTGCGAATGTATGGGTTGTCGCTCTTGGTATGGAGGTATATCATAGGCGTCTCGCGCAAGTACAGAGACGGAAAGCTTTGTGGGTGGCGTCTGCCTACCGCACTGTCTCTAAACTGGCCGTGATGGTGATCGCTGGAGTGACTTTACTAAGGATCAAGGTCAAGCAATATACAAGGGCAAGGGAGAAGAGCCAAGGAGCTGGTTGCTCGTGAAGAACGGCAACGCACCCTAGATGAGTGGCAACTTTCTTGGCAAAATGAAACTAGAGGCAGACGGGCAGCGCGGCTCATTGCCAACTTAGGTGCACAAGATTGGAAAGGCACGATTTCCGGATTGTTCCTTGGACGACGCCCAGCAAAGAAGATAGAGCTCGACCGGGATAGAAGTCGGATGGCAGAGGGGTTCTCGAACTGACAGTTCCCTTTCTCCTCTCTCCTCCGTCAATGAAAGGAATTTCCCAATTTGAAGGCTTCGGAAGGCGGAGATTTCGGGGGCCAGGGGTTGTTAAGTTGGTAGTCCGACGACGTACCGTTGCGGAAGTCCAACACTCTGTGCACAAATGCATTCGCCTACCCGAAAAAGTTCAAAAGCGCCAGGTGTGCACTTAGAATAGTTTCAACTAATACAACCACTTTTTGTTTAGGGATGAGTGCCCCTAAGCCCGCCACCTACTGAGCTAGGGGTCTACCATGGCGTGTGATCCGAGTTCACTTTATGTGAAGATGACGTCACATGTCTTGGAGTAAAATGAATTTATGTGGAACACAAAACTTTGACTTTCAATAACTTTGTTATTTAAAGTTGGTTTGCGTTTAAACTTTCCAGGATTGTGTGTTATATCATCACTTATACTGACGCCTTTATACTAAAATGAAGGGGGCGGGGGGTTTTCAGGTAAATTTTTACTATTAAATTTATTCGAGCATCGGAATGGGATGGGATTTTGAGATCCAGATTTTGTATAGGTAGATCTTTGTAAGTTTTTTCAGATAGTTCGCTTCGGTTGGGTAGGTTCTGAGAACAAGATCTGTTTCACTTTTTGGGGTACACATTTAGAGTAGTTATTCCTCTGTGTTTCCTCCAATGTCAGAAGTATCATAAGATCATTTTCGAAAAGTACTGCCCTCCACCCCTCCTCATAAAACCATTGAAATGATGCAACTTGTTGCACGTGCAGCGGATCACATACCACATGTTTTCACCAAATTTCGTGACGATAACTTTACCCGTTTCATCCCTTCCGGCTCCATCCCACTCAGAGGATTGAGAGATTGATCCTTCAAGTTAAGTGCAGTCAGTCCACAGTCTGCCTTACAGACAGCCGCATGCAAGAGACTCGCCTGCCCTTTGCTGTAAAAGCGTAAAAGCGCGCAGCGAGCCGACTTGGCAATGATGTTGTGCCGCCACGTCAACCACACCCCTACCTTGTATGTCACGAGGCAGGTTCATCCGCTCCACGGCAAAGTTTGGATGATGCATTCGGAATTTGGACATAGTAGTCCGTATCTGCTGCTGGACGTTTTCCAGATCGGTCTTCGTCCACGGCAATATTCCTAATGCATAGGCCAGTGAACGGAAAGCGAATATATTCAATGCACTTATTTGATTCCTCCCCGAGAGATGCGATTTCACTACTAGCTTTACTCTTTGCAGGATTTCGGTCAGCAGAGCATCCTTCAGATCACCAACTCGAGCATGGGTTCCTTGCAGAATTCCTAAGTATTTGTAGAAGTCTGCCTCGGTCGTAGCTTCGATATGGAGGTCACCAATGCTATGTCCGGCATGCGTTTCATGATGAACTTTATGGATGTCTTGGATTCGACACTTGTCTAATCCAAATTCCCTCCGCAACAGACTTCTAAGATGGTCGTCAGTACCAGCATATAGCTTGACGTCATCTAAGTATATCAAGTGTGTCAGCTCACACTTACCACCTAGGCCATATTTGATGGCGAAACTATGCCCATGAAAGGGGTTTCAGTGCCATGCGAAACCAAAGGGAACTTAACGAATCCCCCTGGAAGATACCTCTGCATATACGGATGCGCTCTGAGGTATTAGCACCCTCAGATGTAAGCACTGAGAAGGTGAGTATGCCACTCTTTCCGAGACTGTCACAATGGGGTACAGACGTGGGACATCAATTTGCCAGGTATGCGGCATGCTGTCGAAAGCCTTGGCATAATCGATAAAGCAACTAATCACCTTGACCCAACTCGGTAACCCTTCTGCTCCTCGGAGAGAATGTTGTTGGTCTCGAAGTACTCATTGACTCTTGTCAGATGCCAGGACTGCAAGTTCCTGAGACGCTACGGTGACGTACAGCCATTCAGACTAACTTTCACAACCAAGCTTGGGACCGGCTACGGCGGAGGATAATTTTTAATTATCATTATTTTTTCCTCCCTCATCCCTTTTCTACCCCAAAATTCATTATATTGTGTTATGTGGTTTCACAAAAATTGGTAGACGCTCAAATTAGATACTTGTTGGCAAATTTTCTAGTACTCGAAAGCTGCATTGGGTAAGCTGTAGATATGTTAAGAAAAGATATCACTTCTCTACTGGTGTGCTATTAAATTAACTTTTCTATCGAGACTGTTGGGTAAATCATCCCCAAGAAAACTGGAGTCGCAAATGCCTTACACCATTTTCCCCAGCAACCATGAATATTTCTTAAAGCAAATTATCTTTTGCATGGACTCCTTCTCGGTCTAAATGAGTTTCCGAATCCTCTTAAAGTTTCAGATTTACGGAGAAATTTGGGAAATATCTTTTGATAATGATATTTTCGAACTCCTCTTTTCTTAGGAAAAATTTAGACAAAACAATGTTTATGACTGACCTAATGGATTCTCCCATTACCTGCCAAGACTTTGTGTCCCAAAAGAGGATTACTTGCTTCCTTTCCCGGTCACGATAAAAGGTTTACTCCACCCAACAGTGTAAACAGCCCAAGATTCATTTTAGCTAATGCTGAGCCAAATGTAACTTAATGAGCTAACTGAAAAGGTGCCTTTTCCGAAGGGTCTTCCCCTGACATCACAGGACTAATCCAAGAAAAGAAGAAAATCAAAATTAAAATTGACACAACTCATCAGATCAAATGAAAGCAGAAGCAACGAAAAGTCCTGGAGAAATTAGATGCACGAATCTGTTTACCAAGGTCCCTTTTTCATCAAGTGTCGTATCTTTTGCGAATTCCGGAACAGATTTCGTCCCCATAAGTGGAAAGCGCTCAGTCATTTATCCACCGTTCCGGACCATTCACTATTGCTTTTTATCTACTGGCATACTTCTGAGCATAACAATGATATCTTTCATTTATATCAGAGATAAATAATGATGAAGCTCATCAAAATAAATCGCAGCTCATCATAATGCCGAAATCTATTTATTTATAGTAGCAAAGCGACTGTCCATGCCATATTTGGATTGTGATAAATCGTTCGTGGTGAACAAATAGGCATACAGTCCGCAAACATTTTCAGCCTATTAGGTTGTCTGGTATGGCTGTCTAATGAGCAATTAGAACGTTTGCGTCAGTGATTTAATTTGCAATATCAGCTCGATTATAATTAATGCGTGATTAGGGCGACGCTCCTTTGTTCGCTTGTTCTGGCATTCGTGCCTGGCTCGCGCTTATTCTTTGAACTCTAATGAATGTCATGTGCTCGGTTTGTTATCTTTTGATCCATATTTAGAGGGATGAAGGTCGGACGAGCTTCCTTATTTACCATCGAAACATATGTCCGTGAGCATTATGCTGAAAGAGGTGGGATAGGTGTATTACGACGACCTTTTCTACCAAGTAGTAATCAGCTCCAGCTTTGAAGCCTAACCTACCGCTATGATGACCCAACTCAACGTCACGGAAACGGATGGGACTATCGCTTTTTTTTTTGGGGTAGGGTAGGTGAATGCATTTACGCACACAGTGTTGGACTCCCGATTCGGTACGTCGTCTGACTACCAACTAAACACCTCCCCATCGTCAGAGAGCTAGCCTGCAACTCTCCCGCCTTGCGGGGCCTTCAAATCTGGGAATTCATCTCACCAACGGGAGGGGAGAGGAGGAAGGGAACTGTCAGTTCAAGGAACCGCCTGCCATCCGGCTCCTCCACCGGTCGAGTTCTATCTTCTTAGCAACGAGAAGGGCCCGAACGTAATAGGCAACACGGTTCCACCTGTCAGCACTCCTCAGCATCTCTTCGACAATGTTGTCTGGAGAGAGATCCCCTGTGTTTAAATAGAGCTGCTGACGAACCCCATCCCAACTTCCACAAGAAAAAAAAAGTGTGGTGTGTGTCGTCCACAACTCCATTGCAAAACACACAATCCGGAGAACGCGCCCTTCCAATCTTCCAATCTTGTGCAAGGTAAGACTGAAAACTTTCATGCCCACTTAAAAATTGGGTAAGGAAATAGTCAGTTTCACCATGCTTCCGATTCAGCCACGCACCTAAGTTGCCGATGAGCCGCGCAGTCCATCTGCCTCTAGTTTCATTTTGCCACGAGAGCTGCCACCCGTCTAGAGTGCGTTGCTGTTCTTCGCGAGCAACCACCTCCCTTGGCTCATCTCCTTTGCGCTTGTATATTGCCTGACGCTCCTTAACAAGAAGGGCAACGGGGATCACTCCCACGATCACCATCACGGCCGGTTCAGAGACAGTGCGGTACGCAGACGCCACCCGCAAAGCTCCCCGTCTCTGTACTTGCGCGAGGCGTTTACGATATACTTCCTTGTTCAGAGCGCCAGCCCATACCTCTGCTCTGTAGAGCAGGACGGACGTTGAACTCATCAGGAGACGTCGCCTGCTAGACGTAGGACCCCCAATGTTTGCCAGTAGCCTACTTAACGCCGAAACTCCAGCTGCAGCCTTATTCGCTGCTGCTTTGATTTGCTCAGAAAAGCTCATCTTTGAGTCAAGAGTCAACCCGAGGTACTTTACCGCTGATTTTGACTCGATTATCGACTCGCCGAACGATATGCGACGCAGGGTCGGAATTCTCTTTTTAGTCAGGATGACTACTTCGGTTTTTTCCAGTGCAAGGATGAAATCATGAGTAGTCATCCATCCGCTTACCCATCGCATTAATATGCCGAGTCTGCTTTGCGCCTGTTCGACAGTGTGTCCAGCAACAAGCGCTGCGACATCATCTGCGTAGCCGACCAGGCGCGACTCTTCTGGCATGTCGAGTTTAAGTAAACTGTCACAGGTAGCGTTCCAGAGGTCCGGCCCTAGGATGAATCCCTGTGCTACCCCCGACGTGACCTCCATCCACCTTTGACCCTCTAGTGTTTCATAGAGCAGGGAGCGGTTCCTCAGATAGTCCCTCAAAATCCGTAGGAGATAGTTCGGCACGTTGAAAGTATTGTCTAGTGTGCCTAGAATGTCTTTCCATCTGACGGAATTAAAGGCGTTTCTGACGTCAAGTGTTACGAGGAGCATCACTGGTCGAGTTCGGCGGCTGTGTGGCTCTGCTCGTCGAACGGCGTCCACGACCTGCATGACAGCATCAATTGTCGATCTCCCTGCCCTAAAACCAAACTGCCGGGGAGATAAATCTCCGGCAGCGCGTATCGCTTCAGCGAGTCTACTTGTGATGAGCTTTTCGAGCACTTTCCCAGCAGTGTCAAGCCTTTCCCTTTATGGATCAGCGCAAACCTCGCAACCTTCCAACGAGCAGGGAAAATGCCCTCTTTCAGGCAAGCGTTGAATGCGCCGAGCAGTAGGTCTGGCCGGTGTTGGAATACCAGTTTGTATACCTCTGCTGGAGTACCATCGGGTCCTGGCGCCTTCTTGTTTTTCATAGAGAGGACTGCCTGTTTCAATTCGTTTATAGAGAAAAGTGGACAGTCCTCTGCGCTCTCCGCGCCGACGTCGTGCGATTTCCACTGTCCACCAATACATGGAAGGTTTGCCGCGCGTGGATGTCTTCCTGGGCCATGGAGGCTCCGCAGACCGTCGTTATCAGGTTCATAACTGAATTTACGACAGTGTCAGCTGCAGCCCCACCGCCCCAGGAATACCCTCCAGCGTGGCACACCTGTTCCCAGAGTTTCCACAAACTTCCCAGTGTTCACTTTCGCGACGTTCCATGCACAGAAAGATCGCTAGTGTGGCGCACACCGAGAGTTTGTATCCACCACTTCGAAAGCAATGTATTGGTGGTCAGTTGCCGAGAAGTCTTCCAGAACTCGGCACGCGTCTACCAGTGACACCAGTGATTCCGACGCGAAGGTTACATCTGGAATGCTTCCCTCGCAACCCGGGCATCGGAACGTTGGGGTGGATCCGGTGTTTAGAACTACCAGTCCTGTTCTCGCCGCCATTTCCAGAATTCGTTTCCCTCTGGAATCTGTGTGAGGCATGCCCCATTCAAGTGCCCTAGCATTGAAATCACCCCCGACTAGGATTCACCCATCCGTGCCTAAGATAGCGTCTTCCAAAATATCAAGCCTCCGACGAAAGTCCAGCATCGTTTCATTCGGCGTAAGATAGACACTAAAAAACGTTATCCCTGAACATCGAATCCAGACAAAGCCGTCCCCTCGGCCTTGGGCAAGAACCCTAAGGAGGGTGCCGTCTCGAACCCAGATGGCAGCGGTACCTGATATGTCAGGGTGTCATGAGCCCTTGTTTTGGTACTGCTCACTGATGAGTACTAAATCAGGTTTGGTCTCCACAGCGAACTGCGCTAGCAACTCGTGAGCGGTTGCACTCCGGTGCATATTGATTTGTAGAATGCGAATCATGTTGACCGTGTCCTAGCTCTTTCCAGTTCGGCTCTGAAAACTGTACACCACCCCAATCCCGTAGTGTGCGCAAAGCTCTCATCAGTCGCGCCACGATCCCTGCATAGGACGCAGTTTTCCTTTTCATTGCAGGTGTTCGCTTTATGGCCTGCCTGACCGCATTTACGGCATATTGCCCTTCTGTCAGGTCCCCGACAGTTTGCAGATGTGTGTCCATAATCCAAACATCTGTAACATTTGGTTGGGGCGGCCCGGATTCGTATCCTACACACTACCCAGCCAATTCTTATTTTCCCGCTGTTTAGAAGCTTCCTCGCGGATTGCTTGGCAACTTCCACCACAGCGAGTTTTTGGCCTCGGGAGTTCGCGGAGGTGATACCAATCCGGACATTGGTTACCTCCGGGCATCCGTGTTTGATGGCCTCTTCTACCTCGTTCTTTTCCGTGAGACAGTCAAGGTCTCGGATTTCCAAAGAACACGTGGGTTCCAGAATGGAAACCAAAGCTTTTTCTCCCAGAAGCCCCTTGACTGCTTCACAGAACGTGACTTTATTTATAGTCTTCGGGCCTAGTTCGACTAAAACTCCACCACCCTTCGTTTTACGAATGGAAGTCACTTTTGCTCCGTTACCTTCGGGTTTACTCTTGTAACGGATTTCGCTGAGGACTTCCGCAAAAGTCTTGCCTTTCGTCGGCTTAATAAGCAAAGCTGGCGGTTTAGTCCTCCTTCGTCTCCCCACCTTTTCTTTTGGTGCTCCGTCCTTCGTGTCCGTCTTAGTTTTAGGCAGATATTTTTCTGATAGCGCGACGTGTTGTTGTCTTTTACTCCGTTTCGCCTTCTTCTTTTCAGCCCTGGAGAGTACCTGAGTAAAGTCTCCTTCAGATGTCCAATCCTCCTTTCGTTTTTTACCAAGTTCGTTCTGCAATGGGCTGTCAACGATCTGTTTGGTACTCGTGGTGTTCTCGTCGGGAAGCGCGGTTGTTTCTGCTTCCTGCGGATTTTGTCTCATGTTCGCTGATAGTATGAAATCTTGTCCAGGAGCTCCTCCAGTTCCATTGGGCCGTTTTTCACCCCCTTGCCGACGTTTTTCTGGAGGAACGTTGCAGATCGCATGTGCTTCACAACTGCCATGCATTTCTTAATAAGCCTATTCTCTTCAGCTTGCGCCAGAGTATTTGACAGTCCTCCCACTCGGCTTATATTCGAAACCATTTGATTAGTTTCGGCAGTTTCCACTGTGCCTCTTTCCGCAATTATAGCACTGTGTGGTATGGTCTGGGTTCCTATCTGCGTTGCAAGTGCCGCATCACTTTGCGAGTCTTTCTCTCCGTCTGCGCGTCCCGATGTCTCGTCGGGTACTTCAGCCCTTGTTGCGTCCTTCGCTGGGCGCTGGGGCGGACGGCACATTTTCGTGCTGCGAATAGACGAAGCCAGCTCCATCTCCATTTCCACTATCTCCTCGTTTCGTTTGTTCTTATTCTTCATTTGGGTTGTTTACCAGCGCATCGTGTGCAAGGGAGCGGGCCGCAATAGTCAGGAACGGGTATACCCTCGGGGACACAGCCTCTACTTCAGTTCCCTGAGGCCTGGCCTACGTTTAGCTGATCCCGGAATTCACGGACGGATCAGCGCTCGCTTGGGGCAACGCGGGTCCCGAAGGGGCTGGCTCCTGATACACGCCACAACTTCAACCTTGGCAGAGCTAGGCTCACATCACCCCATCCACGTTGACGAGGAGTTGTCGACGGCTCCGGGGACACCCAGTGTGTCCAGGCGTGTATCGGTCATTAGCAGTTCACTCTTCACCGAGAAACTTTCTCGAGGCTACTACCTAGGACGCAAGTATTATGCCAGCTAGGGGGTCAGAACTACTTGCTCGGGCACCTCGGGGACGTCACTCCCCGTATCATAAACGACCCGTGAAGGATCGTCGTTCCACCAAGTAATAATCATCTCCAGCTTACGTTTTGAAGCCTAACCTACTGCAATGATGACCCAACTCAACGCCACGGAAACGGATGGGACTATCGCTACTCCCTACAGTGAGGGATGAAGTTCAGGATTTGCCACTCGTTCTCTTATTGAAAGTGGGTTGGTCCTTACGACATTGCATTTACGCGTAACCAACTGATTCTGTTTGCTCTGAACCAGTCGAAACGCTGCTAGAGAATTTGTCATATTTAGGAGACCACCATGAGCAATTCCATGGCCAAAACGGATTGATCCTTATTTCAAGCAATCAATCAGAGCTGCCAAAACATCTCATCGTTTACCGAATTCAATTCCGTTTTCCAGATAAAAGATGTGCCCAGAACACATCGATAAGCAGGCTATGATGCGGGTTCCTCATCTATTTAATAAAATTGAAACGAATCGACCGAAAAATATTAACAGATTTCAGGCCCAGATGTACCCCAGCAGAATATGCCAGTAGTGTTTGCACATAGCGTGCTGTTGACGTGCTCCCCCATCCTTGGAGCTCAACAAATATTTTACTTCCGGCCGCTCAAGTAGAAGGGAAGTCGCTGGAAGCCGCTCTCATCCTTTTCGGTAATGTGATTTTTATCCCCGAGTACAATCCACTTTTAAGTATTCATGGCCATGTCCCCGTGAGGGTGGTGAGGGTGGCACTCAAGGACAAACATCCGTAATCAGCCGATTATGTAGCAATGAGATGGTAATTTGATTGCTCTCAAGTTGGAGTGTCCAAGCACGTGCCTAATCGATTAAAGAAGAATCAGACAAATTCGTAATTAGGAGGGTCCTCGTAACATGAGTGGAGCCTTCAGGTGATATTAACATACGTTGCCTGGTAATAACTCTCTCTTCAACCTGAAATAATCCGGGCAGCACTCGGCTCCAAACAAAGGCTCGTCTTAACCTTTTAAAGATTGGCTCTCTCTATACCTTGCTTTGTAGATACAGATGCGAATATAGCTATAAAAGGAAGATTCCTACCAGGACGGGGAAGGGAAGCATACTATTGATTAACGTGTTCCTACCGTAAAGGATGCTGTAGGAAATGGTATCCTACCCTCTACTGAGTTGGGAGCAGTCTTACACTTCCTTCACCCAAATTGCCAACAGATTTTGAGCCGGTACATGGCACAAAGGACGGAGATTAAAAATGAAGACTTTCGAGTAACGCTTGAGAAGACAGGGGGAGTGGGATGTGTGAATAAAGAATAGAAAAGGATCAAGGGGAGCAGAGTTCAAATAATTATGTAAATATATTACAGGATTTGAGGCTGAAATTGTGAAGATTTCCAAACATGCTACCTTCGATTTGCTATTCAGAAAGCTGGAAGGGAGCGGTTTTGCGATTTCAGCGAAAGATATTTAAAAGACCAAAAAATCCAATTAAAACCACTTCAGTAAATCGTGCGTATTTAATTGATTATAGGGGATTTCCGGTTCTTTGAAGTTTGTGAGATAAATTTCTAGAAGAAGGTAGAGAGTTTTATAATGTTTCGACCACAAAAATTTAAGGAAGTAATCGATCCTTCCAGTATGCATAAATGATTCCACCATAAATGGAAAACAATAAAAATTCCTTTTATGCTAGTAGGACACAATCTCAGCGAAGCAAACCGTTCGCGCTATCCCGCCAATTAGAGTCACTGGACGAATCTGCCATTTCGCTGGCGTTTTATTGAAGCGGTCGCCGATTCTTCAAAAGCCCTCAGCCTCGACAAGGATACCCAATTGGGCCCGCCTCGCACGTCGAGCTTGAAGGAGTATTCACCTCGTTCCAGAACTCTAAAGGGGCCCTCGTATGGTGTTTGAAGTGGCCTCCGAAGAGCGTCCACCCGATAGAGCGCCTGTGAACACGTGTCGAGGTCCCTAGGGGTGCTGACCTCCGTTTTCGCGTGTCGGGAAGGTGGAGTCGGTCGCGGCTTCGAAACCGCGTCCCTGAGCAGACGCAGCATTCCAGAGTCGCCTAACCCTACTTTGATGTCCAGAATAGAGTCGACGAGGAAGTGCATATTCTCTACGTACATCATTTTCGCGGGGCTGGCCGGAGGCCGAGGGGGACGAAAGGCAAGAACCGCGACCACGACGGATCGTCGCGAGCTATTAAGGCGGCCTTCAGCGTCCGGTGCTAACGTTCCAGCATATCATTGGACTGTGAATGGTATGCAGTAGTCCCATGCCGTTTGCAGCCCAGGAGCTTTCCTAACTTCGCGATTTCCTAGTCTGTGATGATAACGGCTGGAACACCAAAGCGCAGAATCCTCTCTCAACAGAGGCCCTTAGCACATGATTGTGCCGTAATGTTATAGAGGTATTGCTTCAGGCCACCGCATGAACCTGTTGATGATTGGGAGGCAAAACTTGAATCTGTGCGAATCTCGCAAAGAGCCAATGATGAATGATGTGCAAGTGCTTGGTTGACCTAGGGAATACGCCTACTTCCATGTGCTTGTTGACCTTGCACTTCTGGCACGTGATACACGGTCTGGCCTAAGAATTTATGTCCTTGTTCAGGGATGGCCAGAAGTATCGTTCGGTGGCCGTTTCGTCATCTTCATGCCTGGATGCACAAGATCGTGTATTGTCTTTCCCTGCGAAAATCGATCGGAATGGATGGCCTGGGTTCCTTATCTGAAGTCTCGCAGAAAAAATAAGAGTTTGAGACGAAAATAGAAAGCCCCTTGAATTTGTATTTGGAGTTTTCCTTCAGGCTCTGAAGTTCCGCGTCCTTTTTCTGTGCCTCGGCGATTGATTGCCATATAATCGACCGCGACTGTGACCTCCGAGATTCGAGGCAAAGCGTCAGCAAGAACATTGTCCTCTCCAGAGATGTGTTGGATATCATATGTATACTGGCTGATATAATTCAAGTGCCGAAGTTAGCGAGGGGAGGCTTTGTCGGGCTTTTGCTCAAGCGTGAAACTAAGGAGGTTGTGGTCCGTGAACAGGGTTTAAGGCCTGACCTCAAGGGAGAAACGGAAGTATTTTATAGCGAAGTACGCGGGGAGTAACTTAAGATCGTGGACGCTGTAGTTGCGTTGAGCTGTTTTGAATAGAAGCTCAACGGTTGCCAGATTTGATTCACCTATTGGCGAATAGCGGCGCCTACCGCTGTATCTGAGGCATCAACGAACGCAGCTAGGGATACATCCGGCTGACGAAATGCGAGCAGTGTTGCATCAACAAGCCGTTGTTTGACCGACTCAAACGCATCGACGGCCTCAGAAGACCACGCAAACTCGTGGGAGTCTTTGGTTTTAGGCCCAGACAAGTAGGCGTTCAGGATCGCTTGGTGACTAGCGGCTTTCGGCAAGAGATGACGATAGAAATTTAACATGCCCAAGAACCTTCACAGATCCTTTACCGTGATTGGAAGGGGAAAGCCCTTCATCGCCTCAACCTTGCCTGGGTCAGGTTACATACCATCGGGGGTTATCAAGTGGCTGAGAAATTTTACCTGCCTCTCGAGGAATCTGCATTTCTCAAAGTTTAGGACAAGACTGGCTTCAAGAAGACATTGAAAAATGCACTCGAGATGTTTCAAGTGCTCAGATTTTGAAGAGGAAGCGACCGAAACATCATCCATGTGGACGAACCACCACCATTTACGTATTATTTCGCGGGATGGGTTTAGATGACTATCTAAGCATAAACCTGTCCTAGCTTCCATAAAGGTTACTATCACTCATATCTGGATCACTTTATCATTAGCAGTATCATTACTGTTAATCCCCATCCTAATACACATATATCCTTTCCTGAAAACCGTACCCGGCATTAGTGACTACGATGCTGTAATCCTCGATATTAAACTTCCTGAAAGAGCCATCCGTCCCGCCCCACCCTCAATTCCGGATTACCAGACAGCGAACTAGGAGCTCATTAGCCGAATCCTTATGTCTACGCATGATCCGACACTGCTCCCATCCAACAGCATGGTATCTAACGACACCATCGACCGAACAGTTCGCCAGTAAGAAGTAATTCAACGAGTATGCAATGGGCTGATTCCAAGTCGTCAGCTCAACAACCAATGGTATCCTCGACGATATTGAATTCCAAAAGACCCTTCGGCGAAGATTATTTAGAAAAAGAGATATTCTCCGCAGTCCTCTCACCTCAGCGAAAAAAGAAGAACCCTCTTAATCCCGCTAACTACAGGCCTATCTCCACCCTTTCGTCCTCCACCAAGATCATCGAGGGGACCATTAATTCCATTTTTGATTAGCATGGTGACTCCAATCGCGCACTTCCCGACTTCCAGTTCGCAAAACGGACCTAGCTACTCGAACACGTGCTTCTTGTCTTTATAACGGACATTCTTTTCAGTTTTGACAAGACGATTCCAACCATAGTCAGCCCGTAGACCTAAAAAAAGCTTTCGACGACGCATGGCAATACGGTCTCACTTTTGAGTTTTCTGAAATTCTCAAATTCTATCCGCACATCTGTAAGCTAATTCTTAACTTTCTAGATGGGCGAAAATCCCAGGTCAACACCTAACTTTCATCCTCATACGTATGCCCAGCAGGCATTCCCCCAAGGTTCAGGCTTTTCAGCGACCTTGTTTTTTCTGTTTACCGCTGACCTACCAAAAGCGAATCCTGACCCTAATATCATCAAAATCCTACAATTCGCTGATGGCCTCATCCTTCACACGTCTGCCAAACATATTTCCCTCGGCGAAGCTTGTCTGAATTCCTATTTGGACGAGCTTTAATCCCCAAAAAGTGTGAAGCAATTGTGTTTGGCGGCAACATGAGGATTCCGCCTAAAATAAAGAGGAAAATTGTCGTTCTTTCCCACAAAATCCATGACATGCCCATTCCCAACGTGGACAAAGTCACCTACCTAAAGCAACCACCGTGTCCCGTGAGGAACTGAGTAACGTGGTAGTTGGTTTTTCCGTGTTATCGCCCAAGCCATACCCTTATGTTGGCAATAAACCGCTGCGTCCACTGACCTTTCGATTCGTAACATCTGCGATGCCATAGGTCATACGACTCTGACCGTTCCGTGTGCTACTCCATACATACGTCTCACATTCACACTCATTTCATTCGCCAGAATGTCGACTGGAATCGTGCCCGCCTTCACCTGTTGTCGTCTTTCAGAGTTTGCGAGCGCCTCCCTCCACACAGGGGACGCATAGAGTAGAATGGATCGCACCATTCTGGATAAAAGCAATCTTCTCAGTGCCTCGGACCACTGACTTTCGGCAACATTCTTACAAGTGCCGACATGACATTAATGACATACTCTATATGTTCCCTAAAACTCGCGTCAATTATCAACGTCAGGTACTTGATAGTCGGCTTGGAGACGACCATATACCCACCGACTTCTACTTCCACGGTGTTATTTTTCCTACGTCCGCTTCCGCTTTTTCATTCGTCAGGATCAATTCAGCCTTTTCCAGCCAGGTCTTTACTGCTCTTACCGTCTCTGTCGCGTAAGCCTCCACATCCTCTGGGTATTTTGCGGCAACAAGTACAGTCGTAACCTCCTCTGGGATTGGAAGTACAAGCACTCCATTATACAGGATATTCCACAGCAAGGGACCCAGCGTTGAGCCCGGTGAAACCCTCGCTTTGACGGTGTACTCTTTGGGACCTTCATCCGTCCGGTAGCAGAAAGTTCTCTCTGGGAGGTAATTCTCCATTAAAGACGCCAAATATTCAGGAACATCTATGTCAGCCAATGCGCTTCTAATTCGACCCCAGTTGGTGGAATTGAATGCGTTTTTGATATCTAGCGCCATCACGGCACAGCAACCACTAGCATTTAGTCCGCCTTTTGTCAGGCTCACAGCGCGTCGAAACCCATACTAGCGTTGCGACAGGCCATTGCCGCTTCCGTTGATGGCTGGGAGTCTTTTATATATGATTTTCTCCATTATCTTGCCCGTTGTTTCTAGCAGACAGACTGGATAATATGATGCAGGATCTTGAGGAGGCTTACTGAGTTTGGAAAGCAACACAAACTTTTGTTTCTTGCAATAGGTATGGAATATTCCTTTTTTTAGGCACACCTCGACGGCCTCCCATATTCGTGGTCCGGCTGGCCCCGTTCAAGGGTTCACGTTAAAATCACCTGCTATTATGGTCGGCCAAGGTCCTCTAGAATCCAGAACAACATTGCGCTCAGCATTTGCTTATACTCGTCAAATATAGCGTTGGGTGGAGCATAGCAGCTGTATATGTAAACTCCTTTGATCTCACCAGCGCTCTGATGAAGTCTTTCCGAGGTGTTCCATTATTTCCTGATAGGCTTGTTCTCCGCAAGTCCATAACGCTGCTTACTAGTTATGGCCACATCGATATTTTTCTCACATATGGTTTGCGAGAGTAGGAAGACTTCGGCCATTGATATCTTTTGATTAGGTTTCCTCGATGGTGACCACCCGAGAATAAATGCCATTAGCAGCTGGGAATACAAAGATAAACTGCACTTTAGTTTCGTTATCATCACTAATGATCAGCCTGCATCGGCGCAAAGTTGAACACAAGTATCCATGTCAAATCAGTATTCGAACTAGAGGTAACGTGGACGAGAGGCTGGTGCCCCACTTACTTGGTCGTCTCACTATCAGCTTGGAAAAGGGGGTATTTCAACGAAGTAGATCCCTTCATATAATATCCATGAGAAAGATGCAACGTCAACGGGCTCCCAATCACACAAGGTGCAAAGAAAAAACAGTGAAATACCCAGGCGGATAGCAGGTATCAAAAGAGGCACCAACAATCTGAAAAAGCAAAATGGGAAGCTCATGTTCAAGCTCAAAAAACTAGGAAGAGCAATTACTAAAGGCCTCCACAGCCAAGTATAGAAATTATTATTGATGGATCTAATCAGTGTAGGTTTGGAAAAGAGAACCGGCACAGCCTGTGTGTGTGTTTTTGGAGTTCACCAACAGATGCCCATTGAAACCTTAGCAATAACATATGGGTGACCGAAATTATAGATGGAACGACATTCTGGGCGTGCTGCAACCAACCAGCTTTATTTTGGTCGAAATAGACCGTATATGCGTCTACAGTTCCCACGCCTCTCAAAGCTTTGCATTGGCGCAGTTAAAGGATGTGATGGACTATTTGGATACGATCCAACAGTCATTGCCAAAGACTTCACTACGTGGGAAATAGAATAGGCAAGCGCACTTATGAATGCAAGGTAACATTCTGCTTTGGAAATCCTTGTGTAACTGGATGCTACATTGGGTAATGAAGTTGAAGTGTATACCTCCAGGAAGATAGTCCAGTTCGTTTAGAAACTTAGCATTAGATAGTCCTTCGCTCTGGCGCGATTTGTCTCTGAAAGGTTGAGAATACATCATCGAAATCGATCCCAGGACACTCGTCTTCGATTTAAATAATAAGTTAAAAGGTTGGGGGAGTGCATATTCGTAGTTCTGGTCTACGGAAACAATTGACGAGAGAATATTCATGAAGGTTTGACTGAATCTGTACAGCCTAATAGTCAAACCCTCGGCAAGCAATTTTTAATGACTGAATCACGTACATCTCCAGGAGAAGCCTTAACCGTATACACTTTTTATTATTTATATGAACTTCCGTCGTATCGTCGTGCTAAATGAATGTGTCAAAGATCAGTAGGCGGAACTAACCAAACGGTTATGGTGGCACATCGGAGGCACGAACCTAGGCACCATTATGAATTCGTCTCTGTGGCTGCATTCAATGGCCGTACAAACAGCTGACGGACTGACATGAGACTGGGATTACAAATGTCAAAGGCAGTCATTTGTCAACATTCTCATTAAAACACTCGAGTCCTGTCCGCCGACCAGTAAAAGATATAAAAACAGTAAAGTAACAACTGAATTGACAAAAAACCTAGATAATCGTAAAATAGATAAATTATTTTATTTGCCGTATATAAGATTGGAAAATCAGCACCCCAAACGTTGATGGAACATTCTTATGAAGAAATTCAAAGAAATTTGAAAATTTTCCCAGCGCGATAGAAACGTGAAAACGGTTGAAGTTAGTGCTGATGCTTAAAGCAAACGAGGCTCGTGGTGCACCATCTTCGTAAAAACTCATGTGCTTATTGGACACTACGGATGAAATGCTGGAGGGAGTAACCTATAGCTGGTTATTCCCAGTTGTTGAGAGTATGGTAGGCTTATGAGAATAGAGAGTTGGTTTCTGTAGAATCAGAACAATCGGGTTCTACTAAGGAAGATCCTGTTGATGATCGGTGTCCCCAGCTACTTTGTTGACAGCTAATTGGGAAAACAAGACCCTTGGAGAGGATGCTCATCTACGAGTATGTTAGGCCCACTATTGTGGATGGGTATTGTAGATGCATTCACTTCCGGAGTTGAAGGATTGACATTGATCCGCTTTTAGCAAAACCTTGAAAAGGGTGTGACAATCCAACGGACTACAATGAGATCACGCATTTTATATAGAATTGTGAAGAATTATTATTTCTATTTATTTAACTATCGCGTGGGTTGTAAAACAATTCCTTTCACCATTTATTCATTATTGCAAGCTTCCTACATATCATAAACCTCATAGTTCCTATAAAATCATTATTTTTATTGATTATCCTTGATTGTTGTTGTGTGTGTCGTAAAACAATTAATTTCCCATTTATCCATTGTTACAATCTGACATTTAACTCTTTATATGCACTTGACATTTTATGGCAAGTTCATGAGTTAGAAATCGAAAGTACAGATATTTTTATGAGTCTTTTAGATACAAATGAGAATTTAGTTTCGCGGATACGATTGAAAATTCAAACTTTATGTCACAGAAAATATTTACCAAGAAATTTTATTTGTTCCTTGAAATTGTGTTGACTGAGACCAAATAATAATTGTCAAACACGAAGGCAGAGCTACAGATGTATAGCAAAAGTGCAAAATTTTATCGAGTTTAGGTCCTTCCGTTTACTTTCTTGTACGGGTTTTTACGGCTATTTTGAAGATGTCAGCCCATCTTCTTCTAGCTTGCTCCTCTAGTCGACTATACTCTCGGTACCCTTATTGCGCGCTTCAAACCCCTTTGATGATAGTAATCAGCGGGAACATTGGAGGTCTTTGAATCGAGAAGTTGCCAGAAGCCATCTTTCTTGGCACCAGGTCTACCAGTATGTGGTGTGTACGCAATGAAGAAGTGGATAATGCGATCAGCTGATATAATAGTGTACTTCATAAGCCGGTCATCAAATCTTTCGACTTCTTAAATGGCATCACGGAAACCCTCTAATTTAGCAATGCCAACACCGTATTAAGTGTGTGGTCTACCAAAATAGAGAAGTTTATAGCCATTTTTAGCGCATTCGCGTTCTAAGTCGTAGCTTTTGGCCCCAGACCAGGTTTCCTGTAGAGTGTAAATATCAATCCGGCTTTTCCAAAGGGCTCTTGCGAGTTCCTCGGTCTTTCCAGTACCCATATTTAGCGTGCAGACACGTATTTGTTTTGCTCGGACTAACTTATTTGCGTCCAACACCGACCATGAATCTTAGAACCTTTATCTAATTTTACTCTTTTAAAAGAGATATGCATTCCAGTAGAATTCGTAAGACGTCATATGATGGTCCCGTATTTTTTCGGAAGTTATTGATTTCTCTGACCAGATTTTCTTTGGTCATAAGACCGAGAGAATCTTCTCGACTGTTCAGGATGGATACAATTCTATCATGCTATACTTCTTATCCAGTTTGTCGTAGAAAACTACTGCTGTTAGGGATCTGGACACCCTCTAGCCGCTTAGACTCCCCGTACCGACTCTAAGAAACCAAGTACTCATCCGACTAATTGGTCGAACGAAAGTTTACACTCTGTTGGGTGGTAATCCCTTATTGTAGTACCTTGAGCTGGTCGCGCCGAAGCTCACCGTTATAGACGTTGATCTGATTGTTTATATTGAAAACAATAGATAAAGCCTTGTCCATCGTCACCTCCCCCTGGTAACTGCACTATCGGGATGTTGAACACTTCGCTGATTTGATCATGATTTGCACTTTTATTCTGAACTTTGTTCGATATATTAAAGTCCTCTACATAGCATCTAATATGTGGCGTCTATATCCTACAATTGCTTGAAGTTAGATTCCGCGCATTAGCACAGCATAATTACAGCCAAATAAGGTAGTGCATGTGTCTAGTTATATGCGGGTTTTCTTGTTTTTTTTCGGCCTATTCTCTGCACTGCAGCTCGAATTGACTGCAACTAAATTACAACATGTCTCCCAGTTTATGGGGCTCAGAGGGTTTATTTCCTTAGTTCTTCAGTGCTTCAATCGACAGGAGCCATAGGTTCACAGTACCAACTTTATTTTCAAGGATCCATAACATCGAACCGCATTTTTCCCTCGTTGCCAGTGCGGAAACTGACAACACTTTACTGGGATCTCCTTTTAATCTGTTGTATCGCTTTTGGTAGTTGAGATGACTTATAAATATCCTGCTGCATCTGGTTGCCTACTGGAATGCATAAATCCATCGTTAAATTAAAAAGAAACCAGAAGTTAAAGCTTTACCATCCTCTGGATAGTACACTACGGGTGGCCTAAAGTTTTGTTTCAATTTGACACAGCATCGTGATAAGCTGCTTAAAAGTTGGTTCATTCCGCTGCACAGTTGCTTCCTAAGTGGCAGCAAAAATTGGTATTATGACCAAGCTAAACTTCCGGTAACATAATATTTAACTGTCACGGCTGTGATCTTCCTCAAAGCTGTTGGTATGTCCTGGTTTGACTGGTTTCGAGAAAATTAGTCCCATGGTCACTGTAGATCTCCGAACATTTACCTTGTCTCACAATGAACCACGCTTCGGTCAATAAATCGCTTATCTATTCTAGACGGAGTGCCTTCGTAAGCAAACGTACGAAAAACAAACCTACAACCCCTTCGAGGTAAAATACATGACCCCTCTCTTGGAGGGGACCATATAGTTTATGCAGTTTTCAAACCGTCGGTGGACAGATGGGTAAATCAGCCATTAATTACTGACTTCATGTTCACGCAAATTTTATGCAGGTGTAACATTCGTATGTTTGGTCACCTATCAAGTTCTGATCGTTGACGATCTAATATCGCATCCTTAAATAGTTTTGAATGAAAGAACCACCATCATGCAATGGACTTCGGTGCCCCTGCCATATGAATAGGTAGGTAGTGTGATGATCTGTTGATAGTAGAATTGGATGCTTATAGTCGTTAGAAATATCTGCACGCCTATTCCAACCCTAACCCAGCGTTGACGTCAAAAAAAAGACACAAGTTTCGTAGCTTTTAGGCAACCGGACGGTGTAATAAAACTTAAGAGATTTAGATGATCAAATGACCATCCTGAGTGGCTAAGATGACCTAGAGGGAAGAGCTATCCCAAAACCTAAAAAAAAATTGATTAAGTGGTGATTAGCTGCCAGGCTCGGGAATGTTGAGGGGGGGGGGGGGGTCCTTTAAGTGCGTCGATCTCTCAAGGGTCATTATACAAGATCAACTGTCTGTATCGATGCGTGGGTCCGCACCGGATCTGCAAATCACCAAACAAACAAGGAAATTCCCAACGGTCTAACGAGTTAAAACAGAACGCAAGTTTGGAAAATAAAAAAAAACGGCTCGACCACGCCCATGGAGCCGTAAACCTTCGGACCCCAGTGCCGCGATCGAAGAGTAAAAGTTCCATAATGGATCACAGCCTCAATAATTGATTTCTCTGCCTCAGTTTTTCAATGAGGCGCGGCCCCTTAGGTTCCCTCCCTTCCTCGACATCCTCAGGCCATTACTTGAGAAGATGTCCCTACTGTGTGAGTTTTGCGGGATCAAGAAGGAGGGGAGTGGAAGGGGTCCTCAGATCAAAACACAATCAACCACAAATAGAAATTTGCACTTTAGGAATATTTGCCTCTTATTTAGGTTGGGTTTAGTGAGTTAGTTAGTTTAGTTTACTGGGGGGAGCCGCAGTTCCGAGCACTCAGCCCATTGTTAGGCCTATTGTACTATCCCCGTAAGTTGTCTTTTCAATGGCTTCCCGCCTACGGTGTTCGCAGGCTTTAGCGAATCTGAGAACATTCTCCAGAGGCAGAGAGTGTGCAGATTCTTCATTGAAGAAAACGTTGCCAAGGTGTCTTCGTCTGAGATCTGAGGATGCCGGGCAGCTGCATAAAAAGTGCAGGCATAGCCGAAACCAATACCCCAATCTTTTCCATATGGTAGTTTAAGGAGCAGTGTCCCGTTAAAAGCCCTACTAGGGTTTTCATGTCCCACTTCCAAAGGGACAACAAAAATGCCGCTCTAGTGGCTCCAGGCTCTTTCATAAGGATTTTTGCTTGCCGGCAAGAGTCCAAATTTCTCAGCTTCAGGTTGGGTTTAGTTCTGAAACAGACTTTATCAACGATATCGCGTTTTATTCTATCAGCCAAAAACACACTCCTAAACACTTCTACTCTTTTCGATCTTCAAAACTTCATTCCTCGAAATTTTCATTTCACCAATCCCAATTGCCGGTCCACTTTCGATAATCAGCTGTTTCTTCATGAAAAGCTCCCGGAGCCCCTCGCATTGCCTTGAACTGTCAGAGTTCATGTTGCCACCAACATTTGCAGTACGTTGACATTTGTAGTACGTTGATCATTCCTTTCTGTCACGATCAATTCGCTCGAATGCATTCAATCGTGCCCAACATGCGGCGAAATTTAAGCTAATTGTAAACTATTGAGTGCATTATTTGATTAAATCAATCCCGAAAAAGGCAAATGAAATTTCGCTCCGGGCGCAAAGCCGCGATAGGACAGCTGAATTGCCGATACCCGCTCAAGGAAAGACAGGTGAAGACTAGTGAGGCAATCACTGCTGGTAAGCGGTTGAGAATTTGATTCTTGTACGAGGAAAGGCATCCAAAGATCCAGACAATGGGCTAGGCTTTTAAGTACTTCGCGTGACTACAACCGTCCATGTCTTCCAACTCATACTGAACCGTTCCAACTCTACCGTTGACTTTTGCTTTCACGAACTTCCGATCCAGTTTGACATTGTATCGCTTTGTTGCACTACTTAAGTTGAAAAGCCGCCTATACACGATATCTCTAACCTAAAATTCACGAGCCTGAGGTCGCAAGTTGTAACCCCTCTCCTGTGTCTCTCTTGCTTGGAGCATGCCCCTCTGAACCTCTGCTCTCAGAATAGCAGCAATACTTCCAGGGCCGCTCCAGGCAAGGCGTTCAGACGTCGCAAAAGGACGTAGATACTCCCATGGGTGACCATGGTTTGCCCAAAAATGACGTGATAGGGGAAGTCCCTATCGAGACGTGGTTCGCTGAACGAAGCGCGCAATTGATGGATCATTGCTTGTTATTTCAATCTCTTTGATCAGGACCAATATAAGGGTGTATAGCAGACAGCAGGGAGCGAGTTACTCTGTCCGAGGCGGGTAGATGGGTTGAGTGCCATACTGACTCAAAAGTTCGTTGAAGGCTACCGACTTAAATTGTACCCCGTTATCAGTTGTGATCGATTCAGGGATGCTAAACACGTGAAAGAATCTGTTTTCCAGGTATCCAGTCAACACATTCGCAGTAAACCGTTTAATCGGCTTCGCAAATGAAAACTTCGAGAGAGAATCGAGAACGACTATTGCTCCAATGTTTCCGGCGTGAGATCTGGGGTAAGGGCCGATCAGATCGATATTCAAGACTTGAAACACCCGTTCGGAGATGAATGTTTTTTTGCGTTTCACAATTACAAATGTAGTCCTTGATCTGTGAAACCATTTAGGCCAATAAAACCACAGACGAGTCTACCCAAGGTTTTACACCCCCCCCCCCCCCCCCATGTGCACTTAAAGGATGATCATGGACACGGGTGATCACTTCAGACGTCAGCTCCTCCGGAATTCTAAGTTCATTTCGTATAGCATGATTGGTTCGCTTGTATACCAACCCAGCACACACCTGCAGATCACGGCTGCGTTGTTCCCATTTCTCTCCAAAGCGTGCACTTCTTCTGGAGAATACATACGGGAAATAGAATCCAGGACGAGATGTTGTGATCCCTTCATGTGTTTGATGATAAGCGAGAATCCTTGAAGCTTCAATGCCCATCTGGCCAGTCTACCGTGAAAGGCGGACTGGTTCAAGAGCCATTTGAGCGAAGCATGGTCGGCTACCTCTTCGAATATTCGGAATTTGCGCACTGCCTCCGCCGCTGCCAGATATTCCTGCTCAGTGATAGTGTAGTTTTGCTGAGACTGACTAAGCTTCTTCGACATGCCAGGCGATGACGGCTTTACGGTTTCTTACTAGGGCAGAGGCAAATCGTCAGACGCTGCCTGACCTCTGCCCTGGGAGCAGCGTGACCGAAGCGGCTCGCAGATGTTGAGTGCTCCTTTATATAATTCGCAGAACACGACATGACCACGAATTATAACCGAACCCGTAAAGCCGACATTTTTTAAAGTTTGGGTGCTAAGCCCTAAACGAGGGGTCCATGGACCAAAAAAAGAAGGCGTAAGTTGCTCCTTATTTGGTCCGGTCCAGCATTAAGTTAATGCGGACTTAGGACCCCACAATTCTCAAAAAAAAAAATACTTATTCGACTTCGAACTTCATCTCCTTCCTCTGTCTCCTGCATCAGCGCCGCCCTTATGCCATGTTGGCATGCGCCACAATGTATGGCGAAAAAGGTTTTGAGAAGTCGAAGCTATGAAAGACCGGAGCTGAAGAGAGACCACACTGTCACTGAGCAGGAATGCCTGGCAGCGGTGGAGGTAGTGCGTAAATTTCGCGCGATTCCGATTCGAAGTGGTAACTCGACACGATTTGCTCAAATGGCGCCCAATATGGGGCGTTTGACCATAAAGGTTTTTGCACGCCTCTGTGCTAGCCAGGCTCGGGAATGTGGAGGGGAGGAGGGGTGTCCTTTGAGTGCTTCGATCCCTCATGTGTCGTTATACAAAATTAACGTATCTGTATCAATGCATGAGTCCGCACCGGGTCTGAAAATCACGTATGTATATCCTGCGTTTTATTAGGTTGTTGCAAATGAAATGGCCGTTTTGGTACTAAAATTTCAAACGACTGTAAAGCTTACAAAAATTTATTTATTTAATCAAAATAGGTGCCAGTCGATTCAAAGTTTTTTTCCCAGCGAGATTCAAGAGCATGTATGCCAGTTTCGTAGAAGTTCAACTGTCGGGTATTGATAAATTCGTCGAAGGCAATTTTGACAGCCTCTTCATTCCTTAATTGTTTTTCCGCCAAAAAATGAAAAAAGTGGTAGTCGATTGGCGAAAGGTCCGGTGAATGTGGTGGATAAGGCAGAGTCTTAAACTGCAATTGGTTCAACTTTTGAACCGTTGTTCTGGATACATGAGATCGTGCATTGTCTGTTGACTAATCTCGGCCGTTGAATACTGAATTTTTGGTGCATTTCCTCAGGCACAGTATTTCTGTGCATTTACCGTTTCTCCAGGTGCCAAAAAAGAATAGTGGATAACTCCAGCTGTAGACCACCAAACATTCACCATTACCTTCTTCGAATGGAGGCTCGGTTTCGGCATATGTTTCGGTGGCTCATCAGCATCTAGCCATTGTGCTGATCGGCGACGATTGTCGTATAATATCCACTTTTCATCACATGTCACTATAACACGGTGGCAAGATGTGCGTTGGGCAATCGTGCTGTACCACATATGGACGACCGTATTCGCGTCCATGCCCATCAACGGTGTTCCGCGAATATGCGGAACCACCTCATTCAGGCACGCGATATACTGCTCCAGGTTGTCTGTGGGTGGACCGTATATGATCAAGCAAAACCACCATCCTAAATTCCCCGGGATTGAGACACATACGCCCCACTCAATAGTGAAACTCTCAACACAGACGCAATCTAGACCCGTATCATTAATGACGACGGCCGCCTTGGCCGACCCCCTAGCAGTGAACACCCGCATGTATCCAGGCAAACCTCTGACGCAGCCATTGACTGCCCAGGGCTCCTGTAACACCGCTATGCTAATGTTATACTCAAGCATGTGCTGGCCGAGGTCATGCATTACGGCAGCCGGCGGCGCATTTCAACTGCAGCAGTGTGAGCGACATGGCGCTCAATGGCAGGCATTAACCCGAGCCACCCTTGCTGCGTAAATCGGGCAAAGCATCGACCGGAGCATATGCCCGGCCGGAAGGCCCCGGAACGCACAATTCCGGCAGTGAACCTCGATACTGCAAGAGGAGGCCATATGGCCACTCTGCGAGTAACGAGCGCAGACATGGCCCTTTGCATGGCAGTCAGCCACGCGGTGATCAAAACCTAGACACTTAAAACACACAGAGAGCAAGTCATGCGACCTGACTCTGTAACTAAATCACTTAACATACACCCTTTCAATGGATATCAACCTGTGAATCACCCCTGGAGTGCCCTCAATCATAGCATTGCTGGCAGCCTCAGGACCCGACCATATTAGGCTACTAACAATCTTCGCTTCTTTCTTGAACCGCTCGAAGGACATCCGGTCCCTCAAGTGATTCTCATGAATCACACAGGCCACAGGCAAGGGGGCAGGTTGGCTACTCTTTGCAGCCATCAGCCCCTCCACCTTCCCTTTATATAGGGCCACCTTCTCGGCCATCTTAGGCAGCAGATTGCCGTACTCCAAAATAACCTTGGGGACAACCTCGCCCATTGTCTCCGTCGAAGCACCACCCTTGACCAAAATCTGGACAAGCTGGTCGCTTATCCTCTTCTCCTTCTGATTCGAACAACAAAATAAGGGCGCGGCAAGAGTCGGTGGGCGACTTTTTGGAAGGTTTTAGGAAATTTCACTCCGGTCTCCGCTGAGTTGCTTTCCCTGTGGCTGCGGTGGTTTTGTTGCTTCGACGGGGAGTGAATTCATTCTGTTTTTTTCGCTTCGGTGGTCGGTTTCCGCTCCGGTGTTCCACCTCCGCTTCGCTCGCTAGTTCACATGTCTCGGGAATACAAAACTGCGGGAGGCGCAACCCCCACTGTGGCAGCAGTTTCATTCAATTTCATTCATTGGTTTGGTCACGGACGTGTTGGAGGACTGCTCCTAAGCCAAACTGAAAGAACAGCTCATATGCCGGTTGTCAGTGAATGAGGAAGCGAAGCTGAATCACTGACGCTGGTGACCGTACCCCCAGCCAACTGCTTTGAGAAATGAGGCAGCTGGGTGGGGATAAGCGGGAGCTATTGAAGTCCCTATAGTTGCAGCTGCTCCCGGAGAGCACCCGCGCCATCTTGGCCTGCGCGAACTCAGGAAGTGTCGTCCGTCACGGCCGATGAAGTCCACGAGGTGTACGCACGCTTTGCGGCCGCGGAAATCTCTACAGACACACGTCAGGAAGTGAAAGACCTGAAAGTGCTTGTCATCGTGTCCAGACTTACGACCAGTTTAGGTACTTTGCGCTCGGGACGTAGATCTCGATCACAGTCACTGTCGAGGTATGCTTCCCAAAAACGGCATTCGGGTAGTCGCACGCTGGGATCCTCATCGGCCCCACCGATTTGCTGGTACCAACTTAAATTCGAAGCTCAAACGACTAAATGTAAATGTGTTCAATGTATCAAAAAACTAGGGTCGCTGCGTGTCTCAGCGACGGTTACCAAAAACGCAGTACCACGTCGCCTTACAATATTCAACTTTCTGAGCAGGCGTTGCTTTCTGGTAGACATGAGCGCTGAGGTGTCTTTTCTCCCCGTACTCCGTCCAAAAACGTTGATACCGCAAAATTTGCAACTGGCTGCCGCGAACTCCTCTCCCATCCGAACTTACGACTACAGGCAGATGGACGCGAGTCTCGGACTGCGCCGAACGTTTTCGTGGCGGTTCATTTTGGCAGACATTAGCATCCCCCCGTAGACGTGAGAGTAAAGAACTGAAAATTTCCTTTCGAAGTGCCATGTTTTGCTCCGTAAGGGTATGCGGAACCCATTCGTCGAGCTTTTTCACCTTTCCAAGTTGTTGCAAGTGCCGGGAAACTGTCGAATAGTGTACGCCCAATTTCTCTGTAATGTTCCTCACAGACTGACGTGTGTCGGATCCGACTAGCGAACGCAGCTCCTCGTTGTCAAACGATGATCCTGGATGTCTACGTGGCTCATTTTGAAGGTTTACATCGCCTGATCGGAATTTTTCGAACCAACGCCGTGTAGTTCATTCGGTTACCGTATCAGCTCCAAATGTTCCTGGTCACCCCCACCGCTTTATTATCGAATTTGAGCTCATACAGAAAAAGTATACGTTCTTGGCTCTTTTCCATCCTTTTTTTCCCTTTTATTCACTGTTTGCACAACGATGGTCGAAACTGATATGACTCCTTGATTAAATGTAGGAGTATTTATACTTCATTATCCGACATCAACAGCGCCAACTAGTGGTAGTTTGATACAGGAAAATCGCAACTAACTTCACTTGATTGCCAAATCGGCCATTTCATATGCAACAACCTAATATAATCGAATTTATCCCCTTTTTAATTGGAGTTGCAAGCTGGGATCTCCTAATTAAAATGTTGCAAGTTTTCACAAAACCTACCCTCGTTTCTATTCATTCCACCCTTTTGGGAAATTTGTAAGGGCGGAAACAATGCATCAAATTGCTGGTCTTCCTCCTCTTTCATTACTTCATCCAGATCAAAACAGATGCAATTAATTAGCACAAATTAAAGTTTCTATATCAAGTCAAGAGTATACGAACCTCCCTTCCAATACTACGAAATTTCCAGGTCATAAATATCAGCAACGAGGTGGCGGGGCAATTTTCCCATAGAACCTCCCCATCGCTCTGCCATCCACTAAAAGTGCCAGATATCACTTTAAAATTACCCCCACTAATTTTCCTAGACTTTTCAATTTCCCTCCAGCAAAATGGTCCAACATTATCGTTAGACTACTCCTCGAGGTGCTATAAATTAGCATTTAACAAACTTTATCTTTAATGTAAATGAGGAAATAACCGAGGAGAAGGGAAGACCCCGCATATTCTCATTTCTATTGCATCCCCTCCATTTACACTCCAAAGAGTTTGTTGTCCTTTCAGATTTTTCGGGTATGAAAATCGATTTAGTCCTGCGCAACTGCATTATTAAATTATCATAATTTGAATATAAAAATTACAAGCACGAAAAACTGGGATAGTAATCCTGCGATTAAGGGAATCCACTGACATCTTGAATGGAAAAAAAAGGATGCTGCCCGCATTTGAAGTTCTTCTGGTTGTGAATGATTTCATTAAGTCATAAATCCCGACACGTACAATGGTGAATTCGTTACATATTTCCTATGCCTCAGAAAATACCACTTTTCTTCCTGTTTGCTTCCTGAATTTGTTGTCTGTTGATTCGTCTGGTTCTTGAAATTGGCACCATGTCCTCGGAGCTGGAACGGGCTCAGTGAATGGGAAGAATAACGATGGGGTTGAAGGTACTCCGCTGTGGGTGAATTTATGAACGTGATACAATCCAACCAACAGAATATTGAAATCCAAGGATCAATGGGGGAGGAATAATTATTTTCCTTTTATTTTCAAGGCTGAATGATTCCTCTTTTCTAGAAGTTCATTTTCAAAGGGTTTTCCCCCTTTTATTGGACCCAAATTATTTGCTTATTCATTTATTACACAATAAACAGAGAATAAATTTGTTGTTGCTGTTGTTCAAAAGATAGAACCCTCTTTCTCTAGGATAGCTGTCAATTATTTGAATAAAGATGTAGACGAAATGAAGGACGAAAATAATAGAACAATTACACTTCGATTGCGGCTTTAGAAAGGGTCTACAGAGATCAAACAAAAATGTGTTTACTGAGCAACATTGCCTCCTATAAGGACTGGTAAACATTGAGAACCCTCCAACGAAGTTAGTGACATGAGCCCCCTAGAAAACGGTACGAAACCAGGCAGAAAATTCTGGTCATAAACGGAATATAAGGCCAGTGTCCTGGTACTGACTGACATTTGTGTTGAAGATACAAAAGAAGTTGTTAAGTCGTTCCGATTGGGGAAGTAGAATCGACTATTTCGCGGTAACCAAGTCTTTATTGCTAAAAAGATCCTTGCGGAATATAAGAATAAATGCTTTGCTCACGCTAGTATGACAAATATTAGGCTGCCACCTTATTATTATTCTGTTAAGGGAAAGTCGCACCACGTCCTTGAAGAACTATTGTGCCCCTTTTACTGGTTATAGTGTACCTGTTGATCATAGTATCTCAAACAGGCCTGTAACCGTTAGGAACTTTAGTATGTTCCCCACTTCCAGAAGTTTCAGCTTTGCATCTGGTATTAAGTGTTCTCCCAGATGTCTCGACCTACTTTGCACAAGTGCCGGACACTGTCCCAGGACGTGCATAGAGGTTTCGTCCTCCTCCTCACAGAACCTGCAGGCAGTGTCCGTACATATCCCTAGCTTTCCTAGGTGATAGTTCAGCCGATAATGACCAGTGAGAATTCCCACTATGATTCGGAGGTTCTTTTTGGTGAGGTTTAAGCAATCCTTTGTATGCATGGGTTCGTATCCCCCAATAAGCACCCTGGACTGCTCCATCCCTGGTAGGCCCGCCCAATATAGTTCCCTCAACCGTTTCTCTTCGTTTCTTAGATTCATAGCCATGAAACCGTTTCCGATTTCACAGAAGGGTTCTGGCCCGTGTAAAGGCATCCCTGCTCCCTTCTTGGCTAGTTCATTCGCTGCCTCATTGCCTTCCAACCCAGCATGGCCTGGAATCCAAAGTATCCAGACCTTGTTGGACGAGCCGAGTGTATTCAGTCTCTTAAGGCATTCCCATACCAGTTTAGAGTTCACCTAGTTGGACCTAAGTGCCTTGATCGCTGCTTGGCTATCGGTGAGAATAGTTATGTTCTACCCTCCTGTAGTTCCTTTGCAGATTAAAGGAGGCACATTTGTCTATGGCGTAAATTTCCGCCTGGAATATGCTAGTGTACCTGCCCATTGGCTCAAAGCACATTTTCCTTGGGCCAATGACACCGGCACCCACTCCCTCTGCTGTGAGGGATCCATCAGTGTACCAAGTAATCAGTTGCTGGTTTAAGCCGTATGTCGCAGCCACGCTCTTCCAGTTTGCCTTGTTACTCCAACGTGTTTCAAACTTCTTATCGAAGTGAAACCTCGTTGTCATGTTGTCCCTCGGTATCAGTAATTCGGGATACCGCCTAGAAAGGGTATCAATCTTGCTTCGATTTAGGCAGCTCCCTGCCTCACTCATACTACCGGCCATCCTGAATATTGATCTCCTTGCCTGCATCTGTATGTGCAGATGGAGAGGGGTTAATCCCAGAAGGACCTCCAGGGATACCGTTGGGCATGTCCTGATTGCCCCACTGATACACACGGAAGCCAGTCTTTGGAGCTTATGTAATTCCCTGGCTTGTGTGCTGAGTTGGGTTCTTTCTGCCCAGATTACCGCTCCATACGTAATCATTGGCCTTACTATTGCAGTATATATCCAAAGTAGTATCTTCGGGCTGCAACCCCATTTTTTTCCTGCTATGGATCTGCAAGTCATCAGAGCCCTCGTGACTTTTCGACAAGTGTTTCCGACATGTGTCTTCCAGAGTATTTTTTGGTCTAGCGTGATTCCCAAGTATTTGACCTCTGTTTCTCGTTTCACCTCCATATCATGTAATGTTATAGCTTTCATGTCATCCAGCTTACGTCTCCTAGTGAATGGTACTATGGTGGTTTTGGTTGGGTTGATCCGCAGTCCCACCTTCCTGCACCAGGCACTAGTAACCCTTAATCCAGTTTGGATTCTATCACATAGGGTATCTTCATATTTGCCCCTACAGATTAGAACAATGTCGTCCGCGTAGCCCTGGACTTGTATTCCAGTGTTAGTTAACACGTCCAGGAGTTCATCCACTACCATACTCCACATCAGCGGCGATAGTACTCCACCCTGTGAACAGCCTTGAGCGGTGTTCATGATAATAGAATTTGTACCTGTTTGTACCTCTATTTGTTTGCTTTCTAGCATTTTGTCCATCCAGAGTGCCAGGGTGTTTCCCACTCCTTTGCGGCTCAGGGCATCCTGTATCTCTGTGTGCGATGTGTTGTGGAATGCTCCTTCGATATCCAAAAACGTGCACAGTGCAATTTCTTTTGTTTCTATGGCGTCCCGTAGTACCTCTGTCAGCTGATACAGAGCAGTTTCAGTTGACCGTCCTGCCCGGTAAGCGTGTTGACAGTGATGTAAGGGATTACGCTTTAGAACGTTAGTTCTAATATAGTTGTCTATGACCTTCTCCACCGTTTTGAGTACGAACGATGTTAGGCAGATTGGTCTAAAAGATTTAGGGTGAACAGGATCCTTTTTACCCGCTTTCGGAATAAAGACCACTTTTGCCCGTCTTCATGCCCTTGGTATGTAACCCAGTGCTATGCTCCCCCTTACCACCCTCAGAAGGGACTCTAAGATAATTCCTAGGCCTCTCTGGATAAGTGCTGGGAAAATGCCATCTACTCCGGGAGATTTCATTGGTTGAAAGGTTCCCACTGCCCATCTTAACCTAGCTTCTGTGCATACCTCTTTTGCTAGTTTCCAGCTCTCTTTCCTGCCCCTTTTATTCGTTGTTGGGGTGTCAGGCAGATTGTTGTCGCCTGCCACCGATGGGTAGGACCCCGGGAAATGAGTTCTGACAAGCAGGTGTACCCTGACCTCCTCAGTCTCGGTGAATGTCCCATCTTCCTTTTTCAAGCAGACAGAGGATATTCCCCCGTTTTTGGCTACAGCCTTGCACAGCCTGGTTGCTTCTGTGATCTGTTCAATCTCTTCACAGAATTCCCTAAAGCTGTTCCGTTTGGCTTCCCTGATCGCGTTACTATACGCAGTCAGTGCATTTTTATACCTCCGCCAGTCCCCGGTTTGTTTTGCCCGGTTAAAGAGTTTTCGTACCTCCGTTCTCATTCTGGCTAGGTTCCTGTTCCAACACGGTACATCCCTTGATGACTTGACTGTCTTGGCCGGACAGCTCGCCTCATATGCGTCAATGACGATTGTCTTGAGGTCTTCCACCACCGTTTCTAATTCCAATTCGCTCCTGATGTCACCGTCCCCTTGAAGGTGGGCAATGTTGTTGATCAGATGCGTTGTGTAGGATTCCCAATCCTTTCTCCTGGGATTCCTGCTGCCATCTTAAATGTTAATACTTTCTCAAACTTGATCGACCTCAAAGTAACCAGCTGAAAGCGCTGTCATCTGAGGAACCAATTGCTCCCATTCTATAGCTGACTATGCCTTGCACTGGGCTCCACTATGCAAATATGATTGACGAGTTGCCTAGCCTAGAACCAGGTAAAGCAGAATAGCGAAGGACGAGTTCAAACTTCTTGGAAAGTCATGGGGGAATTTGAGGATTTCGAAAAGAACCATCGGCAATAGCATGTAGTCTTAGCGGGTATAGCGCCCATAATCTCCAAAGTCATGAAGGTCCTTTGCACACTTCGATCCCTTACCTGCCATTGTACAAAAATTCACATGTCCTTTTAACCAATGCGTGGGTCTGCACCGAGGCATGGCAACGGAACATTTCGATGATGCTTCCGTATTTGCAGCCGGACCTTCACGGTCAATTTGGCCTCCCCTTTAGGTTTTTGGGTTAGTTTTTCTTTCTGGGTCGTCTCCGGAAACTCAGGTTGGTCTCTGACCATCACCAAATTCATTAAGCCATTACAAATGGCACCCAACGTGGGGCCTATTACTCGGCAGTGGTAAAGCGTATGCGATCGGGAACGTTCCTCCAGAGGAACTTCAGAAAAAGCGTCAAAATCGGGCTGATGGAACCGGAGGAACAATTGGATCGCATCTCCTTCTACAGGCTTACTTGGAGAGCAGCGAAAGACGATTGGAAATCAGAAACAGCCGGAATCCCCGCTGAGAATGCTGCTTGCGTCAAACGGATCGCAGATAGCCCACTTAAAAGCGGACTGGGGAAAAGGCGGAAAGAGGACGGCATGTTTGAAGGAGACTTTATCAAAGTAGTTTCCAGGGCCCAAAAAATAAGCCGAAGATGGATAAACGGAAATAACTGACTACGCCGCCTGACACCCGTCTGTCCAAAGACAAGGAGACTGCAAACTAACTGGAGGAAATACGAGGAAACGAAGAAGAATTAGACGCTCTGTTCATTAAGCCGATGAAAGGCAAGACAGTTGCGGAAGTCCTTAGTGATTTCACTAAGACATTTCTACTTCGTTGTTTTTGGGTTTCATCCTGTAAGGGATTTCCCATACGAAAAACGAAGGGTGGTAGAGTCCTCGTCGAACTGGGCCCGAAGACGACTAACAAGGATACGTTCTGCAAAGCAGTCACGGGGTTATTGGGGGAGAAGGCTCTTGTTTCTTGCCTAGAGACCATGTGCTCTCTAGAAATTCGGGATCTTGACTGCCTCACAGAAAAAGTCGCAGTGGAGGAGGCGATAAAGCGTGAATGCCTAGAGGTAACCAATGCCACGATAGGTATCACCTCTGTAAATTCTCGAGGCCAAAAACTCACTGTGGTGGAAGTCTCCGAGCAATGTGCGAGAGAAGTACTTAACAGCGGTAAAATCAAAATTGGATGGGTAGTATACAGGATACGAATGCGGATAGTCCCCACCAAGTGCTGCAGGTGTCTGGACTATCGACGCATGTCAGCAATTTGCAATGGACCGGACAGGAGGTGGACATGCCGGAGATGTGGCCAGGTAGCTCATCAAGCGAAGACTAGTAATGAAAGCAAGATTGCGTTCCCTGCAGGGATTATGGCGACGCCCGGATTGGCATCACCTTAGTAAATGCTCGAGGTCAAAAACTCGCCGTGGTGGAAATCTCCGAGGAATGTGCGGGGGAACTACTTAGCAGTGGTAAAATCAAAATTGGATGGGTAGTGTGCAGGGTAGAATGCGGATAGTCTTCACCAAGTGTCTGGACTATGGACACACGGCAGCAACTTGCAGTGGACTGGACAGGAGGTGGACATGCCGGAGATGCGGCCAGGTAGCTGATCAAGCGAAGAGCTCCAATGAAAGCGAAAGTTGCGTTCTCTGCAGGTATTATGCACGTCTAGTGAGAGCGTCTTACACACTGCGGGCTCGGGACGGTGTCCAATCTTTTGGGCGGAACTGGAAGGGTTATGGTGCGAATAGCATGATTCGCGTTTTACAAATTAACATGCACCGGAGTGCAACCGCTGATCAGTTGCAAGCACAGTTCGCTACGGAGGGAGCCGCTGATCTAGTGCTAATCATCTGGGTTCGGAATGGCGTTCGCCTTCCTGTTCATGCCCAAGGTCGAGAGAATGGGTTTATTTGGATTCGGTGTTTAGGGATAACGTCTTTGGCGTTTACCTGTCGCCGAATGGGACGATGCCGGACGCCGTTTTGGACACGGAGGGACGAATCCTGATAGGCGGTCATTTTAACGCTAGGGCCATTGAATGGGGCATACCTCAGCCAGACTCCAGAGGCAAATGAATTTTGGGAAATGGCTGCAAGAACCGGGCTCGTAGTTGTAAAAACTGGATCCAGTCCGATGGTAGTCCGACAGGGTACTGTTGCGGGAGTCCAACACTTTCCGCGTAAAAGTATTCACCTACCCTAGTCCAAAAGAAAACGTGGGTCCCAAAATTTCCAAAGTTCTGATTAATTGAATCAGGGGAAGATAGCCTATTTCGGCACTCAATTTCGTTTTGGTGTTCCGGATAGAGACAAAAAAGTTTCCCAACATTGTTCCCGGCTAGGCTTCACGTGAACTTGACTTCATGGCGTCATGACCTACGCCATCGCTCCTTCTCAGGCAGGGTCTACTCATTTTCTTTTCCTACCATAAATATGTGATTATAGATTTTGCGCGCTGGATCAAGTGACCCGCCCACCGAAACCTGTTGAGCCGGATTTTATCCACAACCAGACGGTCGTGGTATCGCTCATAGATTTCGTCTTTATGTAGCCTACGGAAACGTCCATCCTCATGTAGGGGACCGAAAATCCTTCGGAGGAATCTTCTCTCGAACGCGGCCAAGAGTACGCAATTCTTCTTGGTAAGAACCCAGGTTTTCGAGGTATACATGAGGACTAGTCTTGTACAGTAAGAGTTTTGATCCTATGGTGAGACGCTTCGAGCGGAACACTTTTTATAAGCTGAAATAGGCTCTGTTGGCAGCCAACAATCTTGCACGGATTTCATCGTCATAGCTTTTATCGGTTGTGATTTTCGACCCTAGATAGGAGAAATTGTCAACGGTCTCAAAGTGGTATTCTCCTATCCTTATTCTTCTTCGTGTTTGTGTTTGACCAGTGCGGTTTGATGTTGTTGGTTGATTCGTTTTCGGTGCTGACGTTGCCACCATATATTTTGTCCTGCCTTCATTGATGTGCAGCCCAAGATCTCGCGCCAATCTCCGCCTGCTCGATCTGGATGAAGGCAGTTTGTACGTCCCGGGTGGTTCTTTCCATGATGTCGATATCGTCAGCATAGGCTAGTAGTTGGGTGGACTTGAAGAGGATCGTACCTCTTGCATCCACCTCAGCATCACGGATCACTTTCTCGAGGGCCAGGTTAAAGAGGACGCATGATAGCGCATCCCCTTGTCGTAGACCGTTGTTGATGTCGAATGGTCTTGAGAGTGATCCTGCTGCTTTTATCTGGCCTCGCACATTGGTCAGGGTCAGATGTTCTGGTTGTTCAGTAGCTCATCAAAATACTCAACCCATCGCTCCAATATGCCTATTTTCTCGGAAATCAGATTTCCCTCTTTGTCTCAGCAGGTTGTATAAGGCTTCATCCTGCTAACTTCCGCGCCTGGTGCAGTTGCCCCCTGTACTTTTCGAATTCTCAGACTTGTTGGTTCTCCCAGGCTTCTTTTCTCCGTCTTCGGAGCTTCTCCGCTCGTCGGAGTTCGTGATAAGTCTCCGCGCGTGCCCGCGTTCTTTGAGAATGCAACATCACTTGGTATGCAGCATTCTTCCGTTCCGTAGCTAGCTTACATTCATCGTCAAACCAGTCGTCCCGACTCCTTTAGTGGCAGGGGCCAAGTATGTTTGTGGCCGTATCAATGATAACGTTCTTCAGGTGGTTGTGAAGATCATTTGTTGATGCTTCATCCCCAAGATCTTTGTTGATTGCGATTATTGCGGCATCTATTTCGTCCTTACAGGTGTTGCTGAGGGCTGTGTTGTGGATGGCTTCGGTATTCACTCTCACCTGATTGTTAGAGGGGATTGTCAGGTAATTCGAGCTCGGAGCACCATGCCAACGAGATAGTGATCCGAGTCTATATTGGCCCCCTTATAGGCTCTGACATTCATCAAGGCTAAGAGGTGGCGGCGTTCAATCAACACGTGGTCAATTTGGTTGAAAGTGGTTCCGTCTGGAGAGGCCCACGTATGTTTGTGGACAGCAGGTTTCATTTTTCGGCTGACTAAGAAACCTACTCCAATCACATGGTTTACTGGAGGGCCATTATAATATATGGTGTAGCGGCTCTTCACCAGGAAACCGGTCCCTTTCCAGAGCATCTCCTGTAACGCTGTTAGATCAGCCTTATTTTGGGACATCGCCTAGCTGCTCAGCAGCATTCAGTCTGTACAGGGAGCGGACGTTCCATGAGAAGATGCGCAAATCGTTAATCCGTTGTCGTTGTAAAATCCATCCTGTTCGAGGTTCCATCCATGGCTTCATAACATCGGTTTTCCATGTAGGGTTGTCAGCCCTAACCAACCCCCAACCTGGAGGACCAGTTGGTACAATTTGTCCCGTTTTTAGGCGGGGGAGACTCGCCTTCATCCTTCTCCGTTTGCAGTTTTTCATGAAGAAAGAACTCCCAGCGATCACCGCGTGAAGGTGGAGATAGGTTGTTGTTTAGGATCTGCGGGATCCTAAGTCCCCATCCACTTGATGGTGGACCGGACTAAATGAGGAGCAACTTACTCCCTCGTTTTTTAGTCCATGGATCCCTACTTTGGAGCGTAGCACCCCAAGCATTAAAAAATCGAAAAAATCAAAAATTTGACTGACGGTTTCGTCCAGGGCAGAGGCAACTCATCAGACGCTGCCTCACCTCTGCCCTGGGAGCAGCGTGACCGAAAGTGCCAACAGGTGGAAAGACGCTCCCTTTTATCATCGCAAAAACACGACATGAGGAGATAGGGAGATAGGGTTTGGTAGTAGAGCTATTGGTGTTGGTTCAGCAGTCGTTTCCCAGGTTTTATGCTCCATCGTGGGTACCAATCCACGTTTCGCTCTGGGACCTATACTACCCTTTGACCACGAATTCCACATCTCGCGGCTAAAGGAAGAAAGATTCGCTCTGCGGAGTTTCTAGCCAGGGCAGAGTGAAGGATTGGCAGCGTGTTGCAAGGCTATGACAAAGTATTTTTCATCGACGGGCCAAAGATGGTCTTTGCAAGCAGTGCAGATGGACAGGATTTAGCTACTTACCTTACCTACGTCATCTTTACCGATGGAGTAGCCTGCCAAGGTAGTGTTCTCCGTAAACTACAAACTCGAGTCTGTCGGTCTCTCTAATTCCACTTTTCTTCCTTCAGGTGCACTCTGAGCTGTATCCCCGATGTACACTTTGTTGCAATAGCGGCAGAAAAAATTGTATATTCTATATTTGGACATTTGGTCGATTGGATCCTTGTTAGGTGTTGTAAGGGCATTCGCTTTAACGGAGGGCTAGGGGACGTTATACAGTCCTTATCCCGTTGATGTTAATGTCCACCGAGACTATTTGTCTTTTAATTCCCTTCTTCCGTGCATCAATTCATCATCATTTCACTAAACTTTGTCCACATCGTCTCTGCGGGGGACTTTGGGCGGCAATTATGTCGGCGTACGGGCCAAATTCCCATTGAATGAGGGCTATTTAAAGGCAGAAAGAGCAGTGTATAGGTGACCAAATGAGGAAGGGCGAAAGTTTCATTCTTATTCATGCCATACACTATGGTAAGATAGTCGACAAGTGGATGATCCTGGGACTACTTGATGCAGAACAGTAGAGAAGCAGTGCAGGCTCCTCGGCAAGTCATGTGAGAAAATCTATAGGACATTACAATAAATCACCCAGGTGCGTGGATGTGGTACACGCAGAGGTTTATGGCAACCATTATTCCCGCAGAATATCTAGATATTTGTCGACCTTCGCAACCTACTTTCGAACTGAATAAAATCTCGAAGATGGCAATGACTGGAAATTTGGGGACCTAAGGCCTTTTGGTTTTGATAATATAAGGATTGTTAGTCTCCACCTGCTCCGACGTGCGAAAAGAAGTCAGTCGAGTTATTGTATTTGAGCCCCCAGGAAATATTTTTTTTTTAAATCGGGATCACCCCTATAGCTGAGAAATCTGTGGATTTAGGTTTAATGGTAATATGAAGTAGAACCCTTAGTGCGAGGAAAAGAGAATATCACAATGTATACCATATTCTGGTCCTTCTAGCTCCATATGTATTCCGGGCAACGCGGAGCAGCACCAACAGGATTGATAGAAGCTTGTTACTGCAATCTGCTCCTAATTACATTGTCCTTCTTTGTAAAATGGGAAAAAAACTTTCTTTCAGAAGTTCTGCAGCTTTGTATCTCATCCCAAAGTCTTCTCAACTGCATCACTCCTGGAAGACGAGACAAAACGTGTGTCCTTGAAAGTACACTAGACGAATCCTTGGAAATACACTAGACGAACCCTATCGCGAATAAAAAGTTACATCCTTATTTACCCATAAATACTTCAGTTCCGCTTGGAAATTGTTTCCAAACAAAACTCATCTCCTTACAAACTCCTTCGTATCACAAACAGGATCCCGATTGTCATTTTGTTTATCCAGCTAACATCGCTCTACCACTTGCCATGCACTTATCCTTTTTCATTCCCATCAAGTCAACAGGGAGCGCTTTACCTCAGAGTATTTCATTAGAAAATTTAATTTTGTTTTATTGAATTGAGACCACAAAAGATTGTTTATACAATGGAAGGACAATAGGATATTGTCTTCGCTTCTACAGCTCTTCCTCAGGGTTGCAGAAGGCGACATCTGTAAGCCATTCTTGTCAAATAGTATCTTTTCACGCTTAAGCTTCACCATTTCCCAGGAAAACTTGCCAAATCTAAAAGTTACACATTTTCTAAGTTTCAGGACAGCATGTTGCTGGGGGTTGTTTTTGTACGGATGTGGATACATATGCGTTTCTGGATGTGATGTGTAAAAAGTTTTCGTTTTGCTCTGTAAAGCAGGTCCTGTTTGCTCCTTATATTTCCCGCTTTGTAAATCTATTTACGTGGGCGACACCGTTCCTTTGCACAAATAAGATTTCAAGGATTTGTCCTTAAGAGCCAGTTAGATTGGAGGAATCTCGGGGTTTTCTAGGTTGATTCATGGTTGGATCTCCGGCAAAAGTCCTTCGGAGATAAATTGCCAAATTTACGAATAAACCAATGACTTTGTAATAGTTTTGATTTGGGGAGCATGTCCTTGATTTGATCTATTGCCCTTATTCTATCCACCGTTTGTTGTTCATGGCATGAGGGAGATTTTCTTGGATTTCTTTGAAGCAGTGACATGGTTTTCTACTTTTAAAAGATATTATGGAACGATTCTATCGATGGATAGATAGTAGATAGTCAAGTATTTTATGGTTCATTTAAAAGGGATTTATATTCACTCGACTATTAAAAACGAGCTTTACGATCCCCATAGCGGCGAATGCTTTGAATTATATATCCTGTGTCCTTGCGGTAAAGTATATTTCTCTGTATTTGGGGTTGAACAGAAAACGATAAACTTACCTTGAACTTCTTAAATGAAATCTTTGCAAGGTTGACGACCTTGATGTCGTACATTTTTATATGATAGGAGTCTAGCTGATACTCGTCTCCTTCTTATTATTTTCAATAGTTTTTTGGATGGATATCAGAGGCCTAGCCTTTCGCAACTATTTTTTTTCTCCAAATATCTTCTCTTGTCAGCTATTTGTGAGATCCGGGAAAGGGGAGCAGATTTCGTTTCCATTAGAGATAATGAGGCGCAAGTTGTGAGGTCGAAAATGGCAACAAAAAGGCTGATTTTTTGATTTGGAAAAAGAGGTGAAACCTCGATCACTGGTTGGGAGAAAATAAAGAGAAACTTTTTGGTTATTGACTAAAATAAAATATATTGTAGGATACCCTCCTTATATAATCCTCGCCGTAGGCGCAACCCTAGCAGGTTTGCTTATTTAACACCATAACCCACTTTGAGTCCAACGCCACAGTTGAGCTCATACAGAAATAGGCCTGGAGCATTGCTCAACCCCGAGGTATGCGTTCGCTTTAGGCACCTCCTAAGCCAGTGCAATTATCCGTTCAATTTTACATTCACCAGCATGCAGCAGTATGTCGCTGTGAAAACAGCGTTTTCTGATGCAGCCATGTGAAGGTTCATTTGCTGTTGACTCGACAGAGAGGGTTGCTGGTCCATCTGCCTCCCTGTCACCTTTGAGCACCTCACAAAGAGGACAGTTACGTCCTGATGGTATAATGTGAGTACTTGTCGTTTAGACCTCTTATTATTATTCTGTTAAGGGAAAGTCGCACCGCGTCCTTGAAGAACTATTGTGCCCCTTTTACTGGTTATAGTGTACCTGTTGATCATAGTATCTCAAGCAGGCCAGTAACCGTTAGGAACTTTAGTATGTTCCCCACTTCCAGAAGTTTAAGCTTTGCATCTGGTATTAAGTGTTCTTCCAGATGTATCGACCTACTTTGCACAAGTGCCTGACACTGTCCCAGGACGTGCATAGAGGTTTCGTCCTCCCCCTCACAGAACCTGCAGGCAGTGTCCGTAGATATCCCTAGCTTCCCTAGGTGATAGTTCAGCCGACAATGACCAGTGAGAATTCCCACTATGATTCGTAGGTTCTTTTTGGTGAGGTTTAAGCAATCCTTTGTGCGCATGGGTTCGTATCCCCCAATAAGCACCCTGGACTGCTCCATCCCTGGTAGGCGCGCCCAATATAGTTCCCTCAACCGTTTCTCTTCGTTTCTTAGATTCATAGCCATGAAACCGTTTCCGATTCCACAGAAGGGTTCTGGCCCGTGTAAAGGCATCCCTGCTCCCTTCTTGGCTAGTTCATCCGCTGCCTCATTGCCTTCCAACCCAGCATGGCCTGGAACCCAAAGTATCCAGACCTTGCTGGACGAGCCGAGTGTATTCAGTCTCTCAAGGCATTCCCATACCAGTTTAGAGTTCACCTGGTTGAACCTAAATGCCTTGATCGCTGCTTGGCTATCGGTGAGAATAGCTATGTTCTACCCCCTGTAGTTCCTTTGCAGATTAAAGGAGGCACATTTGTCTATCGCGTAAATTTCCGCCTGGAATATGCTAGTGTACCTGCCCATTGGCTTAAAGTACATTTTCCTTGGACCAATGACACCGGCACCCGCTCCCTCTGCTGTGAGGGATCCGTCAGTGTACCAAGTAATCAGTTGCTGGTTTAAGCCGTATGTCGCAGCCATGACCTCCCAGTTTGCCTTGTTACTCCAACGTGTTTCAAACTTCTTATCAAAGTGAAACCTCGTTGTCATGTTATCCCTTGGTATCAGTAATTCGGGATACCGCCTAGAAAGGATATCAATCTTCCTTCGATTTAGGCAGCTCCCCGCCTCACTCATGCTACCGGCCATCCTGAATATTGATCTCTTTGCCTGTATCTGTATGTGCAGATGGAGAGGAGTTAATCCCGGAAGGACCTCCAGGGATGCCGTTGGGCATGTCCTCATTGCCCCACTGATACACACGCAAGCCAGCCTTTGGAGCTTATGTAATTCCCTGGCTTGTGTGCTGAGTTGGGTTCTTTCTGCCCAGATTACCGCTCCATAGGTAATCATTGGCCTTACTATTGCAGTATATATCCAAAGTAGTATCTTCGGGCTACAACCCCATTTTTTTCCTGCTATGGATCTGCAAGTCATCAGAGCCCTCGTGGCTTTTCGACAAGTGTTTCCGACATGTGTCTTCCAGAGTATTTTTTGGTCTAGCGTGATTCCCAAGTATTTGACCTCTGTTTCTCGTTTCACCTCCATATCATGTAATGTTATAGCTTTCATGTCATCCAGCTTACGTCTCCTAGTGAATGGTACTATGGTGGTTTTGGTTGGGTTGATCCGCAGTCCCACCTTCCTGCACCAGGCACTAGTAACCCTTAATCCAGTTTGGATTCTATCACATAGGGTATCTTCATATTTGCCCCTACAGATTAGAACAATGTCGTCCGCGTAGCCCTGGACTTGTATTCCAGTATTAGTTAACACGTCCAGGAGTTCATCCACTACCATACTCCACATCAGCGGCGATAGTACTCCACCCTGTGGACAGCCTTGGGTGGTGTTCATGATAATAGAATTTGTACCTGTGTGTACCTCTATTTGTTTGCTTTCTAGCATTTTGCCAATCCAGGGTGCCAGGGTGTTTCCCACTCCTTTGCGGCTCAGGGCATCCGGTATCTCTGTGTGCGATGTGTTGTCGAATACTCCTTCGATATCCAAAAACGCGCACAGCGCAATTTCTTTTGTTTCTATGGCGTCCCGTAGTACCTCTGTCAGCTGATACAGAGCAGTTTCAGTTGACCTTCCTGCCCGGTAAGCGTGTTGACAGTGATGTAAGGGATTACGCTTTAGAACGTTAGTTCTAATATAGTTGTCTATGACCTTCTCCACCGTTTTGAGTACGAACGATGTTAGGCAGATTGGTCTGAGAGATTTAGGGTGAAAAGGATCCTTTTTACCCGCCTTCGGAATAAAGACCACTTTTGCCCGTCTCCATGCCCTTGGTATGTAACCCAGTGCTATGCTCCCCCTTACCACCCTCAGAAGAGACTCTAAGATAATTCCTAGGCCTCTCTGGATAAGTGCTGGGAAAATGCCATCTACTCCGGGAGATTTCATTGGTTGAAAGGTTCCCACTGCCCATCTTAGCCTAGCTTCTGAGCATACCTCTTTTGCTAGTTTCCAGCTCTCTTTCCTTCCCCTTTTATTCGTTGTTGGGGTGTCAGGCAGATTATTGTCGCCTGCCGCCGAGGGGTAGGACTCCGGGAAATGAGTTCTGAGAAGCAGGTGTACCCTATCCTCCTCATTCTCGGTGAATGTCCCATCTTCCTTTTTCAAGCAGACAGAGGCTATTCTTTGGCTAGTCTTTGGCTACAGCCTTGTACAGCCTGGTTGTTTCTGTGATCTGTTCAATCCCTTCACAGAATTCCCTAAAGCTGTTCCGTTTCGCTTCCCTGATCGCGTTGCTATACGCAGTCAGTGCATTTTTATACCTCCGCCAGTCCCCGGTTCGTTTTGCCCGGTTAAAGAGTTTTCGTATAATACCTCCGTTCTCATTCTGGCTAGGTTCCTGTTCCACCATGGTACATCCCTTGATGACTTGACTGTCTTGGCCGGACAGCTGGCCTCATATGCGTCAATGACGATTGTGTTGAGGTCTTCCACCGCCGTTTCTAATTCTAATTCGCTCCTGATGTCACCGCTCCCTTGAAGGTGGGCAATGTTGTTGCTCAGGTGCATTGTGTAGGATTCCCAATCCGTTCTCTTGGGATTCCTTATTATTCTTTTTATTTCGGAGTTACCCTCAATGTCGAATCTGATTATCCTGTGATCAGACATTGAGGGTTCATCCGACACCCTCCAATTCCTGACCATCCCGTTCATTAGGGTATTTCCTAGAGTTATATCTAGTACCTCTTGTCTGGTGCTGGTCACAAATGTTGGAGTGTTCCCTACGTTGTATATTTCTAACTTATTACTAAGAATAAATTCGAGAAGGTACTCACCTCTACGATTAGTGTCACTGCTTCCCCACACTTCGTGGTGGGCGTTGGCATCGCAGCCGAGAAGAAGTGGTAACGCCCTCTCCTCGCAGTACTCCGTCAGCTTTGCGACTTGTTCCGGTGGAGCCCGGCTCTCGTCTCCTGGGAAGTATCCCGATGCTACAACTACCTCTCGAGTGCTCCTCCCGGCTTCCAATGAGACTTGGATAGCCACAAGATCCCCGGTTAAGAACTCTGAAAGACATATGTATTTTAGATTACGTTTGAGAATTATGCAAGCTCTTGGTTTTTCACAAGAGAAGTCCCAAATTACCTGCATGTCTCCTCCTTGCAGACCGCGAATCTGCCCCCGGTACACCCAGGGCTCCTGAGCCAGCACTATTCCAATGTTCTCCTTGGAATTTGCCCTTGGAATCACTGCAGATGCAGCTCTCGCATGGTGGAGATTTATCTGGGCTATCCTAGTGCTGGCCATTGGCTCCGTTATTGTTTGGAGCTCTTCTCCACTGTCGGAGTGTCACCCTCCTCCTCCGACATGGCGCTTTCCAGCGCGTCGCTGTCCACCCCGAGCCCTAGCAGTCCTAGGTCTAGGTCGTCCAGCTTCTGCTCTTCACTGGGCAGCAGGTCTATTTCCCTGGTTGATCCCGTTCTTTCCGCCTCTATGGCTACCGCGACTTCTTCAGGGACCTCGGTAAGTTTTCCACCCGATGCCTCCTCCGAGGTCTCTTTCCTTGGCTTTCCCTTGTGCACATGCACGGGTATGTTGCCAAACGGTAGTTGATATGACAACTCCGACGTTTAATTGCCTCTAGGGATCGGTCATCTACCTCGATCGTGAGGAGTTTACCCTTTCCCTCCACCTTGCTTCTGAAGACTCTCCATAGTCGAGTATGGAGATCTTCGTTCTGAGCAATTAGGAGTCTCATAAGGTCTTCTGTTACTATTGCCGCGGCCTTTGGGAGAAAAACTGTCACCATGTGGGCTCCTGGTATATCATCTCCAGCACATGTTGACAGTTCGACCCCTTCCCAGCCTGGCAATCTAGGAATTATGGTTCTGACCCATTCTGCGGTACCTTCCGTCGCGCAGTCCACCGGTATAAGGCCTGGTCGAAAGCGTATCCCGGTGAACACCAGTTTCGACGTCCAACCCTTGATCATCTACTTGACGACAAGTTCTTCAATGATTTCCTGTTCCTCCCGAGTGAGTATTTGCTCGGGAAACCTCTTTGGCAGTATGGCCAGTCGAATGCCTTTGACCGCACTAGCATAGCTAATGCCGGGCTTCCTGGGTCCTGCCTTCACTCCTGACCTGCCCGGGTTTTCTCCTCCCGTGGGTTCAGGTCTGGGTTTTTTGGGAGCATTCCCTTCATGCGGGCTGATCTCTGCTGCTCCCCGCTTTCTCGGCTCCGGTAGAGATGGCTTAGGTCTGTCCTGAGCCTTCTTAAGGGCCTCTTCTGGTTTCAGGCCTTCCTTCAGATAGCGCAGGTACCATTTAACCCCGGCGCCACTGAGACCTGTCTCCTTCCTGACGTCTGTTATATTTATCTCAGACGTGCTTTTGATGGTCCCTGCTCTTTGAGCAGTGGTGTTCGTTGGCTGTAGTCCACGCAGTATACCAATGCTCACCTTGGATCCACTGCTTGACGTCCCAACTTCTCCCTTCTTGGGTGTAGTCACCTGGCTTTCAGTAATTCGGAGACGTGCCTTGCCTGATTAACCAGTTTTGGTGCGGTACGGGGCCCCGCTTTTTTGGTTTTTGTTTTTTTTTTCCAGTTTTGTACTCATTTGATTCCCACGAGTATGGGGGTTAAGAGGTCCGCCGTGCCATAGCCCCCCGTAGCACGGTAAGATCTAACTTACTCACTGAGGCGACCAGGTATCAGTGAGGCTCCGTTCGAATACAGTCAGTTACCCCCGACTGCAAACTATCCAATGGGCACGGTTCGCATGACACCCTGGATTGGGGGAGGTGTTTTTCGACTCCCCAGTCTAGATCCGTAGCGTTTTGTTAATAGTAGGGTCACCTCGTACAGGGTGTGGCTATCACCACTCACTAACGGTCTTGGTAGACGAGAGGCTTGGCCCCTGAAAAGGCACACACCATCCCAGAGGAGAGACAACTCATCCTTTGAGAAAGATAGGTTGGCCTCAGGGAGCTATGTTCCGCGTCGGTCTATCCTGCAGTACACTGCTTGACCCCCGTTTAGACCTAACCCTACGGTCTTATTAAGACACGGACTCGCAACCAACAACGGTACCAGTCTGTACTGTCTGAATGGCTCAGTATCCAAGTCAGTCGATGCCTGAATTTTTACCGAACTAAGGAGTACGGCACTCAAGTTCTCAACGGAAATTCGCGGCCCAAAGGACCCTTGTCTGCTTATTCGTAATCACGGCCACTATAAAACTCTTTGATGCAAACACCGCTGTTAACTTGGCAAAGGTGCACTGGCTTCCGGTGGCTGGATATCAAAAACGCATTCGATTCCCCCAATTGGAGCCACATTTCGAGGGTCGCTGCCAGACATAGATGTTTCTGGATATTTGGCGAGTTTTGTCGAGAATTACTCTCTGATACGGGACGGATGAGGATCCTTAGAAGTGGCTAGATTGTCGGCTTTACCTCTATTCTGGCTGTAGTTTTTACAGCAAAGCACTCTGAGGATGTGGATGACTACGAGGCGGAGCCAGTGAGAGCGTCAAAAACCTGGCTAGCAAGGGCGGGGCAGACTTTATTGGATGAAGCAGATTTGATCATAAACCGTATAAAGAAGAATACTGTAAAGATGGAAGTCGGTGGACATATGGCCGTTTCTAAGTCGATGTGGTGATGATTGACACCAAAGGAGGGCTTTAATAGCACTTAGACTGCGTTTGTGTCAAAAGCAGCTAGTGTTGGCATTTGCAAAATCTTGCTGATTTTTGTCGGGTAGAAACACTCTTGAAGATCGATTTGAGTCGGAGTAATACGATCCATTCTGCTTTACGGGGGGAAGCGCTTGCAAACTATCAGAGATGGAAGCAACAGTTGATGGCTCTGAGGGTCTGAAGTGCTTTTAAAATCACTTCAGATAAGAGAGCTCCAGTGATGGGGGAGTGGGGGCAAATCCTCCTTGACTTGGCATAGGTGGTGCGACCTCGCCATCTGAGGTCCTCGTCTGTCTGTAGTGGGAGTAGATTCGATCCTTGACAGTCGCGAACGGGACATAGACTGTACTCGCCGAAGAGTGCTGTTGAGCACGCCGCCCAGGCTGCTCAGCGCGTTTGTACACTGCTTCACCCGCAGGCAAGATATCACCGCTGAGTTCAAGGCTTATTGGTCCTTTGGCTGTCAGTCAAAATGACTATGTCACGCTTGGGGCTCGGATCATGCCCCTACCATCGACAGGCTTCCTGTATCACCAGTATTTCTGCTTGGAATACACTAGCAAAACCGGGGGGACCGTACTACTCGCATATACTTTGGGTATCCCAGAAAACTCTCGGGTCGACTCCACAGATCATTTTTGATCTATCGTTGAAGAATACTGTGTCATAGCCTTGCTACATGCAATCGGTCTTCCACTTTGCCCTGGTTGGAAAGTCAGCAGCAAAGTTTCCCGTGAAGTTCGACTTTCGTGTTTCTCAACGCTCCTTCCATGATGCACCTCATAAAGGAGTGAAACATCGCTGACACAAATATCACCAAGTCGTCGGTATACAGCAACTCATCAGACGCTGCCTCACCTCTGACCTGGGAGCAACGAGGCAGGATATGGCGACAGGTGGTAATCGCTCCATTTATATATAAATGACATGAATATAAAATCATATTGAAGTGAAATCTTTCATACTTAGGTGTTTAATTAAAAAACAGAGGTGGACCACAAGAGATTAAGTAAGTTGCTTTTCAAGTCTTCTGGTCCGTCATCAAGTGAATGCCGATTCAGGACTCCCAGCATCCTCAACAAAAAAGAAGCTTACTGAGTACCCTTTTTGAAAATTGCGGGGTCCTAAGTCCTTACTGAGCCTCGCAAATTCGGTGGTGTTTCCAATGTTCTGAGAATAGTCTAACTAGGACCGCTTCTTGGCAGTCCTGGCGGCCGAATTGTACTTTTTCAGGCAGTTCTTGTATGGCTGCCAATTTTTGAGCCCGCAGCAGATGTTGAAGATTCCCCCGCACTCTAGAGTTTATTCTTGATAAATTGGCCAGACTTCCTTCAGTCGATCTTCTTGGGGTTGGAGACTTCTACGGCGAAATTTAGACTGACAAATATTCAACGATGATAGGCGAAGGATGTCTAGTCAGACACTTTCCAGTTCTCCACACTGAGAATTCCATTGTAGGTTAGTAGGGTGATATCGAGGACCTCTTCCCAAACATCACAATTTACTGAGCTGGGAAAATGAGAGGTTGGGGTTCTGCCCTCATTATACAACGATAGATTTGTGCTAATAATAAAATCAAAGAATGACTTACCTCTCTGCCCCAAAGCGTATGTCTCGCATTGCCTTCGCAGCCTACCAATAAGTTGGCGTTCTTTACTGCTATGATGGATGTTTAATGTTGCAGTGCTTCTGGCTAAGCTAATCGGTCGTAAGTCATATAATATACACATTCTCCGGAAATATACACATGCTCCGCTCTAGCCTGCTCTAGTTTGACTACGGCTAAGTGGCTGGAACTCAGGTCCGGACATAGAAAAACGTGCAGACTCTTCCTTGCCACGATACATGCTCGAGGTTTGTTCCAATCAACGTTGTTCGTTCTGTGGAATAAATTATGGGGTAGGTAGGTAGGTAGGTATCAGTGGCCGCTCCGAGGAGCCCAATTAGCGCTTTGGTGCGCCGTTTTGATGCCACAAACTCCTAAGACCGTGACTGTTGTTATAGGAACAGGGAAGCGGAGTCCAGCTGGCTCGGATCTTCAGAGCCAGCCCGTAGCATTCACGAAGGAAAGCAGTTCTCCGACCCTGTAACTAGAAATCTCACTGAGGTCCCCAAAGAATGGTTTACCCAGTGTCCGCAGCCTGACTCGAGCTAGAGCTGGGCAATCGCAGAGAAAGTGCATGAGGGTTTCCCTTCCTTCTCCGCAGCTTCGGCAATGCGAGTTGTAGGGTAAGCCGAGCCTAGCGGCATGGTCCCCTATGAGCCAGTGCCCCGTGCAGACCGCCGTAATCTTGAATGCATTTGCACGCGTCTGGCACAGGAGCTTTCGTGATCGGGCTATGTTATAAGCGGGCCAAATTCTCCTTAATTTGGCACAGCTTGTAAGCCTTCGCCATCTCAGGCCCGCGGCTGCTAGGTAGTGCGAGTAGACTCGACCCCCGACAGCCGCCAGCGGAACACCGACTGTGTTCCCCGATGGACTGCCAAGAGCAGAGCCTTGCCTGGCCAATCCGTCAGCCGGTTCATTCCCTTCTATGTTCCTATGCCCGGGAACCCAGAGGAGAGTGATCTTGAGCGTGCCGCCCAGATGGTTGAGCGTGTCTTTGCACTGCCCCACCAACCGGGAAGATGTCGTCGTTGAGTACAAGGCCTTGATGGCCGCTTGGCTGTCGGTCAGAATGGCTATGTTACGCTTGGGACTCGAATCACGCTCCAGCCATCGACAGACTTCCAATATCGCCAGTACTTCCGCCTGGAATACACTGGTGAAACCTGGGAGACCATACGACTTGGATACACCGTGTGTATTCGAGAAAATCCCCGCGCCGACTCCATGGGCCATCTTTGATCCGTCCGTAAAGAATACCGTGTCATAGTCTTGTAACACGCCGCCGGTCTTCCACTTTGCCCTGGTTGGAAGGTCCACAGCAAAGTTTCTCGTGAAGTTCAGCTTGCGTGTGACATAGTTCGTGGGGGATGCCCAGATTTCTCGAGGTATTTCATCTAGAATGTTGCTGTGGCCGTAGGAGTTCGCTGCCCAGCATCCGGACTCACGTAGTCTGACGGCACTGCACGCTGGAACATATTTGATGTGTAGGTCAAGGGGGAGGAGATGCAGGAGTACATTGAGAGCATCTGCCGGGCAAGACTGCAGAGCCCCCGTAGCACCTGCACACGCGGTTCTTTGAATCCTATTAAGCTTCGTTCTATTGTATTTCCTTTTCAAAGCCTGCCACCATACAATAGATCCGTACGTCAGGATCGGACATCCAGAGAACCATCCTCGGCCGGAGACCCCATTTCTTGGCAAAGGTTCTCTTACAGGCATAGAAGGTTATACAGGCCTTCTTAACCCTCAGTTCTATGTTCAACCTCCAATTTAGCTTAGGATCCAGGATTACACCCAGATACTTCACATTAGAGGAAACCAATCTTTGTTCATTCAGCCGTGGTAGATGGAATTCAGGTATCCTTGTCTTGGTGGTGAATAGCATCAGTTGCGTTTTGGTTGGGTTTATGCTGAGTCCGCATCTTGCGGCCCACAGGCACACCTTTCGCAACGCTCCTTCCATGATGTCGTTCATAACGGACAGAAACATCCCTGATACTAATATCACCAAGTCGTCGGCATACGCCACCACCTTCACCCCGCTGCTGTCTAATGTACGTAAAATTTTGTCCATTACTATTAACCAGAGCACCGTTGAGATAGCACCACCCTGGGGCGTGCCTCTGTTCACAGCTCTGGTCAAGTGGTTGCCTCCCAGATCGGACTGGATTATCCTGGTACTCAGCATGGATATAATCCAATGCGTGAGATACCCCTCCAATCCAATACCGGTCAAGGCTTCCTTGATGGCGTTGGTACTGACGTTGTTGAAAGCTCCTTCTATATCCCAGAAGGCAGCAAGGGTATACTGCTTGTACTGCAGCGACCGCTCAACCGTGCCAATTACCTCGTGGAGGGCGGTTTCTGTGGATTTTCCTTTGAGGTAGGCATGCTGGGACTTAGAGAAAGGCGTTCTCTCCATAATCGTCCTTAAGTGAATGTCCAGGACGCGTTCTAGGGTCTTCAACACGAAAGAGGTCAGGCTGATTGGCCGAAAGTCCTTCGCGGACTCATGACCGCGCTTGCCCGCTTTCGGTATGAAAACCACCCGTGCGCGCCTCCAAGACTGCGGTACGTATCCTAAAGTGATGCAGCTCCGGTAAATCTCAACAAGCCGCGGCACAACCCTTTCCTGCTGCTTCTGTAGCATGACTGGCATTATGCCATCTGGGCCTGGAGATTTGTATGCGGAGAAGCTGTTTATAGCCCAGTCGATCCTAACCCCGGTAATTACCGATTTGATAGTCTCGCACAGCTGGGTTTGCCGCAAACCCTCCAAGCGAGGTTCTGATTCACAGTCCTCCTCGCTGGAGAGAAAGTGCGTTTGCACCAGAAGCTCCAAGGTTTCACTAGAAGATTCCGTCCAGGAGCCTTCCGACTTTTTAAGGAAGGATGGACTCTTATGTTCCTTGGACAGAATCTTATTGAGCCTCGCGGATTCACTAGTGCTTTCAATGTTGCGACAATAGTCTAGCCAAGACCGCCTCTTGGCGGTCCTGATGGCCGACTTGTACTTCTTTAGGCAGTCCTTGTATGGCTGCCAGCATTTTTGCCTGTAGCAGATGTTGAAGATTTCTCTGGTCAGCTTCCTAAGACTAGAGAGATCTTCGTTCCACCACGGTGGCAGGGTCTTTTTGCTGTACTTAGCAGGGCACGAGACTTTGAAGTCGGTATCAAAAGCCTTCTCCAGAGCCCCGACCTTTGACTCCAGTTCGTCTGTCGTGCCAATCCTACCAATTTGCGCACCGGAGAGTTTGTTCTTAATTACCTGACCAAACTTTCTCCAGTCGATCCTCCTGGGGTCTCTAAAGGGCTTGGTGACCTCTGCGGCGAGATCTAGACTGAAGAGTATCCAACTGTGGTCAGAGAAGGATCTCTGGTCAGACACTCTCCAGTCCTCCACTCTAAGAATCCCGTTGTTGGTTACTAGGGTGATATCAAGGACCTCCTCCCAACCGTCACAGTTCTCCGAGCAGGGGAAATGAAAGGTTGGTGTACTGCCCCTGTTACACACCGACAAATTTGAAGTAATAATAAAATCAAAGAATGACTCACCTCTTTCGTTGATTTCAGAGCTGCCCCAAAGCGTATGCCTTGCATTTGCGTCGCAGCCTATCAGCAGGTTGGCTTTCTTTGGTGTTATGGTGTTCGTCAGATGTTGTAGTTGTTCTGGCGGAGCTGATCAGTCGTGAGCCATGTACGCCGAGGAAATATACACGTTCTCTGCCCCCGCCTGCTCCAGCTTGACCACAACTAGGTCACTGGAACTCAGGTCCGGGCACAGGAAAGCGTGCAGACTCTTCCTCGCAAAAATACATGCTCTAGGTTTAGCTTTGAAGCCCTTTGATGGTTCGGTCGCTTCCGACCCAGGGCTCCTGTATTAATGCGATGCCGATGTCGTCCTTTAAGAGGAAGACGAACAGATTAGCCGAGGCACACTTCGAGTGCTGCAGATTTATCTGCGCTACCCTCAGTATGATCTGCTTGGGTAGGGGCTTCGTCAGTTTCCGTCGGACCGCCGATCTTCCAGGCATGCGTCGTTTATACAGAGCAAAAAAGGTTGGGTGTTCTTTGCGGTTCTTCCTCCTTGATAACTAGGCAGTCGTCTATGGGTATCCCCCCAGTTTTGATAGGGGCAGGGGAGTTTAGCTTGGAATTTGCGCCTTCCCAGGCATCGTTGATATTAGCGATGCACGAACCGAGAAAGTCTCTGGAGGATTGACCCCCGCATCCCATAACGTGGAATCCACGGACCACCTTAGAGGAACCCAAGCAGGCGAAGAATCCCTTGGTTCGCTTTTGTTGTCCAGGAGATGTTCGATAACCATCTCCGACAGCCTGAAGTTAATACTGGTCCCACACCTTCAGCGCTAGTTTTTCGCTAGCGGAAATGTTTCGTACTTCGCAGTTCGTGCAAATGTTACTTGACGTCCGAGTCCTTGCACATTCTACTCCGCTTGTATTATTGTTCGACCTCGTTTTGATATCGATCGCCTCCGAAAGTAGCGGGCTTCGCCTTGTGCTCGTCTTTGGCTTTGGTCTCAGGCGTTTGCTGTAACATTCTTCAACAATCGTCTGGTATTTACTAGGGCTCTTTCTATTCCGCTCGCCGATAGTAGCGGCCTCCTTATTCTTAGTAATCTTGCTGGAAACCAGTTCGTCTGCCACCTCGTTCCGGGAGGTCCCTGCGGCATCGAGTGTGCTGTTCTAGACGGCTACTGTTTCTTTGCTAGATGCCAGCAGCTCGTCGTCCAATGATACACCTGGCATTACCACCTTTTCTTCTGTCGTCGGTTTGTTTGTTTTTTTTTTTTAATTACTGAGTCCATGTCTTGGTTCCACGAGTAGTTCGGGAAGAATGTCCACCCTGCCTAGCCCGGCCACCAGGTTAAGGGTCTTATTTCAAACTGAAGGTGCGCAAGATATTCAGAGCTCGCATACTAAAGAGAAAGCTCTCCATTGGCTACGAAGCTTTCGGCGTATGCTGTTCCGCCTTGGCTTAGGATCCTACTAGCACCTTCTCCAGTGCAGGGAGAGCGATCCTCGGTCTGTTGCTTTGGCTCATCCCCCCCACCAGATCCACTTGCCCCTAACACATGACCAATGGCCCTACGCATTCTTGGCCCGTCCAAGGACAGTTTCCAGCGGCCACCGCGAGGAGGTCTTGTGAGGACTTGCCGAATTGTGCATCTTTAACCTGAAGTGGGACAGACTTAGTACAGGTTGAGAGAGGCAGAGTGGGGGAGAAAGCCTCGGTTGCGAATGCAATCACTGGACGAAGGTCTAAAGCCATGTCCGCCCTGTGGCGAAATACTTTGCTTTGATTCCGCGGGGAAGAGGACAGACATTAGGGGTGGTTTTGGTGCATAAAAATCTCCATACTGGGACATCTGTTCCAGTGTCTTTGGAAGATTTCCACCCCCGGAAAAAAAAGATCTTCGTCAGATGGGGCAGCACTTGTGAAATACGTATGGAGGGGCGCCCAGGACGCAGGAACGCACCACAGGCTCTTTTCTGTCATTAGAGTTTGACTTGAGTGGAAACACAGAGAGTCCAGTTACCACATTACTCAGTTCCTCACCAGACATGGTGGTTTCTGCAGGAGGTATCTGTACTGTTTTGGGCTGAACGATCCGTCGAATTGTCGTGAAGGGGGTGGCATATCAGAGGATCTGGAGCATGTAGTGTTTCACTGCCTGAGGTTTGCAATGTAGAGAAGGAATCTCAACCAAGCACCACCTTTCAAATGGATTTCCCGAAAGTCGATGAAAGGATTTCTAACGAATCCTTTCTAAGGATGGTCTATCGGATAATTTGAGGCAGTTAAAGAATTGTATGTTACTTAGGTGACGAATTTATTTTAAATGAAGCATTTTATGGGGGCAGGAGCAGAAATTCTCAAGTTGATTCCGTCTTGTTTAGGAGATATTTTCCCAAGTGACACAAATTCCGGGCTACAATAGCGTCGTAATTTAAACAAATACCTGCACAGGTAATTCCTTTCACTTAAGGTTTTGTGGTAAAACATATTCCTGGAGTCGTAAAAAGTTTTTCTTGCCTTCTGCCAGGTGACGAAATCTTTACTTGGAGCCCATCTAAGCTTTATATCCCACCGCTTGTGCGTTCATAGTCTTCCGGGACGTGGGAGGCAAAGGCATCACGTTTCGACAATATCGTCAGCTTAAGTATCGCACAAACGACAAAGCAACATTGCCATTAATTCGATCGCAATTACTGCTGAAAATTAAATTACTCCCTTTATCACGAACTTCATTTCGGGAAGTATCAAATAGGGAGGTGAAAATTACCTAGGGTTCCCTGAGGCTCAATTTGTTCTCGTGACGGAAGGTCTCTCGCGAATGGTCCCTACATAGTTTCATCCCTCATTCATGTTCATACGTTCGAATCAACGTCGTCCCTGAAGACGACGGGGATCACGAGCCCCTCATTTCTCCCTTTAAAAATATGCGCCCCGTGAAAAGTTTTCCAGTCCAACAATTCCCAGGAATCTGGATGGGCTCACGCTCCGCGCTCTGCTCTTCTGCTTGTACATGACGCTGGCTGTCGTATGTTATTGACGACTTCAGAGGTAATTTCGACTTGGCGGAAGCTGATAGATAGCAGGAGACGGAAGCGATATTTCAGCTTGATTGAAATTAAATTATGACAATGGGGAGGAACAAAAACCATGGGGCCAGGGTGTGGGGGAGGCCGCGGTTTTTCCTTGTCAATATCCTGCGAAAGTTGAGCTACCTACTTCGTCAACAGTTTGCAAAAATGGAAATATTGAAAATCTGAAATCAATATCGAGTCTCCCTGGATTGAATTCAGGAAGCGAGGAGCCATTTAGAAAGTTCTAAATTGGATTTAATGGTCTCAATAATAATCATCTTTGATAATCGAAAATTCGATCCTAGAAGTTGACAGTAACCGTCGAGAATTAATTGCTTTGGGCTGACAGACTCTTTGATTCCTCTCGAATTAAAATTTAATTTCATCTCAATATAACGAGATCCTGGCTAAGTGATTAACACAAAATTAACTTTGGGTAGAATTCCTTTTTGCAGGAGTAAATTATTCCTGGGGTTTTAGTGATATTTCTTCTGTAGGAAGGAAGGCTTACATCTAGTTCAAAGGCTCTTATTTTGGGGACTTAACGAGATTACAGAAAATGAATTAGTTTTTCGTTATCATCTCAGGGAAACGGCCTTTCCATTCCTCTAAGGATGTTATAGGGAAACTTCAAAGTATTTCATAAGCGAACTTTCTCTTTGGATCCGTTCCCATTTCTTTGGTTCCTTGTGCCAGGAGCACATTCCCTGCCGAAATCCCAATTGTTCATCGACCTATGTACTAAGTTTGAACTTTATCCAGTCGAATTCATTGACTTAAGTTATCTAGGATGAAAGTCCCAGCGAGCGTACACGTAATTCAAAAACACACTCCCATGGACCCTTCTCATGTCCAAGTCCCAAGGATATTTTTTTACTTTTTCAGGCAACATCTAGGAGCAGTCGAAAGCCAAATTGATGCTTGAAGATTACGTTGTTCAACGCCAGATAGGAGGAAATTTCGGTTCTCAATAATTTTCAGAAGGTTTCTGAGAGAGGAGCGAGTAGGCCTGCAGGATGACGACTTGGCTTCATCCTCTTCGAGCCTGTGAAATCTTTTGAATCATGGGTTGGTAATTGAGCAGTAGAAGCTTGTTGAATATATAAATTATGTAAACGTTGGCAATTCCTGGGAATTCCTTCACCATCTTATTTTTGATAAGGTACCTTCTTCTTGACACGTCCAGGGATTTTTTTGGTTGTTTACGAATGAATTCGTGGAAGGATTATATTGATTTTTGGTAGATGGGGCTTAAATCTACATATATTGTTTATGCGGCATCACGTTCAGTCCAGCTGTTGGCTTCTTGTGTACATAGAGATAAGCTAGGTATCCTTATCTTTTCAAGTGAATAATTGGTGCACAGTCCAGCCCCAGCCCCGCGGGACCACCATTCAGGCATTACTTCGCGGGGTAGGTTTGCTCTTAGGCACTCATCCTTCTCCTATTTGCAGCTTTCCTCCTTCTTTGTTCCTTAAGCAACTCCTCCTGCATTTGGATGATTGCGGAGCCAACCGCAAGCCACTTCTCCTCGGACTCCAGCATCTCAGTAACCAAGCTCTCCGGGGTCCCGCTCCTGCCCAGCACCTGGTTTAAGCTCCTTCTCTCCATCGCGAATCGTGGGCAGTGAAACATCACATGCTTTGGATCCTCCGGTATGCCATCGCATCTGGGACAGTTCGGAGAATCATCCAACCCAAAGCGGGGCAGATACTGCCTGTAGCAACCACCATGTCCCGTGAGGAACTGGGTAATGTGGTAGTTGGTCTCCCCATGTATTCGCTCAAACCACACCCTAATGTTGGGAATGAGCCTGTGCATCCACCGACCTTTCGTAGCGACTCTTGTCCTTGCCGCATTTCTACGCTGTGCATGCCCCTCCATATGTCTTGCATTATACAGGACACTCATTTCTTTGGCCAGAATGTCAACCGGGATCATGCCTGCCACCATCAATACTGCCTCATCCGATTTGGTTCTAAAAGCACTGCAAACCCTCAAAGCCATCCGCCGGTAAACCGAGTTCACCTGCTTCCGTCTCTGAGAGTTTGCAAGCGCCTCTGTCCACACAGGCGACGAGTAGAGCAAGATGGAGCGCACCACTCCGGCTAGCACCAACCTCCGGCAATGTTTCGGTCCACCGATATTTGGCAACATTTTTGCAAGTGCCGTGGTGGCACTGGCTGCCTTTTGGCATGCATACTCTAGGTGTTCCCTAAAACTCAATTTGGTGTCAATTATTACCCCCAGGTATTTGATAGCCGGCTTTGATACGACCGTATGTCCACCGACCTCCACTTTTACAGTGTTATTTTTCCTGCGTTTCGTTATTAAGACCGCTTCCGTTTTCGCGTCCGCCAAGGTCAGCCCGGCCTTTTCTAGCCAGGACTTTACCGCTCTCACTGTTTCTGTTGCGTAAACCTCCACATATTCTGAGTGTTTTGCTGCAACAACCACAGCTAGGTCATCAGCAAAGCCGACAATTGTAGTCCCCTCTGGGACGGGAAGAGCAAGCACCCCATTATACATGATATTCCACAACAGTGGACCAAGTACCCATCCCTGCGGTACCCCGGCTGTGATAATGTACTCTTTGGGGCCCTCATCCGTCCCGTACCAGAGAGTCCTCTCTGAGAGATAGTTTTCCACCAAATTCGCTAAGAATCCGGGGACACCTATGTCAGCTAACGCCCCTTTAATTCTATTCCAGTTGGCCGAATTGAATGCGTTTTTGACATCCAACGCCACCACGGCATAGCAGCCGCCAGAAATCAGTGCACCTTTCACTGCCAGTTTCAAAGTTCGGTTGGGGATGCCATCCAAACCTGGGGACTTGTTGTCACCGAACCTACCACATATTTCCCGCAGCTCCTCCACAGTTACAGGCGGTATTATCCCGTCATTTAGCTGGAGAAAAATTTGCCTTCCGCTATTTTCGTGGTGAGGGAACAGAGTGGTAACAATCTGTTTCAGGAGGCGCGGACAGGTCACCTGGGGTGATTTCCGCAGCCTTTTCATCACCACTCTGTAAACCTCGCCCCAAGGGTTTATATCGGCATGGTCGCACAGCTGTTTGAAGCAGTTCTTTTTGCTCCGAATGGCTTCCTTTAGCCGGCCACGCAATTGCTTGTGTGCCTCCTCTCGACCGTCGCCACCGGGTTTTCCCCTGAGCCTCTGGCAAAGCCTCCTTGCCCGAAAACATGCGGCTCGCAAACTTGCGATTTCGTTCTTCCACCAATAGTTGGGTTGCCTACTGGAGAGCAATCGCCTTCTGGGCATAGTAGCATCGCATGCTTCCGTCACCCATAGAGTGATCTGGGTGGCTTTCTCTCCAGCCGTACCATTCAGGGATATGTCAGATTTGAGCACTGCGGAAAACGTGTCCCCCTCGAAAGCTTTCACTGTCCAGCCAAGCATACCACCCGGCATTCTGCGAAAACTCTTTTTCGAGCTCGATCCGCCCTTGATCTCTATGCAAATTGCCTGGTGGTCGCTGTGAGTATAGTCCTCACTGACATGCCAAGCGATTCTACTGGCTAAAGTGGCACTCACGTATGTCAGGTCCACTATAGACCTCAGGCCCCTTCCCCGGAAAGTGTACGAAGACCCAACATTCGACAGTACCATGTCCAGCTCCGCGAATGCTTCGAGGGGAATACGTCCCCTGACATTAGTTATCCGGCTGCCCCATTCAAGAGCCCATGCAATGAAATCGCCTCCTATTATGATCGGCCAACGTCCTCTTGCATCCAAAACAAAAGCGGCGAGCATCCGCTCATACTCAACGAGTGTAGCGCTGGGTGGAGCATAGCAGCTGTAGATGTGGCACCTTCGCTCTGTTGAAGCCCTCCTCCTGGTGCTCCATTATTTCCTTGAAGGCTTGTTCTCCACAAGTCCACAGCGCTGCTTGACCCGTTTGGTCTTTGACCCAAATGCTACCACCACGGTTTTCACTTAGTATGCCCACATCGCTGTTTTTCTCGCGGATGGTTTGCGCGAGTAGATCCTGCGCCGCCTCACAGTGGTTGAGGTTGATTTGTATCAACCTCATCTGCGATTTGTGCTAAGGGCTCTCCTGTATTCCGGGCACCTGCTGCTGTCCGCAATGTGCCGATGGCCCACACCCTCCTTTCCTTTGCACAGTAGATAATTTGGGTCAGCTCCGAAGTCCTTGCTAATATGGCCTTCCACTCCGCATCTCCTGCATTGCCTGTCATTTGGGTTAGTGCATGACTTCGCAATGTGACTAAAGCCAAGGCATCTAAAGCACCGTTTTAACGCCACCTGTTCCCTAAGGCGACACATAACCCAGCCTATTCTCACTCTCCCTGCTGCTAACAGTTTGAGTGCGTTCTCCACTGGTAGGCTGATGATGGCAGTTTGTGTTCCCCCATAGGCTTTCCTTAGCGTTTTCACCGCTGACTCTTGTAGTCCGGCAAGATCGAACTGTTTCTCCAACGCTTCGCGAACCTTCTCCTATATCTATATCTTTGCAGATTATGTATATCTCCGGCCTGCTAGCTCTTATGTCGGCTTCCTGCCCTACAGTCTTCCCGATTTGACTTAAGAATTTGTCCGCGGTTACATCCTTGGATTTCTTAAGTTCCAACATACGATCTCCCTTCTGCGACCGTCTAATACGGCTGACGTTGTCTCCCAAATTGGTGAGTTCGGGGTCTGCCTTCACTTTCCTGAGAATGTCGGCGTATGACCCTTCGCCCCGTTTGGAAATGAAAATCACCTTCGGTCTAATCTTCCTCCGATAATTTCTTTTCCGCGGTTCTACCTTCCTCCAAGCTTCGGCATCCGCCTTTGAAGGTTCGATCCCTTTTCTCGAGGTAGCCACTGCAGTATTTTCACTGGCAGCTTCAGACGTACTTTTCATGAACTCCGCCTTTTTGGGAGTTGAGTCCTTTTTTCTTTTCGGGGTTTGCTGGCCTGTTGAGTCATTCAGCTTCTCGCGCAGCCTCTTCCTCGGTTTCTCCCCTTTTGTGTTTTGAACCGGCGTTACTTGAGTTGCCTGGTTCACTTTTCCAATCGACGACTTCCCTACTCGTTCATCCTGGGCCTTGCCGTACATCAAACGGATGCCTCTTATCATGACCCTTATATTTTGGTGAATTTTCCTGCGTTCCTTTATAAACTCACACAGCTCTATGATCTTTTTACAGAGGGCAGTAAAGGCAGCTCCAGACTGATCATTGCACGAAACATCGCTCGGGTGAATCGGTGGACAGTCTAAGTGGTAAGTTCCGCAGGGAACATCGACTGCTCTTTCCTTCTTGATCCTTCATAGTTTCAAGAACTGATCTGCTTGACATGCTCAGTTTTTTAACGCAGATGCATGTGTCATTCTCTTTTAAATGTCAGATTTCCTAGATCTTCCGTAGAATTAGATTTTGCAGCAACCTGAGCTACTCAACGGAGACGGGGTATAGATACCACAACTGATAAAATTAACATCGCTGGCCTTTTTAAAACCTAAAATTTAAAACTGCCGGCACTTATCTACCCATATGCCTGTGGGATTACTGTGAACCACTACTTGGCGGGGAGGGGTCTGGTCTAGACCAGGATGATAAGATCACGCGGTTGCCGCGGTTTTCAGGCTCAGTACAGTTTTGGATCTTTTTTTCGCTCTGTCTCAGCATGATCTACCTGGATGCCGAACTCCTTCTTCTCACCCAGAGTGGATCTACGTATGGCAGGTAGAATTAAACCCCCCCCCCCCGGAACAAGCAGCCGGCGATTACATTTTGGTCCTACAATATTATTGATCATCCTTACTAGAGCCATTCGTAACCATGATTTTATAGTTTGAATGGTATCATTTCCATAAAGTTTCACGTTCTCGAAGTAATTCGCAACGACCATCCCCTCCAGATCGTCTAAGAAATCAATCAACGTTGTCTCCTTTGGCATGTGAAGGCCAAGTACTCTGTCGTACATTATATTCCACAGCAGCGGTCTCAATAAGGACTCTTGGGGAACACCTGCTTCTACAGCATACTCTTTCGGCCCAAAGAAGTCTCTCTAAAGGGTAACTCTTGATTATTCGACCTAAGTAACCAGGAAAACTCCAGCTTAGACATGTTTTTTGTATCCAACCTTAGTGGCCCGAAATAAAGGCATTTCTGGTATCTAGAGTCACTTCCGTCAATATTTACCAACGGCCGACGTATTCGAAGTCAGAAGCCCAACCACTGCGATTGCGATTCAAATGTGCTTTGAATAACGTAGGCTTGATTTTAGCAGGCAACATCAGAGTTTTGTTTAGAATCCTGGTGGTCCCTCCTCAGTAACCCTTGGATTCAGAAGACAGCTAGTTGAACCGTTGGCTGAGGTGTACTTTCGTTGTGTTCTGGGGAAAAAATGCAATTATTTTGAATAAGAGCCGTGGGTATACCACTTGGGTTGATTTTTCCCCCACGAATTTTGTTCATTACGACCTAATAGGCAGTACTCCACCGGTTCTTAATTGCCTCAAGGTACCTAGGTACCAGAAATATATAAGGATAGTCCTGTAACTTTGTCAGATTTGCCGCCAGTAGATAGGAAGAGATTTTGGCATGCTGCAGATTGACTTGACTAGCTTTTATGTTTGTATCCATGAGTGCAGTCTAATATGAAAACCACCGCTAATCTCACCGAAGTTACCAGCTTGTCCTCACTTTCCGCCGAAAGTTCCGCTTTCTTGCGTCCGATTTCTCTGGATATCACTTGGTGGTGTAGCAACGTCCATGTCCTAATTCCCAAGAAACTTCACCTTCTTTCGCAGTGCCTTCTGTTGTTGTCGGCTAGAACCCCTCCCAGGTTCACAGAGTCCGGGCTGCATGAATCTGTTTTCACATACCGGCATTAGACCAGATGCGTCCTCATTTACCAGCTTCCCTTTCTTCCGTTTTTCCGGGTAAAGGCGGAAGAAAAGGTTTTGACAGGCAAGCCTGAAGTCCCTTCTCCTTTGCGGCTAAAGTTTTTCTCCGCCGAGCCTTCCTGCCTCGCATTTTAGAAGAGTTAGACAACAGTGTCACCGACAGGCCGGCTGTAGTCAGATTTCCAGTTCCCCTCATTAAGGGAGTTACCGTACTATCCTTTCTGGCTGATCGCACTGTAGACACCGGATGTAGGTTTTCCACTGAAGTGGTAAGCTTGTGTTCCATAGATTTCTGCGTGGGCGAACATGAATTTGTTGAGGTCTCCAACATCCACGACTTGATTTCTCAGTGCCGCGGGTGGATTCGAAGTCTGTGACTTCTTACCACTTTGTTTCCATCTTCATATGTGTTTGGACACCCTTAGTGTAGTAGAAAAACTACCGCAAACTCCCCCACCATGACAAGGTGGTGTGCGAGGGAGAGCCGTTTTCTTATTAATATCCCTATGGGAGGGTTAGGCTTCGTTGAGATTTCACTTATTTGATGATTCTCTTGGCACACCGCTCCTAGTTCCTGACTCGAAGTGTGGGTTCCACCGGGGTTGTCAGTTTGTCGCCAGCTTCCATCAAAGATTCCACTTGTTTGCACCTGATTTTTTTAGACACTATTCCACCAAAAGGTGCAGTAATTTTCAACAACAATGCACTGTAGGAGGCAATGTCATCAATATTCATGAAACGATTCAACCTTTAGAATGGGCAGTGGGAACTTTTAAACCAATGAAATCTCCCGGAGTAGACGGTATTTTCCCAGCACTTATCCAGAGAGGCCTAGGAATTATCTTAGAGTCTCTTCTGAGGGTGGTAAGGGGGAGCATAGCACTAGGTTACATACCAAGGGCATGGAGACCGGCAAAAGTGGTCTTTTTTCCGAAAGCGGGTAAAAAGGCTCCTTTTTACCCTAAATCTTGTGGAGTGGGAAACACCCTGGCACTCTGGATGGGCAAAATGCTAGAAAGCAGACAAATAGAGGTACAAACAGGTACAAATTCTATTATCATGAACACCAATCAAGGCTGTCCACAGGGTGGAGTACTATCGCCGCTGATGTGGAGTATGGTAGTGGATGAACTCCTGGACGTGTTAACTAATACTGGACTACAGGTCCAGGGTTATGCGGACGACATTGCTTTACTCTGTAGGGGCAAACTGGATTAAGGGTTACTAGTGCCTGGTGCAGGAAGGTGGGACTGCGGATCAACCCAACCAAAACCACCATAGTACCATTCACTAGGAGGCGTAAGCTGGATCACCTGAAAGCCATAACATTACAAGATATGGAGGTGAAACGAGAAACAGAGGTCAAATATTTGGGAATCACGCTAGACCAAAAATTACTCTGGAAGACACATGTCGGAAACACTTGTCGAAAAGCCATGAGGGCTCTGATGACTTGCAGATCCATAGCAGGAAAAAAATGGGGTTGCAGCCCGAAGATACTACTTTGGATATATACTGCAATAGTAAGGCCAATGATTACCTATGGAGCGGTAATCTGGGCAGAAAGAACCCAACTCAGCACACAAACCAGGGAATTACATAAGCTCCAAAGCCTGGCTTGCGTGTGTATCAGTGGGGCAATGAGGACATGCCCAACGGCATCCCTGGAGGTCCTTCTGGGATTAACCCCCCTCCATGTGCACATGCAGATGCCGGCAAGGAGGGCAATATTTAGGATGTCTGAAAGTATCAGTGAGGCGAGGAGCTACCCAAATCCAAGGAAGATTGATATTCTCTCTAGGCGGTATCTCGAATTACTGATACCAAGGAATAACATGACAATGAGGTTTTACTTTGATAAGAAGTTTGAAACACGTTGGAATAACAAGACAAAATGGGAGAGCGTGGCTGTGACAAATAGCTTAAACCAGCAACTGATTACATGGTACACTGATGGATCCCTCACAGCAGAGGAACCGGGCGCCGGTATCATTGCTCCAAGGAAAATGTACTTGAAAATGCTCGGCTCGTCCAACAAGGTCTGGATACTCTGGATTCCAGGCCATGTTGTGTTGGAAGGCAATGAGGCAGCGGACGAACTGGCTAAGAAGGGACAATGGACGCATTTACACGGGCGGAATCGGAAAAGGATTCATGGCTATGACATTATAACATGAAGTGGAACGGTTGAGGAAACTATACTAGGTGGATCTACCAGGACACTCAGTCAAAAACTCAGATTTAGTCGTAGTTCGCGCTGCATTGAAGGGAAATGAAGACGACTTACGATTTCGTCCGAGAGCAGAAGCAACTTTTCGGGGGCTGTTTCACCCCAACCCTGGGTGTTGCGTGACCGAAATGGCTGGCAGGTGTTATAGGTTCCGTTTTATGATTCGCAAAACACAATGTGGGTGTAGATTATATCGAACATAGATCCGCCTACACTTCAAACTAACGCTTAGTCGGAGCTAGACATTCAATTTAGCGACTAAGAAGTCCTAAGATCACATTTACTTGATGTCCCGCCGAAGCTTCATCTTTTTTCAATTATTGATAGATGTTCAGCCCGAAAAAAGGTTCCGTGGACCAAAAAAAGTGGTAGTGAGACTCGTCGAGCCGGAGCTTCGCCTCTTTTCAATCATTGATAGACGTTCAACCCGAAAAAAGGAGTTTGTGGACCAAAAAAGTGGGAGTAAGACTCGTCAATACCTAAACAAAAAAGGTTATTCAAACAGATGCTTCCACTTTTTCTCTTTCCTAGAGTTTCTTTTGTTGGAGACACTAGGAAGATATCATCTCCGTTGAATGATAGTGAGGGCTGAACTTTGGATTTCCCGATCAATAGTGTCCATGACAAGAACGAAGCGAAGTGATGAGAGGATGTTTTTTTAATGAAGTCGGACATATCCACAGTGAGGTCTTAATATACCTGCTACCCTTTGAACTTTGTTAAACAATGTTTTTTGGCACTAGAAGCTATTGCGAAGTAAACCGGATGAGTTTGCACGGCACGCTGTCAAACGCCTTCCCTAGATTGAGAAATGTAGTCTCTCCATAAGTAGTCAAGCCGCCTCATAAGTTTCGTTGTTTTTGCTATGCTCTGCTTTGTCCATGGCTGTGAAGACTGATTGACAAAGATTGGATAGGAAAAGGTGGATTGAATATTTCACCTCAGTAACTCGGTTGAATAATGCCCTGAGCCAAATTATTCAGTTCCAACTCCTAAAATGTCGACATGCTTGCAGAAGTGGTGAATTAATAAATTTTTCAGTGATATCAGTGCGTACTATTCCAGTCTCGCTTTTGGTACTCGCCATCATAATTACAGCAGCTGCAGCCTTTGAGAGGTGGTTTTACTTGGGCAAGTGTAGTGCTGCTCATTTTCTCCATTATGCTTCGGAGTTTTCCTTAATTTTTGGAGCATCTTCAGCCTCCTTTGACTAGACTACCTTCAAATGTGGTCCATGAGGGTACTTCCTGTTAAGTCTTATCTAACTCAGATTTCCCTCTTCATGACATGGCAAATCCGTCTGCTCGCCTATTGGTTTTCACTTTCTTGATGACTCCAAATTCGTGGTACAAGAGCTGTCATTATGGGCAGAGAGATTGAAGTAATGGATGTGTTCTTCAATGAACTACTCACGAAAACCTTCACTGGAACTCAAGTAACCGAGTTTGGGTTCATGAGCTTGAGGTGGTACACTCATTCTGACAAAAAGTTCGGCACGAAAATAAAGTGAGCAATTTTGGAATGGCTTGATAGTCAACCTTTTGAAGGGATGATATTAAAGAAAGTTCTTTCTTCTTTGATTACAACGTGCTTTGTGCAGGAAATTTCAAAAAACTGTTTCCCGAAATATGAGATGCGCTGAATAAATCACTTTCCTTCCACTTCCTTTTCCTCCCTTAAATAAATGAATTTGTGACCAAAGAAAGAAGAACCTCCTTTAATTTCATTACTTAAAAGAGAGTCTCTCATCACCTCAGAAGAATTTGAAGTTTTGGCCTATGCGGGTAGATGAACCTCGAAAGCCAGTACAGATTCAAAATTGGGATTGTAAAAATTTGGGCGAAGTATTGAAACTCGGATGAAAAGGGCGGTTGTTGTTGGTAAAAAGCTCGACCAACAGTTACCACAGCCACGTCATCCGCATAAGCTTAGGGGTGCATTGGCAGATATTGCAGTTCTCATAGCAATGAGTCGATCACCTAATTCTACAGAAGTGACAATACCGCACCTGCTTAACACAACCTTTCGTTGCTTCTTTTGTCAGCTAACGATCAGCACCCAGGAGCCTCTGTGTTAACGTTAGATCTACATAATTAACGTTTAATCGACTCGCTCTCTGGCAGCATCCCAAAGTTTTTGAAAGGCCTCTTCAATGTTCACACACCCCTTAATGTTCGAAGACATAAACGTATGGTACGGTCGGCACGTAACCAGGTTTCCCTAACATTATGCCGTCAAAAACTCGATCCCTCCACGATCGATTTTTCCCAGAATATTCGCATATGGTAGTGCTGCAATGCTCATCTCCTCATCCACAAAGAGTCTCGCCTGATATGACAGATTTTCGAGCTTTGTACCTTCAGACAGTTCGAACACCAACCGGAAACTCTCCACTTTTGTGGATTTCTCCACCCTGGAATTCATAAACTTTAGTGTTCGAGATTAATACCCGGGTTCTGCTCACCAAGCCTGCGAATGATGCCTTGTGCCTTCCTCCGAAGTTCAAGTAACCAAGATCTTACCTTTTTTCGCCCTATACAGCCCGGTGTTCACAATGATGAACTTTGGCCGACTGCCCAAAAACTGGGATTACCTATTAAAGCCAATTTCAAGCAGCCTCATAGATGCACTCCAAGTAGTCAAGCTCATCGCTAATACCTTGATTATCGAACCTAGGCCTCCAAAATGTTTTCCCTCAGGCATTCCTGGAGGATGGTGAATAGTCGCTCTGATATTTTGCCAACTTTAGAGGATATTTTCACCGCAGCGGTCAAGAATTAGGCGCATGCGTTCTACTCGTTCCCGTTTTCGTATTAGTATCCCTATGGGAGGGTTAAGCTTCGCTGAGATTTCACTGCTTGAATGATCTCCCTGCACACCGGTCCTAATCCCTGATGGAAAAGTCTATTGCATCTAGTGTGGGTTCCGCCGGGGTTGTCAGTTTGTCACCGCCTTCCGTCAAAGATTCTGCTTCCTTGCGTTCGATTTCTTTGGACGTTATTATACCTGGAGGTGTAGTCATGTTCATATCCTCATTCTCAAAGAGTTTTATCTTCCACATTGCCTTTGGTGCAGTCTACGAACCTTCCCAGGTTCACGGTATCTATTGTGTCCACCAGTTGTGCCCACATCAGGTTTTTCCCTTTATTCCGGTCTTCCTGGCGAGGATGGAGGGGAGGCTTTTGATATGCAGGATTTGGCTTGTAGCCTCTCTTCCTAGTGGCTGTAGTTTACTTCTGCTGACTCTCCCGATCAATCAAAGATGATTAGTGGAGTACGCGCGGATTTTTTTTTTTTAATACACACGGTATATCCGAGTCGTATGGTCTCTCAGGTTTCGCCAGTGTATTCCAAGTGGAAAGACTTGCGATACTGGAAGTCTATCGATAGCTGGAACATGATCCGTGACCCAACCGTAACATAGCCATTCTGACCGACAGCCAAGCGGCCATTGAGGTCTTGCACTCAGCGATGACATCCCCCAGGCTGGTGACGCGCTGAACAGTCTGGGCGGCACGCTCAAGGTCACCCTCCTCTGGATTCCCGGTCATAGGCATATAGAGTAGTAAGGGGGTGCTGACGGATTGGCCAGGCGGGCTCCCCTCTTGGCAGCCCTTCGGCGGGTAGAGTCGGTGTCTCGCTCGAGGCTGCTAGAGGCGGAATCTACTCGCACTATTTAGCAGCCGCAGTTCTCAGATGGCGAAGGCTTACCAGCTGTACAAAGTCAAGGAGAATTTGGCCCGCTTGTAACATAGCCCAATCACGAGAACTCCTGTGCCATACACATGGAAATGCTTTTAAGATTACGGTGCACGGGGCACTGGTGCATAGGGGACCATGCCACCAGGCTTAGGCCCTTATGCACTTTCTCTGCTATTAACCAGCTCTAGCTACGGCTACGAACACTGGGTAAACCGTTCTTTGGGGACCTCAGAAAGAGTTCTAGCTGCAGGGTGGAAGAGCTGCTTCCCTTCGTGAATGTTACAGGCTGGCTCTGAAGATCCGAGCCGGCTGGACTCGGCCTCCACGACAATCACGTTCTTAGGAGTTTACGGTATCAAAACGGCGTACCACAGCGCTAATTGGGCTCCTCAGAGCGGCCACTGATACGTACCTACGTACCTAGCTCCTCCTACGTTTTCCTGTCAATTTAGGCAGCAGTACCACGGGCAGACCGGCCATAGGCAGATTTCCAATTTCACTCAAAATGGAAGCTGCTGGACTTTCCTTTCTGGCTAGCTGCACCGTAGGCATTAAATGCAAGCTTCCTATTAAAGTGGAAGAGATGCATACCACAGATTTCTTCGTTTGGGATATGAGAGAAATCGGTTCCTAGTTTTGAGTGTTGAGTTCAAATTTTATTCACTATCGCCATCATTATTCATCAAACGATTCAACCTTCAGAAATTTCCCACGAAATACGCAAAAGACAATTTGAAAAATGTTGACAACGAAAGATACCCATATCCAGAGAAAGATATAAAAATTCCACATTTAAATGAGGTGTTGAGCGCGACACCATTTGTCCATTCCTTCGCTCGGCAGCAAGCTCTTATTACCACTAATACGTCTCCAGACGATGTGATCTGATATAAATGAACACTACTCGCAAGGATAATAAGTTAGGAAAGTTCATCCGTGAGATTGTGTACGTGTACTTTGGGAAAAGCCAAAAGTTGGCACGTTCAGACAGACAAGGATTCTCATATGTACGAGTACGAGTCCAGTAATCTAATGAGAACGTGACGGCAATATTTATCTTAAGGCATCGTCCTTAATTCATGAATGTTCATTTGCCTCCAAGAGGCCACAGATGCTGTTCAATACCATGGATTCGACTGGAATCTACGAAATATTAAGGACGATTTCGCTTTAATTCCAACTGACATCGGTGAGCGCAGGGGAAAGATATTTAGATAATGAATGCGATTAGTTAAGTCATTCGAGATGAAATTGAGAAGATTTTGTTATTTATTGTCGCAAGATTCCTTCGCAGTCTATCTGTTTGAGGATGTATAGACGCAGATACATTTACATGGCGGCCTACAAATATTCAGGAGCAATCTGTAAATTGAACCAAATAAATATTTCATATCTGCCGTTCGCAATTTACATTTAGAATAAATTTCCACGTTACAATGATTCTGGAATATCCGCGAAACAGAAAGGCCTGAATTAAGATAAAAATTCCAGGCTTTCTGGTGGTTCCTATTTTTGGATCAAGCGTGCCTTGTGCACCTCAGGAATAAATATATAACGAAATACGTTGTACCCTTGAAATATGGATAACAGAAAGTGGATACGGTGTCATGAAGGAGTCATGTCCATCAAGTCAAGTCCTTTTCGCAGAGAAATATTAGTGCGAGATAAGAAATGCATAGGTTTCCATAAATATCCCAAAATACTGATTGACGTGGTTTCCAACGTGTGATGAGACGTTATGAATATTATATTAGAGGTGAATATCAGATGAATATTGAAAGTGTAATATTGAACGGCTTCTCCTCGGTATCGGTGGCCACTGAGAGGAGTCCAACTAGCGCTGTGGCTCAGGGTTCTGATGCCACTGACTCCCAAGATGTCAATGGCTGTGGGAAGGATAAGGAAAGCAGAAGCCAGCCAGATCGGATCTTTAGAGCCAGTCCGCAGCATTTACGACAAATAGAAGCTCCTCCATTCTGAACCGAGAAATCTCTTTGTGGTGTTGAAAAAATGGTCTACCTAGCATTCGCAGCCTGGCTCTAGCTAGAGCTCGACAATCGCAAAGGAAATGTATGAGAAAATCTCTCTCCTCTCCAAAAACTTTGGCAATACGAACTGTAGAGCATGCCGAGTCGGGAGGCATGGTCTCTTATAGGCCAGTGTCATGCTGCTTAGTCTGTTCAGCGCGTTCTTGCATGGCCTCACCAGCATGGAGGATGTCGCCACAGAATAAAACATTTCAACTGGAGGTCAAAGGTTAGTTAACTCGGAAGCTGTCAAGATATCGCCTTCGTCTTCGACTTGCAAGGGGACAACCAAAGCCCTTGGTTGCTTGGAAAGCCCACAGTTAAATTCCCCTTGAAGCTTGGTTAAGGTATGGCGTAATACATTGGGAGTACTTGTCTAGGATATAATTAGCACTTGGCATCGTATATAATGCGGAGGTCCAGGGGAGGAAGTATGCAAGTTGATAGCATCTACTGGGCAGAACTGTCGAGCCTATTGAGACCTGTATACGCGGTTTTTTTAATGTCATTAAGCTTGGTTTTTCTCGTTCAGCGGGTGCCACCACAGAGAACCGTACAAAAGGATGGGATCGATCAAGGACTCCCTTTCTTTACGAAGGTTCTATTGCATCATAGAAGGCTTTATAGACTTCGTAACTCTCAGTTCTATGTTTAGTGTCCAATTTAACTAACGATCCCGTATCAAACGCAAATATTTTGCATTGGAGGACTTCTTGTGTATTACCAAGCTATGGGCATACGCTCCTTTCTCATATACATAGAATTCCGGCCATCGCTATCAGCTAGAGTACTGGAGAGATAACGCCACCCTGAGGCGCCCCTCTGCTCAAAGCTTTGATCAAATAGCTACATCACAGATCAGACTGGATTATCATGGTTCTTAGTATGGGTACTATTCAATGGATGACTTCCAATACTATTCTGGTTAGAGCTGAAGAGTTTCTGTGGATTCACCTTTGAGAAGGGTGACCTCTTGCAGAGAACCGAGAACCGATCTTTGTAGTATCCCACAGGTTATCCGCTATGCCTTAGGTCCATCGTTCAAATTGACCTCCATTGCTGCTTCCGCGATTTTCGTCACTGTACTGATCGCATTGACAGTAGATCTCGCCCTTCAAAATCCGAAATGCGTGTCCAAGAGGCCACCCTCCGTTTCTATGATCGGTACAAGCTTATCGGCGCCGCTTGATAGGCATAAGAAGATGGATTGTCCAGGCTTATTTAGCTTCGGAATTAGCACTAGCTTCTGTTGCTTTCACTTTTCCGGGAAAATCCTTTCTTTGAAGCATATCGTGAACTTTTATCCGAGCCAATTTGGAATGACTGTCTCCAGCAGCTTTTACTCGGGACGCCGTCTAACCCTGGAGTTTTATTTTCCGCAATCTTCTTCTATGGTTACCTCCGAAATTACATCGGAATCTACCTATGGGGTGTGAGTAGCAAAGCAATACTAACCATAATTCGGGGCAAATCAGGGTTCGTGATTAGCGGTAAGCGTTTATCCTTGATTGATGCCATGACTGCTTGTACGCACTTCTTCATGGGTCGGAGCCCGCTTAGCGCATTACCCCATTCATAAGAGTACTCCCTAAGGTAATGTGTAGTACTTCTTGCCTGGTGCTGATAACGAAATTTAGCCTGTTACCTACATTATATACTTTTATCGCATTCCTAAGGATAATTGCAGAAAAGTACTCACCTCTTCAATAGCTATCGCTATTTCCACAGATCTCATTACGGGCGTTGGCATCGCAACCGAGAAGAATTGATAGCGCCTTCTTCTTGCAATGCTTCACCAGTCTAGCGAATAAATTCGGTGAGATTCCAGAGTATTTTTTTCAGAAATAGTCCGAAGGCACGACTGCCCTTCGAATTCCTGGATTCCAATGATGCTTGGACAGCGATGAGGCTCCCAATAAAAACTTTGAAATACATACATATTTCAAATAGAATTTAAGAACGATACGAACTCCTGGTTGTTCTCAAGAGGACTCATAAATTACCTTCATACTGATTCTTTCCTGACCAGGAATCTGCCTACAGGAGGTCCGCGGTTCTTGATCAAGCGCTACTCCAATATGGTCCAATATTGGCCGGGGTTCACCTGGGTTATCTTAGTTTCATTGATTCCTTGAATGCTCCGAGCTCTTTTCCAATCTTGACGTGAAATGTTGCAGTTATTTTGGCAGAACTGATCGTTCGTGAGCTATGTAAGCCGAGGGAATATATACGCTCTCCGCTCCCACCTACTCTAGTTTCCTCTAGGAGGAGGAGAAGCAGATTAGCCGATTAGCGTTACCCTTAGCATGATCTGCTCGCGGGGAGGGTTCGTCAGTCCCCGTCGGACAGTCGTCGATCCTCATCTCCTCCAACAGCTCGTTGGTGGCATTATAGTCTACCTTTTTGGTGTCTAGGAGGTACTAAATCACCATCTCTGACAGCCTGGACCCATCACTAGTTCACACCTCCGTCCGCCAGTGCCACGTCGCTGAAAGGTTTCGCAGTTTGAGGCTGGCTGTTGCTATTTATTTTTTACTTAGCGTTCGAGAGTTTTCCCACTCTGCTCCGCTTGTGTTTTTGTTCCACCTTGCCATGAGACCGATTGCATTTGAGAACAGAGGGCTTGGTCTTCTATTCGTCTGCCAGACGTTCGCGTTTATATTCCCCAACAATTACCTGGTATGTAGTGAGGTCTTTTTCATCTCGCTCGTCGACAGCACCCGCTTCCTTATTCTTGGCAATCTTCTTGAGAGTATACATGGCCTTCTGGTACTGGCTCTTGAGCAGGACACCAGTGGACCTTCGCTTCTTAGCCGGTTTCCGGTACCGACGTTCTTATCAGTCTTTACTTTTGAAGGATGCCCCAACGTCAAGGGTTTCGGGTTAGGAGTACTATGTCTGCTACTCACTACACCCATCTTGACGGCAGTGGACTCAAGGCTGGAAACTACTTGTCTGTCTGCCGCCTTGCTCCGGGAGTCCTTTGTGGTTGGTTTCAGCAAAGCGGTGCTACGGCTGGCACCAATTGCATTGCTCTCGATGCCTTCTGCCTCCTAGCTGGATGCCAGCAGCTCGTCCTCCAATTATGCGCCTGGCATCACCACCTCTTCTTGTCTCGTCGGTTTATTTGTTTTTGTTTTTTTGATAGTTGAGTCCGTGTCTCAATCCTACGAGTATTGCGGGAATAATGCCCACCGTAGTTCGCCCGGCCACCAGGGTAAGGGTCTTATTTGAAACTGAAGGTGCCCAAGCCATTCAGAGTTTGCAAACCAAAGACCAAATTCCCCATTGACCACACAGCCCTCGGCGTATGCTATTCTACTTTGGCTTGAGGTCCAATTGGCGCCTTCTCCAGTGCAGGGAGGACGATCCCCAGGCTTTTGCTTCGGCTTAACCTTTTTGCCCCTAACACATGACAAGCAGGTCTTCATCAGTTGAATATGCCCAGCCCGGCCCTACGTACTCTTGGCCCGTCCGAAGACGGTTTCCAGCGGCCACCGCACGGAGGTCTTGTGACGATTTGACTTGAATCATAATCAGACCAGGCCGCCAGGCTTTATATACTTCTTAACTATCAGTTCTATGATGCAGGACTACATCCAGATACTTTTGCTCTTCGGCAACCAGATGCAAGCGACCTGTCTTCTGGGAATCTTGCTGTAGCGGATGACTTTGAGCTTTAAACCCTCTCAGGTTCAGTTCTGGTCTGTGCATCGCTCAATCTATATTACGTTGAATCCGAAATGAAGTCGATGGAGGTGGATCCATGCTCATTACGAAATCAATGCGCCTGTTACCTGTAAACCACGATCACTTTGAAGTCTTTTGAAACGACAATGCAAATTTAAGCAACTAATTTTCCCACCAACATCCCTGGTCTTTGTATGTGGTATGTACATTTCTTGTAGCTATGGATTCGACGACTGGTAAGTGCTGCAGCCGCTTTATAGTGCTGCAAATTTATGTGAGAGATATGGCATTTATGGTACTTAATTGCCTCCATAGATCAATCATTTACCCCGATTCTAAGCAGTTTGCCTTTACCTTCGGATTTGCTCTGTGGATTCTCCGCACCCCCTCCATCTCCATCAGTATATTTCGACAGTTCTGCTCTCTCTAACCTGGCAATTTAGTGAACGTGATCCTAAGCCATTCCTCCGTACCCTACGTCGTGTAGGTTATCAGTATAAGCCTGGCGATTTCAATAATTTCCTGCTCCTAGTGAGTGAGTATGTGATCCGAAAAAGTTTTTGGCAGCATTGTCAGCTGAAAGACCTTTGAAGCTATGCTATCACCAGGCCAGGATTTTACATTCATCCCTGACCCACCCAGGATTTAGTCCTTCTCAAATCTGGATTTGGGTTCCCTGGAAGCATTCCCTAGTGGCTAATCTCACTCTCTTCATCGTTGCTGCTGTTGAAAGCTTAGGTTTATCGAAAGTCTTCTTAAGGGCCACTAACGCTTCCAGGCCTTCCCTCAAATAGTGCGGATATTTGCATCACTGAGGCTGGTCTTCTTCGTGATATCTGATATACTGACCTCAAACTTACTTTTGCTGGCCAGTTCCTCCTAATCAAGGATCTTAGTTTCTTCTAATGCAAAGAAGGTTAATATTGTCTGACTTCTCTCCCTAATTGGTTGTAGTCACCTATGTACATATTATTAGTGCGGAGATGCGCTTCGCCTGATGGACCAGTTGGTGCGCGGTATACTTATTTGGCTCCCACGAGTATGGGGGTATGGGGGTTAGAAAGTGTGCCGTGCCATAACGTCCTGTGGCACAATCAGACCAAATTATTGACTGAGGAAACTAGATATTAGTGAGGCTTTGGTTGAATTCAGTCAGTTACTCTCGACTGGAAATTATCCAACGGGCACGGCTGTCACATGATCCTAGATTGGAGGATGTCTTTTTCGACTTCCTTGTTTTGATTCATAGCGTTTTGTTAACAGTAAGGGCATCTCGTACAGAAAGTGGTAATCAACAAGCATTAAAAGTTTCCGTAGGCGAAAGGCTTGGCTCTCAGAGAGCTATATTCCTGCAGTTTACTGCTGACAACTTGCGAATACACCAAAAACCCAACTCTTTGTTTGATAGCTGGAAGTCATAACCTAAAGGTTAGGATTTTGTAAAGTATGTACAGGGTGCGGCAGCATAACTTCCTTTTTCCAAAACTCAATAAAAACTATTGTATGCATCGGAAAATATTTATTTATTTTTTATAATGTAGGTACATGTCTAAAGTTTTTATTTACATTGTTTTGAAGATCAAATCTGTTAGGTGACGTCCCCCATTCTCCATACATTGCGTAAACCGATTTCTGGCGTTTGTCATGACTCTTGTTAACAACATTGACGCTCTCACTGCTTCAATGTTCTCAGGTGATCTAACGGGCCGAGGGACTCCAGTTCTTCCTTTTGTCGCACTTGCAGTTTGTCTGAATGTAATGACCCATGTAACAATTGATCTGCGATTCCGAAATACACGCTGTGTTGCAATAACCGAACATCCGCTTGAATAGTAAACCTCAACGGCAAAGGCACGCTCCTCACTATTCCAACGCATGATGGCGACTGAACCGTGTCGGGACAAAACTTTACAGAATCCCCTCTTGAACGAGACCACTAGCGCTCCGCTATGATATCAACTAACTGAGTGGCGCGCATTTTAAAAAAGGAAGTTATGCTGCCGCACCCTTTATATTATTTCGAAAGGACGAAATAAGTAGGTTTCTAGCTGACATTTATAACGTTTTTGGGGTGGATAAAAAGTTGTCTGCAGTGAAGGGCTACTCGGAAGTCCTCCGAGGAACACTTCAGGAAACTATTTGGAAACCTGAAAAATTTTGAGCTGAGGGTATTTATCTATACAACGATTACGTTAGAGGGTGGTTTTCTTGGTCAGATACATTGTCTTTCATGGACATAGGACTATCCAAATATGGAGGCAGAAGTGTGTAAATCCGAATCCCTTCCAGCTCAAGTGAAAGTCAGTGTTATGCCAATTTATTATGTATGCGCATAATTCAAGGAACATATCCCTTCAAAAGCAAATCACATAACCCTCAGAAAAGCACTCCTAATTTTTTATAAGACAAACAAACTTTGCAACCATAAAATGACCATGAAAACCTCATCCCCTTGCTCGTCTACCACCAGCGCTACGGAGGTCCGTTTCCAAAAATATCTTTTCACTCCCGAACAAAATGCAAAACCATAAAAATATATTCTTTTCCATAAGTGGGATGATATTAAAAATGCTCAAAAAGAGGACGAAAATCTGAATTTCAATAGACTCATTCAGAAAGAACGCATGTCATTCCACCCCCCCAGAAGGGAGCTCAGTGATAAATCTTCATACTTTCATGGAGCTGTCCGTTTTAATGAAATGATATTATAACGCATGCATATGTTACGATATGTGGCTTGTAAAAAAATTATCGCAAGGCAAACAAGAACCCTGGTCTGGCCTGGCTGGCAGGGATGAAATTTGTGGGGTGCGGTGCGCGCTGTGAAAGCCACATAATTTATATGCATTGATCCCGGAAATATGTTGCCGAAATGGTTTTTATGTCGCACAACAAGTATCCACTATTCCACTTCTATCTTATATCGAATTATTGTTAATCTTATCTAACGTGATAAGTCGATTATTTGATATTCAACTGAACACTTCCGATAAGATCTGAATGCTCAGTCTCTATTCGTATTAAATCTTCACATCCGAAAAAAGGACTAAAAAGGTTTTAGGGCAGATTTTTCGAGTGGTTTATCTGCTCCGGGGGCTGGATACCATAAACACATCCTCTCCAAGCTTACCAGGAAGTTAGGAGCTGGTGTCAGTATAGTTGTGGTGCTGAAATCGATATCTGTATCTAGTTTTGTGGTTACCATCTTTTGTGATTCGACCACTGCGAAATAAACGAGAAATTAAAGACAGCCCCGAGTGTGTGGAGTGGTGATTGAGTCGCAAAGGCAGGAGGGAGTTGGGGATGACAGGGGTCAGTTCGTAGGTCATGGGTTATGGTACCATTGGCATCCCAACGGCCTTGGGGGGTTGTGCATGATGAAACCCTTGTAATGGGAAAGTCGGTCAATACTAATTGAATTTGTCTCAAGGGAAGATATTTCGAGTTCAACGACTTGAATATTATTTTATCGGATCCTTTTCAACCGGATTTAGATTTTACGTCCTCAATTGTATTGGAGTCAACGAATGCTCCTTCAGGAATATCCTTGCATTTCTGCCGCAGAGGAAGCGATGTAAATTTGGGCTCGTGTAAAATTTATATTGATTTCAGCTTGGAAGCGTTTGAATCCTTGTAATCTCCTTTACTCCATTTGCTCCAGGCTCGATTGCTTTGTACATAATGTCTAACTCCATCGCCTCCGAGGAGGATCCATCTCATTGCTCACTAACAAATGGTCCTATGAAAGCCTTTCGTGAAGTTGGGGGCGGACGAATAAAAAAAAACCCATGACTTCCTTTTAGCGCTTCCCTTCTTAATAACGTGGCAACAAAGTACGTGTAATAGACAGGATATTCCATCCCATAACATTCGTCAGCTTTTAATTGACTTCATTCTCCTATTTTCCTTTGTTTTTATACTTGCAGAAACAAATACTTGTCCTTTCATGGTAACATCAGAAGGATAATAAACCAACTATCCCCGGAAGGAGAACACGCATCCAGCACAACTCACGTAGAAGGAAATGCTCTCTTAAGATATCGATTGGGTCATCAGAAGGAGGCACACGCAAAATCATCCAGCCAGAATGTATGGGATGTTGCTTGAGAGTGTACAGCACTTTGTGCAGGTAAGACATGCTTTATTTGCACCTCGGGTCGAAACAACAAATTGATTGGATCCTGAGATCCGAACATGACGTATTCCAATTAAATGCGACAGACCGGACACAATATTAATGACGACTCAATAGAAATAATAACGAGGCCACCCCCGGAGGAATCCGCTCAAAAAGCTGTTTCAATTCAATTAAGACAATTATCAAGGGAATTATCGTCACCGCACGCGAAGACAACAAAAAGGACATTCCGTGCGCGAAGACGAGGACGGGTGGGGAAGAAGGTACAGCTTCTAAGCACTCAGGTCGGATTGGGCCATTGTACTCGCCGGAATATTCCGGATTCCTTAACGTATCGCAGGATTTCCGATAGTGGATGTGATGCTACCCGTCGCTACTGAAGAACATCGGCACCAAAGATCTGATGCCTGATGCGTCCATAGGCGGGGCATTTACATAAGAAATGCTCTGTGGATTCCGCTTCCTCATTACAGGAGGGGCACATATCATCTTGAGTTAGTTTAGTCAACTGGGGGGAATCGCAGCTCCGAGCACTCACGCCATTGTTAGGCCCATTGTACTATCCTCGTAAGTTGCCTATTCAATGGCTTCCCGCCTACGGTGTTCGTAGGCTTTAGCGAATCTGAGAACATTCTCAAGAGGCAGAGAGTGTGCAGATTCTTCATTGAAGAAAACCTTGCCAAGGTGTCTACCTCTGAGATCTGAGGATGCCGGGCAGCTACATAAAAAGTGCAGGGCCGTCTCCTCCTCCTCCTTACATTGGCTGCACATAACCGAAACCACTACATCAATCTTTTCCATATGGTATTTTAAGGAGCAGTGTCCCGTCAAAAGCCTAACTAGGGTTTTCATGTCCCATTTCTTAAGCGACAACAAAAGTGCCGCTCTAGTGGCCCTAGGCTCTTTCACAAGGATTTTCGCTTGCCGGCAAGAGTCCAAATTTCTCCACTCGGTTGCGTGAATCCTTGCAATTTCACCCTTCAGAGTAGACTTGACAGTAGATGGATGGATTCCAAGAGCTGGTTCTGGCTCCACCATTGTGGATGCAGACCCTTGGCCAGCCAGTCTGTCAGCCTCCTCATCACCGGCGATGTTATAGTGCCCCGGCACTCACATAAGGAATGTTTCGTTCAGTCGGCCAAGTTTCAGCAGCACCTGACGACAACTCCACACCAACTGGCTTGATATGTCGTTGCCATTTAGTGCTGATAATGCCGCCCGACTGTCGGAACAGATTCGAATGGTGCGACCCCTCCATTTTTGTAGCAGACATTCTTCTGCTGCCAATGAAATGGCATATTTCTCCGGCTGGAATATGGTCGTCATTTTTCCGAGGGGTCGGGCCAGTTCTATAATCCGATTCTCCGAGAACACCCCTGCGCCCGATCCATCCTCCATGACTGACCCGTCGGTGAAGATTATTAGGTCTGTAATCTGAAAAGACTCATGGCCACTTGTCCACCATTCTTCTCTTTCGGTGATTACGACAGTGTATGTCTTTTCAAAAACGAATCTGGAAACCATATGATCGGTCGGTATTAGGGCTACCGGATGTTTTTCAAGGAATTTCCTACCTCATACAAGAACCGTGGGTTGTTGGTGGGGTAGCCAGGGACCTAAACTTCCAACATGCTGACCTATTGTATGCCAATGGAAGCGAGCGACCCTGCACCTGCATGGTAGTCTCCAAAGACTTCCAGGCTAATTTGGTTAACGACCTATGTGATGGCAACACCACATCGGCTAAGCTAACCATAAAAAGTCAACAGGGAGATGAAGAGATACTATGGTGCTCTGCATATTTTCCCTACGACGCAGAACACGTTCCCAGTGGAACATTCATCAGAGCTATCCAATATGCCAAAAATAGAGGCATGGGGTTAATAGCAGGATGTGATGTCAACGCTCACCACATATGCTGGGGAAGTTCAAACATCAATGCAAGAGAATCGAGACTACTGGAGTATCTAGTAGGAACCGATTTGCAGATCCTAAATGTGAGTAGTGAACCCACTTTCTTCAACATGGTCAGGCGAGAGGTCATCGACAGCACGGTGGCATCTCCTGACATCGCGTCTCTGATCGGAGAGTGGAGAATATCAAACGATATCACACTCGGATCACAGACGCATTGATTTCGTTATGGGCATGAATCCACCTCCACCCACTTTATTTCGGAATCCGAGGAAGACAGATTGGGTGATGTATCAAATAGAATTGAGCGCCCGAGTCACGATCCCTGGGAAGCGCATCAAATCGATTGCTGGAATTAAGAAGACAACCCAGATGATCACAACTAGCATGAGAGAAGCTTTCGAAGAAAGCTGTCCACTCAAGATGCCAAAGAAGGGTAAAACACCATGGTTTAACTCGGATTTAGCAAAACGGAGGAGAACGACAAGGATGCTCCTCAACCGTGCTCTGAAGGTTGAATCAGGCACTAGCTGGAATCGCTATAAAAAGGCACAGAAGGCTCTAAAGAAGAGCATAAGATCGGCTAAACGATCATCTTGGAGACGCTTTTGCGAAGAGACTAACTCCCTTGAGGCAACCTCAAAGCTGAAGCGGTAAAACCCATTTTGAGGTATGCATGCATCGTCTGGTGGCCAAGACTGAACTTTGCTAACGCAGATTCAGAGACTTGGTTGCCTAAGTATTACTGGAGCAATGAGTACTACGCCGACTGCGGCACATGAAGCTATCCTAAATTTACCCCCCATTCACTTGAAGGTGAAACAGAAAACAGCCAATGACGCATATAGGCTTGATACTATTGGGGCGTGGAAAGGCGGCCAATCAAACGGACATGCGTCTATCTGGAAATCATCTCCAGTTATTCCTATTCTGAACATATGCCCAGCTAGTTAATTATAGCCTGTCAGAATGCCCACAATGCACCTGCAAGTCCTTCTGATTTTCGACAGGATAAACTTTGCGGTACACATGTTCGGTTCTGACAGGAAAAGTTTGGTGTGTCGAGCGACATTTAGGCTCTCCCACCTGTCATTGTGAGAAGCTTGTTCCCAGTTCCGTTACTGATACTCCAATTTCTGGTTCCGGTCCCGGCATAGGGGAGATTGACCCCTCTTTTGCTAAAGCATCCGAGATTTCATTTCCCTTTACGCCACAGTGAACAGGTATCCAGAGTAGTTCCACCGTATTGAATCTAGAAGTAGAGTTGAAGCGGTTTCTGCATTCCTGAACGATTTTCGTGGTGATCAAAGAACTACTCAACGATCTCAATGCAGCTTGGCTATCACTGCAGATTGCGATGCGCCTGCCCTTCAACCGCTCGTCAATCACCCAGTTTGCCGCCCTTAGGATCGCATAAACTTCGGCTTGAAAAACCGTTGTATGTTGTCCCAAAGAAAAGCGAGGGGTAGACTCCAGCTCGAGGACAGTAGGGTTGAAAACCGAATCCCGAGGGTCCCCAGACCAACCTAAACGGCTACCACCTAAGGAGATTCATACCTAAAGATCGACACTGCAGACCTCCCCCAAAAATTCGTCTCACCTTTCCACCACTACCCTGAATCTCAAACTAATCCGCCTCTAAACAATAAACACGACGCACTTACCCCACGCTTCTCTGCCCCATCTTCAACTCCAACTCCAAACGGAGGTATATAATAATAATAATAATCGTTGGCGCAACAATCCATGTTGGATCAGGGCCTTGAAGTGTGTTAGAGCACTTCATTCAAGACCGTAACGGTACACTAGGAGGCAATGTGGTCAGCATTGCGCTCGCCCGAGATTATTACCCTGATTTGACCCAGGTACTCATTCACAGCTGAGTCGACTGGTGTCCGACGTCAAATCACGATACAAATTCCACTGCCACCAGCGAGATTTGAACCGCGACCTTCCGTACGACAGCCTTGCGCTCTAACCACTCAGCTATCCGGACACTATATATAACTACAATTAATATGAACCTCGAACTGATTGTCTCACAACCCAACACCATGTACACAACACCTCACCACCCCGACTTCCCGACTTCAATATATGATACACACATGGTGCCCCACCCTTGAGAATGTAGCCAGGGTCCACAGCACACGATCTCCGGGACCATGTTATGGAGCAATCCATTCGGCTGATGAGAATGATACGTTCGATCATTGAATTCCTAGAATCCATTGGAAGATGCCGCATCCCTCAGGCATGGTAGAGATGTATGCGAGCTGATGACTTACCTGGAAGAAGAGGTCTACACGAGATTATTAACCTCATGTCTCCCAATAAAGAGCCCAGCTGGGGGAAGGCGCTACCCATGAGAGCATGGATGACCCCGAACCATACACACAAATTCTGCTTTATGTGGTGCTAGTTGCCTTCGTTCAGCATCTGCTTCTTTTAGGCGTTGGTGCATTCGTTTCACCATATAGCTAACGAGACTTTCCACCGTTAACAGGGATCTTTGCTCATCCTCGAGGTTCCTCCATGGACATTCGAATCTTGGGCTGACGAAGAAAACGTGTTCTGCATCTTCTGCTGCACCTTCACATGTAGGACAAAATGGCGATTCATCCAAACCGAACCTATAGAGGTCCTTTCTCTATCCACCATGTCCACTTAAGAATTGAGTCAAGTCGTAACTTGTCTCGCCATGATTTCGTGTCGTCCACATCCTTATAGTCGGAATGAGTCTGTATATCCTCCGACCATTCTTCGCTTTGTCCCATGCTGTTTGCCATGCAGCTAATGACCTCATTCGCTCAGTTTGCTTCCGATAAAAGTAATCATCGGCTGTGTTTCGGCGCGCCTATATTTGGAAGCGTCCTTGCCATTGTTGAGCTGATGGTCGCGGCTTTTTGCCTAGTAAGCTTCAGGATCAATACAAGTTTTCGTAATTTGCACTCCGCGGGGAAAGGTCCTTCTTTCGCGAAAATTCTTGGTTCCATTCTCATTGCCAGTTTCAGTGCTTTGTTGGGGATACGATCAATGCGTCCAGTATCGAAACTATCTCCCGCAGCAATTTAGGACACATAATAAAAGGAGACCTTTTACCTTTTACTGCCGACATTACCGTCTTGTATGCACCTCCCCAACGGTCAGAATCTGCCTCATTACAGTACAGAGTCGTTTGAAGCAATCATTCTTACTCTTCGTGGTGGCTCATAGCAACTTATTGCTCATTCCAACACTTAGGCTCTGTCACCTGTCATTGTGGGAAGCTTGCTCCCAGTTTTTGAAAACAGACTTAACCAACGCTACTGATACTCCAGTTTCTGGTTCCGGTCCCGGCATAGTGGAGATTGACCACTCTTTTGCTAAAGCATCTGAGATTTCATTTCCCTCGACGCCACAGTGACCAGGTACCCGGAGCGGTTCCACCGTATTGAATCTAGAGATAGAGTTGAAACGGTTTCTGCGTTCCTGAACGATTTTCGAGGTGATCAAAGAACTACTCAATGCCTTCAATGCAGCTTGGCTATCACTGCAGATTGTGATACGGCGCCCTTAGGATCGCATAAACGTCGGGCTGAAAAATCGTTGCATATTGTCCCAAAAAAAAGCCCACTCCTGGTTTTTATTCGAGAGGTAGACTCCGGCTCCAGAATCCTCTTCTGTTTTTGAGCCATTGGTGTAGAAGACTTCTGTATATCCTGCCGCGAATACCATTGCGAGTTTTATTTGGATTGACTGAAAGGCCATGTCTGAGGCACCAACTGTCTATCAAGTGAACGGCACGTTGTATATTCCTACACACCATTCCAAGATCCCGATCAATATCATGCACAGCCACGTCATTAGCATAAACTTGAACGTATATTGGCAGATTTTGCAGTTCGCATAGTAGTGAGTCGATCAGCATACTCCACAGAAGTGGTGAAAGGACACCTCCTTGGGGGCAGCCCTTCGTTGCTTCTGTAATCAAATACCGATCGACACCCACCTCAGCGCACAGCAATCTCTGCGTTAGCATAGCATCATCATCATCAACGGCGCAACAACTGGTACCCGCTCTAGGCCTGCCTTAATAAGGAACTCCAGACATCCCGGTTTTGCGCCGAGGTCCACCAATTCGATATTCTTAGCATAGCATGGATCCACTTAATCAAAGCACCATCAACACCATGCGCACCTGCGGCATCACAAAGTTTTTTAAAAGGCGCACCGTGAAAAGCTCCTTCAATGTCCACGAACACCCCCATCGCGTACTCACCACTCAAAGTTGCATCCTCTATCTTTGTGACCAAAGAATGAACAGCAGACTCACAGAAATTTTCACGCTGATAAGCATGTTGGTTTTCACTAAGTGGGTGCGACCTAAGTGCATTTCCACGAATGTGACGCTCCCCCAGTCTCTCCAAACCTTTCAGCAAGAATGAAGTCAAGCTGATCTGTCTGAAGTTCTTTGGATTAGAATAGTCATCTTTCCCAGGTTTCGATATGAAGATTACCTTAACCATTTGCCAAGAGGTAGGCACGTAGCCCAGATCCTCGAAAAATATTTCTTAGAGGTTGTTCTAAGTGTTCCACACCCTCCTTTAGCATTGCCGAATAGATGCCATCCATGCCAGGTGCTTTGAAATGTTCAAAAGACAGTATGGCAGCTCTCAACTTTTCATAGGTAACAACCGCTTTCGCAGTGTTCCAGTTCTCCTTGCAGCACTTGCCACTTCTCTCACCCTTTCTCCCGGGTGATGTACTTCCAGGAGGGTCTGTGCTGAATCCAGTCTGGAGCTCGTGAAAGTACCATCGGGTTTTCTAAGAGAGTCAAACTTGTCCGATTCATCCCTTTTGAGGACTGAAAATCCCTTTTAAGGACTCTGCACAGCCTTGAAGTCTCTCCTTCGCCTTCCAGTTTCTCACAGTACGCTCTAAAGGAGTTTCATTTCGAACACCGAACGAGCCTCTTATATTCACGCTGTGAGTTCCTGAAATTTAACCAGTCTTCGTTCTTATTGCTTTTGCAAGCACGGTTCGGAAGCCGCCTGGTTGACTTCCTGGGTTTTTTGCAGTTCTCCAGTTCCACCAAGGAACCGTTTTACCGCTTTGACCTCGGGAAATAGGACAAGCCTCTTCATAGCACTCCAAAATTGTGCAGTTCAGAGTTTTCAATTCATCTTCCAGCGCCAAAGAAGTCGTTAGTCGCCTAGAGAACTGTACATTATTGCCAAGAAGTTAATAGAACTTTGTCCAATCCGTTTCCTAGGGTTCCGTCTTTGTACTGAAGACTGTTCGCCCGTAATACTCAGATTGAATTGTAGGTATCGATGATCTGACAGTGACACCTTGCCTAGAACTCACCAGTTTGTAATCAACTTTAACAATTTTGAGGTACAGATTGTTAGGTAAATTACTTCGCTTCTTTTCGGTCCCACGAACGTAGGGGCATACCCTATGTTTGCAGTCATAAGACCAGCACAACTTCTCTCCTCTTGGATTGCATTTGCTACTGCCCCAATAACCCCAACCCCAGAGTTCTAGACCACTTGATTGTATAATGACCGTAGCTAAGTCCTGGGAACAGTACTGTCTCAGGATGGTTGCCTCTAACCGTCTTGACCTCAGGCCGCAAGCTCTCGGTCTTATGGATCTTTCATCGTAGAAGATCCTAACTCTCTTTACTGATCCAATGCCACAAATTCTGTTAAATCGAACCCACGGCTCTTGTACCAGAAAGATGCTGGGGAAATCTTGCAGCTTTGCCATTCTCGCTGCTAACAGGGAGGAGGGGGCTTTGGCATGCTGCCGGTTGATTTGACCAATCTTTATGTTTTTCGGCATAAACTTAGTCTATTGTCTTATGGAAAACAGTTAGAAGCGTATGCCGAAGTCCGCGTGTGACGGGGTTTCCTCCACACCGTACCGCCAGAGACTCGATCCCCTCATGTTTGTTTTCTCTGAGAAAAGTCGCATTTAGAGATACCGCAGTTCCCATGTCCTGATCCATGAAAAATCTCATATCATCCCGCAGAGCATTCGTCTGTTTTCCACTTAGCATCTTGATTGGTTTGCGGTGTTCGGTTTGCATAGGTTCGATCACGCGAACTGGCATCAAGTCAGTTCCGTTCACGTCTCTGGCTTCCCTTGTTTCCGCCTGTTTCTTGGAAGGTGTAGGAGAAGTTACTAGTAGGTAAGATTCTCTCTGTTGTCCCTTCACCAGTGGGAGCTCCATACGGGGGTTCCGCCTCTGTATGCACTATCTTCCGCGTGCAGCTCCATATGGGCACATTCAGCACACTCAGACTCTTTTGGTCCAGTTCGAATAGCAAGTTGAAACTCTCCACGTTTGTAGATTCGTTCTTCCTGGCATTCATGGACTTTACCCTTCAGGGTCTAAAGTCCATGCCCGGGTTCTGTTCACCCAGCATGCGGATGATGTCGCCTGCCTTCCTTCGAGGATTGGTAACCAACATCCGACATGTTCTGTCCTCCATAGCTCAGTGTTCACAATAGTGAACTTGGGCCGACCGCTGGAACTCAAGGCCGGGATTGCCTGCTGGAGTCAATTTAAGGTAGCCTCGTCGGTGCACTCCAAATGGAGAAGCCCATGTTAAATTGTGGCTCCGTTCCAGGCTCCAGCATTTTTTACCACAGGCATTCCCGGAGGATGGTAAATTGTCCCTCTTTGACCTTTTCCCATCCTTGGAGGAAACTCCCACGGCAGCAGTCAGAATAGAGGCTGCAGTTTGCGCATACGTCCTCTTCCTTCCCGCCTTCGTATCGGTATTCCTATGGAAGGGACCAGCTTCATTGAGATCTCTCTCGCTGATTTGATCACCTCCCGGCACACCGGATCTAATCCCCGCAAGACGCGTGGAAGCAAGCCCTGGTGCGGAGCACAATAAAGCGTTGACCACAGCAGATGAGAAGGTTCTGACAGGAAGGATTTAGCCTGTAGTCCCCCCTCCTTAGTGGCCGAAGTTCCCTTCTGCCGAGTCTTCCTCTTCCGTTTGCGGGTAAATTTGGGCTGTAGTACGGATGGGCCGGCCGTAGTCGGATTTCCAGTTTCCCCCAAATTGAGAGTTACCCTACTTTCCTTTCTGGCTAACTTCGCCGTAGGCATTAAATTCAAGCTTTCCATTGAGTCGGAAAGCATGGCTTCTACAGATTTATCCATGGAGGGGCATGAACGTGGGTGGTGAGGCCTCCAGAATCCGCGCCTCGGCCGCGACATGATTGCTCATGGTCGGGGGTGGAATCGAAGTCTATGACTTCGTACCACTTGGGAGTTTATATCCTTCGTTTCCATATTCATATTTTCGACACCCTTAGTGTAGTAGTAAACTACTGCAGGCGCCCCCACCACGACAAGGTGGTGTCCGAGGGGGAGTATTATTTGGGCCTAGGGTCGAAACAACAAATTGATTGGATCCTGGATCCCGAACATGACGTATTCCAATTAAATACGAAAGACCGGACACAATATTAATGACGACTCAATAGAAATAATAACGAGGCCACCCCCGGAGGAATCCGCTCAAAAAACTGTTTCAATTCAATTAAGACAATTATCAAGGGAATTATCGTCACCGCACGCGAAGACAACAAAAAGGACATTCCGTGCATGAAGACGAGGACTAGGGTTAATTCCTGTCGAAATTAGGACGATTCAGGCAAAAAATGTGCGAATACTCACAGTAATTTCTTATTTTTTTTTTTTTTTGTTGTCACAGGAGCAATTTATCCTTAGCAGGAAAGGAACATTAAAAGCAAATTTTATCGAAGACATTGTAGGCCTTAATTGAAACTATTTGCTGTCGCATGGGACTGCGACATTAGGAAATATTTAAGTGCCTTTGGAAGTGCCCAAGGACACGTTGATTGTCATGGAGAATCGTCACATCCGACGACAATAAATTCGGAGGTGGGTGGATGTTTATTCAGAATTATGAGATCCTTTCACCGAGTAGCGCTTCCACTGCTCCATCTTCTACTTTAGACGCATTTGTTAGTTTCCTTTTTAAATTCTTTTCGAAGATTGTTTATCCTTCAAACAATAGAAGATGAGATTCACTTCAGCCAATAAAGAATTTACATTGGTCCTGGCATCACAATAGCCCTGGAGGGTTGTAAATTTGCGCTGAATGGTTGAGGGCCATTAATCTGAAACGTTAAGTCTAGACTATTTTAGCATTAACTGTTGAGGTCGAGATCCATGCGAATCTGGAGGAATCTCTAATGACTTCCACTCCGAGCCTTTGATGTTGAATTTCTGTCGAGTACATGCTTCTGGGAATTCACTGTCTACGCTTCCTTTCAATTCTTCTCTAAATAATAAGATTAATTATCCAAATGGTATGTTCCGCACTCTCAGGATTTTGGGCTGATTTAAGTTCTCGGAATCGAAATGAACTTCGAACTGGTCCCAAATGATCAGGTTGAAGAACATAGGCTAATGAAATATAGCTTTCATCTATCATAATTTGGATTTTATGCTCCAGTGAGTGTGTAAATGTACTGAATACTTAATTGCAATTAAAGGTTGATTGATAGATAGTGGCACAAGCCTACCTAGCCCTAATAGAAGCATACATATTGTCTAGTAGGATAGTTTATGAATGGAGGCTGCAGTAGTATTTGAGATTCACACCCACTGAAAGTATTACCTACCCTTCCGCCCATATTCCTAAGGGCCACCTTGGAGTGTTACTTCATGGAGATGGGTCAAGGACGGCCTCGTTTCAGTTCTTGGTGTTCGCTATTAGGTTTTGAATTCCGATGTCTACATTGAGACATATCTACATCGTCTAACATTTTTCTCTCCTTTATGAACCTCTAACGATGGAATTTATTGTGCTCTGGATCCTCGGATGCAGCAAGGAGATGGCTCTGTTGTAACGTTTTACAAAGGTAACGTCGTGGCAACGGAAGGACGATCCTGATTGGATGAATGTCAGGGCACTTGAATGGGGCATGCTTCACCTTGACTCCCGGGGAAATGAATCCTCGAAATGATGGTAAGAACAAGGCTCTTAGTTTGAAACACCAGATCCACGGCAACATTCCAGTGCCCAGGCTAATAAGGAAGCATTCCTGACGTAATCTTCACATCAGAATCACTGGTATTGCTGGTGAACGGGTGGCAAATCCTGGAAGACTTCGCGGAAAGCCGCCATTAATAAATCGCGTCCAAAATGATTGACGACACTTCTTGGTGTGCACTAGCACGGAGCTCTCTCTTGGAACTGGTAGAAGTCTGAAGGACACTCCGGGGTGGCGGCAGCTAACACTGTCGTAAATTCATTTATGAGCTTCATAACGACAGGCTCTGGGGCTTCCATGCCCGGGATAGCACCCTGACATGGCTTTCTACGTGTTGATGGACGAGACGGCGGAAATTCAGAAAGAGTATTACAAGGTTCGCTGCTTGACACAGCGTTTAAACGACTAATAACGCTCGCAGCGTTCAATGCCTGTGTGTTCTTCCCGCTGGTGACGGGTTCTGTGCTGATTACCACCATCCTGAGGTGCTATCTCCCTATCGACCACTCTTCATGCTTGACACAGTACTCGAAAAGCTTATCATGAGTAGACTCGCTACAACGATACAAGCTGATATGGACTGATTTCCAAGAGTTTGGTTTTAGAGCATGGAGATCTACAGTGGATGATGTCATGCAAGTCCTGGATGCGGTTCATCTACCTGAGGCACACAGTCGCCAATGTTGATGGGTGGGTGCTTTCAATTCCGTAAGATTGAAAAACATACTAGGTAGACTAGGCAATTCATTCCACGTGCTGGGATATCTCTTACGGATTTTGAGGCTGGGCGAATTGGAATCCCTGGACCTTAGATTGACGCTTGACTCGAAAATAAGCTTTTTTGAGCAAGTGAAAGCAGCAGTGAGCAAGACTGCAACAGGACTTTTGGCTTTAAGGCAGCTAATGGCAAACAACAGTGGGTGTCCTATATTTAGCAGGCAATCTCTGCAAATGGGCGCAAAGCAATCTTTTGTGATCTATGGTACGGAGATGTCCTGTCAAGAAGGTGTATTATTGCTGACGCCTTGTGCAAGTACGGAGATGGGAAGCTTTGCGGTTCGCGTCTCCCTATCACAATGTCTTAGAACCGGCCATAATGATTATCGCGAGAGTGATTTCCGTTGTCCTCTTCTTCTTGTCTTTAAGAAACCTGAAGCCGCGTACAAGGGCAAGAAAGAAGACCCACGGGAGGTGGTTGCTCTGGAAAAACGGCAACACACACTAAATGTGTGACGACTCAATTGGCAAAACTAGTCAAGAGACAGATGGACTGCGACTTAGGCGCGTAGCTGAATCGAAAGCAGACTGACTATTTTCTTATTCATTTGCCAAGTGGGTCCGCTAGTTATTAATCTTACCTGCAAAATATTGGGACGACCTCATGCCTGTGTATTCTGAGAATAACTTTCGGGCTTGCTTCTGTTTTTGGTATTTCTTCAGCATCTTCTATATAAGATTATGGGGTTGTCCATAAACCTCAGGCAATGCAACGTAATCTGCTTTGGGTCCTCCGTTGTAGCAGCGTATCGGGACAATCAGGAGGCTCATCTAATCCGAGGTGATTAAAATACAGAAAATAACCACTGAATGTCGTAGGGAACAGTATCACGGTTAACTTAATACTCTGTCTCCGCTCAACCTCTTTTCCTATGCATGGCATCAGTGTATAGGTTCATTGACCCTTTCCGGAATCATCCCACCATTGTTGCCATCTCCAATATAGTTACCCCCTAGTTGTTTTTTGGAAGTCCTTAGTTATCTAGGACGGATTCGTCCTCTTCCTCCTTCGGTTCACAATATTTTCTAAATATGCCGCCCATACAGGAGCCGCGTATAAAAGAATGGACTCCATCACGTCTGAGATAAAGCGCATTGAGGCGGACAAAAATGGTCTGTATTCCGAAAGCGGGCAAAATACTTTTCACTCTCAATCTTTCAAATCAATTTGGCTGACAACACTTTTGCTGAGAACAATGGAGAAGGTCTTAGACGTTGAAACTATTGATCCAATATGTAATTCCTTACATCCATGTCAACGTGCTTATTGGGCACGACAGTCAACCGAAGCTACCTTGTATGTATCAGCTGACGAATGTGACTTATCGTGCGCTTTTTTGGACGTCAAAGTAGTTTCTGACAACACATGGGATGTTTCCAATTGGCCTTCTGGATGGGCGGGATGTTAGAAGGTATGCAAGTAAACGTACCAATAAGTACTAATTCTATTGTCATGAACACTATACAGAGGTCAAATACTTGAAAATTATACTGAATCGAAAACCAACCTGGCAGACGCATGTTGGGAAGTCACAACGGTTTTGTGATTTCATAGTTCACAGGAGGAAAAAATGAGGAAGTCCCCGGGGAATACTACAGGGGGTATTCTGAATAGTTAGAACTGAACTTAACACAAAAGCCAGGGGGTTGCAAAAACTGGCTTTTGTTGGTATCAGTGGAGCAATAAGGGCATGTCCAAAGGCATTTATGGGGGCTCTTCTAGAATTAACTCCTCTTCATCTTTACGTAAAGATGCTACTTGCAGAAGGGCATTCCTTTTTGGCGAAATCCCCTGTTACCGATACCAAGAGATAACGTGACGATTAACGTCATTTCGGCAAGAAATTTGAAGCTCGATGGAGTAACTGGATGACCTGCCTAAAACGGAGCAAAAACCCCATTATAAGGTACAGAATCCTTTCGTGGAAGCTCCTTTCACGATGCTAATTATTGTGCCTTTCTGGCTCACTACGCTTCCTCCTAGCTTGATTTTTTTTTAGAAACCAATGAAATAATAAGCCAATGGGCCTCCCCATTTGCACCATTGTTTGCTAAATTAAATGAGCTTCCAAGTGAAATGTGCAGTGAAAGAGCTTTTCAAATCAAATAGGTTAATGCTCGAATAGAGGAAAGTCAGACCGATCATGACAGATCTATACATTTGTTAAAGAATGTCAGACGATGACGGGTTTACGGTTTCTTACCAGGGCACAGGGAAATCGTCAGACCCTGCGTCATCTCTGCCTTGGGTGCAGCGTGACCGAAGCGATTCGCAACATGACTACGAATTATATTGAGCGCAAATCCGCCAATTCTATTGACCAAAGCTTGGCCAGAGCTGAAAATATTTTTTTGAGAATTGTGGGGTCCTAAGCCCTGGTAAGAAACCGTAAAGCCGTCATCGCCTGACATTTTTTTAAAGTTTGGGTGCTAAGCCCTAAGCGAGGGGTTTGTGGACTAAACAAGAGGGAGTAAATTGCTCCCCATTTGGTCCTGTCCGCATCAAGTTGATGCGGACTTAGGACCCCACAATTACATACATTTGATATTTCCCAACCTTATGACTCCGTCATAACAGCCCTAAGCAATGTTGGCAGCTATTTAGTAGTCCCTCACTGGTGTAACGGGTTAGGTTTGACATCATGTGTAGATATGAGCCATTACCTATATGCTCCGTACGTTGCTTTATTCAATTGTATTCAGTTCCTACGCTGGGTAACTCATCATCAACGACGCATCAACCGGTATCCGGTCTAGGCCTGCCTTAATAAGGAACTCCAGACATCCCGGTTTTGCGCCGAGGTCCACCAATTCAATATCCCTAAAAGCTCTCTGGCGTCTTTACCTACGCCATCGCTCCATCACAGGTAGGGTCTGCCTCGTCTTCTTTTTCTACCATAGATATTGCCCTTATAGACTTTCCGGGCTGGATCATCCTCATCCATACGGATTAAGTGACCCGCCCACCGTAACCTATTGAGCCGGATTATGTAGGTTACGTTATGTAGGCTACGGAATCGTCCATCGTCATGTAGGGGGCCAACAATTCTTCGGAGGATTTTCCTCTCGAACGCGACCAAGAATTCGCAATTTTTCTTGCTAAGAACTCAAGTCTCCGAGGAATGCATGAGGACTGGCAAGATTATTGTCTTGTACAGTAAGAGCTTTGGTGAGACACTAGTGTTAATGTGGTGCTGAACATCATTCTTTACGGGATCAGAGAGACTACGCTCGGTAATGATGTTGCGGTATTTTTGAAGAAATGCGCGAATACGTGCAGCCGCGATGACTGTAGCAGCTCGGTACTGACTTTGTCACCACCGAACTGCTTCATCTCATGCAGCAGTTAGCTTGACCCACGGTCACCCAATGTTACCTCTGTCAGTAAGCGATTTCAATCGACGATTTGTAGGAAACTCGCCGTGGATTTGGATGCTGGAACCATCACCACTATAAGCAATAGTGCAAGCAATTATCTTGCCATATCAGTTAGATCCAAAAGGGAAACGATTGCCACCCAAATCTTCTCCGTTATTCTCTGATGCAAATTTTTTTTGTGTTGGAGGGTCCTAAGCGCCTCTTTTCTCCAATTGAGTTGTCTTGAATTGGTCTCCATTTTTCGGGTGTTTCGTAATGATCCGGGGCTTGGGCAGAATTCTTGAGCCGCCGCAGGAGGGTTAGCTTGACAAACCATCTTCATTTTGGTGGATGTTTTTTGTTGCCAATTTTTTGTTCTTTTTTTTGAAAATTTTACCACTTTGATCAATTTTCATACATGCTTCTGGGAATTCAGTGTCTACGCTTCCTTTCAATTCTACTCTAAATAATAAGATTAATTAACCAAATGGTATGTTTCGCAGTCTCAGGATTTTGGGCTGATTTAAGTTCTCGGAATCGAAATGAACTTCGAACTGGTCCCAAATGATCAGGTTGCAGAACACACGCTAATGAAATATAGCTTTCATCTATCATAATTTGGATTTTATGCTCCAGTGAGTGTGTAAATGTACTGAACATTTAATTGGAATTAAAGGTTGATTGATAGATAGTGGCACAAATCTACTTAGCTCTAATAGATGCATACGTATAGATGTATTGCCTAGTAGGTTAGTTTATGGGTGGAGATTGCAGTAATATCTGGCATTCGCACCCGCTCGAACCTTTACGCACTCTTCCTCCCATATCTTCGCGGGGTCACCATGAAGTATTACATCGTTGGGGGGTTTCAAGGCCGTTAAAGTCATGGCTTCAATTTTGGCATTGTTTCCTAGAGCAGACGCAACAGACCGGTAGCGTTGAGTCCCGGCTTGATGTCAAGAACAGCGTCGCTCCGCGGAACTTGCAGCTAACTCTTCACGATTGGCTGTTTGGAAGCCAAGAAGAACGAGTGGCAGGACCTGCGAACAAGGGGAGTTGTTTTGGGCGATTATAGCGACCTTCGCCTTCCTGTGCCACCTTTCGAACATCCCATTGGACTGCGGGTGATAAGCGGTTGTTCGGCGGCGTTTAAAGCGAAGAAGTTTGCCCCACTCTGAGAAAAGGGTACATTCCCTGGTCGGTGATTATAATTGTCGCCACACCAAAGCGTGAAATCCATTCTCGACAGAGGGTCTCTGCACAAGATTGTGCAGTAATGCAGGCATTGCTTCAGGCCACCGCATGAACCTATCTATGATTGTCAAGCGATACCTGAAATCGTGCGAGTCTTGCAAAGGGCCAATAATGTCGAGGTGGATTGCGTGGAAACGCTTGGTGGACCGTGGGAACACTCCTATCTCTTTCCTCATATGCTTTGGTGTTTTGCATTTCTGGCATGCGACGCACTCAGAAATTGGCTGGAATATATGACCTCCGTCCCTTGTCTGAGGTCTCGCAGTATATAATCGATGTTCAGCCGAAGATAGGAAACTCCCTAAAAGTGTATTTGGAGTTGGTCCTCAAGCTCTGAAGAACTTCGTCGTCGTTCTGCGCCTCGACAATTGCCGGAAAATCGTCGGTGGCGGGGATCTTAACCTCTGCAACAAGCGTCAGAGACCACGTTATCTTTTCCAGAAACGTGTTGAATATCCGAAGGCAACTGGCTGATAAAACTTAAGTACCGAAGTAGGCGAGGAGATGCTTTGTCGGGCTTTTGCTGGAGGGGGTGTTGATGAATCTTTGAAAGGTTTGCGCCGCGTTGCACAGTCCAAAAGAAACTGCCAGCAAAGGAATTATACACCCTGGCTTTCTTAATGGGCAGTTAGAAAACATGTAAGTAAACGTACCAATAAGTTCTAGTTCGATTGTCATAAACACTATACAGAAGCAGAGGTCAAATACTTAAAAATTAGACCAGATCAAAACCTACCCTGTAAGGCGCATATTGGGAACATACGTCGGAAAGTTCCAAGGGTGTTGGAATACCAAACTAAACGTTCGCAGGACTGTTTAAATCTCAGCAAGATATTTGGATCATATTGGGAATACTGCCTGGTTATTGCAGGCTAAATTATAACTTATGAAGGCTAGATATTTGCGGACACTATCTGCAGATTCTATGAGGAATGTTGATGAGACCTATATATGTTTTCTGGGCAATTTGCAGAGCTTGGCAGTAGGGAACTTCTTAAATTTCTTGTCGGTTGTAGGCTTGACTGACAAACTGTAATTAATAGGAGTCCTATAATCATTGAAGGGGCACATTATTTCTCCTAGGACTCAGTGGAAGTTTCTTTCAAACCCCGAGTTATCACAATCTCGGCGGATGCCAGATTTTACCTAATACTAGCACTAAGTGCTAAGCATTTAGGCTCGGACGATCCTATCTACTTATAAAATAAAAGGCCGCTGGTGGTGGTGGCCGGTGGTAGCTTAGTGAAAGAATCCGTCGAGAACGCTCCGCAATATCAAACATGTATGCAGAATGGTATATTTCTGCAGACTGGGCCAGATTCCAATGCCCATTCAAACTTACGATCCTAAACGCTTCCTTTCTTTAATTCAGTCCTCTTGAGCTGGCCTTGATATTTCAGCTGTCCTGTACTCATCTGCTGCTTGGGCAGCTTGACAAATCAAAATCAATTACTGTCAGTCTGTCCTTTTTTTGTAAGGAAGCGAAAATCTTCTAAGGACTGGACACGCCACCAATTTTTACCCACTAAAACATCATTGTGGAGCTTACGAAAGCAGCCTCATCTGAGACGGCTTTGAAGGCAAAACCCTTGGAGCTGTCCTTGTATAGACCACACTCAGTTTATGAGTATTAGATGATGTGCGAAATGCCTTCCTCGAATCGAGCCCACCATCCTGGCAACTAGTAACCTACAAGTATAACATGGCCTTCACACGTTCGGCATTATCCTTGCCAGGGCCATACGCGCCGTGGGTCCCTTGTCACAAGCATATTGAATGTGTTGTTTAAAACGCAACTTCGCATCTATTATAACTCCAAGTACGTAATGGTCGGCTGGGAAGTGATGATGTGATTGTCGATTTTAATTCTGTAATTAGGACCGTTTCGTCCGGAAGTGCCAGCGCAGCGTGGCCTAACTAGGCCTTAGCAGCACTGATTGCTTCACAAGGTTAAATTCAGCATCCTCCAGATGCTTTGCGACTGCAACCAATGTTATATCACCACCGTGGTCTCCTTCTGAACCGGAAGGTTAAGAACATCATTGTATATGATGTTCCACAGTAGTGGGTCCAGTACGAAGCCCTGTGGGACACTCGCGCAGACAACGTACTCCTTTGCTCGATCATCGGTGTCATACCAGAGCAACCATTCTCGCTATAAAGCTATAAAGAATGGCTGCGAGATAGGTGGGAACATCAATTGTCGCCAAGTACTTTCATATAAGGTTCGAATTAGCCGAATTAAATGCATTCCTTACTTCCAGCGTAACCACCACGCTATATTTGCTGGTACAGGAAGTAGGAAAAGTAGAAGGATGGTTCGCCTGCAGGTTTACCAGCCGTAGGCAGCAATACCAGCATCTGTCGCTTGCGCGCTGTAGGGAATATCCCCTCGGACATGGACGCTTCGAACAATTCACCGATCATATCCGGTTTGAATTTTATGCCGCCCAGGCCCGGAGCTTTGTTATTCTACTACAGATCTCCGTCCGTGGTTACTATAGGAATTGCCGTCACGTTCGGAGATCTACGAAATGTGTCAGTGCCCCTCTCTTGCTGGGGGAATAACCTCTGGATGATTTTCTACAAGAGAATAGGACACGTGATTTGTGGCGATGACCGGCTGCCAATGGTCCCATCATAATTCCATAGGCTCTCTGCCACGCTCCTTAAAGCATTCCCCCTTGCTCCGTTGGATGGCAAGCTTGAAGTTTTTGCAGGATACCTTGTAAAAAAAGTCAAGCGACGACGGCTTTACGGTTTCTTACCAGGGCAGAGGCAAATCGTCAGACGCTGCTTCACCTCTGCCCTGGGAGCAGCGTGACCGACGAATTATATAAAGGAGCATTCAACATCTGCGAGCCGCTACGGTCACGCTGCTCCCAGGGCAGAGGTGAGGCAGCGTCTGACGATTTGCCTCTGCCCTGGTAAGAAACCGTAAAGCCGTCGTCGCTTGACTTTTTTTAAAAGTTTGGGTGCAAGCCCTAAGCGAGGGGTCCGTGGACCAGAAAAGAGGGAGTAAGTTGCTCTCCAGTTGGTCCGGTCCTGCATTAAGTTGATGCGGACTTAGGACCCCCTTCATTCTCAAAACGAATACCTTGTAAACATGCTCCTTTTGGTTCTAATCATTCATTCCCTCTGAGCTGTTCGGCTGGTTTGATGACAAGCTGATCAAAGGCTAGCCACCCACCACTAGCCATGGACGCGTCAAATCCCTTGGCGAGGTATTATGTGCGACTGTTTTAGTCGGTTGACCTAGCCACAGTTCCAAAGAAGCTTCCCTTATCCAAATCTTCTGCAGACCAGCCAAATGCTTTTCTCGGCTTCAGATGTCCTGTTTCCCTGGTCTGTGGCTCCCAACTCAGATCAACCGCCTCGTAGTCATTGTTGATGTAGTTCTCTCGAACGTGCCACCACCGTCACCATTTCTGTAGGGTTCACTTATGACGACACTTTCCATCTGAGATTTACAGGTGGTCTGCTGAAGTAAACCTAATTTTTCATTGCAGTCAACGCTTTCCTGAATTCCGGGCATTTACAACTTCCGCCAATATGCCGGTTCCTTCGCACAACAGGCATTTGGGGTCCTTATTGAACTCCTTGGCAATAAGTCCTTTCTCCCCACAACTTCTGCATCTATCAATGCCACGGATGCACGCCTTTGTGAAATGTCCCAACATGTGGTACTTGAAGCGTTTGAGTAATACCATAGGCTTTTCCCAAGCTCAGGAAGGCTTCTTCGTTTAGTTCCTCTAATTTCAAATTGTTCTTGCAACGCAGTGCATATTTCCTCTCTGTGACATCAAGATCCTTGCACTGTATGCAGACCTCATGCTTTTGGGCCTGAACTGTGACATTCTCCCCAAACGGGTCCTTCATTTGGGTGGGAAAGCCTTCGGTTTTGCTCAAGCTGGATTTTTTCCCCTCAAACATGAGATCACCTTTCTGGGTTCTTCGAATCTTGCTGAAATTTCCACCCAGATCTTTTAGGTTGGGGCAGATTTCACTTTTTTCTATAGAATCTTCGTGTACGACAAATTGCCCTTCGTGATTATAGTGTGAGTAGATTGCTGACGCTCGCACTTGGAGCACAGGTTTTTTACCTTCCACGCTTTTAATTCTGTTCTCTGGAACTGCTGGTGTACTTTTTTAAGGTTTTATGTAAACCAAAACCTTATTAAAGTCGATTTACTCTCTGACTGTCTGTCACACGATTTATTTTCGGAAATGGTTATAGCGATTGATACCCAATTTAGTGGAAAGATGGGAACTGTAAACGCTCACGCATATACTGAGTTACATCATTCTAAGCCGAATTTAAGGGGGGCGGGGCATACATGCAGAAGGGAGGCGTACAGTTTTTTCACCAAATATAGTCATGTGGGATATCAAATGAAAGGTCTCGGTTAGTACTTTCCGAAGCTGGTGTTAGTTTTGACATTTGTTGGTCGGAAGGTGGGGGGGTGCGGGGGGTCGAAATTGCTGATTTCTTTCACGGACCCATTCTTAGAAACTACCCAATCTGAACAAAATCTGGAAAAAATCAGGCGGCTGCCACTATATGGTGCCTAAGCTCCGAAATCCGATAAAGTTAATAAGGTCAAAGTTGTCGCTTCTGTGCAAATTCAAGACTGTCAGCATCACGCAAAAGTGGAGATTCTCACATAATATATTCATATATTACGTGCTAGGTACCAAAGAGACACTCAAATTTTCTTATAAAAGAAGTACACAAAACCTTTCATACCTGAAGCGTTCAGCTTCCAGTTTCTCGGCTTGTTTCCCCTTGGGCGTCTACTGATTCCCTAGAATCCTCTATTTCCCGGACTATTTTCTTTGCTGGCAGATCGCTAACACTACGGTTCGGCGTCACTTGGGTCGTCTGCGACACTGTTGGAATGACAAGTTTAGGGTTTTATTTAGGACCTCTTTCCTCATCCTTTCGCCTTATCATCGCTTTGATAACAAAGGGAATATGGTGAACCTCTACAATCAATATTCGTTAATTTCCTGGTATAATACAGCTCTGCTTTTTGGACCCGCTCTCAGGATTTAAGGCCAAGATTTTTCCAGCTTAAATGTTAGAGCACTGGTGCCGTCCGGCATTATGATGTTCGCTTCTAGAACTCACCTGAATGAGGTGAAGGAGAGCAGGTTAACAAGGATACACATGCTTGTGACTTCCAGGAGACCTCCAAACCTAATTGATTTTCTTTATTTAACTGATACCAGAACTTTTAAACCCCTCTAATGTGCGAACTTCTCCAATAGAATCTTTCCTCATCAACATTCAAAAAGAATTATTTTCATGAAATTTTTCAATTTTCCTACAACTGAGAAATTCACAAGAATATCTAAACACGTGCCAGGCACCGACAAACCTGTAGCTCCTGCAACAGTTTTTATGTAAGGTAATCCATTCAATTCGCTGGTGTTACTTTTTACGTCCTCGGATATCCATCAAAGCACCTCATTACAGAGTACGTATTTTTTCGGATCCTTTCTTCGATTCTCATTCCTTCAGTGTGGAAGGAGTACTCGAGGACCATGTTACCTTTTCCTGAAAAGCATTTTCAACTCCACTCAATTTGATATTAATATCCTTGTACGATTGTAAGCGTGAAATTGAATAACTTCATTTTTAAAATTACTTCTCTCCCGAGGAAAGCAACGGCCGTAAGGTCGCTCGTTTTCAGATTGATTCCGAGCATCTTTTTCGTCCTTTTTACACTTTGAACTTTCCAACAACTCCGCCGGGAGACTTTTATCTGCACAGAGTTCCGAATGTCAGAACTTTTCCAATGGAATTAATATGAAATAAATTCCTCACTTTTTCTGCTATTTTAGAATACAAACGAGAAATAAATCCTGGAGAACAATAAACGAGAGATTCCGGAAAAATCGGAATTTATGATAAAAAAATTCATTATCCTGCTGAGCTGACTTGAGTCTGAAATGTGGAGGAGGTCGAATCAGCCAACAGAATTTACTTTTGAATAATCCGACTTCCCGGTTTGATTAATAAAGCGGATGAAGCTGTTCATAAATCTTCTTATTTATTCAGGACTCTGGGAAAGTGTTCAAGCTAAAGTATCGTCATGGTATTAAGGACATGAGGGGGAGCACTCACTGACGATGTAGCCCCAAACCTGTCGAGGCTCAGACTGCTCTTGATGCGATGAAGCAAAGCACAAGATGGAAGATAATATTGTGGATTGAAAGATAAGTATGTAAGCAAGTGTAGACCAAACATGATATAATCGCCAAATAATCAATCTCAATGCCGGGACGAAGGATATGCTAAATGAAGTGGAGAAAATCCCATCGTGAATCTGTCAATCATTTGGGTTCGAAACATATTTCTTGTGAGTTACATATGAAGATTCTGCTTTCAAGGCTCTCTCTCGTTTGGGGATGTTGAGTGACACGAGGGTTTCGAGCAAGCTTTTCAGCCTATTAGCCTGATAGGCTATGAAATCAATTTGATATTGCCTTATCAGCACTAAATCGCGTTAAAAGTTTAAGTATATTTGCCCTGATATGTGTATTACTTTATGAAGTACACAAGGTCTGTTTTTATATGCGGTTTTGTTCGCTATTGATCAGTCTTCTGTTTCGTTATCCTTACACTTTACTCTGCAGAAGTTAAGACACTAATACAGCGGGGTAAGTTGAGGTTTCATGGTCGTGCTTTCTTCTTACTGCACTATGTTCACGATTCCTCATACAACTTTTAAATCTTGATTGCTACCAGGACAAAGGAAGAGGTGGGAATGGAAGGATTCCATCAGGCTTCGAGTTTTCTCCGGGGTCTAGAATTTTCGTTTCGGCCTAATGTTCGGTAGCCCAGAAAATTTATATCACCGAGCCGTTTCTCTAATCAGCACACTCTCTTTCGACAAAACCTCAAAGAAAAGAAAGATACATATGTCTTCACACACTCATAGCCACGTATCCAACCTCTCTCACTAAAAAACCTTCATGCTCCTTTCTCCAATTTTTCCCCCCGAAAGCTATCTTTACCTATCTTTACCTATTACTTTACAGGTTTTGTCGCACGTTACCAGATTTCTACACCCTTTCCGCCTCTACCTCCCTCTACAGTTCGTTTTGGATGAGCAGCCAGTTCTCCTCCGACTTAAGCGTATCAACAGTTAAGTTCCTCGGATTTACCATCTTTTTTGTGCGTATACGGAGATGGAAAATCTTAGAAAGAGACGTCCGCCGCAGCTCCGCCGCCCGAACGGCGGAACTACAGCGGGCGCGTGTGGGATTCACACCCACTGAAAACCACCCCCGGTCTCTCCAGCCCCAGCCTCGCGGGACCACCATTGAGGTGTTACTTCGCGGGGTAGGTTTGCTCTTAGGCACTCATCCTTCTCCTATTTGCAGCTTTCCTCCTTCTTTGTTCCTTCAGCAACTCCTCCTGCATTTGGATGATTGCGGAGCCAACCGCAAGCCACTTCTCCTCGGACTCCAGCATCTCAGGTACTAAGCTCTCCGGGGTCCCGCTCCTGCCCAGCACCTGGTTTAAGCTCCTTCTCTCCATCGCAAATCGTGGACAGTGAAACATCACATGCTCTGGATCCTCCGGTATGCCATCGCATCTGGGATAGTTCGGAAAATCATCCAACCCAAAGCGGTGCAGATACTGCCTGTAGCAACCGCCGTGTCCCGTGAGGAGCTGGGTAATGTGGTAGATGGTCTCCCCATGTTTTCGCTCAAGCCACACCCTAATGTTGGGAATGAGCCTGTGCGTCCACCGACCTTTCGCAGACTCGTCCCATCTGCGTTGCCAAAGATCAAGCGACTCTGACCTTGCCGCACTTCTACGCTGTGCATGCCCCTCCATATGTCTTGCATGGTACAGGACACTCATTTCTTTGGCCAGAATCTCAACCGGGATCATGCCTGCCACCACCAATTCCGCCTCATCTGATGTGGTTCTAAAAGCACTGCAAACCCTCAAAGCCATCCGCCGGTAAACCGAGTTCACCTGCTTCCGTCTCTGAGAGTTTGCAAGCGCCTCTGCCCACACAGGTGACGAGTAGAGCAGGATGGAGAGCACCACTCCGGCTAGCACCAACCTCCGGCAATGTTTCGGTCCACCAATATTTGGCTACATTTTTGCAAGTGCCGTGGTGGCACTGGTTGCCTTATGGCATGCATACTCTAGGTGTTCCCTAAAACTCAATTTGGTGTCAATTATTACCCCCAGGTATTTGAGAGCTGGCTTTGATACGACCGTATGTCCACCGACCTCCACTTTTACAGTGTTATGATATTTTCCCTGCGTTTCGTTATTAAGCCCGCTTCCGTTTTCGCGCCCGCCAAGGTTAGCCCGGCCTTTTCTAGCCAGGACTTTACCGCTCTCACTGTTTCTGTTGCGTAAATCTCCACATCTTCTGGGTGTTTTGCTGCAACAACCACAGCTAGGTCATCAGCAAAGCCGACAATCGTAGTCCCCTCTGGGACGGGAAGAGCAAGCACCCCATTATACATGATATTCCACAACAGGGGACCAAGTACCGATCCCTGTGGTACCCCGGCTGTCACAATGTACTCTTTGGGCTCCTCATCCGTCCCGTACCAGAGAGTCCTCTCTGAGAGGTAGTTTTCCACCAAATTCGCTAAGTATCCGGGGACACCTATGTCAGCCAACGCCCGTTTACTTCTATTCCAATTGGCCGAGTTGAATGCGTTTTTGACATCCAACGCGTTTTTGACATCCAAATCAGTGCACCTTTTGCCAGGTTTACCACCATGCCAATTGCGTCCACCGTAGAGTGGGCGCGTCGGAAACCAAACTGGCGTTCCGACAAACCATTGCTGGCTTATACGATGGACAGGAGTCTGTTGTAGATGACTCTCTCCATCATCTTCCCCATTGTATCCAAAAGGCAGATAGGATGATACGACACTGGGTTTCCAGGTGGCTTGCCAGGCTTCGGAAGCAACACCAACTTTTGCTTTTTCCACTGGGCAGGGAATATTCCTTCTTTTAGGCACGCCTCGAAGGTGTTGGCGAAAAGGTCGGGCCTAGTCTTCAAAGCTCGGTTGGGGATGCCATCCAAACCTGGGGCCTTGTTGTCACCGAACCTACCACATATTTCCCGCAGCTCCCCCACAGTTACAGGCGGTATTATGCCGTCATTTAGCTGGACAAAAATTTGCCTGAGTGATAAGTGAGTGATAAGTGGTAACAATCTGTTTCAGGAGGCGCGGACAGGTCACCTGGGGTGATTTCCGCAGCCTTTTCATCACCACTCTGTAAGCCTCGCTCCAAGGGTTTATGCCGGCATGGTCGCACAGTTGTTTGAAGCAGTTCCTTTTGCTCCTCCGAATGGCTTCCTTTAGGCGGCCACGCAATGGCTTGTGTGCCTCCTTTCGACCGTCGCCACCGGGTTTTCCCCTGAGCCTCTGGCAGAGCCTCCTTGCCCGAAAACATGCGGCTCGCAAACTTACGATTTCGTTGTTCCACCAGTAGTTGGGTTGCCTACTAGGGAGCAATCGCTTTCTTGGCAAAGTAGCACCGCATGCTTCCGTCACCCATCGAGTGATCTGGGTGGCTTTCTCTCCAGCCGTACCATTCAGGGATATGTCGGATTTGAGCACCGCGGAAAACGTGTCCCCCTCGAAAGCTTTCACTGTCCAGCCAAGCATACCACCCGGCATTCTGCGAAAACTCTTTTTCGAGCTCCATCCGCCATTGATCTCTATGCAGATTGCCACCTGGCTGGTCTATCGAGCCGCTCATTCCCGTGTATGTTGTTATGACCATACCCCGAAGTTGGAGACTTTGAGCGTGTTGTTCAGACTGACAAGTGCACCCCTCCACTGGCCCATGAGCTTGGAGGATGTTGCCGGTGAGTTGAAATCCTTAATCTTGGATGCCATTTAGAATGACTATCTTACGCTCGGGGCTCGAATAATGCTTCAGCTATCATCAGGCCTCAAGTACGGCCAGTTCCTCTGCTTGGTATACCATGGCGAATCCTGTAAAGCCGGACAATATGGATCCACAGTGCTTATTCTAGAAAATTTCCCCAGCGACTCCACAGTCTATCTTCGACCCGTTGGTGAAGAATACTGTGTCATAACCTCGAAACATATAATCTACTTTGTTTACAGCAAAACTACCCTTCAGGTTCGGCTTGCTTAGAGCTCCCGAGGTTCACCATCTAGAATGTTACTATGGCCGCTATCCAACATCCGGACGTATTTAATGGGGAAGTCCGGAGGGAAGAGATGTAAGATTACATTGGGAGGATTTACCGGGCAGAACTTGGTCGCTAAAGTAGTAACGCATTACTTTTTTCGCAAAAAGATATCGATTGGAACCATAATTAGGCTCCTCTGGTATGGTTTTGAAGGGGTAACAGATACACCCTGCAGTGAAGCAGTAAGCCAAGTTCACCTTTCCACTGGTTATTCCTATGGCTAATGTCTCTTCCTCGTTCGTTTAATGACCATGATCACCTTTGTTTCCTCTTCTGTCAGGTCTAGTTCGACCTCTCCCGGCCGTTCCTTTATTCAACTAACTGTTTTACTTACGCATACTACGTCTTTGGGGTGTTACGTAACTGCAACCATGGCGAAGTCAGCTTATATCTTTCGGGATAGGTAGAACAAATACGCCATTATACAGCACATCCCTAAGGAGAGTCCTTGCCACTCCCGCCGTAAACATGCGCTTCTCAAATATATTGTCCATTTCATAAGGCAGGATAGGAAGAAATCGCTTGTAGTATTTTTCGATTTTGCAACATTCCATTCATTCGTTATCTCTTTATTAACATGGGTCAGGAAGATATAAAGATTCATTTGATTGTGCGCAGCATTCCCCTTTTTCTACTGCGTAGATTTTTTTATCATATTCATCATCCCATTTCCATCTTGACTAGACAAATTTAAAATTCATTTCATTTCCACTCAAAAAGCAGCAACCCTAAAATCGACCGCAATCCTAAGCCCAATTTAATCTTTATGTAAGTATATATTTTCCGAAGAAAAACTTAGGGTTGATCTCCGCTTATACATTTAGCATTATAATGCTATGTATACGCTCATATTAGCGTGCAATTGAATGCATTTCATGCGAGCAATTCTGCTGAACAGACAATATTGTGTTTTTGGAGGATCGGCCGGTCTACTGGGCGATGAAGATGAAGAAGAAAGCGGACGATTGTAGGATTAATCCGTGGGAGTTGCAAAATATCGGATGTAAATGACGTTTTGTTCGGTTCTGCGTTGTGAAATTAAATTATAAATTAAACGCTATTGATCTTTTTGAAGTGCGTATTATCCACTTTAAATGATTAATGGAAACCTTATCGCCGGGGGAGGGAGCCATCGGTTAAGATGTTTTGCTAGATGTGGTCAAACATTGAAGATCTATTCCAATCATATACTGCTGCGGTTGAATGAACCAATATACCTTTTATATCTTTCAGAGGAATTGAAGCAAGCACAGGCGCACCCCTGAGTGCAGGACGTCCATTTAAACTAACGCGCTCTTAATCTGGCTAATTTAGAGGCCATTTTGACGCGGTATTCACTAGAAAATACCTGGAAATAATAAATCTATTGTGTCTACCTCACTGACTATAAATAGAGCTCAATGAAACCATATTGGTTCTTTAGGAATCCATCTCTATTTCCGATGATGGGCAGCATGTTGTAGATTAGTTTGCCTAAAATTTTTCCAATTGAATCCAGAAGGCATAAGGAGCGATAATGAGATTCCTTTCATGTTCTCTTTTTCAGTTTCGTGGAATAACCAACTTTTGTTTTTTTCTCTGAAGGTTCGAATCTGCTTAAGTGCTCTATTGGAAACTCCATTCAAGCTCAACGCCTTGCTATTGGCAATTCTTCCACAAACCTCTTTCAGCTTCTCGCCCATAACGGCGAATAACAAGGAGGCACCAAAAATTACGTGATGTTTGCTTCCTAAAAACTAAAAAGCGTATATTTGCTTTCCTGGAAAGACTTGGACAACTGCCTCTGGGGACCCTTGTCCTCATAGTTTCTTCACGACAACTTCTCCGCCGTTGCCCTACTTCACTTTATTGAATCCTTGAGCTTTGGCAGTGACCTTGCCACCATGTAATTGAGTTTGCCTTCATTAAGCAGCAACCCAAGATCTCGCGCCGCCTCCTCGATCTGGATGAAGGCAGCTTGTAGGTCTCGGGTCGTTCTTTCCATGATGACGATATCGTCAGCATAGACCAGTAGTTGGGTGGACATATAGAGGATGGTGCCTCCCGCAACTTTCTCCAGGACCAGGTTAAAGGGGACGCATGATAGGACATCCCCTTGTCGTAGACCGTAGTTGATGTTGAATGGTCTCGAGAGTGATCCTACTGCTTTTATCTGGCCTCACACATTGGTCAGGGTCACTAACTAGGCTGAACCTTATCAATTTCATTAAGATACCGAATTCTCTCATGGCTGTGTACAGTTGTACCCTGGCTATACTATCATAGGCGGCTTTAAAGTCGATGAAAAGATGGCGCAACTGATGTCCATATTTCAACAGCTTTTCCATCGCTTGCCGAACAGAGAAAATTTGATCTGTTGCTGATTTGGCTGGAGTGAAGCTTCTTTGGTATGGGCCAATGATGTTCTGGGTGTATGGGGCTATCCAGCCTAGCAAGATAGCGGAGAATATCTGCACTGTGTGATATCTCCCTTTTTATGTATGAGACAGATAATGCCTCGTTCCCTATCGTCACAGACCTGTTGGTTCTTCCAGGCTTCCTTTTCCGTCTGTGAAGTCGCTTCTCCATTCGAGGAAGTTCGTGATAAGTCTCTGCGCGTGCCGCATTCTTTGAGAATGCAACATTACTCGGTATGCCGAATTCTTCCGTTCCGTTGTTCATTGCTAAATATTAGTTTCCCATTAATTAATACTAACAAGTGATGAAAAGTATCTTCTCAATGCCAAAAGTATTGAAAAGTGAGAAGCTTGAAGATGTAATAGATTTATTAGCTTTGATCTCCGTAATTAATTTCTCTGCCTACTGAATGAAGGCAATCAGTAAAAATACTGCCGATCCCAAATGTTCAATGTGAATGCTAAGAAAGCAAGCTGATTACTGGCTTCAGATAAAAATGAGAGATATTTCCCAGATGATTCGCGCAATCAAATGCGCATGTCCAAACTTTCAGAGAAAGAGAGAGCTTTACATGAAAGCTGCGCCCAATTTCACGGTCACTCAGTTTCTTTTTTTTTTTTTTTTAACAGGAAGTGCAGGTGAAAAGAAGATACGTTGATTTAATATAATAGAAATATTTTCTGTCGGACGCCGTCATATTATATCGGGTAATAATCAAGCATTTAAATAACAGATAAGTGGATCAGAAAAGAGCAAAAAAGTGGGCACCATTTCGCAGTCGGTAGGATTCGAACCTACGCTCCCAGAGGGAATCTGATTTCTAGTCAGACGCCTTAACCGCTCGGCCACGACTGCTGTTAACGCCATCTATTCATAGGTTGAGCTCGTGTTGATTTGCAACTGTCAAGTATCTTAGTCACGTTTATTTATGTACACTCTCATATCACAAGAAACAACTCAGTTGAATTCGATTACTGGGACATTATGCTACGCTTATTTTGGTTGATAATTAGAATCTGAGATTTAATAGACAATTTTGTGTGATGATCCTAGTTTCATCCTTGTCCAGTGGTAAAAAGTTGGTATAAAACTCTACAGTAAAATATTGAAAAAATTCTAAATTTGAAACGAAAGATTTTGATTTTGGAATGGAAAAGTCTGAACGTGAAATGGAAAATTCTGAAATTAGTTTGGAAAAGTCTGAAGTTAATTTGGAAAGATCTGAAATCAATTTGTAAAATCCTGAATTTGGTTGGAAAATTCTGAATTAGATTTGATGCTACACTTGGACAACCGCCCCTTCTGATAGGTGGTTAAGGGAAGCGCTGACAATGCTTTCTCATCGAAATGTCGCGGGAGCGAAATATATGATTACGGACCTTACACAATAGTTACCAGCGGCAAAGAGCGAGGAAGCAAGGAATTTGGTTAGGCATTTAGGCAGCTGGTGACTGATATCAAGCCGATTAATGAACAAATTTGCTCAATCCGCTTCCACATATCAACGAAGGACAAAGATGATATCATTAAAGGCGACTTCTACACCCGACTGGACAGAATTTTTGCTAGGTTGCCTTCCCATGACATCAACGTATTATTGGGAGACTTCAACGCTAAAATTGCCAACGAACTGTCCCATAGAACCATAATAGGGGGACAGAGTCTCCATAATGAAACAAACGACAATGGCCAAAGGGTTATCGACTTCGCCAGGAGCAAAAATTCTTTCGTAAGCTCCACTTGCATCACCCATAAGAGCATATAAAAAATGACGTGGACATCACCAGGCGGACAGCCATTTAATCAAATCGACCACGTCCTCGTCGAAAAAGGGGCAGTCTCAAACATATTGGACAGGAGAACGCTACGAGGTTCTAACTGTGACCTGGACCTTTTCGAGGTTAGCGGGAAAGACCGTTGTTGAAGAGACGAAAACAGTCACAGGAGCTGAACTCCTAAAATCTATGGAAAGGCTGAACGGCCAAAGTGGTTTACATGCCCACAATCAAAGCCCATTTCAATGCATTACCTCATGTTGGTTCTGAGGAAAGTAGTAATGAAATGCACAAAAAATTAGGGTTGGTATCCAAAGTCCAGCTAAAAGCATCCTTGGGCATATAGAAGAGACGAACCGTAACGAATGGTTCAATTATGCCTGCTTGGAAGCGATTAACAAGAAAAACGAAGCTTACCGACTATTAATGGATAGACCTATCATGCGTCCCCTTTAACCTGGCCCTGGAAAAAGTGATCTGCTATGCAGATATTAACGGTAGAGGCACTACTGGCCATTTTGGGAAGAACAACCCAAGGTGTACAGTCTACCTTCAACCAGATCGACAGGTAATGCGAGATCTTGGGCTGCTTCTATATAGCAGGAGTTCCTCCGATGGGCACCGACTTTTTTGGGACAACCAAAGCCCCATGACTGTTGACGTCGTTGATTACCTCTTGCCAGCACTGTGCCTTCTGCCTGTTAGTTTCGTGGCGGAGTTCCTTCCGACCGTGGGCCCCAGTGCCGTATATGTCAGCATACCTCGATGGTGAACCCGTATATCGGTGTTTCTCAGTAAGAAGCAACAGGTTAGCTCTTCCTTTTTTCACCATCTGTCCACCAGGTGGTGAGGTCGTTGCACTTCTGCGCATGTTTGCTTGTAGGATGTGGATCATGATAGTTGACTTTTCGCTTCCTGTGACTCTCCTTTGAAGCCCTGGTACCGCCAGGAACCGGGAACATGAGGCATATCTTCTTTCTGCAGATGATGGTCTTTGCAAAGGACGTAGCAATTTACCGACTCACAAGTATTCGCTTTGTGCCAAGATTCGTCACACTTGTAATGCAAAGTGCTTCTGTCCTGCCCTCTACAAGCTCCTGCTATATCCTTGGACGCCTGACACTTAAAACAACAGGTTCTCCAAATGGAGAAACTGACTCGCTGTCGTCTCTGGGACAGTGACACATGTAAATCCTGGGTGATCCCTTTTTATCGCTTCCTCCACCTCTTCCGAGTTAGTGAGGCAATCTAGATTTCTTATTTCAAGAGTGCACACGCATTCTAGGCTGGAAACCGCTGTTTTCGTGCCTAAGATGCTCTGGACTGTCTTGCAGAACGTATTCTTCTTATCGGTTGTCGACTCAAGCTCGAATCCGGCCTTATACTGGTTGGAGTCCGCCGGGTAGATTTAACAGCGTCTTCTGTTTGGCATTGTTGCGGACTTCTTGAAAAACTTTTGCGAAAGATATCCCTTCGTTCAGCTCAGTGAGAATGGCCTCTGACCGCGGTTTGCCCCTTTCTCTTAACTAAGGCGCCGATGTTTCCATCGTAGTCTACTTCGACTTTGCTACAGTGAAGCCACTGGGGTCGCTATTGGACTTAGGCTGTTATTGATGAATTTTCTCCCTTTTTCGACGCTGCTTGTTCCTCTGGCTATCACCTCCCGGGATTCCTCTTGCTGCGCCTTTATCCGCTAAGCCGCGCTGTTTTCCCTCGCCTCCTTTTGTCGGTTGTTTGTCCCCCTTCTAGCGGGCTGAGCGTATTGCGTTTCGGGCAACTAGGAGCTGAACTAGCGATGTGTTTTTTCCCCAACTCCTATTCGACTTCCTCCCAGCAGTTTTTCTAGTGTGCAATAAGGTCCAGCAGTTCTTCCATTTCCTTGACGCCATTTTTGACATCCAAGGAGATACTTCGTTGGACGATGATGGCAGCCGCCTTCATTTTGCGTAGGACTACCCCGTACTTCTCTTCCACTACCCTTGTCCTTCGAGTGAGGACCATCGTTTCCGGTGGGATCACTTGCAATTCCGCCTGGTTGGGGAGTTCGTCAACCTTTTTTCCCGACAAGGGGATGTCACGTAGCTCGGAGTTTGCTATCTTTTCTCGTGACCCCTTTTCCGAACTCGAATTCAATGGTGTCTCTCCTTTTTGACCACCAGGACTCTTAGCCTCTACCCTTTTTATTATCAGTCGCCTTCACCATTGGAACAGGGGACCTTTCTACTTGTTCAGTAGGTGATCGTCATGACTTCGCGCTTCTTGTATAAGGATTTATAATGGAATCTCCGATTTTAACTACCAAAAGTGGTGGGCGTTGTGTATTGTTGCTTCTTCTAAAAATTACGACTATTGCCGGTTGTGTCATCGAGTTTGTTGTTGCTGATGTTGCCGTTGAAGTTTGGGTGATTGTCTACGCAAACATGGAAGCTACACAAGGGTTGACACAAATCCTTTTGAGAGTTTGTGTTCAGAACCGGAATATTACGCTAGTCAACAGTCCATCTCTACTGAGCCTACACTACCAACTTAATGATGTTAAAGCTTTGAACGTTACAAGCCTGCGCAGGTTATTATCGGTACGGAGGTAGTTGCAACGTTAACCTGAAACCACGAGATGTACTAGGGTGACAAAATGCCACACCTGTCAGCTCATGTACAACCAATTTCGAATCGTCCCCTAAATCATAATATCTTGCCGAGTCATTATCGTTAATCCCGCTCACGTTAGATGACCACCAGGTTGCCTAGTGGCTGTACGGGGCTACCAACTGTCAGGTGAGTCGACTTAGTTCGGGAATGACAAGGATCGTTTCCATCCAGCAACTGTGACTGTCAATCCAAGCCGGTTTGGCACTAGCTGGAAGCTGGATACCAGCAATGGAGAAACACTTATTATGTACTGTAGGGCTGAAGGCAGCTTGGGATTGTTGTGTTTTTCGGACACTGTTCGAGGAGAGGAGTAAGGGTCTTTGTTTCAGCGTATTGGTCAATGGTCGATGATCGATCATACAGAACAAAGGGTAGCGACCTCTTTGCCTGGGGGTAGGTGAGAGAAGTTAATTTGGTAGATCAGAAAAAATCAAAAAGGTGGTATTGTCTGGTTTGTCCGTCACTTTCGGGAATTATTTAGCTTTTGGTGTGGTTTTGCCGTGTGAGATCTTCAATTTCAGATCAAAAATCTGTAAAGCCCCTGCTTTTTTTTGTCCACATCTTATTGTCCGATAGCAGCAAAAAGGAGATTAAAAGAATCCGCGAATTACTGGGATTCGGGAAGGTGGGTTTATTTTTTTTTTTTGGGGGGGGGGGGGGGGGGGAAGAGAGGAAGAGTGATGATTGGACCTAAACAGTTTTGAGGTATTCTTCTAAGGGTTCATGGGGTTTTGTGGTTGTGCGGCCGCATCGCGGTCGGAGTTGCACCCGTCTCTACAGGCTACGCACGTATATCATACGCTCTCTCTCTTGTTATGATTTTACTGCTAATTTATTTGTAGAGTTCTTCCAAAAAACAAACAATATCGTTATCCTCGTGAGTTCAAACGCTTCAGAAGTCAACATTCAGTATACCATCGTGGCACCGCTAAAGTGGGGACCGAGTAGCATAGGCACCTACAACGCATCCTTCGGGCACTAGTGATCATCCAGTTGGAATAAGTAAAAACAAAATTGGCAGCAGGAATAAATGAGATGCTTCTTCATTTGATGTGATGTGTGAGCTGACCATCCCAGGCCCCCTTAACTGTAACAAGCCATTTGACTAACAGACGTAACTGCCATATTTTCCTCTTGCTTTAAATGTGATAGGTTGATGCGGCTGGCATAGTCTCATCTGGTTTGGAGATGCTGCTGACGTAGGCTGCCAAATTTGAACTTTTCCCTGTAGCTTCTGAAGCCACTTGCCTACAGGACGAAACTTTTTCTTACTTTGTTTGCTGCTCGAAGGGTTTAACTACTTTATTTTCAAGTAGCTGTTGATAAGACATTTAGGGAGCGTTGGGACAATTTTGGGAAACCGTTCTTCAGGTTCCAGAAATAAAGCACCAGAAGACGACCGGCAAGGTCAACCAGTCATTTGCTATTTGGCTTTTTGGCTTAGTGTTTGCTTCTCGAGGAAGGGGTAATAATAGGTGTTGAATTTATATTTATTTGGTTATGTTTGCCAGCGTGTTGACGATGAATGTTGCGTTGGTTTCACGTTCATCGACTGGCATAAAGCTCCAAGACCTCCACTTTGTTGTAGACGGAAATAACCAACCCTCAGAGAAAGAGTCCACTGAAGTGTGTTACGATAAGAGTACGGCGTTGCATCACCTTGGCACTAACACGGTCACCAAGGCTGTCAACTAACCAAATTCCCCTAACAAGTTTACCAGTCATGAACACCAACTGCGTGGAACCGGATGGCACATGCTGGAGCTAACCTGAATTCCAGCAGTTTGGCGAGATAAGGGCCGAGGTTCTTGGTTTTCAAATAATACCTCCTTGTCAGGACACAGAAATTTTATCACGTACCTTAACTCAGTTGTCAAAAGAACTAAACCCATCCGGGGTAAACTAATCTAACAGAGGCGTAAAGTCTCGAGGCGGGTTGATACCACCGACAATTTTAATCTCAAAATAGCTAAACTGCCAAACGGCCTGATAAGGGAGGGGACAGAATCACAAAGAATGGACGGGGAAGGACTAGCCTTGTACCCATTCTGGCACTTACGCGGCGACTGGCCCCCGTCTTCGGTTCCTCTTCATGGGGGGAGTTGATGGCATGGTGACCCTGCAACGGCCCACCTCAACCTAAATGTTCGCCCCCTGCCACTTGGGGTGGAAATTTATGAGAAAATGTGGACAAGCCAGCGCTAATACTGGAACCAAGGCACTCATTGTCAGCATACTAGGAGTCGAACGAAACAAATCCAGGACCTGATACTTTTCTACCTACCACTTTGCTCTGAGAGAAGGAGGCTATCAACCTAAATTACCCACCCTAACATTTGACACTATAATCGGTATCAGCAATAAATGTATTACACAGCTTTTCCGAGGTTCGCTAGTACAATTTCTTGAGGTTTTTAGGTTTGGATGATAGCTCTTTTGACGTAAACCATACCTAGTTCACTATCAATTGGAATTAACCTTTCCAACAAACTGATTTCCTTCTTTATCTGCAGTCCTTAGATATTATTTCCGCCACCTATTAGGAAAAGGTGTATTTTACCCCATTAATGTAAGTCTTTCTTCTTTCAGACCGAGTTTGGAGATGAAGTTTGGCTTAAGGCATTGCAGGCTACCGACTGCAAGTACTCTGTTTTCAATACTCATCAGGTAAGCGTTTTATACCAGCATTCCCGAAGTTATTAATTAATTTAAATTTTTATCGACCAGATATACCCAGATCACCTGATGCCAGATTTTGCCGCAGCACTTGCGGCAATCACGGGAAAATCCACTGAATTCTTCATGAATTACTTTGGAAAGTGCTTCGTCCGATTTTTCAGTAATTTTGGGTAATTTTTTTAATTTATTGGCAAATTAAATTAAATTTAATTTAATTAATTTTAATAACTGAATAAAAAAATAAGGTCAGCCAGATCTAAAAATATAGAATTTAAGCGTCCTTTTTTTCGTTTCAGATACGACAAAATGCTCAAAGCGACCGGTCGTTACTTTTGCGATTTTTTACAATCTGTGGACAATATTCACTTACAGATGCGTTTCACATATCCAAAAATGAAGAGTCCTTCGATGCAGCTGACCCAAGTGGACAATGAGGGTGCAGTGTTGGTTTACAGGAGCGGTCGAACTGGTTTCTCAAAGTATTTCATGGGACAACTCATTGAAATCGCTAGAACCTTCTATGAGATGGAAGTGAAAATTCGAGTTTTGGAAAGCATTAACGATGCTGGCTCGGCAGGCACGGCCGGACCAATTCAGCTGTCAAGTGCGAATGCCTTAAAATCGGTTGTTGTTAAGTACCGGTTGGATTTTGATAATCGCGATTATGTAAGTTTTTATGTTGATAATGGAAACTTTTTAGATCATCCAGTATTGTTTGGTATTTATGATCCCTTTCCTATCGGTAGACTTGTTTTTGGAGTCCTTTATACTGCGCTAAAATTGTCTTAATCCGATCAGTCCGACTGTTGAACAAACCGATAATGCCTCCGCAAAGCGTCTTTTATCATCCTCAGTCAGATCACTCAATTTCATAGTCTCCAGGGAATACTGATCTACAGCGAATACCAACCACTTTCTTATTTTTGACAGTTTAGGTTAGAGAAATGCAGTGTTTTCTATCGATCTGTCAAATGGCCAAGTGATCTGCATACTGACAAGTAGGCCCACTGATTGTGGGGTTGGGAAGAGAAGGAAAATCATTCATCTTGAGACTGGGGTTTTCTCGAAGGACCCGAAAGACAGACTTTAACAAAATTGGTTTGATTTTCAAATTTCATGAAATAGGCCATCACTTTCTTTGTGAACCCTGCCTGCCTACTTGGAAGAATTAAGGCCTTATTGCGCACGCGAAGCTGACCTTTTCTAATGGATTCAAAACAATACAGTATTCCTATTTTGATACCCTTTTTTTTGAAACGTATGTTTGTTGACCTTAAATCTAATAGATATTCTTGCTAGATGGATAGTCCATAGTTAAACCAAACCAATAAGGTTCCTTTTTCTTATATACTCGTACTTAAAACTACTGCAATGTAACCTAAACTTTAATGATATCCATTTCATTTTTAGATGGCGAAACGAGTTAATATTGAAGCTCACCCTTCTCAATTATCCTTAGGAAGTGTCGATATTAGTATTATCCTAGAATTATTCCCTTTTGCTTTGGTCCTAGATCATGACATGCGAATTCAACGTGCCGGGGAAAAGGTGAATTTTCTCATTATGACTTTCCTATTTGAATTATTAACTGACTTATCCTCTTCCCTTTCAGGTCATCGAAATTTGGATTCTTCATAATCCTAACAAACCACCAGAGAAATTTTTTGGCTCACTTTTGACAGATCACTTCAAATTGCGTCGTCCAAAGGGTATACCACTCAATTGGAGTACAGTGATCAACATGCATACGGTCCTTTTTGAATTGGAATTGATTCGAACTGGTCCTGGACATGTGGTTTCGAATTCTGAGGATTCTGATGAGCATAATAATCACGCTAACAACGGTCAAAGCAATGGAAATGACAATTCAACTAATGATGCTATCCCTCCGTTGACCGTACCTACTGATCGACGAGGATCACAGGGACTACGAAGCATTTTGTTACAGGGACAATTGTTTTATATTAAGGATATTGATTCTTTGGTGTTCCTATGCAGTCCACTGTAAGTAATATATTTTCATTTTCTTGTTAAGCATATTCCTATCTGGTGCACAATACCGTAGAGACGAAATTTCAATCAAAGTCGCTATTCCTGTGTCCCCGCGCAAGTTTCGGGTCTTGGGAATCACCTCCTTTCCATTCGCTGTTGACGGGCTTGTTGGCCCAACTTGTTGTCTTCGATTCAACATTTATTGGGTTTGTTACTCATTCTTACTAACTTCACTCGGTATCTGTTGTTCTGCAGACTCAACCACCTGCTCGTAATACTGTCATACCCCATTGTCTCATTCCCCTCCCCCACTTTTTCAAAGTCAGTGTGTGCCTCGCGAAAAGGTTAGGAGATTGATATGGAACACCGTCTCCGTCGCTGGGGCGATTTTTATTTGACAAATGACAATATTTCGCTGGATACCTGGCACTTAAGAAGGGTAAAGGGGTGGTCCCGAAATATCGGTATCTGATAAATAAAAACCCAGCGCTAGCGACCCCTTTACTTTTTTAAAACCCTTCGCACTACACTTAAGGACGTCAATGAAGCTTTGAAGCGGACTTAGCTTGCATCAATCTTTTTCCACAATTCCGCAATATCAGGCAGCACTCGTCAAGCTGGACTATTCTAGTATTCACATCACTTAACAAGAATGGGGGGCTTGATTTTCGGTTATCGACCTCCTCAAATAACCAATAACCACTGCTTGTTGAAAGTCGACTGCCGCGGGAGCTAGAAATGTACTCGAATCGGGTCTTCCCCTAGGAAGAATGAAAATCCCCCCTTGGCTGCCACTTACGAGCAATCCGATCACTCTGTTCAAGATACCCTTTTAATTCTCGGAACCGATGTCTTACTAATGGCAACAGTAACACTAGTGGTAACAGTAACCCACCCTCAAAACAAAGAAATCTTTTGACTACGTTTGCCAATACCGTACCTCCAATACTCATTGACAAGCTGAATAATTCCTTAATTGCTTTTGGCATCTCGGCTAACTAACCTTAACTTTCTAGATGGGTAGGAACCACAAGTCAAAGTTCACACTGCGGTCCCCCGTACCCTAATTGAGTCAGCTAGAATGAGTACCTTTTCGAACAGTTTTCAAGGCCTAGGTTCAGATTGAACTGTTACGCCATGGATTATTATTGTTATCAAGATCTCTCCTCCCTTTATAGTAGGGAGGCCAGAATCTTTCTCTTCTCGCTCTTCACACTTGACATTCCGTAATCTTATTGGTTAGTTTGACAGGGAAATCCCTGCAGGATTATCATTTGCCCATTATACTCCGAGCTATTCTGCAAGCTGGACACGATTGCGGATCTGCATTTGTCTCTGTGGATTCGCATGCCTGCGTTGACTGACGGTTTCGTCCAGGGCAGATATTGGTATTGATGAAACAAAGGAACCTCCTCATTGGCAAGATGTGCTGATTTCAACCTCTCATAGAAATGTTTGTGTTCTTGCCTTTCAAGCCGACGGTGTAGACTAATGACACTGAAAGATCGATGATGCGTGCACCCGTGTGTGGTTGCGTTCGTGACTTCTTCAAAGAGTCAAGAGTCAGTAAGAATGGAGATCCTTATGAATGAATGTCGCCCTTTTCGAACAACGATGTGCTATTGGTTTTGAATAAAGCGCCCTCATATGATGTCAAATCCTCTGCTGGAAAATGTAAGGACCGCATTCACTTGAGTTAACGTTGGCGGACCACTCTCCCGCCAATCACGGCGTCATTTCAAAAACTAATTCGGCCGTTGAGGCATCGAGATCAGTGATGACCAATGGTGCTCCATAGCACCACAGCGAATTCACGTAGAATGCGCGAGCGACTGTCTCAGCTGCTTGATCAGGGATGAGGATAGCTTCTGGCTAACGAGAGAATCGGTCCAGAATGGACAGACAGTATCTGAAACCCTGGTATACCTTCCGACATGTACGAGACCGCAATCGTACGTCACTATGTATATTTAGCCAAGTGAAGCTTTTTGTAATAATTTTGCGACTAATCGGGTGAGGGCAACGACAGTATGTCCTTAAAAAAGCTTTGTGAAGTGTCACGGGACCGAATGGTTTGACCGTTGCCATAGATATATCAAGTAAATATCGAAAATTTCCTATGATGATGTAAAAGCAAGGAGTTCGCGATCGTACGTGCTATGATATATAGCTTCTCTGCTCTAGTAAGTTTCCGCTGGAAATAAGCTAAGGACAACCATCAGTTGTAGTGGTTGTGTTCGAATACTGCTCCTGCTGTCACATTAGGTGCATCAGTAATAAGCATCCTGTCGTAATGAACGAGCAACGTTACTTCAGCTACCAAATTTCTACATCGCTGAAATGCCTTATCAGCTTCGGTCGACCATACAATATCCTTGTCCCTGGACTGGCATTACAACTCGTTCAATGGTGTCTGATGATCGGCTGCAATACAGAAACCCAACCTTCGGAGAACTCCGTTCCTAAAATGTTCAAACGACTGGGCGTCGATCCGAAAACCCAATGGCATAACAATAAATAAGGAAAGACCGAACGGCGTGACCATAGCAGTCTTAGGAATGCCCGATTCGGCAGTACAGTGATACGCTCTTAACAGCTCGTCTTTCCAATTAGTCCAGTGGCAATCTCTTGGATGTTTGGCATCGGGTACCGATCGGGCTTCGTCATCGCCAAATGGCCTCCAAATTCCATCTCTCTTTGGGGCCAGATTCAGGGCACTCGTCAAAGGACTATTTGAAGGACGACAGAACCCTCTGTTGATCATAAATTCGAATTTCGCATTGGCAATAGCTAACTTGTGCCATACAAGGCGTCGTGGTTTCTCAGCTGCAGGCGGACCAGACGTTTCTATATGATGGTAAACCTCACTTTTCACACCGGAAGCAGCTGAACTCAAAACTTTGGGGAATTTTCAAAGCAGATTGACAGCATTCAAAAATCCTTTTGAAACGCGTTTAGTCCCGGGATCTATTAAGCAACCGCTCCTTATATCAACTAGTAAACCGTAGTGCTTGAGTAGATCGGCTCCAAAAATTGGGCGGGAGACGTCAGCGGCGCAAAACTGCCAAAGTAGAAGCGCCATGAAGTCCTAAGTTCAGCGTTAGCACTTCTTGGCCGTCTGCTTTAATAATGGTACCATTAGTAACATGCAGCTGAAATAATGCTGGTTGACACCTACAATGTTCGCGCTTTCGTAGAACGAAAGATATGTCCGCGCTAGTCTCGATCAAGAAATTAAAATCCGAGGGAATGTCAAAGATATGAAAGCGGTCTTTGGTTTGCAAGCGACTGCAGAATTTGACTATATTAGCTCTAGTTTTTTGTCAATTTGGCATAAGCATGGTTCACGTCAACTACGTACAGTAACGCCAAACGTATGGTGGTAGTAACACTACGAAGGGTGCTTAGCTTTCCCGATGGCGTTCGTTTGCGTAACCTAGAAGAGCTCCGGCCGTCTATCGGATCTACCGCACTGGAGTATGCCAATTCTTCTCTAATACCCCCTTACGAGGACAATGGTGATGCAGAAATAGTTGATACGCGCGCATCGACATAATTCAATCTGCCATTTCCAAAAGTTTTGTGAGGTCCTGCGTTTCGGAGATATTGAGTATCGCCTGCACGCTACTAGACAGTCGCTGAAGCCACAACGTTTTTAAAAACTTATCAGTCATTCGGTCTACAGCCTCCATGTGCACTGTACGTGGGAGCTAAGTGGGCTGCTGGTCTCCTAGTTCAAGTCCTACTAATAGCTCCCTAGTTTCTATATCTTCGGTCACTGCAAATGCGCTTATGATCCGCGTTTTGAATGCATTTTACTCCTCTGCGGCAAGGGGTGACTAAAATGTGTCCGCAACCCTTGTCAGGATTTCAGGATCCAGTTCGCTACCCACCTTGAGGTCGTGCTTTGTGACCTTAAAATTTCGCAATTGGGCTTTCAGACGAGCGAACCATATGGTAATGTTGGCCTATTCTTCCAAAATTATGGTATTTTAAAAGATACCAGGGAACATCGTCGAGCAGGTTGGCCCCGCATCCCTCCATCTGTCATCCTCTGACGTAATGGCGCGCAATTTATTAGCCTTTGTACGTCCAACTTCTGCACACTCTCCAATCCTGCTTTTGGGCCACTCTGCTTCTGCCTGCATTTCCTTGGACTTAAATAGAGTTAAGCTTGGGCTTGTATCTCCGGATTGTCAGTATTTGCCACTTCAATATTTGCTAAATTTTTGCCAGGATTTTTTTGTCTATTATTGTCTATTGGCTGGCGAGGTATTTAAATCGATCAGTTCTGGGCAGATCACTGCCGCTGACAGTGAAAGGCAATGGAGAACTGCGCTATGAAATTGCTTCACGCATTAACACAACCTAGATGAAGTGGCATTCCACAACTGGTATTCTTTGTGATCGTCGTATCAACGAACGTCTTAAATCTAAAATTTACCGCAATGTCGTTAATTCTGTCGCTCTCTATGGTTCTGAGTGTTGGCAGACTAGAAAAGCCAATGAACGGCGTCTTGCGGTAATGAAGACGAAGATATTGCATTGGACTAGTGGCGGGACACGTTGCACCGATCGTGGAAAAACTGCGAGAGAGGCGTCTTCGATGGTATGGTCATGCAATTCGCGCTAACGAGAATTCCCTTGCCAAGAACATCGCTGGATGGAGATTTAAAAGCCTCGAGATTGCATCCAGATCAGGCATTTGATAAAATGAAATGGCGAAACCGATCACGACGAGCGGAACAAAGACTGAAGAAAAAAAAGATGCCCGGCTCACCCTCATCTTACCTCTCTGAGACGCTTTTGTGGCTCCGATCTTGTCCCTTACGAAATCTGTTGAACGTTCTCCGGACTTTTCAATAGCATTTTACCTATGGATAGTAAATTTCAAGATATTTCTGTTGATTTCTTCGTCGATGTGTTTTCTAATTGTGCAAAGTAGTTTCTTTTTCAGGCCAACCCGAGCTCTATTGTAAGATCCTCTGATAATCTGAACCTAATTTTCGACTAGCTCATGCATAACATTTCTTTAGCTGCCGAATTCTATCAGTTGTACGATGACTATGCCTAGGTTGGTAAACTCTCCCATTTCGGTTAAGCTGTTGCCTATTTTGGAGACATCATAATGTGTGAGCCGAACCGTTCTGTTCTTCTCTGAGATAGTACGGAATTTCGACTTTTCTGAGTCCAAGCCATTTTTCCGTTCTTTACTGGTTGTTAGGTCTGTAATTGTGACTCTGCAGTCGTTAGATATTGAAAACTCAGTGCCCGCCTACTTACATCCTTCTTCTTCTGAATCTCTATTTTTCCCCTGCCTACCTCACCTTGCCCTTTTTGTACTGGATTCTTTCTCATATCCTATAAAGGGGGTGTCATTCCACTATTCTCGGCACTTTACCCGTTAAAAGGAACAATTTACATCCTTAAAGCATTAAAACGAAGAATTATTATCTGTAGTACTTTTGTCTTTTAATTGCTTTGCAACAATCATGGATGCAATCCCGTGGTATCTTAACTACGCTTATTTCCAGAGAAAATTTTGACTCAAAACCCGCTATCTAATACTTCTTCAAACAGTATCTATCTAATTATTAAGCTACAAATGTAGAGACATTCAAAGATAAGAAATCCAAAGTGCATCCTAAAAGATAATATAACTTACATAACCAGATAAGATAAACGCACAATTAAAATATATTTTAAAAATAAAATTAAACTCTAAGAGGAAAAAGTAGCGTAATTGTCACTAAGATTTTGCAGAGACCGTACGTCCCGAAATTAAGATTGTTTTGCTCAAGAAGTTTCCCACACACCTTATCTTATAAAAAGATAGATATATCTAGACAGATCTTGCAGCTTAGCCACCACGACTATTACCGATTATTTTAAGAATAGTTTGAGGGCGACCACTCGGAAATCATCCTACCCCGTTTGAAAGCGATCATCGATGATTGGTGTCCAAGTAAAAAACATAAAACACGCAATCTGCCTCACGCTAAAGGTAGGACGACGTTCCTCGTCATCATGGGCGCAAATTCTTTCGGTTTAACCCGAAAGTTAATGAAGACTTACTACAGAAATGATCCTGTGAAGTATAGTCTTAACATGTCGCCGCTACAGTCCATCTTTTATACCGCACAAAACACAACTTGGGTATGAATTATATCGAAGTGAAAAAGGATGAGTCATCTTCGAAAAAGTAGAGAAGTATGGACAATACCCAACTAAATACCGACATTTCTTGGTAAAATAAGTGTTTTATTTATATTACTCATCACCTAGGAAATCATCACATTCAGGTACCTGGAAAGTCGTGCGGAATCCAAAAAAAAACCCGTCTAAGATTTCCACAAAATAGCGCTTACCGTACTGTACAATCAACAAAAAAGAGACACACTTTGGGCTCGTCCGGGATTTGAACCCGGGACCTCCCGCACCCTAAGCGGAAATCATACCCCTAGACCAACGAGCCAGGTGACAGCTTCCTTCTCGATTCTCCACTTGGAAATGTCATATGTTTAGAAATAGTTATTCATTTGTTTCTGTCGCTGTTGAGCACATGTAGACGGTAAACTTTCCATTCGCGGAGAAAACAAAACTGTTCAATACCGTCCATAGTTGGTCAAGTCTAGGCGGTTGCAGTGCGAGCGCGATTTTTGTAATTGATACATATAAGAATCGCTGGAAGTTAATAATGTTGTGATCGAGGTGCAAGATACATATGTAGACGAAAATGAAGCAAAATACATGGAAGGTCGAGTATGCCAAACAATTGTAATAACCATACATTGGAAGAAAATTAATTTTGATTAATCTGCTTAGAATGGCTTAATGTATTTACTTTTACCTGTATAAATAAAACTAAGTTCAAGCTTCATGGTTTCAAATCGAGGAAATATTTTGTTGCTCCACATTTTTAACAAAACAAAACAATTTGGCTTGGAGGATTCGGTACCGAAGGCAAAAGAAAGTGTTTGAAAATCTGTGGGTTCATCCGTCATAATTAACGCGAATAATTGACATCCGAATGCAATATTAAAATTTCATTCATGAAGAATCTACTTCTCTTCAGCCCTTTTTAGTATTTGTTGAACTTCCACTGTGAAGCATATGAGGTTGACTGTTATCAATACAGTACTTTTCTGATCAAATTATTTGTTTAAATGCATACCATATACCTTTTACACCTTAGGCGTCTAGCTTCCTGTTTCCCCACTTTTTGTAAATAAATAATTGGGTACTTAATTAAAGAAATTGTAAGCTTTGTTGATTGAAAGAAACTGCATCTTTAAGAAATGCTACTTTGATTTCAATTTTTATACAAGCGGACCTGAATTTCTTTTATAAAAAATTATTATTTCCGAGTTATCACAATCTCGACAGATTGCGGGAAACGCTCGACGAATCTCTGGTGCAACAAGGGGCGGTAAGATGTTGTACCCGCCCCCGCCGTTATTTCGTAGTAGGAGCGGATGATGAAGAGGTTCATTTCTTCAGTCCATTTCATCCGCTGCCTACGCGAACCTGCTGAAGTGGTCGCCACAGGTTGTGGCGAAACAGCTGCAACAGGCGGAGCTGTGCTCCTGGTCGTCGTGGCGCCTAGACGTCGAACCGCCCCACGACTACCGGTTTCGACGCCGTGCTGTCCATTACGAAAGCCCGACCCAGTCACCAAGTCAGACGACTCCCGCCGGTTATCCGTATCGGAATTAATTTCTCCTTCTTCTCATTTTTGGTGGTGCATTTTATCCCTAGCTGCCAGGTGTGTAGATAGCTTCCTTAGTGAGTAATCTGCAAGTCTGCAAAGTTCCTGCACTTTCCTCACCTACCCCCTGAGACGCTGCGGTGGCGTACAGCCATTCAGACTGAAGCTATCCATCCCTCCTCCTTTCACAACCGGGCTTGGGACCGGCTTATTATTATTATTTTAAACAGCCTTATCTTATCAGTTAAGATATAATTTGATTCCAATTTTTTAAATAATTGGTATCCCGACTGCTAATGAAACAGGTACAAGTCCAAAGGAGTGGTGTCCTGCTAATACTGCAAGTGGGGTAGGACTTCCCATTCCAGTGTTTCCAAGTGTGTTTTGGATTTTTTTCGCAGCATGTGGTCGAGCGTTATCAAATTGAAAGAACACTTTGATGCGTTTTTATTCAATCAATAGTTACCTCAAGGTTGTAACTTGCAGTCGATAATAGAGGTGCGCGAAACATCAATTTAGTAGGTAATGCGATGTAATATCACTTGAAAACAGTGATATTATGAAGTAATACCACAAACATTGTCTTTCATTATCCTATCCGTACATATGTTATGATGTTATGTATATCACCAACACGAAATAAAATTTATATTACTTATCCCTAGAATGATTTGCCCTGCATTTATTACATTCGCAGCGTGTGGCAGCGCCAAATAGATATAAAAAAGAATGAATACACTTTTACTTAGAAGTTGACTTAATTAGAAGTTTGCCTATTATACACAAAAGCGAAATCATCTTTTCACACCATAGTCAGCTAGGAGTACCAATCCGCAATTGATAGTCGGCATCGGCACTTGATAATCGCCTCGGCCGCTTGTACAAGGAAATATTATGTCGACAAACATTATATGCAAATCAATCAGGAGCCGACATAACATTACAAATCTATGATTTAAAGCCAACAATCCGTATCCCCATATTCACATGCACCCTAAATTATTTTCTAGCCTGAAGCCAGTCAAAAACCTGCCCAAAGCCGACCATAGAGTTATATTGCATCACACACATATCACAGAAATAATATTGCATCGTTTTGGTAATGTGGTGATGCAGTGATGTTAGGTAATGTGGTTATGTTGTAATGTTTGGTAATGTTTGGATCGTGTTCAGTGATGGTAATGTGATGGTATTACACTTTATGGTGATATGAGTTTTACGATCATCCGTAGTGATACCCTCGCTTAGAATAGGCTTTTGACTCACTCGTCCCTGAAGCGTGGAGGATAAATGGAGGTCCACCCCTATAGCTTCGATAAAAACCTGTATCGATTACCCTCCCCCCCATTAAAAAGTTATGTCGCTTGAAAATTTGAATTTACAGCGTTGCACCCTAGGAGAATGGGATGGTTGGATCTCCCTGATGTCTCACGGTAATCGCTCCTTTTTGTCTCTCGTTAGTAAGTTAATTCTTGTTCTTCTCCTTCTTCTACTTTAACTTTCGTCCCGGTCACAAGCGGGGTCGGCTCGTCGTAATCGGTTGCGCCATTTTATTTTATCAAAGGCCTGATTTGGATTTAGTCGTGAGGTCTTCAAATGACCATCCAGAATATCTAGCCACTGTTGTTTCGACCAGCCTTTTGATTGTTTATCATTCACTACGATGTTCAATCTTGGCGAGCGAATTGCCATACCATCGAAGATGCCCCCTCGCAATTTTCCACGATCAGTGCAACCCCACATCAATTGCGTATATTTTCATTTTACATGTAATTAAGGCGTGTTACGCCACTAATCCAACGAAATAGTTTCGTCTCCATTACCGCAAGGCGCCGTTTATTGTCTTTGATAGTCGGCTAATATTAAGAACCGTAGAAGGCGGCAGGACGGAGAACATTGCGGAAAATTTTAGCTTTGAAATATTCGTTGATACGGCCACAAAGAACACTAGTCGTGGGACGCCACTTCATCCAGGTTGCACTTATGCGTGAAGCAATTTCATAATGCAGTTCCAACAAACCTTCTAGTCGCCCTTCTCAAAGAAAAACTTCCCATTATTCACCTCGTTCACTTCAATATTGGAAAGTAAAGTCTAAATTTCAAAAAAACACCAAATTTTCGGGGAAGATTGAAATTCAATGTAACCGGAACGGTAATCTATAACTATTTTCGCAAACCTAGATATACATTTTTTTTAAACTTTATCAGAAACCAGGACTAGACACGTATAGAGCTAATGTAACTATCGCTCCTCCTATCCTATGAGTCGTTCGGAACACACGCAAAAATTTCTACATTACCTATACCGACGTGTTAGGCAAAATCTATCCGATGGCATGCAATTAGAAGAAAAATACATACAACGTCAATGATTATTTTAGTTTGCAATTTTTGTAATGAAATACAGGTATTTGCCGGCTTCACACGTTTGGCACTTGCTGAAAATTCGAAACCACCACAAACATTGGGCTTAATTTTGGGGACCAAACATCGCCATCCACACATTTGCAAGCGCGTTAGTGTTTTCTAAGCAGGCGAGCTACCTATTTAAATGTGTCAGATTCGTCTGGGAAATCTAATGGCCCTTTAGCAGCGGGAGATGATCCCATTTAGAAAAAACTTCACCAATGTGTGATTTCCAATAAGAAAAGTAGCGAAAAGTTAGTGGAAAGCGAGGCCAATCAAAATAAAGTTCCGTTAAAAGAAAGTTGACGTAGTGATCCAAAGGGGAAAAGCTGGACAGAAAAAAGGTTGCTGCATTAGTGCGTGCTCTTCTAGGCAAGCACAGAGGCAATAACTTCTTGTCAAAATACCTTATTTTTTGAAGAAACTCCTTTGTTCAAAAACAACCCCGGCGATCACCCCCCTCCCTTCTTCTTTTAAAGAGTTGCGGTGCCTCAGGACGGATTATTTTTGATGATCAAGGTGAAATTAGAATTTTCAGCACTGTATTCGAGGAGAAGGGTGTGGGAAGGGTATGCAGGAAAACGAGGAAGATTCTACCTCTCCCTACGAAACTTTACTGTTTTGATATAAAAATAGCCCCACTTCAAGACGTTATAACTTTTTCAGGGCGAGTGATCGTTACAATTTTCCAAACAGGGTTGAGAAAGCGGATTTTCCACTCCCTCCTGCATATACTTCCTTTCCCTTCTTGTGCTGTAGTGCTGAAAATTCGAACTTCACCATGATGGTAGAGGAATAGTCCCACTTCAAGGTGCCATGATTTTTTAAGGGCCGATTACCTCGAATCATCATCGGGATTATTGAGAGCGGTCTACCCTTTCCCATCTCCACATCCGCGCACGCGGTGCAAGTGAAGACAGCGTGGCATGACCTTATTTCCCACCATACTTTAGCTAGAGTAGTAGATCCTGAATGCTCAATTATTTTAAATGAATCCTTTCTTTTCCAGAATCAACAACTTAGACGAACTGCATGGCATGGGATTGTACCTGAATGACTTAAACCCTCACGGCCTTAGTAGAGAAATGGTTATGGCTGGTTGGCAGCATTGCTCAAAGTTAGAACTCATGTTTGAACGCGAGGAGCAGCGTTCGGATGAACTAGAGAAATCCCTGGAATTGGCAGACTCCTGGAAAAGGCAAGGCGACGAATTGCTGTACTCAATGATTCCTCGACCAGTGGCAGAACGTTTACGTGGTGGACAGAATCCTTTGAATACATGTCAAAGCTTTGAACAGGTTTCCGTTCTATTTGCTGAGTTACTTGTAAGATTTATCTATAATAATTGACGAACGTATCTGGATACTATAACAATTTATTTGTGGTTCTAGAATTTGTCGTACTCTGGGGGAAACATCCAAGATGCCATGAGCTCGGTTTCTACCCTGAATATTGTGTTCTCGGCTTTCGACGAAGAGATAATTTCGCCAATGGTTTATAAAGTTGAAACTGTCGGACAGGTGTGTATGCCAAATTATAATATACAGCAGAAACTTGGAAGAGTCCCCTTGTCCATAAGATTACAGAAGTTACAACACCGTTATCTCTCTTTTTAAAAAAAATAACTCCATTCAGGTTTACATGGCTGTGAGTGGAGCTCCTGATATCAACCCTTTACACGCGGAACATGCTGCGGATCTTGCTTTGAGGTTAATGAAGAGGATTCGTGAGCTGAACTTACCTGGAGTATCTGTAAAAATTGGTAAGATCTCAGTTTTTCTTGAAAGATCAAAATATATCAAATCAAGATGTGACCGACCTTATGTAAATCCGACTCAATCTAATTCTATCAATTTTATCTTTTCTTTAATCTAAATAGGTCTCCATTCAGGACCGGTAGTAGCTGGCGTAGTGGGATTAAAAGTGCCCCGTTATTGCCTTTTTGGTGATACAGTGAACACAGCCTCCCGAATGGAAAGCAGTGGAGAACCAGATAAAATTCAAGTTACATCCGTGACCGCCGATAAGATTAGAGCTAAAGGGTACAAATTGGTATCTCGAGGACATGTCAAAGTGAAGGTAAGTCATTTTTTCAACAGCGGAACCTAGGTTCCTATGGGGTCCGAGGAAGATGGAGTTCTTCCTTGGATCTTTGGTACTCTGCGATCATCAGTGATTGCATATTCGATTAATGAGCTATGTCGATGGATAAAATTTGTCTTTTAATTGCAAGATCAGGTTTAGATGTGCGAGGTCCTTATGGTTTTTCTGGTTTGCCTAATGTACACTACTAGTTTGCCGCTAGTGATCTGAAGACTGTTAGGTAGGTAGGTATCAGTGGCCGCTCCGAGGAGCCCAATTAGTGCTTTGGTGCACCATTTTGATGCCACAAACTCCTAAGAGCGTGACTGTTGTTATAGGAACAGGGAAGCAGAGTCCAGCTGGCTCAGATCTTCAGAGCCAGCCCGTAGCATTCACGAAGGAAAGCAGCTCTCCGACCCTGCAGCTAGAAATCTCACTGAGGTCCCCAAAGAATGGTTTACCCAGTGTCCGCAGCCTGACTCGAGCCAGAGCTGGGCAATCGCAGAGAAAGTGCATGAGGGTTTCCCTTCCTCCTCCGCAGCTTCGGCAATGCGAGTTGTTGGGTAAGCCGAGCCTAGCGGCATGGTCCCCTATGGGCCAGTGCCCCGTGCAGACCGCCGTAATCTTGAATGCATTTGCACGCGTCTGGCACAGGAGCTCTCGTGATCGGGCTATCTTATAAGCGGGCCAAATTCTTCTTGATTTGGCACAGCTTGTAAGCCTTCGCCATCTCAGGCCCGCGGCTGCTAGGTAGAGACTCGGCCCCCGACAGCCGCCAGCGGAACACCGATTGTATTCCCCGAGGGACTGCCAAAAGCAGAGCCTTGCCCGGCCAATCCGTCAGCCCGCTCATTCCCCTCTATGTTCCTATGCCCGGGAACCCAGAGGAGAGTGACTGCACTGCCCCACCAGCCGGGAAGATGTCGTCATTGCGCACAAGGCCTTGATGGCCGCTTGGCTGTCGGTCAGAATGGCTATATTATGCTTGGGGCTTGAATCACGCTCCAGCCATCGACAGACTTCCAATATCGGCAGTACTTCCGCCTGGAATACACTGGTGAAGCCTGGGAGACCATACGACTTGGATACACCGTGTGTATTCGAGAAAACCCCCGCGCCGACTCCATAGGCCATCTTTGATCCGTCCGTAAAGAATACCGTGTCATAGTCTTTTAACACGCCGCCGGTCTCCCACTTTGCCCTGGTTGGAAGGTCCATAGGAAAGTTTCTCATGAAGTTCAGCTTGCGTGTGACATAGTCCGTGGGGGATGCCCAGATTTCTCGAAGTATTTCATCTGGGATGTTGCTGTGGCCGTAGGACTTTGCTGCCCAGCATCCGGACTCACGTATTCTGACGGCACTGCACGCTGCAACATATTTGATGTGGAGGTTTAGGGGGAGGAGATGCAGGAGTACATTGAGAGCATCTGCCGGGCAGGACTGCAGAGCCCCCGTAGCACCTGCACACGCGGTTCTTTGAATCCTATTAAGCTTCGTTCTATTATATTTCTTCTTCAAAGCCTGCCACCATACAATAGAGCCGTACGTCAGGATCGGACGCACTACAGCGGTATACATCCAGAGAACCATCCTCGGCCAGAGATCCCATTTCTTTGCAAAGGTTCTCTTACAGGCATAAAAGGCTATACAGGCCTTCTTAACCCTCAGTTCTATGTTCAACCTCCAATTTAGCTTAGGATCCAGGATTACATCCAGATACTTTACATTAGAGAAAAGAACCAATCTTTGTTCATTCAGCCGTGGTAGATGGAATTCAGGTCTCCTTGGCTTGGTGGTGAATAGCATCAGTTGCGTTTTGGTTGGGTTTATGCTAAGTCCGCATCTTGCGGCCCACAGGCACACCTTTCGCAACGCTCCTTCCATGATGTCGCTCATAATGGACAGAAACATCCCTGATACTAGTAACCAAGTCGCCGGCATACGCCACCACCTTCACCCCGCTGCTGTCCAATGTACGTAAAATTTTGTCCATTAATATTAACCAGAGCACCGGTGAGATGGCACCACCCTTGGGCGTGCCTCTGGTCAAGTGGTTGCCTCCTAGATCGGACTGGATTATCCTGGTACTCAGCATGGATATAATCCAATGCGTGAGATACCCCTCTAATCCAATACCGGTCAAGGCTTCCTTGATGGCGTTGGTACTGACGTTGTTGAAAGCTCCTTCTATATCCAAGAAGGCAGCAAAGGTATACTGCTTGTACTGCAGCGACCGTTCAACCGTACCAATTACCTTGTGGAGGGCGGTTTCTATGGATCTTCCTTTGAGGTAGGCATGCTGGGACTTAGAGAAAAGCGTTCTCTCCATAATCGTCCTTAAGTGAATGTCCAGGACGCGTTCTAGGGTCTTCAGCACGAAAGAGATCAGGCTGATTGGCCGAAAGTCCGTCGCGGACTCATGACCGCGCCTGCCCGCTTTCGGAATGAAAACCACCCGTGCGCGCCCCCAGGACTATGGTACGTATCCTAAAGTGATGCAGCTCCGGTAAATCTCAACAAGCCACGGCACAACGCTTTCCTGCTGCTTCTGTAGCATGACTGGCATTATGCCATCTGAGCCTGGAGATTTGTATGCGAAGAAGCTGTTTATAGCCCAGCCGATCCTATCCCCGTAATTACCGATTTGATAGTCTCGCACAGCTGGGGTTGCCGCAAACCGTCCAAGCGAGGTTCTGACTCACAGTCCTCCTCGCTGGAGGGAAAGTGCGTTTGCATCAGCAGCTCCAAGGTTTCGCTAGAAGATTCCGTCCAGGAGCCTTCCAACTTTTTAAGGAAGGATGGACTCTTATGTTCCTTGGACAGAATCTTACTGAGCCTCGCGGATTCACTAGTGCTTTCAATGTTCTGACAATAGTCTAGCCAAGACCGCCTCTTGGCGGTCCTGATGGCCGACTTGTACTTCTTTAGGCAGTCCTTGTATGGCTGCCAGTATTTTTGCCTGTAGCAGATGTTGAAAATTTCTCTGGTCAGCTTCCTGAGACTAGAGAGATCTTCGTTCCACCACGGTGGCAGGGTCTTTTTGCTGTACTTAGCAGGGCACGAGACTTTGAAGGCGGTATCAAATGCCTTCTCCAGAGCCCCGACCTTTGATTCCAGTTCATCTGTCGTGCCAATCCTACCAATTTGCGCACCAGAGAGTTTGTTCTTAATTACTTGACCAAACTTTCTCCAGTCGATCCTCCTGGGGTCTCTAAAGGACTTGGAGACCTCAGCGGCGAGATCTAGACTGAAGAGTATCCAACTGTGGTCAGAGAAGGATCTCTGGTCAGACACTCTCCAGTCCTCCACCCTAAGAATCCCGTTGTCGGTTATTAGGGTGATATCAAGGACCTCCTCCTAACCGTTACAGTTCTCCGAGCAGGGAAAATAGAAAGTTGGTGTACTGCCCCTGTTACACACCGATAGATTTGAAGTAATAATAAAATCAAAGAATGACTCACCTCTTTCGTTGATTTCAGAGCTGCCGCAAAGCGTATGCCTTGCATTTGCGTCGCAGCCTATCAGCAGGTTGGCTTTCTTTGCTGTTATGGTGTTCGTCAGATGTTGTAGTTCTTCTGGCGGAGCTAATCGGTCGTGAGCCATGTACGCCGAGGAAATATACACGTTCTCTGCCCCCACCTGCTCCAACTTGACCACAACTAGGTCACTGGAACTCAGGTCCGGGCACAGGAAAGCGTGCAGACCCTTCCTCGCAAGAATACATGCTCTAGGTTTAACCTGATCAGCGTCTCCTGTGCGGTGGAATAAATTAAAACATTTGCTTTGGAGTCCTTTGATGGTTCGGTCGCTTCCGACCCAGGGCTCCTGTATTAATGCGATGTCGATGTCTTCCTCTAAGAGGAAGACGAGCAGATTAGCCGAGGCGCACTTCGAGTGCTGCAGATTTATCTGCGTTACCCTCAGCATGATCTGCTTGCGTGGGGAGTTTGTCAGCACCCGTCGGACCGTCGATCGTCATCTCCTCCAACAGCTCGTTGGCGGCGTCGATTGGGTCGAGGTCGTCGTCCGGTTTTGCAGAGCGGAACACTTTTACTTTGGCATTCCTGACTCCGAACCACACTTTATAATCAGCCTTTTTCAGGGCCTCCAGGAAATCCTCGTTTATGCGGAGTAGTACGGGCTGGCTGTTTATCTGAGGTTCCTCCTCCTTTATAACAAGTCGTCCATGGGAATCCCGGGGTTGTGAAGGCGCAGGAAATGGACGAGCTTGTCCTTCTCCATGCGGATCTTCGGCAACCAGATGCGAGCGACCGGTCTCCTGGGAATCTCGTCGTAAGGGATAATTTTGAGCTTAACGCCCTCCCAGGCGTCGGTGATCTTAGCAACACACGAACCGAGAAAGTCCTTAGAGAACTGGTCCATGCAAGCTATTACGTGGAACCCACGGACCATCTGATGAATCAAAGTGGGGAGTGAGTCCTGGGTGTTTGCATCCGGTCTTTAGAAGATGTTCATAGACCATGCCCGACAGCTTAGCCTCAACACTGGTCCACACCTCCAGCGTTAGATTGCCGCTTGCAGAATTGCCATCCGCCAGCGCCACACGTAAGTGACTCCTGGCTTCCCAGTACGTGGCCCGTCGGCTGACGGTTGCTGTACAATTTCCTTCGTACGTTGCTTGGCGTCTGCCCTCTTGCCCACTCTGCTCCGCTTCTTATCTTGTTCGACTTCGTCTTGAGATCGGTTGCGTTTTAGAGCGATGGGCTTCGCCTTCTGCTCGTCAGCCCGGCATTTGCTGTTGTATTCATCAACAATCGCCTAGTATTTAGAGAGGTCTTTTTCATCCCGCTCGTCGACAGTGCCGGCCTTCTGGTACTGGCTCTTGAGCAGGACACCCGTGGACCTTCGCTTCTTAGCCGGTTTCCGGCGATCGACATTCTTGTCGGTTTTCGCTTTCGAGGGATCCCCCGACGCTGAGGGCTTCGGGTCAGGAGTACTATGTCTGGTACTCGCTACACGCAGCTTGACGGCAGTGGGTTCCAGGCTGGAAGCCACTAGTCCGTCTGACGCCTCGCTCCGGGAGGTCCCTGCGGTTGGTTTCAGCACAACGGTGCTACGGCTGGCACCGAGTGTACTGCTCTCGACGGCTACTGTCTCCTGGCTGGAGGCCAGCAGCTCGTCCTCCGATGATGCGCCTGGCATCATCGCCTCCTCCTCTATCGTCGTTTTAGTTTTTTTGTTAATTGAGCCCATGTCTTGGTCCCACGTGTAGTCCGGGAAGAATGTCCACCCTGGCTGGCCCGGCCACCAGGGTAAGGGTCTTATTTGAAACTGAAGGTGCCCAAGGTATTCAGAGTTCGCATACTAAAGACCAAGCTCCCCATTTGCCACGCAGCCCTCGGCGTATGCTGTTCCACCTTGGCTTGGGGTCCTGTTAGCACCTCCTCCGGTGCAGGGAGGACGATCCCCGGGCTGTTGCTTCAGTCCATCCCCCCGCCAGATCTACTTGCCCCTAACACATGACCAGCAGACAAGCAGATCCTCGCAGTTGGATGAGCCTACTCCCAGCCCAGCCCTATAGACTCTTGGCCCGCCGAAGACGGTTTCTAGCGGCCACCACGCGGAGGTCATGTGAGGACTTGCCGAATTATGCAACTTTAACCTGAAGCATAATCAGACCGGGCCGCCGAAGACTGTTAGAACGGTCTAACGAAGACTGTTAGACCGTTCTTAGTCTGTAATTTTGGAAGACGTTATCCATTTTGTCAGCTATTTCTTTAATTTTGCGGTAAGAAGAGCTAAACGCTTAAATGGACCTACCTATAAGAAGGGTTCTGAGCCACATCCAATTACAAATTCGAAAAGTATAGAAAGAAACATTTTTGTTATGTCCTCTGGAGGTGATATATTATAGGGAGAAAATCCGCCCCTCAGGTGAAAATTCTGCGGGCTCCTCGCAAAATTAACCTAGTTTTGTTAAAGTCTCTCTATCGCAGATTGCCTGACGGGAATGGTTTATCATTTATCATTTTGTTTCCCTCCTTTGGCCTGCTAGGTCAAATTCGACCACCTCCAGTCAAGTTTTTAGAGCATTGATGGTTTTAATAGCGGACATTTCAACTCTTCAGGTGGTTTCGTATCCACAGTCACCGCCAAATCAGCCCCAAAGCTGGTGATAGTAGCCTCTTTTGGTACAGGAAAAGAAACGAATCTCTTCGTACATTTTTACTTAGGAAGGAATCCTGCCTTGAGCCCTGTACGAGGTACGATTTGACGGTGTGCTCCTTAGGGTCTATCCATATCATGGATGATTCGAGTCATCGATAAGTGGAATAGGGTATCGGTCGGGAATTGTCAGAACATTCAGATGGCTGTAATCTTCACAAGGCCTCCATTCGCCAATTGGTTTAAGGACCATATCGAGTGGAGATGAGCAACAGATATTGGAAGGTCTACAAATATCCTGTTTCATGAGATCATCGAGTTTCGTTTACGCAGGTGTAAATTTTTCCTGACGAGTTTGCGCGGTCTATTGAGGCTTTATTCTGCAGGTCAGGCAACAGCCCATAGTGACACAGGATTTATCCGCCTAAAATGGGGTTGCTAATGCCAATCAAAACGAATTGCCCTGAAAACGTTCGGCGCAAACGGAGATTCACGTCCACCTGCCTGTTCGCGGCAGCCAGTCGTAAGTTCTTTGGTATTAAAGTGTTTGGACACGGCACAGGGAAAACCGACACCTCCACGCCCGTGTCGACCAGATGTCAACGTAGTAGCCGCCGGTGAGGCACCCAAGGAGACTAGTTTTTCTAATTGAAATTGTATGTGGTGGTACATTTAGTCCCATGAGTTCCGAATTGACGGTGATACCAGTAAATTGTCGAGGCCGGTGAAGGTCCCGGAGTGGGACTACCTGAACCTCTTTTTCGGGAAGTAGACCTCGACCGTGGCTGCTGTGCCTAATGCGCAATAGAAGCGATCTCAACGCATGAGATTGTTCCCTAAAATATCCTAAGTCAAGATCACCAAAGTTGCGGCCATCATAATACCATCGGAAATACAGAACTCAAGCGACTAAACTAGACTCGCTGAATGCCCCGGCAAAGGCTGCCCGAAGCGCAGTACTACGTCGCCTTATAACCGTTGACCCCTTAGCAGAGGTTGCTTCTTGGTCGACACGGGCGCTGAGGTGCCTGTTCTCCCTGTACTCTGTCCGAACACCCTATTTTCACAAAATCTACGACTGGTGGGCGCAAGCCCTTTTCCCATCCGCACCTATGGCTATAGGCAGGTGGACGTGAGTCTCGGGCTGCGCCAAACGTTTTCGTGGCGTTTCGTTCTGGCGGACATTACCATTCCCATATCAGGCGCAGACTTCCTGTGTCACTATGAACTGCTGGCAGACTTGCAGAACAAGGCTTTGATAGACCCCGAAACCTCATTACATACGCCAGAGAAAATTTCTACCTGCCAAGATGACACTCTCACTCACTCCTTAGAAAGTATCGTACACTACTACTGAAAGTAGTTTCTCCAAGCCGGTTAAGTACGATGTGCAGCACCACATCAATACTACCGGCTCCCCAATTTTCTCAAAGGTGCGTCCACTTTCACCCCAGAAGCTTGCTGTTGCGAAGAAAGAGTCTGAAGACTTGATGAAATAGGATATCTGTAGACAATCCAATAGATGTTGGTCCTCTCTACATATCGCCTCCAGAAGTAGATAAAATTTCTCGGTTCTTCTGATGGTATTCAACCTGATCCAGACAACGTTGAGGCGATAAAGAGCTTTCCACTAAAAACTACGATTTGCGAAGGTTCTTCGACATGTTAAACTTCTATCATCGTTTGTTGTCCAGGACCGCTCATTACCAAGCAATCCTAAACGCCTACTTGTCTGACCCCAAAAATTAAAGATTTCCGCGAGGTTGCGTGATCTGTTGAGGCCGTTTATGCTTTTGAGTCGGTCAAATACCAGCTTGTTGATGCAACACTGTTGGTATTTCCTCAGCTGGATGCACCCTTAGCAGTGTTCGTTGATACCTCAGATACAGCGGTAAGCGCCGCTCTTCACCAACCGGTGAATCAAACCTGCCAGCTGTTGAGTTTCTTTTCAAAACAGCTCAACCCAGCTCAACGCAATACAACGCCTACGATCGTGAGCTAGTCGCCACGTACCTGGCTATAAAATATTTTCGTTCCTCTTTTGAGAGAAGGTCGTTCACCGTGTGCAGGACCACAAGCCCCTTACGTTCGCGCTTAACCAAAACCCGACAAAACGTCCCCTTGCCAACTTCGGCATTTGACTTATATCAGCCTATCGTCCTACACACAGTCCAGTGAGAGGAATTCGCGGCCAGCCCGGTGGAGATGGTCCACGAAGAGAACCTGCCCGTCCCCGCCGACCCTGTACTGGACATCAGAGCAGGGTTAGGCGACTCGGGAATGCTGCGTATGCTCTGGGACGCGGTTTCAAGGATGCGGCCAACTCCACCGCTCCGACAAGCGCCATGGAAGGTCAACACTCCGAAGGATCTTGAGCCGTGGTTCTCATTATAGTGGACGCCCCTCGAAAACCGGTACAACCACCATAGGAGGGCCCCTTTAGAGTGCTGGAATAAGGTGAGCTCTCATTCAAGCTCGACGTTCGGGGCGGGCACAAATGAGAGCCAACGGCCCCGAAGCGTTAGATTCGAGCTGTGATCAAGAATTGGATTGAATCGAATATAATAAAAGATTAAATTAAGTTTAACGTATCTTTGATTCTTTGGGGAATACGGTTCCGTATTTCGGCTTCTGGCCCGTACTTTCCTTGGTCTGTGTGTATGTCTTCGGTTCTATCCTTTTTGGAGTGCAGAGCGATTATCTTTTGGGGTTTTGTTGGCATTCGTTGAAGTCGGTCTTGTTACTTCCGCTAGTCCCTTCCGTCTTCTTTTCTCTGGTAAGATGCCTTTTTACCTTTACAAGAATACGGAAAAAATGCATGTTCCTTTTCTAGCCCCCATTTCTTGTTTGTTGCTTTTTAAGGTTTTGTGTAAACACAAAACCTTATTCAAATCGGTTTACTGTCTGTCTGTCCGTCTGTCTGTCTTTTATTTTTTTATGGATGGAGGTGGAAATCTTAGAAAGACACTGCCGCGCCAGGTTGCAGCAGCGTGTGGGATTCTCACCCACTAAAACCACCCCCACTTTCTCCTTTTTCCTTCCCCGCGGGATCGCCGCAAAGCATTACTTCGGGGTGGACTGCGCTTTACGCGACCACGCCTTCCGTTCTTCGCGTCCTCCTTGCGCGCTCCTCTCTTCCAAGTTCCTCTTGTATTCTTTTGATTGCGGTGTTCACCGCACACCAGTTTCCCTCCGATTTCAACATTTCCCCGACGATGTTCTGCGGGCTTAGGGTGGTTTTCAGGGAGTCTTCCAGATTCCTCCTTTCTGAGAGAAATCGTGGACAGTGGAACATAATATGCTCCGGGTCCTCAGGTGTGCAACCATATTCAGGACACAAGGGAGAATCATCCAGCCTGAATTGGTCTGTCTGTCCGTCACACGCATTTTTCTCGGAGACGGTTATAGCGATTGACACCAAATTTGGTAGAAAGTTGGGAACTGTGAACGCTCACGCATACAGTGAATTACATCCTTTTACGTCGAATTTAAGGGGGTCCCCATACATGCAAAAGGGGGGTGTACAATTTTTTTTCATCAAATATAGTCATGTGGGATATCAAATTAAAGGTTTCGATTAGTACTTTTCCAAGCCGATCTTAGTTTTGGCATTCGTTGGAAGGGTGGGGAGCGCGGGGGGTTGAAAGTGACCACTTCTTTAAAGGGGCCATTCTCAGAAACTACCAAACCGAATAATGTGAAGAAAATCAGGAGGCTGCCACTATATGGTGCCTAGGCTCCGAAATACCTTTCATGCCGATATCTGTTTAAATAAATTTAATAATAGTATATTACTATAATTTTCTGTAATTGGTTAGAAACCCCCCTTAAATTCAACCTAGTACCATGAAATTTTGCAGTGACTTTTGCGGGCTATAATATAGAGCATGATCTTACCAGGTTTGGTGGAAATCGCACTATTACTAACACAGTTATAATACCTCAAATTTGTTGCTTCTTTGAAAATTGAAGACTATGAATGTCAATATCACCCGAAAATAGATACTCTCACATAATATATGGATATATTACGTGCTACGTACTAAGAAATACACAAAACCTTTCGTACCTGAAGCGTCCAGCTTCCGGTTTCCCGACTTGTTATTAAATTCTAGGAAGGCGTCATTTGGGGCATCTTGGTAATATTTGATCTCTAAGCTATATTTGCTTTCTCCATGGCCCGATCCTTCCTTATGATCCTGTTTTTAATGGCGTGGTGACCAATCCCCTCTCCTCCAAGTATGCAGTCAATGGATATTACTATAAGTTAGGTTTAAAGGAGATTGGAACTACTTGTAAAGAGATGGTGAGATACCCTTTTTTTTGGAAATATATCCATGTGGGATATCGAGGTCTCGGTCAGTTGTAAGGGAATAAAATAGGGCGCCTGAAAGTGCTCACTTAAAATAAGAACCTTTTTTCAGGAGCTATTCAATAACTTCAGACAACGCCTATAATTGCGAGGATCTAATAATAGGGGAAGTTCTATTTTTGGCCTCCATTAATCAAGACGATCTTTTTTAGACCATTGCAATGTAGAAATTCGAAATACGAACGGATTCCAACATACAAGATTTTCGCAAAGTTTATTGTATTTCATGACATATTTTACTTTTATTTGCAGGGCAAAGGTGATATGGAGACATTTTGGCTCATAGATGGACCCCAACAGAGTACAAGTAGAAGACCAATAAAGAAGCATTTTTAGAGAGCTATGGAAGAAATTTAATTGCACAGTTTGAAACAGTTAACTAAAAGCAAATTATTAAATTGTAATATGTTATTACACTGCAAAAAAAGGGAGCAATGTTGAAGAAAAAGCAAACACAGGTTCTAAACTAGATTAGTGCAATGTAGAGAATAAATTATGAAATGTATCAAGTTGAAAATTGAGTTTCATTTGATAAGGGAAGCTTTTCAAGGAGAGAGTAAATTCAAAAAGGTAAGCACTAGAATAAGGTGAACAATGTTGACCTCCAAGGCATCAATTGTTTCTGGTTTATCAACATAATTTAGTGACTTCACGTGGCCCAACTGAAAATAATCGAGAAGTGTCAAATCATAAGACCTTTGAGCCAACATTTTAGGACCACTTCTCTTCTCTTTGTGTAAAACAAAACCTTATTAAAATTGGTTTACTGTCTGTCTGTCTCTCCGTCTGTCTGCCTGTCTGTCACATGCATTTTTTCTGGATGTAATGGAGTCTGTAGGGTCTACTATGGATTGACTCTACTCGGTATGCGCAATTTTGTTTACTAACTAACCCGTAAAGCAAAAAATGAGTCTTATCGCTGAGGACAATTTTGTGAAATTTGTGAAAACATCAGATCGTTTCCAACTAGCCTTGAGCCCAATCGACAAAAGAACGACGAATAGTATAGTCTCGTGGCTTTAATTGCTGCATCAGCTGGATCTTAAACGGGTATAGGTCAAGATCTTCCACAAAATTTGCCACGTAGTGGACGGACATGGTACGGGACGTTGAAATCACAAACACACAAAGCCCGCGAAAACTTACGAATCAAAAAAAAAGTAAAAATAATACCTTGATCGAGGGAAGAGTTGTCCGAAGAATCTGAAGCTTCTTTCGTCTCAGGTGTCAATGAGGTGTGGCAACTGTCGGTCGTTATATATGGAGATGCCAGTTAAAAATATCGAGTCCTGCAGAGAGCAAGGAAAAGTAGATGATAAACATTTCAACAAAAAAAAAAAACCACGACAGAAATCCTCGCCTACGCTCAACTCGCGGAACTGTCGTTAATTCACGGACTCAATTAGCAATTATGCTGCTATTCCTGTATGGCTGATCGTTCGCCTTTTCCTTTCCGCTATATGAACCTCTTTTTTGCACACTACGAATGACACTAATTCCTGCCATCTGTCTTCTGACTGAAACATGCGGCCCACCAGAAGATGCACGCTCCAAATGTTGCCCCTCCACGCCACGAAGCGACTGCAATAGTATATTGCATGCTCTGCGTCTACTGCCTCACCTGGGCAGGGTGGGTACGTTGGAGACTCGTCATGCCTAGATCTGTGTAGATATTTGCGGTACCTATTGTGACTAGATAGAAACTGCGCTCATTGGTAACTATACGTTCCGTGTACATTCAGCCAAAATGTCTACTGGCAACAGCCCGGCTATAATTAACGCTGCGTCGTCTGATATCGTGCGGAAGCCACAACCCACTCTCAGAGCAAATAATCTGTACGAGTGCAATAGGCTCCTGATTGCCTTAGTTGTCAATGCTGTTGGCCATACAGGAGCGGCATGGAGCAAGACAGAATGATCCGAGATAGTAACACTCTACTGACGTATTTGGGTCCGCCAATATTCGGGAGAATTTGTAAGAGTGCTGCCTGCAACTCTGCTGCCTTTTTTTCGACGTATTCTATATGCACTTGCATTTTGAACTTGAGTCTATTGTCAAGCATCACACCTAAGTATTTAACCGCTTCCAACTCGAATTTTGAAGTATTCCAGGATCTTCCGGCTTGTTGTCAATATGACCTCTGTATTGTGATCTGCGAGTACTCATCCGGCAGTATCCAGCCAACTCTTGATTTTCCAAATTGCTTCATTGACTGCTGCCACAGCGTCTTGAGTGTGCTTTGCAACTACAACTCCAGCAATATCGTCGGCGATACCTGCTACTTTTACCCCTTCTGGTAAATTCAGGCGGAAGCTTCCACAAGAGTGGACCCAGTGCCGACCCCTGAGGGGCTCCAGCTGAGGCACGGTAGTAATTTGTGCCTTAGTCGCTCTGATTCTTCCCTCTCTGTCTGTATGATTCTCAGGTAGCGTGAAGTGTTCATTCGGATAAGGGTCGTCTTGATGGCCGACCAGCTTACTGAGTTGAAAGCATTCTTCACGTCTAGCGTGACCACTGCGCAGTACTCTTTTGACCCCATCGCCATCTCTCATCTGCTATGCAATGGCCGCGGTGTCTACCACCAACTTTATTGCATCGACGGTGGAGCGACTTTTCCTAAATTGAAACTGCATATCGGAAAGAGCCCTTTCATTTTCAGCTGTCTCAAGCAATCTGTTGGCAATTATTCCTTCTAGTACCTTCCCCATCATATATATAAGGCATATTGGGCGATATGACGACAGATCGCTAGGCTGTTTTGATCCTTTTGGTGACAAACCCTAAAGCTGCTGTTTTCATTTTTTAGGGAATATCCCTTCATCGAGGCATTTTTTGCATTGCTGGCGGGCACTCTTTCTGCTTTATTGGGAAAACCATCGGGCTTTCTTCCCCCTTTATATTTTGCATACCTGGAGCAATTCATCTTCGGTGATACGCGGTATGGTCTCTAAACCAGTTGCGCCGATTGCTTCGATGACTGTGTTCGATCTTTGCGGGAACAATGTCTTCACTATCGATGACAGCATTGTCGGACATGTTCACCATTCATCACCATTCTATAGGCTGTGACCCAAGAGTTTACGTCAGCTTTATTGCTGAGATTTTTAAAGCTTCTGTTTTTACTTTATTTGTTTGAGAGAGCAGCTCCTGAAAGTCTAACCACCTCCTCGAAAATTGGACGCTCTTTGGGATTGCAGGCACTATGCCCTCAGCGTCTTTATTTTCTCACTCCGGCAGTAGCATGGTCAGCTTTTTTCTCTGGGAACTCTTCCGCCGTTGCAGCATTACACGCGTTGGTAACAGGTTAAATTAGCTGTTAGGTCATCTTTTCTGATGGTCCTCGGTTCATACTGGTGGAGTTCATCACCAAGTTAAACACATCTTTATCGAAGAAGCTATGTTTCCATTTGGACTTGTCAGTTCGAGATTCTGCGCCATTCTATGCTCTTTGATTTCAAACAGTACCGCTTGATCATTACTATGGGTGAATTCCTCACTAATCCACCACCTCATCTTAGGCAGAAACGAAAAGCCGGCGAAAGTGATACCAATGATCGAACCGATACCAGCTTTACGATATGTGTCTGCCTCACAAAAAACGATATGTGTTTGCCTCACAAAAGTTTCTGGCGTTAGTATGTTTGCTACCTCACTCTGTTGCCCACGAGTTGAAGTCACCGTCGATAACTAGCGGTCATGAAGGTTCCATTTATGTGGACGAAATGGAGGAGAATCGCAACCCCTGAGCTCTCAAACTGGATTGTTACCCTATACTCGACTTGCATAGGATATGTTCTGTAGATTTCACTTCCTCGTTACAGGTTGGGCATGTATTATCTTGAAGATTCCCTATTTTAAATATACAAGGCCAGAGGGAGAAAATTCCGGGCCCAGGGTGAAAATTATGCGAGAAGACGGGACCGGGGTGAAAATAAAACGCCTCTGGGGTGAAAATTGTGTGGCCTCCTATTATCCTATATCCTTCTTCTGATCTATGCCAGTTTTCTCGCGCATCAGTCGGTTTTGGTGTAACCAAACAGATGAATGCCAAAAACTAGATTAACTCCTTCTAATGCACATGTACGGTGTTTGCTCATAGACGTGAGGAAATTAGCCTTTGAATTGACAGCCCTGCAAATGGAGTAGCAACTGTAGAGTTGGGTCGGCTGTTGTTCTCATGGAACCGGTAATATCCAAGCATACAGTTTTTTTGTAGTGAGCCTAGTTTACGGTGAAGGCTCTTTTGGCTCATTAATCCACCACGCAACTATCAACCGCATTTTGTATTTTCTGCACGCCGTTCACAGGTGAACAGCTAGTACCGCAGTGTCATCCTCATAGGCTTGTAGTTCTTATAGCAGTAGGTCGAATAGTGTTCTGCACAGAGTATGTGATCTCCTTGAGGGCAGCCTTTCTTTGCTTCTGCCTCCTTCACTACACAGCATTAAGTGCATTAGGAAAGCGTGGATTCACTTAACTAAGGTACATATCATCGGTACCATGTTCTCTAGTAGCATCACAAAGTTTTTGAAAGGCCCCTTCAATGTTTATGAATACCCCCATCGCGGATTCACTTTCAGAGTTACGACCCCTATCTTGGGAAGCAAGGAGTGGAGAACACTTTTGTATGACTTTCCACGTTTCCATTTAGTGAATATGACTTTAATGCCTTCTCGTAAATGTGATGTTCAAGCCTTTTCAGCCATTTTAGCGGGAATGATGTTATGCTGATCTATCTGAGGTTCTTTGGATTTGAATAGTTATCTTTCCCACTATCTTGTTTCATGGGTAGCTATTGCATTTGTTTGGTCAACTCGGCCTTCTCTGTAATTTACTTCATTTTCTTGAATGTTTATTGCTTTCATCTTAGTAGGTTATTCTTTATTTAAAGAAACTTATTTACTTAGAAACAACTGTGCCCGGACTAAAGGCGTGAGAGGATTTAAAATTACTTACTCGAATGAACAATGAAACTTCTTCTTAAACCGAGAATAAAATCAACATTTTGTGTCTATTTGTGGAGCTCTTTGACAGTTAAATAGTATAAAAGTAAAATTGTCTATATGAGTTGACAATAATTTAGAGGCCGCACTCTAACTGGCTCGTTGGTCTAGGGGTATGATTTCCGCTTAGGGTGCGGGAGGTCCCGGGTTCAAATCCCGGACGAGCCCAAAGTGTGTCTCTTTTTGCTGCTCGAATTTCGCAAGCACTAGAGCTAACGAAATTTTTATTGAAAGCTTTCAAAGAAATAATGCCTAAACTTGCAAGTTTCATCATTCCAGTACTCGACGCTAGGTGGGTCTTGTATCTATAATCCAGAGCTTTTGAAAGTTTTAACTTGCTACCAGCAGAAGGTGAAGCTACATATTAAGAAATGGCCGCTGGATGAACGCACGTATATTTTGCATAAATCAACTATTATATATAGAAATTAAAAGGTTACGTGAACAGTCCTGCGTGAGAGGAAGCCATTTTTACCTTTTACCTATTCCGCTAATGGAATCCAGCGGAAGTCAGTTCGTTTGATTTGATGCGGTAAGTATATCTTTAACGTATGAGCATTTCTTTACGAACAGCTGGCGGATGAAAATCAACAAATGAAAGTGTGATATTTATTATTTCGATTCAACCCGGAAAGGAAAAGGAAAAGGAATAAGAGCGCTAAGCGCATCTCTTATCTGAGATGTTTGCGTGTATATTTGATTTACTAAACTGTATTTTCGTTAAACATCCTTTCTCCGCACATTTTTACTAATAAGCCGGGATAATTCGTCATCAGATTTTGATTAGCCTAAAATACCAGTTGCATGACACTAATTAGAATGATGTGCCAGAGAAAATTTTGGGCCTTCCGGGGGAAACCATTATGAGTTTGCGTGGATATGAATAGGAATACAGTAAATTTTATTTGAGATTATGAACGCTATGATGGTAAAGAGGTGATGCGAACGTCCGTGGTTAGGGAGAAATAATCCATGATAATTTTGAATTAGGTTCCAGATCCTTCTCTGAAGTGCACTTTACTTGGTAGCATCGGTAAAATCCAGAGCAGTATTATTCAGAGATTACGTCTTTTAAAGCAGATCTATATTTGGACAGCGTTTTCTAAGAAACCACAGATATACATAGTACAGTATAACTCTCCCTTTATTATAAGGCCTAAGGGTTGAAACTGAAGCATTACCGTCAAGCCAAGGGTGTTTATAAATATCATATATTAATAATGTAACTATGCACCATTGCACCACTTGCCAAGATTGGTCTGAACATCGAAGCCGATGATAAACGACCAAAAGGGAGTTCCGTAACAACAGACCTATTGTGCCACCTACCGAAAATGACGCACAATGTTCTGGATGCTCTGAAAGAGATTTCTCGGAAAAGGATCAACAGCGACGACGTGGATTGCAATGACAGCATAAATATATTGCAAAGAATTCAACAAGGATTCACGCCACCGCTTGCATCTGCCTCTCCACAACATTAACTCAACTTTGCAGCAGGTTTACTTCATCACTCAACGACAACTGAAGTTTCCACTTCCTCCGAGTCGAAGCCAAGTTCACCCAAAAGCGCAGGACAGTAAAAGCAACCCTGCACTAAAAACAAAGACATCTCAAGTTTTCTAAGTTCGAGTCTGTCGATAAACTCCCCATAAAGAAAGCTGCAGGATATTCAGGGTCGTTCGCCAATTGGACGCGGTTCGCCTTCCATACTGCACCATTGCTAACTAGCAATTCTGGGCGAGAAGATCTTCTGAACTACCCGCGCGGTTCCAGTTGGGGCGGGGTGATGTGGTGGCACATAGTCAAGTACCACCGACTGCATTGTTGGCGGTGATATTTTGATGAATTCTCCAAAAGAATAAGCGTTCAAGATCGTCCAGCTTAAGAGGTTGGTTACATTTCGGTATGTCGTAAAATTTTCCAAAATGACATCACCCTTCGACTAATCGCAGGGTTTACTCAAGAAACGAAACATTTTTGTAGGAATTCTTCCCGATAGCATACTGACGTGATCAGTATATTTCTGGTCCTACTATTTTAAGTTTTAGTTAGTAAGACCAGCAGATGGTCTACCTAGTATAATAATATTGATAGGACCATTTCTGCGGAAATGTCCGCAGAGGATTTCCGCAGAAGTGGTCCTATCAAAACTACTATATTATTACCATACATGTGTACAGGCTGACCTTCAAAAGCCGATCGTAGTAGTCTGCATATAGTATTCCCTATACGGTGCTTCTTAATAGCCGGTACCACAAAATCCAAGGAGGTATTGTCGAAACCCCCTACTCAATACTTTAGGACTAGGATAACTATTTGCTATCTGATCGCTGTGGTTGAATGCGGTTCCAATCCTCGATATAAGCCGACGCAAAATTATCTTGTAGGATTCTGAATAATCATGCTCTTTAGAATGCAGAGGACGAAATATCTGCTTTCGCCTTATATAGTCAACACAATCCTTCAAAGATTTGACAAAAAAAGATGGCAGACTGATTGAACTAAGTGCTCTGACTTTGGTCTCGTTCCGCTCCTATTTTGCAAATAAGACCTCTTTAACCTGCCGCTATTCCGTTGGTATCTTCTGCTGTGCTAGGGCCTATCTAAACCAGCCGACTAGAATGAGTTTACCGCTTATTACCTAATGTTACAATCAGTTACAATTGGTGATTCCAGTCGTTCTGGTAGGCTGTGTTGCGTAGGAACAGTTCATCTAACTAGATTTCACCATTCGTCAGCCTACGACTATCGTCATAAAAGGTGATAACCGTTCGGCTGCTTACCTCAACTGCTCTCAGTTTCGGAGATCAGTAGAGTCATCAGTTTTTTACGTTGGCTGAACCGCTCTCAAGTTTGCGTAGTCAGTCAGATCTTATGATGCCCATTTTGGAGGTCACAGCATTTTTATGGCGGCTCAATACTTATCAGTATTCACCAGAGCCCTCTTAAAAAGATTGACATTTCCATCAGGGAGATAGTTCAATAATGTGCGCGGTCGGTGTTGAACATGTAGAAACGAAGCTGTCCGACCCTGTTGCCTAGCGACAAAACTCGCAATTCAGCAAACGGAAGAAACAACCAAGGCAAGCATCATAGTAGAGCAAATATAATTTTTCCGTACGTTACGTCAAAATTGACGGCTGATAACTTTCCGAACCCAACAGAAAGCCCTGGTTGACAAAAACCTGCCTATTCATAGCAATTGTATGGGACACCCCAGATGACATACGACCTCCGTGATAGGGAGTGGGTTTATCCATCTGTCAAGGATCTGTGGTCATGTGTTAGATACAAGCGGATTTGACGAGGGGATGAACCGAAGCAACAGCTCTGGGATCGTCCACCATGCACCAGAAAAGGTACTAGCAAGATCCCAATACAGGGTGGAACAGCATATGCCCAGGGCTGCTTGCCCCGTGAAGAGCTTGCTCTTTAGTATGCAAACTGTGATACCTTGGACACCTTCGTTTCAAGTAAGACTCTGGGGTGGACATTTTTCCCGGATTATTCGGGGGAACAAAACATCGCCTCAAAAAACAAAAATATAAAGCGGACGATGAAGGAGGAAGAGATGTCAGGTGCATCATCGGAAGATGAGCTGCTGGAATCCAGAGTTCTCCTTCAAAGCAAGGGCTGATAAGAATGTCGGCCACTGGAAAACAGTGACGAAGCGGTGGTCCACTGGAGTCCTGTTTGAGAAATAGTACCGTAAAGTCATACATATTCCGAGTAAGATTGCGAAGAATAAAGAAACCGGTACTGTCAACGAATGGAATGGAAGCAATGGTAAATACCACGAGATTATCGAAGAATATAACAAATGCCTGAGAAATCTGCAGAAGACGAAACCTACCGGACGCAAGCAACCTCCGCAAATAAGTAAGCAGCAACAACGGCCCGACAAGGCACGGACTGCGAAAACCTTCAGCGACGTGGCTGGAAGCCACTTGTGTGTAGCCCTTGAGGGTACTAATTGCGCTAGCGGCGAACGGGGAACGGGGGTGTGGACCAGTGTTGAGGCCAGGATCTTTGAGCATCTCCCCGTTTTGAATCTTACCAGGTGGTCGGTGGATTCCACGTCTTCAGGGACTTTCCTGGTTCGGGCGTCGCTAGGATCAACGATGCCTGCGGGGGGACAACATCTGCAAGAGATCGGTTGCTTGCATTTGGGTGGTGAAGATCTCCAGGCCCCAGTCGCCCTAGAGAAAGAACCTCAGTTGACCGGCCAAACTTTTCTGCTTCGCATAAATGAAAAATGTCTGGCGGAGTTAGGAACGCAGAAGTGAAAATGAGTGCCGAACCAGATGACGACCTGGATTCAATTGCGGTCACCAACGAGCTTTTGGAGAATATGAAGATTTGAAGGTCCGACTGGGACTGACAAGCCTCCAACGCAAGTAGATCATTCTGAGGGTAGTCACGATGAATTCGCGGCACTCAAACTGCGCTGCTGATCTTTCTCGTAAGGAAGACATCGGCTTCGCACTAATACAGGAACCCTGCATTGGAGGGCCGAATTATCAAACGGTTTCAAAGCAAATATTACAATTCCACAATTTGTAAAACACAATTGACACTGATCTGAAGAGATCTAGAGCGTGAATCATCACGAGAAAGAGACTGCACGCCTTTCTGTGTCTGAATCTGAGTTCCAGCAACCTAACCGTGATCAAACTGGAGCAGGCGCGTGCGAAGGACGAGGATATCTCCTCGGCTTATATGGCTCACTACTGTTCAGTTCCACCCAAGAGAACTTCAATATTTGACGTCCACCATCACAACAAAGAGGGTCAACCTGCAAGGCTTTGGGGTAGCTCAGAAATCAAGGAAGCTATAATTACCATCCGGTCTTCCGCCGGTCGAGTCCAATCTTCTTCGCAATAAGAAGAGCCTGAACAAAATGCGCAGCGCGACTCCACTCTTCAGCATCTCTCTGACTGGAGAGAACTCCCCTGTGCCTGCATAAAGCTACTGATGAAGGCCGTCCCACTTCTCGCAAGAGAAAAAGTGTGTTCAGAGTCGTTCGTCACTCAATTGCAGAACACACAATCAGGAGATCGCGTCTTCCCAATCCTGTGTAGGTAAGATTGAAAACCTCCATGCCTGCTTAGAAATTGGGTAAGGAAGTAATCAATCTCACTGTGCGTTCGGTTAGCCACGGGTCGAAATTGTCGATGAGCCGCGCCGTCCATCTAATGCTTGGCTAATTTTGCCAAGAAAGTTCCCGCTTGGTAGGGGTGCCTTGACGTTCTTCACGGGCAACCACCTCTCTGAAGTGTTCGCCATTACGGCAATAGATAGCTTTGCGCTCTTTGGCAAGGAGGGCAACGGGGATCACTCCCGCGATCAACATCACGGCCGGTCTCCGTTCTCCGCACTTGAGCAATGCGCTTACGATGCACCTCCTTGTCAAGGGCATCAGCTCATACTTCCACGCCACAGAGTAGAACCCACTGTTTTGCTCCCATAAGAAGACGTCTCCTGGTAGATATAGGGCTGCCAACATTCGCCATTAGCCGACTCAAGGCCGCGGCTCCAGCTGCAGCCCTGTCCGCTGCTGCTTTGATTTACGCGAAGAAGCTCATCTTCGAGTCGAGCATCAAACCAAGGCATTTAACCGCTGGTTTTGACTCTATAGTCAACTCGCCGATCGATATGGGACGCAGGGTCGGGATTCTCCTTCTGGTCAAGACGACTACTTCGGTTATCTCCAGCGCAAGGCTGAAACCGTGAACAGTCATCCATCCGCTTACCCGTCACATTAATATCTGCTTTTCGCCTGTTCAACAGTGCGTCCGGCAACAAGTGCCCAACGTCAACCCAATCGACCAGGCGCGACTCTTCAGGCATATCAAGTCTCAGCAGACTATCATATGAAGCGTTCTAGAGGGGCCGGCACTAGGATGGATCCCTGTGCTACTCCCGATGTAAATTCCATCCTCCTCTGGCTATGAGACGCTAGAGGGTCTCATAGAGCAGGGAGCGGTCTTTCAGATAATCTCTCAATATCCGCAAGAGATAGCTTGGCACGTGAAAGCAGTTCTCTAGTGTGCCTAGCATATCTGTCCATCTTACGGAATTGAAGGCATTTCTGACATCAAGCTTTATGAGGACCACTATCCGTCAAGATCGGCGGCTGTGTGCCTCGGCTCGATGAGCCGCATCTACCACCTCCATAATAGAATCCACTGTGGATCTCCCTGTTCTGAACCCGAACTGCCTTGATGAGCTTCCCGGCAATGTCAAGCATACACAGCGGTCGGTATGCAGACGGGAGCTCCATGTCTCATTTACCCTTGCTGATCAGTGTGAGTTAAGTCCTTGAGGGTTTTACGTGAGCACCCGCCTTGCGACTTAATCACACGGTCTTCTTAAGACACGAATTGATTTTGTGACCACAATCAGAGCCCCGCTGAGACAAGCAACAATGGTACCAGTCTATACCAAGTGCATGGCTTAGCATTCATACTGGTGGATGCAAGACCTACCTAAATCTCTACCGAACTAAGGAGTACGGCACCCAGGTTGAAACGCAACACCACGCCGAGGCTCGAAGGTCTCCTCCCGCTTGAGCATAACCAACAACCCCCCTGAAGCTCCCACTAGGGGGCCAACCGCAAATAACCGAGCTGTACTCACATACAACGGGAGTTCACCCGAAGTATGAGAGTCCAGGAGCTATCTCGGTTCCCATGGTACCAGTATACCCCTGGTGAGGTTTCGTGGCCAATTACCACTTCAGATGATTCCCCGTGCAGACTCGGGTCTGATCGCCCTGATTAGGGCTTTGGAGCATTCACCTACTGCATCACGGCCGGCAAGTTAAAGTGAGTACAGCGTCTCCCGGTGCCACCACTATGCGGGTTCTCCTCGGCCACTTGGTTTTGGTTCAGCCGATAGGGTTGCCGCCCCGTCTTCCCCACCGTCACTTCTGAGCACTCACTTTGCAGCGACAAGCAAAAATGCCCTCCTTCAAGCAAGAGTTAAACGCCTGAAGCAGCAAGTCTGGCAGTTGGCGAAACACCAGTTTGTAAACTTCCGCCAGGTTGCCATCAGAAACTGGCGCCTTCTTGTTTTTCATAGTGAGAACCGCGGGGGCAATCTTCGACGCTTTCAGCGCTATTGACATCAACCCATACAGGACGTCTGGGGAACAATGCTCGTACAATGTGGTCCATCTGGTCGGTACTAAGTATGCAGGGTTTCCGCAGAGCCCTGATTTTTCAGGTGACAAGTTTATAGCCAAGTCCCCACGGGTCCTCATTCACCTCGTTGACCGGGTTCTGCCATCCGTGAGCTTTGCTTTTATTTATAGCGCTGCGGCGCTTTATGGTGCATGCCTCCTCGTTGGCGTGCAAATGGCGGAGCTTATGACGCTCCCTCCGTAGGTCGGCAATTTCTGCCGTCTACCAGTACATAGAAGACTTGTTGCGGCTGGGGCTCCTCCGGGACGTGGAAGCCTTACATGCCGTCGTTATCAGGTTCATCACTAAATTTACGACGGTGTCAGCTGCGACGCTACCACCCCCCGAGGAGCCCCCCAGCGTGGCTCCGCTAACTCCAAGAGCTTCGACGAACTTCCCGATGTTCACGCTCGCGGCATTTCGCAGGCAGGGGGAGCATCGCATTGGTGCTCGCCGATAAGTAGTGTCAACCACTTCGAACGCGATCTACTGGAGATTACTTGCCGAGGCCAGTCATCTTAGACGAAGTACCTCAAAAACCCTCGGCATTTCCTGTGGAATACACTACACGCAAGCCGAGCTTGATGGGAAATTTCGTGTGGACTGTCCAGCTAGGGTAGAGTGGGAGATCGGCGGATTTGACGCAGCATTCTTCTAACGGATCAAAGATGGCCTGTGGAGCCGGTGACGGAGTTTTCAGATGATGATGATCAGAGTCCCAAGCGTAACATAGTCCATCTGATCAGCAGTCAAGCGGCTATTGAGGCTTTGCACTCAGTGTCAGGTTAGTGGAGCAATGTTGAAACGTGCTGAATAGTCTGGGTGGCACGTTGAAAGTCATCTTCCTCTATGTTCCTAGTTATTGGAACATAGAGGGAAACGAATGGGCCAGCGGATGGGCCAGCCGGTGAGTGCCGCTCGTCACTGTTAAGGGTGAAGACTATTCACACTACTTTATAGCTGGAGTTTTCAGATGACGAAGCCACACCACCTGTCCCAAATCATGGACAATTTTGTCACTTATAACAAGACCCGGTCGCAAGAGCTGTTATGCCAGATTGGTGCAAATGCATACAAGATTACGGCGAGGACCAATCCGTCAGACTAGGCATACCTACAATTCACATTGCTGAAGCTGTGGGAAAGAGGCAGAAACCCTCAGGCAGTTCCTTCGCGATTGCCAAGCTGTAGCTAGAGGCAAGCTTCGGACACTAGGCAAACCATTACTTGAGGACCTCAGAAAGAGAGCTGCTTTCTTTCATGAATGATACGAGCTGGCTGGGAAGTCCTGTGCCAGCTTTGCCCTCGTTGTGGCAACGAAACGGGCCACTACAGCGCAAATTGGGTTCCTCGGAGCGGCCACTGATACCTACTTAGAAAAACATATGATTGAAAAAATTGAACGGTAAGAAATCAAATTATATGACGAATTGAATGGCTTAAAAATCTGGAAATCTGTCAGGCCAACCGTTCCGCGACGTCGCAAACATTCCGCTCTACCCACTAGTTTGGATGCCTTTGGGCTTTTGTAGAAAAATATGGTACGGAGGACAGAAGTGAGCATAGAAAGACCCGATCCCCACTCTTTGTTATGCTTCAATTTGGTTTGGTTATTTAAGGGGATGCAAAAGGACCAATAAAAGAAACAATATTCACTTCACGTCTTCATTTATTTAATCTAATCATGATGAGCATCGGCAACCGTTTCTAGTTCTATTTCGAATCCATTTGATGTAATTGGGTACTCGAGTATACACCCCCGGGTGGTTCCTTGCTCCACATCCGTCTCCCCAGGATATCACACCTGTAAATTTTTGGATTCATTTAAAACTCCACATCCTCAGGGCTGACAATATGCAAGGACGTGCTTTGTGAAATTAAAACTCACCTGCCAAATAGAATCGTTTGTTTTCCGGCACCATCAGAGGACCGCCACTGTCACCCTAGAAGATTGAAACAAGGAATTAGACATATTGGGAAGAAGAGGAACACTGGATGATTTTAAGCTGGTAAAGCAACCGACTTTGTCTCACCTGGCATGCATCGATGCCACCCCGTTTAGGGTACCCAGCGCACATCATGCTTTTCTTGATGTCCTTTCCATAGGCAGTCTTGCGACATTTCTTGTTACTCATAATGGGGACAACGGCCTCACGCAACTTTGCTGAAGGCATACTCCATTCCCCAACTGCTCCCCAACCTGCTATGAATCCCTTTGAAGGAAGGGTACATTATTTCCAAGTAAAAAGGTTTACAAAGGAAGAGGCTACTTACATTTTTTTTAACAAATGATTTTCCAGTTGCTGGAAGGCAGATAGGTCTCAACAGGTTTGATCCTATGGGTACCCTCCTCGATAAAGTTAAAATGGCAATATCATGTTCCAATGTTTGCGAATTGTAATTTGCATGTCTCCTGTAGGATTGAATCTGAAAAGATAGTTTGCCTTGAAGTTTTACAAGATAGTTTTGTAGAAGATGTGCTGAACCTTCCGCATGAATGCAATTCCTCGCTCTGGTACTCGGAGGTCATGTTGGAGGAAACCTGCAGACATTTTTGCCGCTGACAGACCTTCGGTACAATGACCGGCAGTGACAATGTGCAAATCTGTCACTAAGGAGCCACCACAGAAAAATCTGGGACCGTATTTCAGGACAACTGCCCATGGGTAAACATATTTTGGCGTGACTCTACCACCAACTATTCGCCGAGCATTTCGGATTCCGCATTCTGAAATGAGGAAGGGTTAAATGTTCAAATGGATAACAGGGAATCTGGCCTAATTACTGGTAAAGTTCAAATGAATACAGATTCAAAGGACTATATACTATGAAAACTTACGACAAGTTGGACATCTTTGTTGGGCTCGGGTCTTTATCACTTTTTTGTTTCCTTTCCTGTAGCCTTTCTCCACATATTCATCGACCATTTCTTCTTCTCCCATTTCCTCTGCTCCTTCTTCCATTTCATCTGCTCCTCCATTTTCCATTCCATCCCCTTCTAGGTTGTAAGTTTCATTGTCTTTGAGTTCGTTGAGCATCTTTAAATCGTCTTCAGTTAGTGCATCCAAATAGGAGGCATTTTGCAGGATTGACTCTGGCAGCAGAACTTGGTAGGTTTCGTTATTGAGCATCAATCCAAGATCGTGGGTAGCGTTAATATGGATCGACCGGAAATTCGATAGTGATTCGGGAAAAGTTAAATTGGTCTGGAATAGAAAAAAAGTTATTGAAGTCTGTGTAAGTTACTTGTATTTGCTGGAAAACCACTAAAAATTAGGGTTGACAATAAAAGACAGTTCTGCAAACAATCCTCATAATTTATTCATGTTTTTCAAGATACAATAAAAACTAGGAGTTCATTAAGATCTGATAAATCTGATTTTTAATCCCGACACCAACAAGCATCCTTGGCCAATTCAGATATCCATCCGTTATACTTCGTTATTCTTGTGTAAATTCCAAGTTGGCTTCGATGACCACAGCTTTGTCCATGCGATGCAATTCCTACAAAAAAGTTATTTCCGACCAGATTGTTACTATTCTAGTCATATTCATTGTAGGAGGAGTATACCTGCTAACCGGAACCTGCCTCGCTGCCTTATCATCAATGGACCTCCACTGTCACCCTAAAAAAAAATTACGTTTAGTCCGCACTGCCTGGGTACATTCCCCTAAACTTTGCTTACTTTTGACAGAACCTGACATGCATTCAGGCCATTATTTTTTCGGTACCCTGCGCATAACATCCTCTCAGTGATGACTTCATCCCCTGCGTTTTGGCGACAACGCTTATTTGTGAAAATTGGTACAACAGCCTTTCGTAGGACACTAGTTTGTTCATTTCTTCGAAGCAATGTCACACCCCAGCCGGCCACTATCCCCTGGAAATTTTTGAAAAGGGTCATTTTTGGTCATAGCAGATGAAGGAATGGAGTTGGGCGGGGGTGTTCAAAGTAGTACCAAAACAGCTTCGGGTTTTTATGAAGTTCAAAATCCTTGAATTTCCCCCGCCCAACCTGACTGATCACCACATTTGCCTGAACTTAATTACATTTTTGCCAGTAAAACTTGATCCCCTTAAGGGCAAGCATATGGGTGTGACACGATCGATGGGTACATTTGGTGTGATTTTCAGTAACGATATGTCATCCTCTAAGGTGTCAGGATCATAGGTTGGAGGTCTGTAAACCGTTTCAACGATCATTGGTGGAGTTGGAATTTCAGAGGCATGGCTTTGCTCATACTCCAACAAGCGAACGGTTATCATTTTCGTGATGAAACCATTGGTGCAATGACCCGCGGTAACCACATATCGGTCGTTGATCAGCACTCCGGCGCAATAAAGCCGACCAAAGTAGCTCAGGTGGACCAGCCATGGGAACTCTAAACTGAGTCCTGAATTTCTTGAAGCTCTCTGATCCGTACCTTGAATTCCGCAACCTGCAAGACAAAAATATGGCAGCTATAAAAAAGTGATGACACTTTCAATAGATTAGCCGAACTTACGACAAAACGGGCAATTGTTATTAATATCATTTATAAACTGTGAGACCACAGCAGGCTCAATTTTCTGATCTGTTTTGATCCTTATCCTCTTCCTTTTACCATTCGGATTTCGTGGTCTTTTTATTCTTCTGTTCGGACTATTAGGTCTCGTTGGGGAAACTGGTCGTTTCCCGCGTTTCTTTGAGTGCTTTCGGCGAAGGTTGGGAAAATTTGACGGCCTTGGTTCTGAAGCGTCTTCCAAATCCGCCGAAACGGCATGCAAATGTCCTGCGCTGAAATCATAATCGTCATATTCCTCAACTTCGCCGTAATTAAGGTCATCTGAATCATCAGCTTCATGGTCTTCGCTACTCATCATAGTGGAGTTATGAGTTCCACCAGTTTCATGTTCGATCTCATCACCCACAGTAATGAATGGTCCTGTAATGTCCTCATCGTCCAAGCTTAAGATGGTTCCGTTCATATCGGCATTCCGCGACAGTATGATGATCTGAAATATTTTGAATAAAGATAAATTCTGGGGGCATATGTTACCTTATGGAAATTGGACAATATTTACATTATTTACAGGAGACAGGTTTTCGTATATGACCACAGCACCATTTCACTACGTATATCACCACTACGTCAAACAAATTTATTGAAAACTGGAGGCATGACAACCTGTTAAACATTTGTCACTTATGGCCAAATCTCCTCTTCAAAGCCACAAATGAGGGTTTGAATCTACTAATTCAAACACTATTGGTCTTAAAGAAGTTATTTTAGATAACGCTTCATCTCACTGAATTTTCACGTAGTCCAGTTCTTCCTTAATAACATAAAGTCAAAACCGCCCTTGAATTCCTCCAGCAATGTCCTGATCAAATCGCCATACTTAAGGAGCAAAAAATTTCGATCCAGAGACCTCGGATTGATTCTCAAATGCGTTCGACTGAATTCGACACTAATTCAACTTTTTCCCTACGGACACGCCCCTTGTGGCTTCGCCTTTCAAAGCAGGTTTTATAGGAAACAGCTTGACGTTAAAAGTAGGCTTTGGTCTCACCATCTTAGACTTCTCTTTAGCAGGACCATTTCGTTCAGTCAACCGACCTTAAGTAGCAGCTGATCCCAGCCCCACTCCAACTGGCTGGCATAGATTCGAAGGATGAGACCCTACCAGTTTTATAGCTGTCATTCCCGCTATTTTGATCAAAAAGATTCCTGGAATTATCATTCGGTATTCGGTCAGGTTCCATTATCTTATCTTTCGGTGTACAGGTTTCGGATCCAATTATAAGCCAAAAGAAATGTTGGAAAAAGAAAGATACTTTCACCTTTAAGAACTACATGCTTCCTCGGTATCGGTTCATTGACAGCATGCCATTGATTCACTTAACCTCTCATCTCCAGTACTTATTCGTTTCGCGATAGTTGAGCCCGAATCACCCATGAAAATCGTGTCTTTATTTAGCAAAATTTAATACAAACTCGTTGTGAGAGACTATACTCAACACAACATTACTTTCATAACTGTTAAGTTGTGATATTCTTTGAGGTCCGTAACGAATTGGAATAAGGATTTCACAGCGGAGGCTTTGGACCTATCGTAGCAGCTTCACGCTATTTCCCCTTGGGTACTAGGCGATGTATGCATCGACCAAAATGTGTTCTGTTGAAAATCTTGCCTAGCACTGTATGTATTACAGCTCCAGAGAAAGCTGCAGCATTTTCGATATTATTTTCACGTTAATTTAGAGTTAAGATGGACTGTGGGTCACCTGCACCCCCTCGGACACCAACTTGTCGTAGTGAACTCTAAACTTCGAATCCATCCGCGATCATGAGCAATCATGTCGCGACCGAGGCGCGCATTTGGGGCGCCTCATCACATACATGTCCCCCTACGGAGAAATCTGTAGAAGGCATGCTTGCCGATTCAATGGAAAGCTTGCATCTAGTACCTACGTCAAAGCCAGTCAGAAAGGAAAGTACGGCAACTGTCCACTTAGGAGAAATTGGAAATCCGAATACGGCCGGTCCGTTCGCGGTAATACAGCCCAAATCTACCCGCAAACGGAAGAGGAAGACTCGGCAGAAGGGAACTTCAGCCACTAAGGAAGGGGGACTACAATCCTGTCTGTCAGAACCCTTAGCGGGAAGAACGAAAGAAAGAGAAGCTGGTGACGTGGACGCTACTGGTTTAGCATTAATACGTAGGAATGGGCCCAGGCGGCCCGGACACCGTGAACCTGGAAATTCTCCAAGCAAGGAAGCGGAATCTTCGGTGGAAAGTGGGGATAAACTTGGAACCCTGGTAAGAGTCTCACTGGACGTATCAGACTTCTCTGTCAGGGGTAATGGGCGCAAGAAGCGTAAGACCAACATATCTGTAGTGAGCAACCCTTTATTGTGTTCCGCACCAGGGCCTACATCCGCGCGTCCCACGAGGATTAGGACCGGGGCGCCGGAGGTGATCAAATCAGTGAGAGAGATCCCAACGAAGCAGGTCCCTCTCATAGGAATACGGACACGAAGGTGGGAAGGAAGAGGACGTATGCGCAAGCTTCAGCCTCATTTCTGACTACTGCCGTAGGGGTTTCTTCCAAGGATAGTAAACTATCAGAGGGACAATTTATCATCCTCCGGGAATGCCTGTCGAAAAGCTTGAAACGAAGCCAAGATTTAACAATCAAGATTTTCGCGATGGGTTTCTCCATTTGGAATACACTGATGAGGTTGCCTTACAGTGACTTCAGCAGCTAATTCCTTCTTTGAGTGCTGCTGGTCGGTGCAAGTTCACTGTGTGTTGGTTATCGGACCCTCGAAGGAAGGACATCATCCACATCTTGGGTGAACAGAATCCGGGCATGGACTTCGGGCCCTGAGGGGCAAAATTCATGAATGTCAGGAAGAAGAAATCTACAAACGTGGTGGGTTTCAGTTTGGTATTCGAACTGGACCAAAAGGCGGAAGAAAGGGAAGTCAGAGACGTGAACGAAACTGACTTGATGCCAGTTCGAGTGATCGGATCTATGCAAACCGGACACAGCAAATCTACTATTTAGATACTCTCCGCAATCCGCAGGTCCACCCGAGAAAGAGTCCACACCCTATACACCCAATATCGCCACAACCGCCTCTCCAACACCGAACTGAACCCTTGCGTTTAGGCAAATCTGTCCAACAAAATGAGATCCTACCCCAAAATATCCCCCCCCCCACCTTCCACAGAAAAGGTGAACGTCCTCACTGACCACTTGCTCCTGGCTCACCACTTCACCTTCCACTTCCGTGAACCACGTTTCGACAACAAAGTAAGCGAAAAAATCATCCAACTCCTTTTCCACGCTTCTTTCCGTATTCCTCAACCTACACAAAATCCCTTGACTCAAGCTCTCGCCGACCCGAGTCAGCGCGAAAATATCCTCCCCATCCACTTTGTCAGTCCAGACTCCGTCAGGGCGTCCACCGCCTCCACAAAAAAAAAAACCAAAAATCGGTAGGACTTGACAAAATCCCTTCCATCGTCCTAAAGAAATGTGCCCCTAGCATTTCTCCTATCATTCCCTCCATCATCAACCATTGCCTGATCGACGCCCACTTCCTAACAGATTGGAAGAGTACTCGGATAGTTCTTATCCCAAAAAAATAATCAGAATCCTCTAAATCCCGATAGCTACAGTCCTGTCTCCTCGCCATAGAAAAGGCTTTCGACTCCGTATGGCAATACGGACTCGCTTATAAGCTTTCCGAAGTCCTCCTCTGCAAGCTAATTATTAGCTTACTTGATGGGCGGAAATCCCAAGTCCAACTCCAAGAACACCTCTCTTCTCCTTATTCAAATCCTGAGGGATGCCAGATCCCTCAGGGATTAGTCCTATTCGCGACGCTCTTGCCCTGCTCACCGCAGACCTACCCAAATCCAACCCGAATCCTCCAATATGCGGATGACCTCACCATCTGCACCTCTATCGGCCGGTGAAGCGCACCTGAATTCCTATTTGAACAAGCTCTACCAGTACTTCACCAGCTCGAAAGTATCTCTGAATTCACAGAAATGCGAGACTATCATATTCTGCGGCAGTGCAAAGATGACGCCGAAAGTAAGGAGCGACATACCCTATCCCTGAAAATCCACATCGCCACAATCCCAACCGTAAATGAAGTCGCCTACCTCGGGATGATTATGAATTCAAAGTTATCCCATCTCCCGCATATCACGAAGGCATTAAGCCGTGCAACTGATGCCTTTAAATCCCTTTACCCAATCTTGAAATACAGCAGCCCAATACCTCCGAAAGTTAAGCTGTTTTGCTACAAGCAGCTTATCCCTCCCCTCCTCATTTTCAGTTTCATCTTATGGTCTGACAGTTCCCCTACCCAAATCGAACGACTCCATCTCAAAGAGCGCAGAATCCTACGCCACTGTTCCAACACCTACAAAAACGAAGACCGCTCCAAATACATCTCCAACCAGATGCTCTACGACTGCTGCCCAACGCCTCGCATCGACGCCCTTCTAGCCCGTCATGCCCTCAAATTCCTCAACAAATGTCTATCCCATTCCAATCCCCTTATCTCTCAGGCCATGCAGATTAAGATTGTCGAAGAAAATCTTCTACGAACTCGTCTGTTCCAGAGCCGAGGCCTCCTTTTCGACCCCGACGGTAGAGTAATCTTCTACACCGGTAATTACTCCTTATCCTAATCTTCAAAACTCACCCATCCTCAGCGCCTTTCCTAGCTTCCTTTCTTAAACCCCTCCCACATGTTCCCCATCTCATCCCAAATCCCAGTTCCCCCAAAATATTTTGTTAATTTTCATAGAATACTTCACTAGTGTTAAGATAGTTTAGTCCATAGATTATACCTTAGATTAAGTAAAGCTGTTAAGGTAGTCCATAAATTAGGTTAATTTAGCTTTTTAGATGTGTTGTTTTTGTCGTTAACCATTTCGATCAGGCCGCTCCCAGAGCAGAGGCGAGGTAGCGCCTGATGAGTTGCCTCTGCCCTGGACAGAACTGCATGTCGTCTATATCTTTTTGCAATTGTTTGTTCAAGGTTTTCTGACAACTCGGAGGTTTGCCTATCGTCAATGGCATACCGTGAGCCTTTCTGAATCTCGTTTTGATCTCATTTTCTCTATCTTTTTTCTCTGGAGAACTCCTGAAAGTAGGCAAAAATTCTGATTGTCAGTTATGATTTTCCGGTTGTCAAGTAGATTACATGACGCCAAGTGAAGCCATAGAGTGAATATTTTTGTGGTCTTTTTTAAAAAAAATAACTGCGACAATGCAGAGTCCTGAATAAGCTGGGCAGCTTTAATTTTTTTGCAAGCCAAATGAAGAGCCTTCTCTTCTACTCGTAAACAAGAGCGGGAGCTCCATGGGACCATCATAGTTCTGATCCCTGGAGAAAAATAAGGATTTCCCCCTTGATCCTGACTCTGGCTTTGATTCGCAAATTTTATTTATTATATTACTTGTATCTGTATATTGTATTGCGGTTTGCCCGAGATACGTAGATTACAGATCCATCATACTGCGACTCCCAGATGTACCATGCTGTACCATACCAGACAGTGCTGAAATGTCCAAAGGGTGACAACTACCCTCTGGTGAGATAAGCAAGCTCTTACTGATGAGGCACTTTACTTGAAAGGCGGATCTGCACGGTCAATTTATGTCCCTTTCCAGGATAACTATTCTCCCGTGGTTGACGATAGAAAACTAGGATCGCCATTTTGGCCATCATCAATGTTCATTAAGGACCTTGAAACTGGGTTGTTGTTTCTTTTAAGTCGATGACGCATATCCTGACATCGCGTCTTTGATCGGAGAGTGGAGAGTATCAAACGATATCAAACTCTCGGATCACAGACGCATTGATTTCGTTATGGGCATGGATCCACCTCCACCCACTCCATTTCCGAATCCGAGGAAGACAGATTGGGTGATGTATCAAATAGAATTGAGCGCCCGAGTCACGATCCCTGGGAAGCGCATCAAATCCATTGCTGGAATTAAGAAGACAACCCAGATGATCACAACTAGCATGAGAGAAGCTTTCGAAGAAAGCTACTCAAGATGCCAAAGAAGGGTAAAACACCATGGTTTAACTCGGATTTGGCAAAACGGAGGAGAACGACAAGGATGCTCCTCAGCCGTGCTCTGAAGGGTGAATCAGGCAGGTATATCACCACTACGTCAAACAAATTTATTGAAAACTGGAGGCATGACAACCTGTTAAACATTTGTCACTTATGGCCATGACTTCGAAATATGAATATTATCTCCTCTTCAAAGCCACAAAAGAGGGTTTGAATCTATTGGTCTTAAAGAAGTTATTTTAGATAACGCTTCATTATTTTTTGAGTCATCTCGCTGAATTTGCACGTATTCCAGTTCATCCTTAATAACATAAAGTCGAGACCGCCCTTGGATTCCTCCAGTAATGTCCGGATCAAATCGCCCTACTTAAGGAGCAAAAAATTTCGATCCAGTGACCTCGGATTTAACTTTTAACTTTTTCCCTACGGACACGCCCCTTGTGGCTTCGCCTTTCAAAGCAGGTTTTATAGGAAACAGCTTGACGTCAAAAGTAGGCTTTGGTCTCACCATCTTAGACTTCTCATTAGCAGGAACATTTCGTTCAGTCAACCGACTTTAAGTAGCAGCTGATCCCAGCCCCACAGTTGAAAAGGGAGAGATACTTTCACCTCTAAAAGCTACATGTTTTCCCGGTATCGGTTCATTCACTGCATACCGTTGATTTACCTTACCTCTTATCTCCAGTACTTACTTATTAGCGGAAGTCGAGAACGCATCAGCCATGAAAGTCGTATCTTTGTCTGGCAAAATTTAATACAAACCCGTTGTGAGAAAATTGAAAACACGCCTACAGGACGATATACCCAACACAGCATCAATTACACTAAAAAGGGTTTAATGCCTCGAATTCCGACTTATGGCGAAGTATTGCACTAGCACCACTGATAGATCCGAACTGGGTCGAAAATGTGGAGGGGAAAGGATTGCAGTAAGAACCCAACCCAACCACATAACGGGTACCACCAGGTGCCCAGCATCGCTTTAAGTACCTTACGTAAGTGAGAGTCATTCAAATCCTATAGCTTTGCGAATTTATCAAGGAACGCCGGAATATTCACCAAAGTATAAGGGCCATGATTCGAGGCATCAGGTTGGCTTATGGCAGGGCCCAGGATGAGAGAGGAGTGAAGTCATCGGGCGAAAAAGTAAGCCAGGCAACACAACTGACGCTCACTAACAATTCGGGGGAGGAGAAACCGGGGAAAAGTCAAATATCCCCTAAAAGAGAAAAAGGTCTCAACACCCAAAAAAATAGAGCAAGTAAGGAGGGCTGCTTAAGCTGCTGGCGAATCTCATGTAGCCGCAATTTCGGGGAGAGGGTGAGAACCCCCGAAGGACGATGTGGAAGCCAGAAGAAAGGTGGCTCCTCGTAAAAAGAAAGATAGGAGGAGGATACAACCGGGGGTTATCATCATCTTCAAGCGTGGCAGACCCCGAACTTACCAATTTGCGAGATAATGTTAGCCGCATTAGACGGTCTCAAAAAGGAGACCTTATGCTGGAGCTCAAGAGGTGCAAGGATATAACGGCGAATGAATTCTTGTGTCAAATTGCAAAGTCCTTTGAAAGTTGAAATCAGGGCCAGCAGGCCGGAGGTCTTTATAGTCTGCAAGGATATAGATGGGGTCACCACGAAGGAGGAGATTCGCGGGCTTCGGAAAAAGAGTTCGACCTCATTGGACTTCAAGAGTCAGCGGTAAAGATGCTACGAAAAGCTTACGGTGGAACGCAAACTGTCATCATAAATATACCAGGAAGCAGCACTCAAACTGTTGGCAGCAGGGAGAGTAAAAATAGACTGGGTTATATGTCACCTTGCAGAGCATATATCCCTGAAACGGTGCTCTAAATGCCTTGGCTTTGGTCATATCACGAATGCATGCTCCAGTGCCGATGACAGGTCGAAGCCATGCCGGAGATGCGGAGCAAAGGGCCAAATCAGCTAGAACTATGGAACAGACCCCAATAGCGTACTGTGCAAAGGGAAGGAGGGGTGTATCATCGGCACATTGCAGGCAGTAGCAGATGGCCGGAATACAAGAGAGCCCAAGTCATAAATGAGATTGATACAAATCAGTCTCCATCACTGTGAGACGGCATAGGATCTACTCTCGCAAACCATCTGTGAGAAAAACATCAATGTGGCCATAATTAGTGAACCATATTAAAATTATGGTGATAGCAGAACACCCGGAGGAATGCTTCATCAGAGCGAAGGTGAAAGACATCCATTTCGCATTCGCGAAGCTAAACGTGGTACTGACGAATGTTGAGGCCACCTACACTTTTCGGGGAATGGGTGTGGGATCTATAGTGGACCTGACATTCGTCAGTACCGCTTGATCTAGCAGAGTCGCTTGGCATGTCAGTGAGGACGATACTCACAGCGACCACCAGACAATCTGCACGGAAATTAAGGGTGGATCAAGCTTGGAAAAGATTTCTCGTGTTGCTCGGCTGGACATCGAAAACATCTGAGGCGGACACGTTTTGCAGCGGCGCTCGAACCCGACATATTCCTGAGTGGTATGGCAAGAGAAAAATCACCCGATGGTTGTCGCAAGCATGCGACGCTACTATGCCCAGAAGGCGACTGATCCCCAGTGGGTAACCCAACTGCTAGTGGAACAACGAAATCGCAAGTTTGCGAGTCCCAGAGGCTTAGGTCGAGAGGAGGCATAGAGGCAACTGCATGGCCATTCAGAGGAGCAAACAGAATTGCTTTAAACAGTTTTGTGACCATAAACCCTTGGGGCGAAGCCTACAGGGTGGTAATGAAAAGTCTGTGGAGATCACATCAGGTAATCTGTCCGCACCTCCTGAAACAGAATATTGCCACCCTGTTTCCTCACCACGTAGAGAGCGGAAGGCAACCGGTTGTCCAGCTAAATGAAGGCATAATACCTCCAGTAATGGCGGAAGACCTGCGGGAAACATATGGTAGGATCGGTGACAACAAGATCACAGTTTTGGGTGGCATCCCCAACCGAGCTTTGAAACTGGCAGTAAAGACTAGGCCCGACCTTTTCGTCGACATCTTCGCGGCGTGCCTAAAAGAAGGAATATTCCCTGTCCAGTGAAAAAGCAAAAATTGGTATTGCTTCCAGAATCTGGCAAGCCACCTCGAAACCCAGCATCATATTCTCCTATTTGCCTGCTGGATACAATGGAGAAGAAGATGGAGGGAGTCATTTCCAACAGAATCATACACATCGTCGAAGCCAGCAATGGTTTGTCGGAAGGCCAGTTTGGTTTCCGATGTGCCCACCCTACGGTGGATGCATTTAGCATGGTAGTAACCCAAGCAAAAAGCGTATTAATTTCTGGCGGCTGCCAACTGGAACAGAATTAAAGGGGCGTTGGCTGACATATGTGTCACCGGGTATTTAGCGAATTTGGTAGAAAATTACCTCTCAGAAAGAGAGGAGAGAGGACCCTCTGGTACGGGACCGATGAGGTCCCTAAAAAATACATTGTTACAGCCGAGGTACCACAGCGATCGGTACTTGGTCCTCTGTTGTGGAATATAATGTATAATGAAGTGCTTGATCCTCCCGCCCCAGATTAAACTACGATTGTCGGCTTTGTTGATAACCTATCTGTGGTTGTCAGAAGATGTGGAGGTCTACGCGGCCCATCTCAAGTCCAGTGTCTGTTTGAATGTTGCTTGCAGGAGGGTTACTTCCCTACATTCTGGAAAACTGCCAGGGTGGTTGCGGTCCTGAAGTCACCAGAAAACAATAAGAGTAATCCTCGGTTGTACAGGACCATATCTCTTCTCCCGGCCTTTGGCAAGATCCAGAAGAGGATCATGGTCCAGCAGTGGGGGTGAAAACATTCCATCTGGTGTCTGTCGGACAGTATGTCTTCCCTACTGGCACGTCCACTGACGATGCCTTAATGTATGTGAAAAACTTTGTTTTCCGTTGTCATAGAAAGTATAATAATAATAATCGTTGGCGCAACAATCCATATTGGATCAGGGCCTTGAAGTGTGTTAGAGCACTTCATTCAAGACCGTAGCGGTACACTAGGAGGCAATGTGGTCAGCATTGCGCTCGCCCGAGATTATTACCCTGATTTGACTCAGGTACTCATTCACAGCTGAGTCGACTGGTATCCGACGTCAAATCACGATGCAAATTCCACTGCCACCAGTGAGATTTGAACCGCGACCTTCCGTATGACAGCCTAGTGCTCTAACCACTGAGCTATCCGGACAACCATAGAAAGTATGTCCTTGGAATATTTGAATATTTCAAAGGCGCATTTGATTACCTAAGTTGGTCGTCCGTGTTATCGAAACTTTGTGAGTATGACTGCCAGGAATTAGCTCTGCGGAAGAGCTAGTTCCATAGTAGGAAAGCATTTTTGAAAGGTGTCAACAAGTGTGTTTGGTTGAACGTGGAGTACCTATCGCAGGTCCATTTATATGGAACCTGATGATGGATGAACTGTTGGAGGAACTTTCTACCGTTGCTGAATGCGTTGCCTGCGCTGGTGATCTACTCATTCTTCTTGGGGTACTGAGTACATGCGGTGTCGCGGTCTCTACGGATAAAACCGTCGCGATGATTTTGAAAGGCTGCCTACGTCGTCCACCCTTGGTTAAACTGAATGGAGGTTCTTTGAAATACCGGCCGAAAGTGACATACTTGGGAGTCACAATCGCGGGGCGTATGGTCTTGGGTCCGAAACAGCGCGAGCTTCAGCCACGGTTGACTTAATTGGTGTGTGGTAAGGTGTGAGTGGGGCTTAAGCAGGAGAACTGCAAACAGACATAGTAAGTTTGGATCAGATGGAGGGTCTAGGATCGCTTGCGGTTAAAAGGGTGTTAGATGAGAGTGTAATATCTAAGTGGCAGCTCAGATGGAACGAATGTGGAGATGGTCGGGTTACATATGAGTACGTCAGAAATGTGTCTCCCACAGGAAGTTCCGTCGTGGACTTCAGGCTTGAGATGGGCTTGTCAACAGCACTCTATTTGAGCATAAGGGCTACCATTTTCGTATATCACGTTCATCATCATGTTTCAAAACAAGGGGCGTTAACACCGACCTCGAACGGGATAATTATCTGATTTTTACTCATCTCTGCTTGCATATCATTACCGTGTCTGCCCCTATGAGTCGCCTTAACAGTTTGGGTGCTGTCCAGCGTCTATTGCCTCATGGCTGACCGCGCTTTTAAGGATATCTGTTACTCGCCGAAAGGTTCTCGCAAAACCTTGCCGACTACGGATAGTTGAGGCGTGTTGATTAATGCAAGGAAATATGTGATGCCTTGAAGTTCTCCTACAGTGACAAAGCACAAGGAGTCCCGCGTAGCGGATACTTCGATAAAAGAAACTCCATTATTTCGGTGGAAAGAGAAGCGGAATTTGCTGTAAATACAAATCATTTCGCTACCACATTTCGTATTACGTGGTTGCGGATGGTCTTAAGGTTTTCGATGGTTTAGTGAGCGATGTTAACGTTAGATTTCTCATCTAGAATCATCGGGTAAAAAGAGATGAGAGAGAATGAGAAAAAAGGGAAGATAATTAAGACTCCTTAAAAGGACCTTTGGTTCTTTCTCGCGGTCACAAAGATAATAGCCAAAATAGTCCTGGTCGCAAAGAACACTTCCAAAGTCTGATCGGCAAAGTGTAGGCTAATTTTTGCTCTAGATTTTCCTGTTCCATCCATCCATCTCATTCCATGCGGTGAATAACATACGAATGGGGGTGTGCAACTTTTTTCGCTGAATATATTCATGCGGAGCATCAAATGAAAGATATCGAATGGTGCTTCACGAAATCGGTACTAGTGTTGACATTGGTTGCAAAGGGGATAAGTACGAGGGTCCGAAATGGGTCAGCTACTTCAAGGACCCATTCTCAGAAACTACCCAACCTAAATATCTGAAAAACAAAATGGTGATCTAGGCACCTGGTATCCAGGAAGGCTATAGTCTTATTTAAATGTAAATTTATGACAGGCAGAGGTGAGGTAGCGCCTGATAAGCTGCCTTTTTAAGGATTGCGGGGTCCTAAGTCGGAATACACCGGACCAAATGGGCAGCAGCTTACTCCCTCTTTTTTCGGTCCACGGACCTTTCGTTTAGGGCTTAGTACCCAAACTTTTATATAAAGGAGCACTTAACATCTGCAAGCCGCTTTGGTCATGCTGCTCCCAGGGCAGATGTGAGGCATCATCTGACGATTTGCCTCTGCCCTGGTAAGATAAGTCTTCGCTTAATATTTCTCAGGAGAACTCCCTAGTGAAGGCAACAGTTCTAAATGCCAATTACAGTTGTACAATTGTCAGGTGGATCAAGTGAACCCTAGTGAGGCCATACAGTAAATACTGCTGTGGTCTTTCACAAAAAAAGGTAATTTCGACAATGTAGAGCTGGGCAGCTTTAATTTTTTTCTTGCATTGAAATCGTTGCTCCTGCACGTTCTACTCTAAACTAGAGCCTTCTCTTCTACTCGTAAACAAAGGCGGGAGTTCCATGGGTCAAGCTTCGGTTTTCAGGCCTGAAGAAGATAAGGACAAGGATGGAATTCGTCATGGATTTTCTGCTCGATTGTGACTCTGGGTTCGACTCACAAATTATATTTTGATATTTCAACACCCATCTGCATATTGTATTATGTTTTTCCCGAGATACGTGGATTACAGATCCACCATACTGGGACTTCCAGATAGGGGTACCATGCTTCTAGACAGCGCTGAAATATTCAAAGGACCACAACCACCAGCAAGCTCTTGCTGATGAGGCACTTTAGTTGAAAGGCGGATCTGCACGGTCAATTTATGTCCCTTTCCAGGATAGCTATTCTCCCGTGGTTGACGATGGAAAACTAGGATCATCATTTTGGCCATCATCAATGTTCATTAAGGACCTTGAAACTGGGTTGTTGTTTTTTTAAGTCGATGAAATCACATCGACATCGTCGACATCACGGTGGCATCTCCTGACATCGCCTCTCTGATCGGAGAGTGGAGAGTATCAAACGATATCACACTCTCGGATCACAGAGGCATTGATTTTGTTATGAGCATGGATCCACCTCCACCCACTTCATTTCGGAATCCGAGGAAGACAGATTGGGTGATGTATCAAATAGAATTGAGCGCCCGAGTCACGATCCCTGGGAAGCGCATCAAATCTATTACTGGAATTGAGAAGACAACCCAGATGATCACAACTAGCATGAGAGAAGCTTTCGAAGAAAGCTGTCCACTCAAGATGCCAAAGAAGAGTGAAACACCATGGTGGAACTCGGATTTGGCAAAACAGAGGAGAACGACAAGGATGCTCCTTAATCGTGCTCTGAAGGGTGAATCAAGCACTAGTTGGAATCGCTATAAAGAGGCACAGAAGGCTCTAAAGAAGAGCATAAGATCGGCTAAACGATCATCTTGGAGACACTTTTGCGAAGAGACTAACTCTCTTGAGCCAACATCAAAGCTGAAGCGGATTCTGGTCAAAGAACGTAGCCAGAAACTGGGTTATTTACGTTTACAGACTAGTAGATCTAGTAGATCGGTTCATAAGGGATACACACATTCCTAAATGGCCACTTCACCATAGGCAACACGCCTACCAGAAAGGCAAATCCACGAGACAGCACTCCATGAACTTACGGCAAAAATTGAAAAGGCGATGTCCGAAGAAGAATACGCCTTAGACGCATTCATGGACATCGAAGGTGCCTTCAATTATGCCTCATTTGCGGCAATTTGTGATGCGGCAAGACAGCATGGAATCCACAGGGAGGGGTTCTCTCTCCACTGTTATGGCTCTTGGTGATGGATACCCTGCTGTTTCTCCTGGGGGACAAAAAGTCTTCGCGCAAGCATTTGCGGACGATCTAGCCGTAATAATTACCGGCAAGTTTGCGGATGCAGTATGTGACCGCTTGAATGCAACTCTGCCTGTAATCCACAGCTGGTGCCTCCGCAATGGACTCACGGTGAACGCTAGGAAGACTGGACTAGTTATGTTCACTAGGAACGTCAGGTGGGGCAGCTATACGCTACCCACCTTAGCAAGGGCGGAAATCCAGTTGGCATAGACAGTCAAGTACTTAGGAGTATACTTTGACTCCAAGTTAACGTGGAAGCATCATATCCAGGAACAATATCAGAAATCCTGCAGATTGCTCTGGTGCTGTAGGAATGCGATAGGTAAGACCTGGGGGCTTTGACCCAAACGGATATACTGGATTTATACATCCATAATAAAATCCATTTTGATGTACGCATGCATCGTCTGGTGGCCAAGACTGAACTTTGCTAACAGCAGGAAGCTGCTAACGCAGATTCAGAGAGTTGATTGCCTGTGCGGAGTTGCCAAATCTCCCATCAGGCGCATCCCTTCGTGCGGATAAGGGAATGCTCGGCGGATGCGTAGGAATATGCACATATACGCATTTGGAGGTGTGCGTGTATGGGCATGCTTATGCGCAGGCCGGGTAGGTGGGAAGTAAACGCCCGCCCGTGGATAAAAATTGGCTATGGGAAGGATACCCAGAAATAAAACCAAACATGGAGGAACAGAAGGAGAATAAAGTTACGGTGCAGGGCTTCGGAAACCCAGTACCGGCGGCTTTTGGGAGTGGGCAAGCAGGCTCCCGGCCGTCGATATCCCTCGACTGCAGTGCCTCGGTGGTGGATTACTTGGCCACCATTGCATCAAATACTACAAGTAGCCTGGAGAAAGAGGCATTTAAAAGGAGTACATCACTCCCGAGAACGCTTGTTCAAAACCCAAGAAAAGATGGGGCACAAACTGGTCAGTTATTAGCCCATAGCGGGGTAACTACACCTGGTCGAAATATGTCGCAGGACTTAGTGGTTGATCCATTTAAGAGAAGCTCAACGATCGTGCGATCTCCTCCGAAATCAACCTTGATGAAGGAAGGAAATCAGGGAAGCTCTCGGAAGGCTAATAAGTACGTAAGCGCCCAATGTGACAACCAAGCGGAGGAGCTATGTCAGAGTCCGGAAGAATCATCGTTTGCCCTACTCGAAGGTAAAATAGTAGAGTTGTCTGAATTTATTAAGGACAAACACAACGTGCACCAGGCCATCAAAAACATGGTCCGTACCATTCGGGTACTATACAATGGTGCCAAGGAAGAAAAAAACGCCTCGAAGAAATCAAGCGTCACCCAGGCAACATAAGTGACACCCCGTCAACATCCAAAGGGCGGTAAACTTGAAAAGAGGAGTAGAGAGTGTGCGAACGATTCTTCGGATCCTCACAGGACGCGAAAAGGCAAAAAGGCCTCTCACCGGCAAAAGGCAAGGGAAACAAAGTTACCAACATCGTGGAAACTGCAGCGCCGGCTCCAATTGACCCAAGGGAGGCAAAGCCTCAAAAAGGGACCAAGGAAGCATGGACCAAGGTTGGCGGAAGGAAAAATACGACGCAGGAAAGAAGATTACGGCCCGAATTAATCATCATCTCCAAAAAAGGGGATATGACTTACGCCGATATCCTTAGGAAGGTCAAATCCGATCCTAAGCTGATGGACCTTGGAGAAAACGTTAGCCGAATCAGACGTTCCCAGAAAGGAGACTTGATGCTGGAGCTGAAGAAGTCTCCGGGCAAAACGGTAGAAAATTTCCCGACAAGCTGGAGAAGTCCTTAGGAGAAGAAGCTCAAGTACGGGCCAGAAAGCAGGAGCTTGTCATAGAATGTAAGGACATTGACGAAATCACGACCAAGGAGGATATCCGTGATGCCCTAGAAAAGCAGTTCGGGCCACTTGGCTTGCAAGATTCCGCAATAAGGGGACTGAGGAAGGCATACGGAGGAACGCAAACGGCAACCATAAGCTTGCCAACTGAAGCAGCGTTCAAACTGCTGGTAGCTGGGAAAGTAAAAATAGGTTGGGTCGTTTGCCGCCTCAGGGAGCAGGTATCCCTCAAGCGCTGCTTTAGATGCCTGGAATTCGGCCACAGAGCGGCGAAATGCACCGGTGACTGTGACAGGTCAAAATGTTGCAGAAAATGTGGGGGAGAAGGCCATATGTTCAGGGAATGCAAGGCTGAACCTGAATGCATGCTCTGCAAGGAAAAAAAGGGCGTCGACTGTCGGCACGTTGCAGGCAACAGCAGATGCCCAGTGTTTAGGCGAGCCTTGAATGCAGTCAAAAAATGAGGTTGATACAAATCAACCTCAATCACTGCGAGGTAGCGCAAGATCTTCTCTCGCAGACCATCTATGAGAAGGGAATCGAAGCTGCCATAATCAGCGAGCCTTATCGCAACAATAAGAGCGGTGCCTGGACTGCAGATGAAACTGGCAAGGCGGCAATATGGGCGTGTCGAAATCAGGCCATTCAAGAAGTGATGGAGTTTCCAGGAGTTGGATTCGTCAGGGCAAAAATAGCTGGTATCTATATATATAGTTGCTATGCTCCACCAAGCGCGACGATAACAGAATTCGAAGGAATGCGACGTATGCTAGTCTCGGATGCAAGAAGTCGAAACCCCAAAATCATAGCTGGTGATTTCAACGCGTGGGCCGTTGATTGGGGCAGTCGCACTACGAACGCCAGGGGCCGTATCCTGCTCGAGGCTTTCGCGGAGCTAGATTTGGTGCTTGCCAACACGGGAAACGTTTCCACTTTTCGTGCGACAGGGTCGGGCTCAATAGTCGATCTGACATATGTGAGTACCACATTGGCGAGGAGAATGACATGGTTTGTCAGTGAGCATTATACTCACAGCGACCACCAGGCGATTTTCCTCCAGATCGAATATGGGCCATGCGTCGATGCGGGTTTCCGTGAGGCTGGAAACCGGGGCTGGTCCGTGAAAGGGCTTAAGGAGGATGCATTCATAGAGATGATATTGGGAGGCCAATGTCCCGGTGGTGCGGCTACGGAAAAGGTAGAGCAAATGATGGGACGCATAACAAGAGCATGCGACGCTGCTATGCCGAGGCAAGCATGTTTTCGTGCTAGAAGGATCTGCCAACGATCTAGAGCAAGACCAGACTTCGACAAGAAACGGCTAGCATATGTGAACCTTCGAGGTAGGCTTAAGCAGGCTATACGGACCAGGAAGCGAGAATGCTTCAAGGAGCTTTGCACAGAGGCAGACCAAAGCCCCTGGGGAACAGCGTACAGGATAGTTATGAAGAAGATGAGAGGGCGAACACCACAATTGACCTGCCCTCATCTTCTGCTCGATATCGTGACCGCGCTCTTCCCCCCGGATAAAGGGGAGCGCAAACAACACAAGCGAGCACTGGACGCCTACACCATACCTGCGGTAACTGAGGAGGAACTTATGCAAATTTGGCGGAGAATTGGTGATAACAAAGCACCCGGTCTGGATGCTGTTCCCAATAGAGCCCTTAAACTCGCTGTTAAGACCAGACCCGACTGATATATCAGCGTGTTTGAAACATGCATGATAGAAGGAATTTTCCCCGATCGGTGGAAGAGGCAAAAACTAGTTTTGCTCCCGAAGCCGAATAAACACCCAGGACACCCATCATCATACCGACCGGTTTGCCTTATCGACACGGCAGGAAAGATGCTCGAAAGGGTCATCTACAACAGACTGCTCCCTATCATCGAATACAAGGATGGATTATCGGAGCGACAATTTGGATTTCGTCAAGCCCACTCAACGATCGACGCCGTAGACGTTGTTTTGAAGCTGGCTCGAGACGCGATGTCGTCTAAAAAATGCTGTGCCGTAGTGACATTGGACATCAAAAATGCGTTCAATTCCGCAAGCTGGGAGTGGATAAAAGGTTCACTGGCTAACACGGGTGTCCCTAGTTACTTGACTAAGCTCCTCAACAGTTACCTTTCGGAGAGGACACTGTGGTACGACACGGATGAGGGATCCAAGCAGTACACCGTCACCGCAGGAGTACCACAGGGCTCAGTGTTGGGTCCTCTCCTGTGGAACGTCATGTACAATGGGGTCCTTGTCCTTCTCGTGCCAAAGGAGGCCACGATAATCGGTTTCGCAGATGATCTAGCTGTGGTTGTCGTCGCGAAAGAACCTAAAGACGTTGAAATGTACGCTAACGAAACCATTAGCGCCATAAAAGCGTGGCTGGAGATGGTTCAGCTTGACCTTGCCGAACAAAAGACGGAGGCGGTCTTGATTACCAATCGTAGGAAGAGGAATACGATTAATATTCGCGTTGGTGGTCACGTTATCACTTCGAAGCCGGTTATCAAATACTTAGGGGTGATGATTGACGCTAAAATCCATTTCAAGGGACATCTGGACTATGTCTGTGAGAAAGCGGCAAATACCAGCGTATCATTAGCGCGGATGATGCCTAACATTGGAGGTCCAAGGTACAGTCGCAGATTACTTGTGGCCGGAGTGGTTCGCTCCACACTATTATACGCGGCACCAGTCTGGGAGGAAGCATTAGCGTGTGAGAGTAATCGTAGGAGAGTGAATATGACTTACCGCTTAGTGGCGCTAAGGGTGTGCAGCGCCTTCAGAACAATATCAGGCGAGGCAGCGTGTGTTATTGCGGGAATGATCCCGATAGACATTCTGACAAGTGAGACACGCTGCCTGTACGAGACAAGGAAAATGAATCCTCTTGAAAAGGATGCAGAATGCCGAAAGGCGGCAAGGCGAGAGTCGCTGGAGAAGTGGCAGAAACGGTGGGATGACTCGCAGAGGGGTCGCTGGACCCACACTTTGATTCCCCGTATTGAAGAGTGGATCCAGCGACTACACGGTGAGATTAACTACCATCTGACGCAATTCCTGTCAGGACATGGCGGTTACAGGAAGTACCTGCACCAATTCAGGCTGGATGATTCTCCCTTGTGTCCTGAATGTGGTTGTACACCTGAGGACCCGGAGCATGTCATGTCTGGAAGACTCCCTGAAAACCACTCTAAGCCCGCAGAACATCGTCGGGGAAATGTTGAAATCGGAGGAAAACTGGTGTGCGGTGAACACCGCCATCAAACGAATACAAGAGGAACTGGCAAGGGCGGAGCGCACAAGGAGGACGCGAAGAACGGAAGGCGTGATCGCGTAAAGCGCAGTCTACCCCGCGAAGTAATGCTTTGCGGCGGTCCCGCGGGGAAGGAAAAAGGAGAAAGTGGGGGTGGTTTTAGTGGGTGAGAATCCCACACGCTGCTGCAACCTGGCGCGGCAGTGTCTTTCTAAGATTTCCACCTCCATCCATAAAAAAAAAAAAAAAAAGAGAGTTGATTGCCTAGGTATTACTGGAGTAATGAGTACTACGCCGACTGCGGCACTTGAAGCTATCCCAAATTTACCCCCCATTCACTTAGAGGTGAAACGGAAAGCAACCAACGACGCATATAGCCTCGATACCATTGGGGCGTGGAAAGGCGGCCAATCACACGGTCATGCGTCTCTCTGGAAATTCCTTGAAAAACATCCGGTAGTCCTGATGCCGACCGATCATATGGTTTCCAGATTCGTCTTTGCAAAGACATACACTGTCGTAATCACCGAAAGAGAAGAATGGTCGACAAGTGGCCATGAGTCTTTTCAGATTACAGACCTAATAATCTTCACCGACGGGTCAGTCATGGAGGATGGATCGGGCGCAGGGGTGTTCTCGGAGAATCTGATTATAGAACTGGCCTGACCCCTCAGAAAAATGACGACCATATTCAAGGCGGAGATAGATGCCATTTCATTGGCAGCGGAAGAATGTCTACGATAAAAATGGGGGGGTCGCACCATTCGAATCTGTTCCGACAGTCGGACGGCATTATCAGCACTAAATGACAACGATATATCAAGCCAGTTGGTGTGGAGTTGTCATCAGGTGCTGCTGAAACTTGGCCGACTGAACGAAACATTCCTGATGTGGGTGCTGGGGCACTCCAACATCGCCGGTAATCAGGAGGTTGACCGACTGGCTCGCCGAGGGTCTGGATCCACAATGGTGGGGCCAGAATCAGCTCTTGGAATCCGACTATCTACTATCAAGTGTACTCTGAAGGGCGAAATTGCAAGGATTCACGCATCCGAGTGGAGAAATTTGGACTCTTGCCGGCAAGCGAAAATCGTTGTGAAGGAGCCTAGGGCTACTAGAGCGGCGTTTTTGTTGTCCCTTAAGAAGTGGGACATGAAAACCCTAGTAGGGCTTTTGACGGGACACTGCTCCTTAAACTATTATATGGAAAAGATTTGGGTAGGGGCTAGTGGTTTCGGCTATGTGCAGCCAATGTGAGGAGGAGGAGGAGACGGTCCTGAACTTTTTATGCAGCTGTCCGACATCCTCAGCTCTCAGACGAAGACACCTTGGCAAGGTTTTCTTCAATGAAGAATCTGCACACTCTCTGCCTCTGGAGAATATTCCCAGATTCGCTAAAGCCTGCGAACACCGTAGGCGGGAAACCATTGAATAGGCAACTTACGGGGATAGTACAATGGGCCTAAAAATGGCCTGAGTGCTCGGAGCTGCGGCTCCCCCCAGTTAACTAAACTAACTAAGTCGATGAGGTTTTTTTTTGGAATAGCATGCCTAGAAAACGGTAGCTTTTTTATAGAGTGTATGCACTTTCGGGTACATTTTTCGAGAGTCGCCGTATCCAGTATGCATCCCTATTTAATGGGCTTTCCCCGACGAGTAACCTCTGCAAAAACCTAGTTTTCACTCTATATGCTATATGCGGACTTAATCACCGGTTGTAGTTAAGATTTCGAACACACTAGATTTCGCTATTATAAGCACTTGGCATCTTTCTTGGAGAAAAGTTCTGCAGAACAGTAGATTTTTTCGTGATGATGAGCCGAGATTCAAACTGCATCAACCTACTGAAGTCACACCCCAGCTGCTTGGGAAAATTCACCAGCGGCACGATACTAACTCACAACTGTAACTATTATCTGTTCTGCACTAACTTGTACTCAGAGTCAATTAGAGGTGGTTCAAGGAAGCTATTACGTGAAATCGAACTTAATTTATTGAAGATATTTTGATTATGTTGAAATGGGAAAATTTAACGTACATTGGCATATGTGACACTGCAACACAACACTAAGAGAACTGTAACACAAAACATTATCCAACAGTTTTTGGTCTCATAAGAATAAGAAAGATTCTTATAAAAATTAGAAATTCTTCCAATAAATTTTAATAGCAAAAAACTTTCCAACTTTTCTAATAATCTTAGAACTTGCACAACCGACAACCTTCCTAGAAATGATTTGGCACTTGATATGTTGTGGCCTTTTTGTAAAAACTCAGCACTTTTGGCGCACCAAGATTTGCCGAAATACTTGTCTGAAGTGTTCTCCAGTGCCATTGTACGCTTTTTTCTTTATTTTCATTTCTTCTCGTGGCTCTTGTCAGGCGATTCTTCTTAAATGTTTGGTGTAATTTCTGCTGGACCCCTCAATTACTAACACTTTTCAATGGCATGGATCATTCATGTCCGAGCTTTTGTGGAGAACATTCCTTGATCCATTTGGATTTTCTCTTTGCATCTTTCGCCTGGAAGAGGGTTTTTGTTCGCTGGTCTATTATAGATTTAGATAGAATTCATTAAGGTAGATTTAAACAGTTAGACTTGAGGTGCAAAAGTTTTGGTACTGGTTCTATGTGACCCAATTTGGTGGGTCCAGATCATATCATTGAATTGAATTTAAAAAAAAGTCACGATTATCGATTCTAGTATGATTTGATATATTCTGGCCGAGGTGTTGGTGTCGTCTGAGTAAGCATACAGGAATGTTACAATGTGGTAAAAAAAGTTTACTCGTCTCTATCTGTACCAAATTTCAGTTTTCTCTAAGGTTTTGTTTGGAAAACTACAACCCAGAAACTACCCAACCCAAAAACATCCAATACACTGGACCCATCTTTTACCAATAGGGACGTGGTCAATTTGGTTCCCAATATATGGATCTGATGATTTCCGGTGCGGGAAACATGTGGAGCTGCTGCTGGCGAAGTCAATTAATCGATGACAGTTATGATTGCCTTTCGCATGGAGGTTGTGTCCTTCATTGGTTCTCCGATGCCAGCTTTCGTCTTTGATTTTCACATTAAAATCCCCCAACAAGATTTTGACATCGTTTGTTGGGTGTGAGTCAAACAGTGTCTTTAGGCGTTCATAAAACTCGTCCTTTACAGCATCTTCCTTGAATTCAGTCAGGACGTGCACGTTCATGAGCTAAAAGTTGACAAAACGAGTCCTGATGCGAATTGCAGCCAACTTTTCATTGATAGGTTTGAAGACGATGACATGCGGTTCGACCTGTTTGCTCACTATAAATGCAACTCCAGACTCCTTGCGACCTCATGGTTGCCAGTTTTGAAAATTGTGTGCGAATTCATGCCTCTTATTTCCTAGACTCCAATCATGCTCAATTTGTAAGTTTCGACCTGTTAAAGGAGGGCCATGACGGCCCCTAATTTGTTCAGGCAGCGTACATTCCAGAATCCGAAAGAATAGTGCATTAGACGTTTGCTTGGTCGTTGTCGTTTACACATCCAATCCGAGATAAATGTTCTAAGTTTCTTGGCATGACCCATCACAAAACCCTCTCTAGGATTAACTTAGCCATTCAGGCTACAGCTATCCCTCCTTCCACCTTTCTGAATGATGTCTTGGGACAGGCTACGGCGGAGTTCAGAGAGACTTTCAACCTCAATTGACGACTTTCACGTGGCCAAACCTAATACCTTTGTGCGTTCCAATCGTAATTTGATGATTCGAGAGATGACAAAGGAGTGCGACATCTGATTTCGATCATGTCAGGAGATTTTGACCCAAAAATTGGAGATGAGAACGACTCCACGACTGATTACAGAGGATCAAAAAGCGCATCGCCTTGTTGGTTTGTCAAGAGATGTTGGAAATGGCGAATGGCAATGGAAACTCCTTAAAAACCATCATTACATGTGACGAGTCTTGGGTTTATGGCTACAACGTGGAAGCCAAGGTGTAGTCGTCCCAGTGGAAACAATTCACCAAAACCAAAAAAGCTCGCCAAATCAACCGCGTTCCCCATTTGCGAGTTTTTTGCTAAAAACTGGATGACAACCCTTCCCTATTCCTCTATTCTCCTGACCTGGCCCCGTGTGACTTCTGGCTGTTCTAAAAACTCAAGTACCCAATCAGAGGACAGCGGTTTCAGATGATAGAGGAGATTAAGGGAAAAAACGCTGGAACAGCTGAACAGTATCCTTGAAGCAGAGTTTTCCAGATGCATGAAACAGTGGATGGTACTTTCGTTCTTCAGTTCGAATGCTGAAAAATTGGGTGGACTATAATCATATAAACGCCTATCCATGGCAGGCAAAAATCCCTCATTTAAATCCGATCGAATATCTGTGGGAAATCATTGACAAAAAGGTCAGGGAATGTACACAAAAAAAGTGACCTACACACCGCCAGTGGGTAAAAGTGTGTGAAACCTCTAAAGGATCCGATTTGGGGCGCGACGAAATTAGAAAGAAATTTATTTTTACGGTATTTCAAGCTTCCTGTTTTTCCTGAAAAAAATCAAAATAAGTCGGGAAACTGGCAACTGAACGTTTCAGATATTTACTTCAGTATGACACTGACATTCAAAGTCATAGAATGCAAGAAATTTGCACAAAAGTGACAAATCTGACCTAGTATAACTCTGTGCGATTTCATTAAATTTATCACCAGCATCATGATCAACAGTACAGCCTACACACAGTATAGCCATAAGTTCTGTCAGTAAACCACGGAACGCCGGAGCGAGATAAATGAGAAACGAAAAACAGTGACAACACTGTGAACATGGAATATAGGATCCCCTCTTGCCCCACTTTAGTTTCAGATAGTCACAAGTAGTTGTCCATGAACAGCGTAGCGGTGAGTTTCGGCCATTACGTACGTATGCAACGTTAAGTCAATATCGAAGATCGGCCGACAGAAGGCTGTTCGAGGTCTGTACGGCAGCCGAATGTTGTACAGGCTGTTCATGCAAAAGTTTATCGGAATCCGTTGTGCAAACAGAAGTGAGTCAACGTCTCCGAACGTACCATGAGACACCACAGACGATGTGACAGCCATTTACTTACGCCTAAATTAAAAGAAATCCGTAAAAAATTAGCATCACAAAATTTTTTTAACGGATGAAAAAGTATTTTCTATCGAAGAAAAATTTAATCACCAAAATGATGGGGTATGTGGAAGGTCATGTTTTGAGGCTAAGGATCATTTATCACTCTTTCAAAGGGGGCACTACCCTCCTTCAGTGTTGGTGTTATGAGGAGTGGTGAAATCTCCTGACGAACATTCATTTTTGAGAAACCGATGTCAAGACCAACTCACCGGGGTATAAACAGATGTTAGAGACCGTAGTAGAACCTTTAAATGAAAGCTTGTTTGAGGGCAATGATTGGTGCCTTCAACAGGATTCTGCACCAGCCGACAAAGCGAAGAAATTTCAAAATCGGTTATCGGTGAACGTGCCAGATTTCATACCGTAGGTTGACTGGCCTTCCTCAAGCCTAGACTTAAATTCCTTGGATTATTCTCTCTGGAAAAAGCTTGAAGAGGTCGCCTGTCGTCGTTGGCACTCAAATTTGGTAACTTTATAGGCCAGTATAGTGAAAGCCGCGCGTGAAATGCGCTTCCTTGATGAGCACCAACAAAGACACAAAGGGGTTTAAATTCACCTGCCACACTACGAACTTTCCTTTTCGGATCGTAGTAGAGAAATTTAACCTAGCACATGAGTTCTTCTGGCACTAAGTGTAGAGCATACCATATGTGTTCTAGTGGGGCATGATCAAACGACTTCTCTAGATCCAGAAATGCAATGTAAAGAGGCCGAAGCTTCTCATTGTGTTTCTTCATGAGCAACCGTGCACCGTGTATTGCGTCAGTAGTTCCGCAGTTTTTGACAAACCCAGCTTGATTCATGGTTATTTCAACGATTTCGCGAATATAGTTGTCAAGAATCTCCATGGTATCGGGGACCGTAATTTGAACATTTTGCTGGACTACCTTTCTTTTTCTATATTGGAACTATGGTACTTTCTTGCCATTCAGATTATGTCCTACCTTTCTGAATAGCCCGATTGAAGAATACCCAGAACCACAGTATTGGGTTAACGGCTACAATCTATACTGAGTGCATGGCTCAGCATTCATACTGTTGGATGCAAGACCTACCTAAATCTCTGCCCAACTAAGGAGTACGGTTCCCGTGTTGAAACACAACACCCATGCGGAACCCGAAGGTCTCTGTTCGCTTGAACGTTACCGCAACCTCCATGAAGCAGCAACCGAGCTGAACGTACGTAGAACAGGAATTCTTCAAAAGTATGTGAATTGTGGGGCTATTCCGGCTCCGGCAGTATCAGTATACCCCTAGTACGGTTTCGTAACCTACTGTCACTTCCAATGACCTCGTACAGACTCGGGCCTGATCGCCTTAATTAGGCCTTTGGAGCACTCGCCTACTGCATCACGGCCGGTAAACCAATGTGATACAGTGTCTCTCGGTGCCATCACTATGGAGGTTCTCCTCGGCCACTTGGTTTTGGTTCAGTCGACAAGGTTGCCATCCCGTCTTCCAAACCGCCTCCTCTGAGTACCAGTTGCGCTGACAGCTGCTGACAATTGCTCCAAATGTCGGCTGTGCTTGTGGAAGTAAAGGATGTACAAATTCTTCGGTTGAAATCTGTTCAAAATATTCTCGCCATCTATCCATCACGTGGGCTACCAAAGTAGAGAAGTTTATGATCATCACATTTTATCATTTGTGCAAGCAATATCTGAATTTATAGTTTTTGATAGACCCTCTGTTAACTAAATTAGGTAATTTTATTGTCCTAATTAATAAAACTTGATTTGTGTACTTTTTTAAGGTTTTCTGCAAAACAAAAACTTTTTAAAAATGGTTTACTATGTTGGTTGTCTGTTTGTCTCTCACACCTATTATCTCAGAGCAGTGATTTTTACCTTTCCACGAAATTTGGTAGAAAGTTAGGAATTGTGAATCCTCTCGCATGCAGCGATTACATGCAAAAGGGAGTGTAAATTTTTTTCCACCTTATATTGGGTTGGGGAAAAAGTAATGTCGTATTTTTGATCGAATTTTAACGCTTTATCCGATTTAAGTCAAATATGCGCCGTTTTGTTCGCAAATTTGTTTCCATTTAGAATGAAACTCCCTTATCGCCCTCTTATAAAACCCCCCGTCCTTATTTGCAAAAAACTCAGACAGCCAGTTTTCGCAAGCCTCTTTTGAGGTGAACTTAATAGCACCAAGAGCGTTTTGCATGGACCAGAAGAGATGGTAATCACTTGGTGCCAGGTCCGGACTATACGGTGGGTGCGATAGGACATCCCATCCGAGCTCCCGTAGCTTCTGGCAGGTCATCAAAGATGTGTGAGGCCGAGCGTTGTCCTGGTGGAACAGAGCACCATTCCTATTGACCAATCCTGGCCGCTTCTGGTCAATCGCCAGCTTCAAACGGTCGAGTTGCTCACAGTAGAGGACCGAATTGAGGGTCTGGCCATAGTTGAGCAGCTCATAGTGGATGACTCCCTTCCAATCCCACCAAACACACAACAAAATCTTTTTGGTCGTTAATTCGGGTTCGGCGATGGTTTGGGCCGGGTCGCCGCACTTCGACCACGATCTTTTTCGCTTGAGATTTTCGTATGTGATCCACTTTTCATCACCAGTCACCGTCCGCTTCAAAAATGGGTCGAATTCGTTCCGTTTTAGCAGTGCATCGCAGGCGTTGATTCAGTCCAGAATTTTTTTTCCGTCAACTCGTGTGGCACCCAAACATCCAGCTTGTTTTGGAATCGAATCTTCTGCAAATGGTTCCAAACGGTTTTGTGGCCCTTAACCAGTTCCTGGCCAATCGAGTGAATGCTCACATGCCGGTCTACTTGGATGATTTCGACAATTTTATCGGTTTCTACGACGATTGTATTTTCGACATCCACTACACCAGAACGACATCGATCGAATCAATGTTGTGCTGTGCGAATCGTTACAGTATCGGACCCATAAACTTCACACTTTTTTCAGCCGCCCGCGTTGCATTCTTACCTCTCAGGTAGTAAAAATGTAAAATATGACGAATTTCTTCCTTGGTGGACTCGATCTTTGACGCGCTATAACTTGAGACTGAAATGTACGATCATAAAACTGTCAAAGTGACACCTGTAGCCCAGATTGTCGTCTTCAAATCGCTTTGTTTAAGTGTCGCCATCTATTGACAAAATCCGACATTACCTTTTCCCCAACCTAATATATAGTTATGGGAGATACCAATAAGTACCTTCCAAAGTCGGTATTAGCTTTGACATGAAAAAGAATACTATAGAGCATGAGAGCAGGTTTGGTGGGAATCACGCTATTACTAATAATAGCTCAAAATTGCCACTTCTATGCAAATTTATTGCATTCTTGAGAATCCTAAACTTTGCGCCCCAATTTCAACTAAGGCAGAAAGGAGTATCATGGTTCATGTGAGCGGTTCAGTCGTTTAATCCTCTCTAAGTCTCCCTTCGGGGGTCAGCAATATGAAGTTACGTCTCTAATATCGGGATCCGTGAGTGCAAATATTATAAATTTGGAGCAAAAAATACTTGTCCCCTTTCGCTAAAGAATTATTATTGCTTGCAGATACTCTATTTCGGGAACCAGCTGTGTCGTCCCTGAGTGTCCCAAATTTGAAACATTGGCTAATAAAAGTTACTGCAGATTTACAAAAGCATAGTTAATATTTGTATATCTGTTTCTATATGGATTTACATAATGATGATCACCGATAAGAATAATAGATGCAGATATGAAGAAAGAGGCTTCTGAAGTCATAGGCGCAGGCCACTTGTATTCTTGCTTCATATTCCACTGGAAAAGCTTTCTCCAACCATACGATGTTAAGAGTGCCCTACATTACTACTAATAATTCATCAGGCATAGAAAGAAAAGTAGACTACCTTGACCGGATACCACTTACCAATATCCGCAGGCATACCTTCTGGCTAATTGGCCTACAGATGCTAAACTAACAGAAAAGCCACTGGTGACTCCAAATAAACAATGCAACGTCGAAGTTCAAGTGACTAATTACACCAAAAAGCAGATGCTATCTATTTACTCGTATCTTTTTGACAAATATTAAGCCTCCTCAAACTATTGACCAATTGAAGGCAGATACTCTCCGATAAATAAATAATCGTTCAACGCAGAGATGTAAGATGGCATTAAATGAAGTTGCAGCAGAACCTGCCTTACTTCAAGTCACCTGTCTGGATAACCTGACTTTCTGCAGTTTACGGTTTCTATTATATTTAAGTGCTAAGTTAGTGATAGTCATTGCGTTCACTTTTAATGGAGTAATTTTGGGGATCAAACATGTTCCTGGCCGAGTAGCTTTAGATAATTAAAAATTGAAATTCGCTTTATTTGCTCAGCAATTAAAAGCTGAACCTGTGGTCACTGAAAGATTTTAATGACTCAAGTAATAATCGCTGTCTAGTTCAGCCTTTAATCCAGTTTCTGCTAACTTTTCTATCTTTTTCTTTGATAGTGTACTCGTAGTAGAACAATATGTACCGTAGTATTACGGTCGTATCTATCTACGTAAGCGTTAGAAAAATTACTAACTTTTTTCGTTTATTTGTTCATCATTTAAAAAAACACAATTCTCATGAATGGACCAGAGAAAAGTACTCTTTTTCGGTAACTGGCTTGGCTCAACTTCTTTTGCATTGTTCCCGGGAGGTGGTCATTCAACTCCTTTTTTCAGACCCACAACTAAGCTCATGTAGTACCTCATCAAAGCTGTCTAGATACAAGTACCTGTAGCGCCCGCGTGCGTGCCTATGGTCAGAGCTAATTGATAATGCTAGATAATCCCAAACTAATATCTGAGATCTGCCGGTATTCGACATTTTAGATACATCGGCCAAAATCTTAGATCGTATCACTGTGAAAGTCATGTCATTAGGAAGATTTTCAAGACCATCGTTGTTGTAATCGATGATTATGTGGTATTTTGCGGTCAATTATATCGCCCAAGGGCGTAAGGAAAGAGGCTTTTGGGTGATGTTGCTGGAAATGCTGCGGTCTATTTATAAGCGTGGTCTCAATTAGGAATGCCATTCAAGTAAGAGGCGCTCAGCTCAAAGACTGTTTACAAATTGGACTCGAAGATATAATGGTGGATACACGCTTTGTGGTCATGAAGAAATTGAACTGAATTTTGATGAGGCTTGAATAGTTTACTTCAGTCACCTTTGACATTGGGTTCTATTCTGAAATTATGCGGGACTACAACAACCATTCGTGGGCTGCTGGTCTTTGCAAAATTTTATTGAGGGCTTACAAGCGATTCGTAAATAACTTGTCTAGCATTTCAATGGGCGATGAAAATAGTTAAAAAAAAGTGTTTACAAGTGGCAAATAGTTGGTATCTTTAAATAGGTAATTAGGTACCAGGAGCGGTTCAATAAATTCTGACATGGTGATTTTGACCCCAGAAACGCTAGTATGGCAGACCACTGGAAAAGTTAGAAAATTCCGACATAGGAGTATTATTGGGCAAAGATGGCATTCAAATTCAGTGGAAAAATCACTAAATAAGGACACGCCTTGATATGTTTGAACGCTATGTGAAAAGTCCACAAAATGGGAGAATTTCAGCTTCATGAGTTAAATGAATGGAATGGAATGGAATGGAATTTTGACGCTTTATTTAACATACTTAGAATTATCCGATTTAAGTCAAATATGCGCCGTTTTGTTCGCAAACTTGTTGCCATTTAGAAGGCAGATAATGGAAGGTTCCATTATCCCCCCTCCTTATTTGCAAAAAACTCAGACAATCAGTTTTCGCAAGCCTCTTTTGAGGCGAACTTAGTAGCACCAAGAGCGTTTTGCATGGACCGGATGAGATGGTAATCACTCGGTGATAGGTCCGGACTATACGGTGGGTGCAATAAGACATCCCATCCGAGGTCCTGTAGCTTCTGGCGGGTCATCAAAGATGTGTGAGGCCGAGCGTTGTCCTGGTGGAACAGAACACCATTCCTATTGACCAATCCTGGCCGCTTCTGGTCAATCGCCCGCTTCAAACGGTCGAGTTGCTCACAGTGGAGGACCGAATTGAGGGTCTGGCCATAGTTGAGCAGCTCATAGTGGATGACTCCCTTCCAATCCCACCAAACACACAGCAAAACCTTCCTGGCCGTCAATCCGGGCTTGGCGATGGTTTGGGCCGGCTCGCCGCGCTTCGACCACGAGCTTTTTCGCTTGAGGTTGTAGTACGTGATCCACTTTTCGTCACCAGTCACCATCCGCTTCAAAAATGGGTCGAATTCGTTCCGGTTCAGCAGTGGATCGCAGGCGTTGATTCGGTTCAAGAGATTTTTTTTCGTCAACTCGTGTGGCACCCAAACATCCAGCTTTTTTTGGAATCCGATCTTCTGCAAATGGTTCCAAACGGTTTTATGGTCTATACCCAGTTCTTGGCCAATCGAGTGAATGCTCTAATGCCGGTCTACTTGGATGATTTCGACGATTTTATCGGTTTCTACGAAGATTGGCCTATCAGTACGGGGTGTATCTTCGAAATCCACTACACCAGAACGAAATCGATCGAACCAACGCTGTGCTATGCGAATCGTTACAGTATCGGACCCATAAACCTGACAAATTTTTTTTGGCCGCCTTTGTTGTATTTTTACCTCTCAGGTATTATAGTAAAAAATGACGAATTTCTTCCTTGGTGGACTCCATCTTTGACGCGGTATAACTTGAGACTGAAACGTACGATCATAAAACTGTCGAAGAGACACCTGTAGCCCAGATTGTCATCTTCAAATCGCCGTATAGTATGACCCGATGGATAAGTACAACACAAGATATGTTTAAGTGTCGCCATCTATTGACAAAATTACTTTACTTACATTACTTTTTTCCCCAGCCTAATATGATGGCGACTGCATTGCCGATGGGGATTTACGTTCGGCGATAGATCCCGATCGCAGTCACGGTCGAGGTCTGCATCTCGAAAGGGCGAGCTTCTTTTCGGAACAACTTAAACCAGCTCAACGTAACTACAGCGCCTATGATCGTAAGCTACTCTCCGCGTACCTCTTCATTAAATATTTCTCCCTTAAGGGTAGGCCATTCACTATGTTCACGGATACGAGACCATACGCACAAAGGATTGGTTAAACCTCACCAACAAGAACCTCCGAATCATAGTGGGAATCCTCACTGGTCATTGTCGGCTGAACTATCACTTAGGGAAGCTAGGGATATCTACGGACACTGCCTGCAGGTTTTGTGAGGAGTGTGACAAAACCTCTATACACGTCCTGTGACAGTGTCCGGCATTTGTGGAAAGTACATCGGAGAGAACACTTAATACCAGATGCAAAGCTGAAAGATCTGGAAGTAGAGAACATACTAAAGTTCCTGGCGGTTATAGGCCTGCTTGAGATACTGTGATCTATAGGTACACTATAACCAGTAAAAGGGCACAATAGTTCTTTAAGGGCGTTGTGCGACTTTCCCTTAACAGAATAATAATAATTGGTTCTGACACTCAACATGTGTCTGGAAAAGACAACCTCGTTGCACACACTTTGTCAAGAATATCGGAAGAACACAGTCCGATCGAAAGGTGGCATTTCTGCTATCTTTTGGGTGTAAACCTCCCCAGCGGGTTTGTAAGTATTATGATTAGTGCTTCCTTTGCTTGCGAATACTCTGATGCCTAAACGAACTTAGGAGGATTTCTTTCACCGGGGGAATATTCTCTCAAAACAAGGCTTTTCAGCGGATTCCTCTGCAAAGCCGGCTGAAATTACCGCCAAAACGCCACAGTGGAGGATGTAGAAATAAGTAGAATGGACCTTCTGCATTCACTTGTCCATCCGAAGCTCTGGGGCTACACCTTTATAAACGTTTGCCGAGAAGTGAGCTGTATTCTTTATCTCGAAATCAAATTGTACTCTCTCGTCATGGATACGGATGAAGGACAACGAAACGGGCCGGAGCTGTGCCCAAAATTCCCATAAGGCAAATGGCCGCTGGACATAAGTTTGGAAATGGTCGCTTTTTCAGAATCTTTAGCGGATCTATCATCAACCTCTGACTTAGAAGTGCCCCTCGTACCGGAAAATAAATACCGGACGTCACCTGCACGCAGAACGATCCTATGCGGTCGTCTAGCAGATTGAGCGGCTGTGGGAGAACTTTGGTTCTCACCGGAGCACTGCACCGTTCGCTCTTCGGCGACCGTATCAAATGAGGACTCGTCGAGGACCCGGCCGTACCGAAATTCTTCTATCCCTCGAGCTGGAATATCGGATTTGCTATCGATGAGTTCGTCTCGGAGACCAATTACCGACCTGAAAAGATACTCCATAAGAGGCAATTACCCGGACGACGGCGTAAGTAAGATAGTGCCCGAATGTGGCCTGAAGACAGATTCCTGTGAGATTCCTGACAGATTCCTGGATCGGGTGGCAATGCTGACGGAATATGCTCTTGGAGAACAGTTTCACTCCCTGGATTGGCATCTTTACCTATTGTTAGCAGGACCTACACTGGAATGCTATTGACGTTGTCTGCGGAGGTCTGGTCCTCTGCCCTGTAATCTGCTGTGCGGCAAACTACTTGACGTTGAACGCTTTCAGGGAGAGGGCGAGTCTTTTGACGAGTATCTCCAGACATCCTACAGCTGGATGACCGTCTTTCCACGCCCTTAGCCAACGACGAACCGCTCGATGTGCTGCAAGCAGGGTGAGCATTCCGCCTAGGATAGTTCTGCTCAAACAATGTCTTAGCGCTGCAGCAGAGCGTCGTCAGGCCGCTGGAGAACTGGAGTTCGTGGATAGGGAGGAGCCATGCCGGAGATCGAATCCTTTCCTATTGTCAGGTCCCATCGTGAGCGAGGTCGGCAGTGAGTCGGAGTTTTCACCTTCGAGCGTTGAGGATGTAGATTATCAGCTGCAAGCTGTTTTGCCTGCCCCGCTATGCTGGAATTGCCTAGAGGCTGGCCATCGCTGGGATTTGTGTCGGGCGTCCCGTAAGGTATGTTGCTACAGATATGCCTTGCCGAACACTTACAAACCTGATTGCATTGCATGTGCATCAAAAAACGGCCAGAAGGGGAAAATCTACCACAAATGACTTTCCATCGTCAGGCTGGCGGCAGTCCTAGAAAATAGGAGAGGTTGTACGCACTAGCTCTTTGGTTTGTCATGTCCGCAATCTGTCTGTATAACCAGGCTTAGGTTCGTCACAATGCGATGATTGCGGGGTTGCATTTAAGTTCCTCAGAACCTAACAAGTCCTTAGTGTTCTCTAACTCGGATTCATTGGCCAGCATTGCAACCAGTACTGGCAATTTAAGTAAACAGTCAATTGATCCAACTACACTAGCTAAAACATCGACGCCTGTGCCAGATTTGTTTGGGGGGGAGATGTTCGAACACGTTCCTAGGAACTGGCTCTCGTACCATGTTCGGCTGCGAGGTATTAAGAAGCTCCAAAGCGAATCATGGGGTAAGGGAGACTTACGACCATATGCAAACATTATACTTTGGGGTAAGGATCTTCTTTTTCTTCAGCCTTTGTCCCGTTCACAAGCGGCGTCGGCTCGTCGTGATCGGTTTCGCCATTTGACTCTATCGAATACCTGATCTGGGTGCAATCTCGAGGCTTTCAAATCGCCATCCAGCGTATCAAGCCACCGTTGCTTAGGTCTGCCTTTTGGTCGTTTACCATCGACTTCGATGTTCAGACCAATCTTGGCAAGGGAATTCTCGTTTGCACGAACTGCGTGACCATACCATCGAAGACGCCTCTCTCGCAACTTTTCCACGATCGGTGCAACCCCATAACGATCGCGGATATCCTCATTTCGGATGTGATCTAAACGTGTCACGCCACTAGTCCAACGTAGCATCTTCGTCTCCATTACCGCAAGACGCCGTTCATTGTCTTTTATGGTCGGCCAACACTCAGAACCATAGAGAGCGACTGGACGGACGACATTGCGGTGAATTTTAGATTTGAGACGTTCGTTGATACGTCGATCACAAAGGACACCAGTTGTGGAACGCCACTTCATCCAGGTTGCGTTAATGCGTGAAGCAATTTCATAACGTAGTTCTCCATTGGCTAATAGCGTTGACCCGAGGTATTTAAATCGTTCAGTTCTGGGCAAATCACTGCCGCTGACAGTGATTGTGCCTGTTTCATGGAGATCGGTCGTCAAAAATTCAGTTTTGTTTAAATTCAATCTGAGACCGTGTTGCATGAGGCGATCATTCCATTTTTGAACTATCTGCTATCAGATGCTAGGAAAACATCATCTGCATAAAGCAGTGTGTAGGGCGCTGGACGTTGGATATCCCGTGTGACGGTGTCCATAACAAGGACAAAGAGGAGTGGTGAGAGGGCACTTCCTTTATGAACACCAACAGAGACACGAAGCGGTTTTGATACACCCGCCATACTTGGGGGGTTGGGGTAAGGATGTACTGGGTTAAGTGGACACCAGGGCTCCGGTGAATTGTATCTCCGTTGAACTGGCTAACCAAGTCCTACGTGGAAAATTAGTCCCCATCCGAGAATTAGGCTTCACTTATAGAGGGCAGTTGCGAGTGCTCGTTCTACGCTAGGCAAAGTCTCAGCTGCGATTACGTTTAGGGGATATACATCTGATCTGCTTAAGTCAAAACTTTATTTGGGAGCTGACACACACCATTTTCAAGCCAACTACCAAAATTGGGCAAATGCTAAAAATCCCGAAGAACACAAAGCCTACACTTCATACTTCAGAGGTATATAAAATTCCTTGCTCCTGGGGAATAAGTCTTCATTGGGAAGACCGGTTTGACATTACAACAAAGGAAGGAGCACGAAAGCGATGTAAAATACAACTTTATAATCATTATCAACAGCACAACGACCGGTATTCGGTATTCTCATTATAGAGTCAAAACTAGTGGTTAAATACCTTGATCTAATGCTTGACTCGATGATGAGCTTCTTAGAGTAAATCAAAAGAGCAGGTGGACTCTTGGCCTTGAGTCGGCTAATAGCGAATGTTGAGGGACCTAGGGGACGTCTCCTTATGGAAGCAAGGTAGTTGTTCTGCTCTATGGGGTGGAGGTATGGGCTGATGCCCTTGACAAGGAGGTACATCGTAAGCGCATTGCTCAAGTGCGGAGACGGGGAGCTTTGCGAGTGGCGTCTGCTTATCGCACTATCTCCGAACCGGCTGTAATGGTAATCGGGGGAGTGATCTCCGTTGCCCTCCTTGCCACGGAGCGGAAGATATCTACTGCCGTAAGGACGAGAACTTAAGGGAGGTGAAGAACGTGAAGAACGTCAACGCGCCCCTTACCGAGTGGCAACTCTCTTTGCAAAATGAGCCAAGAGGCAGATGGACTGCGCAACTCATCGACAATTTAGACCCATGGCTGAACCGAACGCACGGCGAGATTGATTATTTCCTTATCCAGCTTCTATGTGGGCATGGAAGTTTTCAGTATTACCTGCACAGGATTGGAAAGGCGCGATCTCTTGATTGTGTGTTCTGCAATGGAGTGGCGAACGACGCTGAACACACCTTTTTCTCTTGAGGTGGGACGGCTTTCGTCGGCAGCTTTATGCAGACACAGGGGAGCTCTCTCCAAACAACATTGTCAGAGAGATGCTGTAAAGCGGTGGGAGCGTGTTGCGCATTGTGTCTGGACTCTTCTTAGGGCGAAGGAGGTTTAACTCGACCGGCAGAGGAAACGGGGTTGCAAGGGGTTTCCTAAACTAACAACGCCCTTTCTTCGCTCGCGTTGGTGAAAGGGATTCCCTAACTTGAAGGTTCTCCATGCCGGAAGAGCGGGAGGGCTAGCCCGAAGTAATGTGTCAAACGGTTCCAGACTAGTTCTCTGATGACAGGGGGCGTTTAGTTGGTAGTCAGATGGCGTACTGTTGCGAGAGTCAAACACTCTGTGCATAAACGCATTCACCTACCCTACTTCCCAAAGAAAACTATCCCTTTAGGGCTTCGGTGTACAGCATCCGTACTCACATAGTCTGACAGCACTGCACGCTACAACCTATTTAATGTGGAACCCTAATGGGAGGAGATGCAGGAGTACATTGGGAGCATCTGGCGGACAGGACTTCCGAGGCCTGTAGCACATGCACCCCATTGAACCCCATTAAGCTTCGTTTATTGTACTTTTTGCTCAAGGTCTGCCACCATACGATAGTGCCGTACGTTAAGATGGGACACACCACAGCTGTGTACATGCAGCGAACCATTCTTGCCCGGAGATAGGTGCATAGGTGCAGTCATAGAAGGCTACACCGGCCTTTTTAATCCGCAGTTTGTGTTTAATCTACAAATTAGCTTTGGATTCAGGATCACACCCAGGAACTTTACATTGGAGGAAATAACTTTTGGAATTGCCAGGTTAGGTAGATGGCAGAAGTTATATAAGTTGTGGTATTCAAAATGTGAGAGCTGCGAATAGACTCCTCTTCTAACGAATGACTGCTCAACTTAACTCGCAAGCAATTAGCTAATTTTTAGGGGGTAGATCACTTCGGTAGAAAAGAAAGGCAATTAAAACTTCTAATTTCAGTCAAGTGTCTGGAAATAAAAACCAATGTTTGTTCATTCCGCCGCGGTAGGTGGAATCTAGGTACCCTTGTCTTGGTGATGAATAGCATCAGTTCCATTTTGTTTGGATTTATGCCGAGTCTGCATGTTGCGGCCCACAGGAACACCTTTTCCAACGTTCCTTCCATGATGTCACTCATAATGGAGGAAAACATCCCTGACACTAATATCACCAAGTCGTCGGCATACGCCAACACCTCCCCCCTCCCCCCTCCCCCATGCGGTTCAAGCAGCGGAATTGCTAGAGCTGTGCCCTGAGGTAAATACGAACCCACAGGGTACTGCGTTCAAGGTTGTAATGAACAAGATTCGTAAACAAAAATCACTCCAGGTGACGTGTCGCAACTCTTGTCCAAAATAATCGCAATCCTTTCCCTCAACGGTAAGAAAGTGGGCCTCAGCCGACGGTTCAATAGGATGTCCTCATCCCGGAGTGGCGGAGGTGGAACAACGATAGATTTGTGGACGAACTGAAGATAATAAGGATCCGGGATTTAATGTGATTCCGAACAAAGCCCCCAAGTTGGCTGCTAAAATCAGGCTCGCATGGTTCATAAGCACATTTAAATCGTGTATGGTGGAAGAAGTGTTTCCTTCCCATTGGAAAAAGTAGACGTTGATTCCGTTACCAAAGCCTCCAAAACCACCTGGCGCACCCCCTCCATATTGCCTTATCTACCTTTTAGACAGAAGTACTGGTTTCGTAAAGTACGGTTCACTGTCGGCAATGGTCATGGACCTGGTTCGGGAGGCTTCGACTGCTGATAAGTGCTGCGCGGTGGTGATGTTGAATATCAGAAATGCCTATAACTCGGCCAACTATGGTTGGATTGAGGACACCCTTACTAACTGGGTGTCCCTGGTTACTTAGCTCGGATAATCAAGGGTTACTTCTCGGAGAGACTTCTTTGGTACGAGACAAATGACAGGCCGAAGGAATATGTTGTGACAGCAGGTGTTCCCCAAGGATCTTGCTATGGAACATAATATATGACGGAGTGTTCGGCCTTCACGTCCCAAAGGAGGTAACATTGATTGGCTTTGTAGATGACCTGGCGGTGGTAGTAGTTGCAAAACACCCCCAGAAAACCATTCATGCAATCAAAGTATGATTCTAAATGGTAAAACTGGACTTAGTGGATGATAAAACAGAGGACCGCCTCTTACCAATCGCAGGAGGAACAATAGTGCCAAAATCCGGGTTGATAACCACGAGATCATTTCAAAATCGATCATTAGATACCTGGGGGTAATGATTGATGCCAAGTTGAGCTTCAAGGGACATCTGGATTATGCGCGTTAAAAGGCAGCGAAGCCTAGTCCATCTCTAGCAAGGATGATGCCTAATATTGGAGGGTGAAAATCTGGTCACCGGCTGCTTATCACAGGGCTGGCTAAAAAGGCCGCTCGACTTGTTTATTGAGAGATGGGTCGAGCGGAAGCATGGAGAGTTAAATTACCACGTAACACAGTTCCTTACAGGAACTTGCACCGCTTCTGATTGGGTGAGTCCCCAGAAAGTCCCGAATGCATTGCTACACACGAGGACCCAAAGTATGTTACGTTCCACTGCCCGAAATTCGCGATTGAAAGAGAAAGGTAAAAGATGCCCTCAACGCAGTTATCGGACCCTAAAATTTCGTGGAGGAGATGCTGAGGTCAAAGGGAAATTTGAGTGCGATAAGCACAATGGATTGAGTTCGGATAGCGCGAGGGACGCATGACTTAGTCGTGCTGGTGTAAACCGAAGCCCTCGTCGTGAAGTAATACTTTATGGTGGTCTCGCGAAGATATGGGCGGGGAAATAGGGGTGGTTTTCGATGGACAAGAATCCCACACAGCACTGCAACCTGACGCACCAGCCAAGGCAAGTTTTGGCGAGACTGTCAGAAGAGACGAGGACACACCTTGAACTGTATAAATAAGGGCGGATAAACAATCAGATGCAACAATGAACTATATCGCGTTTATGACTTAACAGAATCGAAAAGAAATTTAAGCCAGAATATCTAGAAATATTACAGAGCAAGTAGGGTAGCGTATCAAATAGTGTCCAAATTTCTGGGTATTTTTTTTAGGTCATTAGACGAGTGGAAGCAATAGGCTCTAATTAAATGACCAAATAAAAGTTACATGAATCTATGCTTGATTGTGTTTATTATGTAATCCATCCATGAACAAAGCTCATTCTTGACAGTAGCAGCCATCGTGAGTGTTCTCTTCAATCCAACCAATGAATTTAGTGACACGAGTGTATACACCTGGTTTACCCCTTGCAGCGCAGCCTGCACCCCACGATACGATACCTGCATCCAAAAGTACAAAAATATTATCTGCTTCTGTCTCAAAAGAGATAGCACTTCGCTCACCTGCCAACGAATGAACAGAATTGTTGGCTACCATCAAAGGGCCTCCGCTATCACCCTGACAGGCATCTTTTCCACCATTTACATATCCTGCACATAACATGTTCTTGGTAATTCGTCTTCCATAAACTGTATTCCGGCACATTGCGTTGGTCATGATAGGAACGGTAACTTCATGAAGGGTTGATACTGGCTTTCCTTGATAACGCGTTGCTCCCCAGCCTACTGCTTTTGCCTTTTGAAATGGAAATAATATCATCACAGGGTAAAGGTCTAATTTTGCTGGAGCACTTACCTCATAGCCACCCCAAGATTGTCCAACCTCTGGAAGACAGATGGGTCTGAGACTGTCACTTAGGGAAACTCGGCTGGATAGTTTGACCAACGAAATATCATTATTAAGTGTTTTAGGGTTATATCCTTTGTAGCGCTTGATGGCTGCAACCTGAAATGCGGTCAGAGGGGAATGAACTTTTTAGGTCAAAAATGAGTAGTCAAAGTTGCTAACCCCTCGCTTCAATGGAGAGTCTTTATCACGTGAGTAGTTGAGGAAGTGGACTTGTATATTTTCCTTCTGGAACCCATTGGTGCAATGTCCTGCTGTTACCACGTATCGGTCATTGATTAGTGATCCTGCACAAAAGTATCGTCCAAAGTAGGTCATCGCTACTATCCACGTGTATTTGTTGTAAGTCAGAGCTTCTCCGCCGACAATTCGGTTTTTGCTCGCAAGTCCGCATTCTAAAAGAAAAGATATAAATTTGCTTCGTCATCCTTGGTTAAAAACTCCGTAACTTACTGCAGACTTGACACAATTTAACTTTTCTGATTTTCACTTCATGATGATCGAAATTCACAGGTTTTGATGTTATGACCACGCCATCCCTCAATTCTGTGTATGATTTCGGTCGCGATATCTGCGGGCTTGTGAAGTTGCGCTTCACGATGATTATCTAAAATCCAAAAAAGGTCGGACACTGCATCCGTGGAAACATTGGTATCATATCTATACACTCACATTTGCAAATACACCCAAGCCAAGAGATAAAACCAGTAAAAAGCTCCTCATCTTCTTGTCGGCTTTTCCAAGGTTTTCGCTGATGATCTAGTTTCGAAATATCTATTGCTCCGGAATCCTCAAAACGAACCAACTTCTGCGACAAGAAAAAATCTTCTAACCGTCATAATCCCAAAATTTTGCAACCGAAAGATACTTTCCAATTCCAGTAAATTTCTCGACAAAAAAAGAAACAAAACTAGGAAACGTGGAAAAATGTTAGAAGAAGAAAACCACAGCGTACTCAGCTCAATTAAAACATGTACCGCTTACAATTATTCTGCAAGTATCTTCACCCATTGTTGAGTATCTTAAGAACCCCAGGTGCCGTAACCATGCATGGTCTGAAATTTGGTAAGCTCTTTAGCCATCAAAGAAAAGATGGTCTGAGCGAAAAAATGAGTTACGCACTAGCTCGTGCTGGTTCCCTTGGTTCATTACGTGGTCATTAATGGAGCATAGCCCCCAGACTTTTTCAGCTCCAATTTAGTACGGTTCGAGTGGCTTGACAACCTTTTGAATTGGCGATTCTGGCAGTAATGGCCCCGCCCGGATGTTCGGGGGATGCTAGCGGCTTTCGACCACAATCTTCTCTCTGTTAGCAAGTACAGATCGCTGGACCAAAAACCTCCAATTCCTCATTTCCGATCTAGATTAAATAGCCTCAAACTACAGGTCAAGTGTTTTAATTTGTTCTTACATCTTCGATAATTGGAATGCTGCCCAGGGACAAGAGGTGCTGGTAAACCATGTGTTAGGCCTTTCCCAAATGAACTTTAGTTAACCCAACTCCAGATAAATTTGTTTGCTTTTGGAATGGAAACTAATGGGCTGAAATCTATCAATGTTGGAGCTGGAATCTGATTTTGTTGGATACTCTGGGCGAGGTTGGTGTACGCATAAACACACATGAAAATTGATGGTTGTTGATTCTGGGAACGGGCCGAAAAAATTGCAGGTAATACTGCCCAATTATTTCCTGATGATTAGCCATTATGTGCAATTATTCATTTGCATCGGTTAATGTGGGATTATTGGCCCGAACTTAAGAATCCACAGTGGTCCAAGATAATAGCTCTTCTTCCGGGTTTCCGTTAGGCGAATAATTTTTGCTTATTCTCTCTTTGTTTTTTCAAAAAAAATGATGGAAATGAAAACTAAATTCATTATTTGATGTCTATAAATGCTGTCTAAGGGGTCAAGCAGTGCACTGCAGGATAGACTGATGCGGAACAAAGCTCCCTGAGGCCAACCTATCTCTCTCTAAGGATGAGCTGTCTCTCCTCTGGGACGGTGTGTGCCTTTTCAGGGGCCAAGCCTCTCGTATACCAAGATCGTTAGTGAGTGGTGATAGCCACATCCTGTACGAGGTGACCCTACTATTAACAAAACGCTACGGATCTAGACTGGGGAGTAGAAAAACACCTCCCCCAATCCAGGGTGTCATGCGAACCGTGCCCATTGGATAGTTTGCAGTCGGGGGTAACTGACTGTATTCGAACGGATCCTCACTGATACCTGGTCGCCTCAGTGAGTAAGTTAGACCTTACTGTGCTACGAGGGGCCATGGCACGGCGGACCTCTTAACCCCCATACTCGTGGTAATCAAATGTGTACAAAACAAGAAAAGAAAACAAAAACCAAACAAGCAGGGCCCTGTACCGCATCAAAACTGGTTTAACAGGCGGAGGCACGTCTCCGAATTACTGAGAGCCAGGTGACTACACCCAAGGAGGGAGAAGTTGGGACGTCAAGCAGTGGATCCAAGGTGAGCATTGGTATACTGCGTGGGCTACAGCCAACGAACACCACTGCTCAAAGAGCAGGGACCAGCAAAAGCACTTCTGAGATGAATATAACAGACGTCAGGAAGGAGACAGGTCTCAGTGGCGCCGGGGTTAAATGGTACCTGCGCTATCTGAAGGAAGGCTTGAAACCAGAAGAGGCCCTTAAGAAGGCTCAAGACAGACCTAAGCCATCTCTACTGGAGCCGAGAAAGCGGGGAGCAGCAGAGATCAGCCCGCATCAAGGGAATGCTCCCAAAAAATCCAGACCTGAACCCAAGGGAGGAGAAAACCCGGGCTGGTCAGGAGTGAAGGCAGGACCCAGGAAGCCCGCCCTTAGCTATGCTAGTGCGGTCAAGGGCATTCGACTGGCCATACTGCCAAAAAGATTTCCCGAGCAAATACTCACTCGGGAGGAACAGGAAATCATTGAGGAACTTGTCGTCAAGCAGATGATCAAGGGTTGGACGTCGAAACCGGTGTTCACCGGGATACGCTTTCGACCAGGCCTTATACTGGTGGACTGCGCGACGGAAGGCACCGCAGAATGGGTTAGAACCATAGTTCCTAGATTGCCAGGCTGGGAAGGGGTGGAATTGTCAACAATTGAATTGCTGGGGATGATATACCAGGAGCCCACATGGTGACAGTTTTTCTGCCAAAAGCCGCGGCAATAGAAACGGAAGACCTTATGAGACTCCTAATTGCTCAGAACGAAGATCTCCATACTCGACCATGGAGAGTCTTCAGAAGCAACGTGGAGGGCAAGGGTAAACTCCTCACGATCGGGGTAGATGACCGATCCCTGGAGGCAATTAAACGTCGGAGTTGTCATATCAACTACCAAATTGGCAACATACCCGTGCATGTGCACAAGGAAAAGCCGAGGAAAGAGACCTCGGAGGAGGCATCGGGTGGAAAACTTACCGAGGTCCCTGAAGAAGTCCCGGAAGCTATAGAGGCGGAAAGAACTGGATCAACCATGGAAATAGACTTACTGCCCAGTGAAGAGCAGAAGCTGGACGACCTAGACCTAGGACTCCTAGGGCTCGGGGTGGACAGCGACGCGCAGGAAAGCGCCATGTCGGAGGAGGAGGGTGACACTCCGACAGTGGAGAAGAGCTCCAAACAATAACGAAGCCAATGGCCAGCACTAAGATAGCCCAGATAAACCTCCACCATGCGAGAGCTGCATCTGCAGTGATTGCAAGGGCAAATTCCAAGGAGAACATTGGAATAGCGCTGGATCAGGAGCCCTGGGTGTACCGGGGGCAGATTCGCGGTCTGCAAGGAGGAGGCATGCAGGTTATTTGGGACTCCTCTTGTGAAAAACCAAGAGCTTGCATAATTCTCAAACGTAATTTGCAATACATATGTCTTTCAGAGTTCTTAATGGGGGACCTTGTGGCTATCCAAGTCTCATTGGAAGCCGGGAGGAGCACTCGAGAGGCAGTTGTAGCATCGGGATACTTCCCAGGAGACGAGAGCCGGGCTCCACCGGAACAAGTCGCAAAGCTGACGAAGTATTGCGAGGAGAGGGCGTTACCACTTCTTCTCGGCTGCGATGGCAACGCCCACCATGAAGTGTGGGGAAGCAGCGACACTTATCGTAGAGGTGAGTACCTTCTCGAATTTATTCTTAGCAATAAGTTAGAAATATACAACGTAGGGAACACTCCAACATTTGTGACCAGCACCAGACAAGAGGCACTAGATATAACTCTAGGAAATACCCTAATGAACGGGATGGTCAGGAATTGGAGGGTGTTGGATGAACCCTCAATGTCTGATCACAGGATAATCAGATTCGACATTGAGGGTAACTCCGAAATAAAAAGAATAATAAGGAATCCCAAGAGAACGGATTGGGAATCCTACACAACGCACTTGAGCAACAACATTGCCCACCTTCAAGGAGGCGGTGACATCAGGAGCGAACTGGAATTAGAAACGGTGGTGGAAAACCTCAACACAATCTTCATTGACGCATACGAGGCCAGCTGTCCGGCCAAGACAGTCAAGTCATCAAGGGATGTACCATGGTGGAACAAGAACTTAGCCAGAATGAGAAAAGAGGTACGAAAACTCTTTAACCGGGAGGGGGGGGCGCAAGCAGCATTCAAGGCACTTAGGTCCAACCAGGTGAACTCTAAACTGGTATGGGAATACCTTGAGAAACTGAATACACTCGGGTCGTCCAACAAGGTCTGGATACTTTGGGTTCCAGGCCATGCTGGGTTCGAAGGCAACGAGGCAGCAGATGAACTAGCCAAGAAGGGAGCAGGGATGCCTTTACACGGGCCAGAACCCTTCTGTGGAATCGCAAAAGGGTTTCATGGCTATGAATCTAAGAAACGAAGAGAAACGGTTGAGGGAACTATATTGGGCGGGCCTACCAGGGATGGAGCAGTCCAGGGTACTTATTGGGGGATACGAACCCATGTGTACAAAGGATTGCTTAAACCTCACCAAAAAGAACCTCCGAATCATAGTAGGAATTCTCACTGGTCATTGTCATCTGAACTATCACCTAGGAAAGCTAGGGATATCAACGGACACTGCCTGCAAGTTCTGTGAGGAGGAGGACGAAACCTCTATACACGTCCTGGGACAGTGTCCGGCACTTGTGCAAAGTAGGTCGATACATCTGGGAGAACACTTAATACCAGATGCAAAGCTGAAACATCTGGAAGTGGGGAACATACTAAAGTTCCTAACGGTTACAGGCCTGCTTGAGATACTATGATCAATAGGTACACTATAATCAGTTAAAGGGGCACAACAGTTCTTCAAGGACGCAGTGCGACTTTCCCTTAACAGAATAATCGTAAATGTTTATCTAAACACACGGCCATTAACCATTTGAGTTAGTTCCTCTACCTAGAATGCAGGGGTTCTTCTCGATTACTTGAAATACCCTTCAGCTCAGGCCAGGACTTCCCGAGATCCCCACACTTCTCTTCTACTTTTCTGCGTGAAATGTTCTTGGGGCGCCCCACTCGTCGGCAATTTTGCGAGTGTGGTTCCCCTGCATGGCATAGTGAGCAATGTAACTGTCGTCCTTCTTTAATGTGTAACCTATCCACTGACACTTCTGCCTTCCGATCACATCGCGTGTTGACAAAGGCTTGGAGCCCTCGGATGACAGTGGGGTTCATTTTCCACTACTACTCCCGTATAGCAACACAGAAAGGACACTAACATGAACAGTCTCAAATTTTAGATAGGACAGCCAAAGCGGGTCTAGGGGTGGGTAGGTAGGTAGGTATTAATGGCCGCTCCTAGGAGCCCACTTAGAGCTGCAGTGTCCCGTTCTGATGCCACATCCTAAGATCGTGACTGCTGTTATGAGAGCAGGGATCTTCAGAGTCAGCCCGTAGCATTCACGAAGGAAAGCAGCTCTCCCACCCTGCAGCTAGAAATCTCTCTGAGGTCTCCAAAGAATGATTTACCCGGTGTTTGTAGCCTGACTCTAGCTTGAGCTAGGCAATTGTACAAGAAGTACCTAAGGCTCCCCCACCCCTTCTCCGCATGTTCGGCAATGCGAATTGTAAGGTATGCCGAGCCAGGCGGCATGGTCTCCTAGGGGCCAGTGCCTCGTGCATATCGCCGTAATTTTGACTGAATTTGCACGCATCTGGCAGAGGAGCTCTCGTTATAAGCGGCCCAAATAGTTCTTGACTTGGCACAAATGGTAAGCCCTCACTATTTGAGGTCCGCGGCTGTTAAATAATGTGAGTAGACTCCGCTCTTGACAGCCGCCAGCAAGACACAAACTGTACCCACCGAAGGGCTGCGAAGACCACAGCCTCGCCTGGCCAAACCGTCAACCAGTTAATTTCCCTTTATGTCGCTATGCCCGAGAATTCAGAGAAGGGTGACTTTGAGCCTACCGCTCAGGCTGTCGAGCGTGTTTCTGCTCTGCCCCACCAGCTTCTGCACTGCCCCGTCGCTGAGTACAAGGCCTTAATGGCCGCTTGGCTGTTAGTTGGAGTGGCTATATTACGCTTGGGGCTCGGATCATGCTCCAGCCATCGACAGACTTTCAGCATCGTCAGTATTTCCGCTTGGAATACACTGGCGAAACCTGGGAGACCATACGACTCGGATACCCTGTATTTCTCCGGATTTTCAAAATATTGCGTACGTATTCTCGCACTTCTTGAAAAAATAGCAACATCACTGCCGAGTATAGTCTCTCTAGTAATGGTTAGCACCATATCTACACTACTGGTTCCCTTATCTTTTCTAAGGTGTGTTCATTACATCCGCAGAAACTAGCAGTTGCAGGGAAAACTTCTTAAGCAGAGTATTGGCAAATCTTCACCAGCAGGCCTTGTTTTGCACATGGTTCCTAATTGCCATAAGGTCTTCGTTCAAATCCCGGTAGCTCCGGAAGACATTCTGAAAATGAGGATATGCACACTTTTCGGACTCATCGAGATCACCAGGATGACTTTTGGACTATGCAATGTGGCAGCCTCAACCTCCACTTTTGTTTCATTTATTTGGACGATGTTCTGGTCGCGTCTTTCTCTAAATCCGAGCATTTGGAATACCTCGAGTACCTTCCTCAATTTGTTCTTGAGGCCGGTCTAGTACCGAACGTTGAGAAAAACAAATTCTCACAACCACTGATGAGACCCAATCAAAATGCAAGCAATTTCGGGCTCCTCGCTTTCAGAAAGTTAAGGGTCTAAGAAGATTTTTGAACATGTTAAATTCTACCGTCGTTTCTGGCCCAAGGCCGTCTACCATCAATCGCCCTTAACACTTACCTGTCCGGGCCGAAAAACCTCGAGAAATCTGGGCATTCCCCACGGACTTCATGAGAAACTTTGCTGTGGACCTTTCAATCAGGACGAAGTGGAAGCCTTGCGACAAGGCAAGGTTATCACACAGTATTCTTCACCGATGGAGCGGAATGTCGGAAGAACCAAGACTTCAACGCCTGTACCGACAAAGTAGGTGCCGTGGTGCCCCCGTCCGAGCTCTTGGCAAGTCTAGTTCTTGTATAGAAAATGCAAGTGCTAGTACACGTTGTGACCTTTTCGGTGAACCTACCATCATATCAGGTATTTGCCGAGGATCCTAACTACTCTCCCTTTTTTTGGCGGTTGATGTAGACCGTGATTTGGTCCTTCTTCCCAAAGGCAAAGCACCAACTGTCTTTTCCGATTTAGAAACCTAGTTTGACATATCACGTGACACCCAGCTAAGCATGTATTGGGCTTGACCCTTGTTTATTTTTTCCTGTAGTGTTGAATCCGCACATGCCAGGATGTCCTGTGTGCCCTTCGGAAGTCTCTGTAGTCACAAAGACTGTAGCAGCTCGGCGCTGACTTTGTCACCACCTAACTGCTTCATTTTGCGCAGCAATTAGTTTGGTGCACGCTCAGCAAGTTTTAGCTCTGCTAGTCAGGTATCTTTCACGTCTGAGGAGCACTTTATCATGGGTGCTGCGAAGAATTAGGTTGCTATGTTTGCATACAGAGAGGCCCGTATTTACTCTGGGCTCGGATTTCCTCTCTATAAACTCCTGCTTATGTGTCACTGCTTTGAAGAGATATGCAAAGGGTAGTGACTATCCAGGAACGGAACGGAAAAAAATAATTTGAGTTCAGCCATTCAAGAGATACTCAGGATTTCCATTTCTAGATTACTTTCAAAATGAACCCTTCAAACTGGACAATTGCCCAAAGGACGATATACAAGACTAATTTAAAGGGAATGACAAACATACAAAGAAGCCTAAAGAAGCTTCAAGTTAAACACACCACAGGGGGGGGGGGGGTGACCCTTCTGTTTTCAGGAGGATTCTATGGTTAAACTTTTGTGATTTTTTAACCAGGAAGTTCTATGATAATTGACTGCGTATCATTTTAGGCGGGTTCCATGGCAAGAATTGGTGGGGTTCTGATGCCGCCTTGTGGGTATGCAGCTGCTGACTGTTTTGTGGCCAACGATAAAGATTTCAGTGAACTGAACTGGTTGATTTCGATCTTCGCAAGGAAGCAATCACTGCTTGTTGTCCCCGGACAGATTCTTCCAAAGGCTAATCTCCTCTAGTTTGCAGAGGAAGCAAGCATTTCGTTTCTTTATGGAAATGATCTCTTGGATTCACCCTGGGCCCAGATTTTCTCTCTACGACTCCCTAAATCATTTGTTCGCCAACTTCAATTTTCAGTGTTCTTGCCTGAATCTGAAGTTTGACTCGCTTTTTGATGATTTTTTTCCATTTTGCAGAAATGAATACATTCTTCACATACAAGGCTACACTACACCAATTTCTCTTTCATTTTGTTCAGGTTTTCTTTCAGGAGGGCTAAATTTTCCTCGTTTTAGTCCCCGTAATATCCGTGCGCACTTGAAGTCAGCAGCAGCAAAAGAATGCCAACTGATCCTGTTCCACACTATAACCAGAAGATCGCAGACTACATCCGTCAGCGAGCAGCGTGTCACTACTGCGTCTGTTCCCAGATGACGGAGCATCAAAGGTATTCTTGGTGTAGTGAGCATAGATCCTTTTTGTAGGTCTTCACAAATCAGTGCGGTTATCTCACTGCTGCACTAGGCGTGGTAATCGTCAATGTTTGTACCTCAAGATCGAAAGAGGACGCATAGTCAACTGGGTGGTCGCTTAAAGGAGGTGATTTGCAAAAGTTAAAGGAAATGTTCAAACAGTGGTGCGAACATACCGACATAAACCCTTGGGGCGGGGCCTACAGAGTGGTAATATAAAGCCTGCGGAGACTGTTGTTGCTGTTGACCAGTCGTCGCCTCTTGAAACAGCTTGTTACCACTCTGTTTGCGCACCACCAAAACAGTGGAAGACTAACGGTGGCCCAGGTCAACCAGTGCCTAATACCTCAAGTTACCGAGGGAAAGCTACGGGAAATATGTGGTAGGATCGGCGGCAATAAGGTCCCAGGTTTAGATGGCATCCCTAAGTGAGCTTTGAAGCTGGCATTGAATATCTGGCCCGACCTTCGTCAACACCTTCGAGGCGTGTCTAAAAGAAGGAATATTCCCTGCCCGGTGGAAAAACATTTGGGTTCGCTTTCCAAACCCGGTAAGCCACCGGAAAATCCAGCATCATATCGTCCGATTTGCCTCTTGGATACAAAGGGGAGGCTACTGGGGAGAGTTATATATAATAGACTCCTACCCATCATCGAAAGCGGTAATGGCCTGTATGGGTTTCGTCGCGTCCACTCTTCGGTGGATGTGGTAAGCATGGTGGTAAGCCTAAAAAAAGACGCACTGCATACTGCTGGTTACTGTGCTGTGGTGACGCTTAATGTCAGAAACGCATTCAATTCCGCCAACTGGGGCCGAATTAAAAGTGCATTGGCTGACATAGATGTTGCTGAATATTTAGTGGCGGAGAATTTCTTCTCAGAGAGAACTGTCTGGTACAGGAGGGACGAGGGTTCCAAAGAGTATATCGTCACAGCGGGGGTTGCACAGGGCTCGGTACTGGGTCCCTGGCTGTGGACTGTTATATATAATGAAGTGCTTGTGCTTCTCGTCCCAGAGGAGGCTACGATTATAGGCTTTCCCACTGATCTGGCTTTAGTTATTGTAGCGAAACACCCAGAGGATTTGGAGGTTTACGCGACAGAGACGGTGAGACCGGTAAAGACATGGCTGGAAAAGACTAGATTGACCCTGATTGATGAGAAAACGGAAGCGGTCTTAACAACCAACCGTAAATTTGGAAGTTGGTGGGTATATGGTCGTCTCTAGGCTGATTATCAAGTACCTGGGGGCGATATTTAACACCAAATTGAGCTTTAGTTAGCATCTAGAGTATTTAGGTGAAAAGGCAGCTGGCATTCCTACGGCATTTGTCAGAACGTTGCCGAATGTCGGTAGCCCGAAACACTGCATAGGATTGCTTTTAGCCGGACTGGTGCTATCCATTCTACTCAAAGCGTCACCTGGGTGATCAGAGGCGCTCGCAAACTCTCAAAGACGGAAGTAAGTGACATCGGTTCACCAGCTGATGGTCTTGAGGGTTTGCAGTGCTTTTAGAACCACATCAGGTGAGGCGGCACTTGTGGTGGTGAAACCAACTGTCACGTTGTCCAGTTTCTTAGGAGACACGGTGGTTGCTATCGGTAGTATTTATACCGCCTTGGGCTGGATGATTCGCCGAATTGTCATGCATGTAGTGACACACCGGAGGATGCAGAGCATGTCAGGTAACACTGCCCAAGGTTCGCGATGGACGGAAGGAGCCTGAACCAAACAGTAGGAAGGAACGTAAAAGCAAGGCGTATAGTTGCGCATATGAGGTCAAAGGAGAGCTGGCTTCTGTTTCCTCCGCAATCATAAAAATGCAAAATACGCTGGTAAAGGAAGGAAGCAAGGCGCAAAACTCAAAGAACGAGAATCGTGAGTGCCTAAAGGCAAACCCATCCCACAAAGTAATACCTAAATGGTGGCCTCTAAGGAACCTGGTCGTTTTTACTTCTGGAATACGAATTTAATCTGCGTAAACCAGCCGAGCTCAGTAATTACTACTATGGCTAAACTTATTTGCCAGAAATCACAAATACTGTATTTCGGGAACCAATTGTTCCCTTCATAAGTGTGCACAATGAGGAAAAATGCTCAATCGGTTTCCCTTCATAAACACAAACTTTTTTGGTAATTAGTATCAAACCACCCCTTTCCTGGCAAATAGGTTTATTTATGAAAAATAAATATATAAATAAATAAATAAATAAAATTCCAAATTGATATGATTCCAATGATCCTTTGGATCAATGATGACAGTAGCATGCATCTCGTGTGTTACTTCGAATCCAAGTTCCGTATCGATTGACTCGTGCATAGACTCCAGGATAGTTGGGTTGAGCACATCCTTCACCCCAGGATACCACTCCTGCAATTCGATATAAAGTTTGATTGTAATGAAACTGGTATGTCCATACTATTCTCAAAAATGTTCTCCCTACTCACCCACAACTTGAAACTGATTGCCACTCAGTACATGCAATGGACCACCGCTGTCACCCTAAAACAGGAGATCGGAAAATGAGATTTAATTTTTTGGTTGTTTCAGATAGGAATGTGGAAGCATACCTGACATGAGTCTTTCATCCCAGTCTTGTGGCCTGCGCACAGCATATTATCTGTAATGCGGGTTGGGCCGTAAGCCGATCGTCTACACTCGGAGTTGGACATGATTGGTACATCGACCTCTTGTAATGTGTCTGAAGTCATTCCATTTTCTTTGACTGCTCCCCAACCGGTAACAATGCCCTGTAAAATTTTTTGGAGTCTCATTACAACTTATTGGTTTCAGTTGTTAGACTTTCCGATATTTCGGGAACCACTTGTTCCCTTCATCAATGCTAACCATGGAGACTTATTAGCACTGATGAAGGGAAGAAGTGGTTCCCGAAATATCGGTATTTGCAAGACCAATAAATAACACTAGCGAATAGAAATAAAAAAGATACACAAGAATCAACTTACTGTTTCTCCGGTGAAAGGTTTTCCTGGAGTTGGTAGACATACTGGACGAAGTTGGTCCTTCAACTCCACAGGCTTGTCCAGCCGAAGCAGAGCAATATCGTTATTGTAGCTCGTAGAGCTATAGCTGGAGTGACGAATCACTCGTTTTACCTATAAATCGTAGTAAGACGTTTAGTTTATTTCCTTTTTAAATATACTTCTTACCTTTCGATCAATTTTCTGAGGACTACTGCTTGCTCGGTTATGATCCAAGAGGCGCACAGTAACACGATCATGGCTGAAACCATTAATACAATGCGCAGCTGTCAGTACATAGCGGTCGTTAATCAAGGCTGCTCCGCAATAGAATCGATTTGAGTAATGAAGCTGGGCAACCCAAGGATATTGATTCACGAGTGTCTCCTGACCGCCTACAATTCGACGTTTCTTGTTTGCCAGGCCACATGCTGAAATTAGAACCATTAGCTTTACCAGTGGATATTGTTTGGTATCTTCTGAAATTGTGCTTACTGCAAGCGCGGCAATTAACGTTGATATCCTGTGCTGGTGCCTGCGGGTTTGACGTTGATGATGGTTTGCCTACTACTCCGGATATCCATTCTAGAAATGGGTTTTGTTTTGAGTTTCGAATTGTCGTACTTTCTATGGCACGTTCTGTGTAGTTGTTACAATTTATCTGAAAATATTTAACATTGGTAAATACTTTATTTATGTGTAGTTATCTTAACAGCGATTTCAATTATACTAAGTTCATTAAAGATACTATCAATCGATTACTTATTATTGTCGGTTGAAACGCTCTGAAACTGTTATTAATCTCTGTCATTATTGATACACTGCAATGTCGTCCGTCCTTTCGCCCTCTGTGGTTCTGAGTGTTGGCTGACTATGAAAGACAATGAACTGCGTCTTGCAGTAATGGAGACGAAGATGTTGCGTTGGACTAGTGGCGAGACACGTTTTGATTACATCCGAAATGGGGATATCCACGATCGTTATGGGGTTGCACCGATCGTGGACAAATTGCGAGAGAGGCGTCTTCGATGGTATGGTCACGTAATTCTCGCTAACGAGAATTCACTTGCCAAGATTGGTCTGAACATCGAAGTCGATGGTAAACGACCAAAAGACAGGCCGAAACAAAGGTGATTTGATACGCTGAATGGAGATTTAAAAGCCTCGAGATTGCATCCAGATCAGGCATTTGGTAAAACCAAATGGCGAAACCGATCACAATGAGCCGACCCCGCTTGTGAACGGGATAAAGGCTCAAGAACAAGAAGAAGAATAGTGTAATATAGTACGTAAGCCTGTCACTATGACAAACGACGAATTTGGTCGGTGCACAGGCCTGGTACTCGTGGGCATTGTGATCGGAAGGCGGAAGAGGATAGATCACATATTAAGTTGAGGTGACAATTGAATTACTGGTTACGCTATACAGTAGAATTTACTCTCCCAAGATGGCCGATGAGTGGGTCGTACCAAGGGCACTTGACGCAGAACAGTAGAGAATCGGTGCAGGCATCTCGGGAAATCGTGGGAAGCCCTGAAGGGCATTTCAGGCAAATATATTCATAATGACAACTTTCTCCAGCTGGAACAAAGTTTCTGGGCATTCTGAATTCAAGTGAATATATTTTTGCCTTTTGACATGCACTTATTTGATGCTTTTGACCTCTGTACATATTTTTTTCCAAGGATCGCATGCTTGTTGAAAATGAATGTTGAAATGTCGATTATACCCCCCTATTTTTTTACCATGTCGGTTCTACTCTACTCAACTCTTCTGGGTCTTCATGTTTCATTCAGGGTACTGTCTATACGGTCTTTGGCTTGGCAAATAATTGCTCCTTTGGTGCCGGCATCCCCTAGGCATCTAGGTTTACCGCATTAGAACAGCCCTACTTTCGCATGCCTTTTCTTAAGAAACAAAAAAAATACAGGTCTAGCATCCTGAGGCTTGCCCATGAAGGTTGTCACTTGCTAAAAGCAATTATAATTCTTCCATTCGGGGGGTTCTGATAACACTTCACGCGGGGGGGTCAAGGTCATGGTAACCATAGGAATGACGTTGAAGCGATTTTCGACTTTTTAAATTTTCACTGTCTCGCAATCGACGGCACACTGTTCGGGCACAGTGAATCAAGGTCAATTAGGTATCGATTGGGCGGCAACAAATGTCTAATCAGATCGACCAATACCGTAATAAGCAATAGGTTCAGGAGTTGCTCTCCCAATGAGTGCAACGTGGGAAGGGCTAAAATCGGGTTTGAGCTATCTCACTTTAGCATTTGACGGCCATTTACCTTTGGTTGCACATTGCGTCTGCATTAACTCGCAGGGGTAGAGACCTTCAAGCATGCATGCTCAATATATTAGGTTGTTGCAAATGAAATGTCGGATATTTGAGTAAAATTTCAAAAAACTATAACTTTTATGAAAATTAATTTTATTAGTCAAAATAAGAACCAGCAGCTTCAATGCACTTCTCCCAACGAGATACAAGGGCATTTATTCCAGTTTCGTAAAAGTCTGGGTTTCTAGAGCTAAGAAATTCTTCAAAGGCACTTTTGACAGCTACTTCATTGCTGAATTGTTTCCCCGCCAAAAAGTGATCCAAATGCTTAAAAAAGTGGTAGTCGGTTGGCGAGAGGTTGGGTGAATATGGTGGATGAGGAAGAGTCTCATATCGTAATTCATTTAATTTTTGGACCGTCATTCTAGAAACATGAGGTCGGGCGTTATCATGGAGCAGTATCACTCCATCTCTGTTGACCAATCTAGGCCGCTGAACACGTAATTTCTCGTGCATTTCATCAAGTTGGGCACAATATTTCTCTGCATTAATTGTTTCACCACGCTCCAAAAACGAATAATGAATAATTTCAGATGCAGACCACCAAACAGTTACCATTACCTTCTTCGGGTGAAGGCTCGGTTTGGCTTGTGTTGTGGAGGCTGATCGGCATCTAGCCATTGCGCTGATCTGCGACGGTTGTCGTACAATATCCACTTTTCATCGCATGTCACTATTCTGCGCAAAAAGGGATTGTTCCTGTTGCGGTTGAGTAGAGAACTGGATATTTCCATTCGCAGCGCCATGTTTTGCTCGTTGAGTTCATGCGGAACCCACTTATCAAGCTTCTTCACCTTTCCAAGCTGTTGTAAGTACCGAGATACTGTCGAATAGTGTACGCCTATTTTCTCTGCAATGTCACGAATCGATGATCGGGGATCAGATTCCACTATCAAACGCAACTCGTCGTTGTCGATCGATGGTCCTGGGTGTCCACGAGGTTCACTTTGGAGGGTCATGTCGCCTGATCGGAATTTTTCGAACCACCGCTGTGTCGTTCGTTCGTTTGCTGCGTCAGCTCCAAATGCTCTGCAAATGTTTCTGGTTGCCTCCGCTGCGTTGTGACCAAGTTTAAATTCATATAGAAAAAGTAGACGTTTTTGACTCCCTTCCATGCTTTTTTCTTTGAGTTTTACTTGGAACTTCCATGACGATTGAAACTGAAATGACTCCTTGATCGAACGAACGACTATTTATACTCAATTATCCCATACCACCAGAGTCACGTTGCGGCAGTTTTAAACATTAAAATCATAACTAACTTCACTTCATTGAAAAATCCGACATTTCATTTGCAACAACCTAATAGTTTGTCTTTGTGATCCGTCTGTCGATCGGTGATGGGAAAACTAAGTTCGCCTTGAACAACTCAGAATATTAATATGCATTGGGTCATAATGAAAATTTTTTTTTCTCTGGTGCAAGTCAAGTTAGCAGTCACAATCCAATCCAATCCAATCCAAAGATCTAACTGAATGTGGAAACCAGAAAAAGGATCTTATTGTCTCCCAAAAAAAGGACTCCCGACTTTAATTTGATAATTGGTATACCTTGCGGGGGATACCTTGCCTACTCGCTGCCAAAGATAACACCGAAAATGAACGTGTCAAGGGACACCTTGAAATATTGCGAGATAGGGAGTAAGCTGGTTTCGGCTCTGTAGTAGCTTTGCACTGATGCAGGGGGTAAGTCGCTCCCGAAATACATATTTACATTTAAAACTAAAAATTATAGTTTGGAGGAAGCTACCCCTGGTCTATCAATTTTAGGCTAGACTACAAGGAGCGGACAAATATCTAATCTTTTATAAAGCCATTTGAAACAAATATATGGTTACCTTCTACCCCTTGGTGGAGTGCGCGATAATCGCACCTACGCGCCATCGTTCGCGGTTACCTGAAATGCGTTTCAGCTCTTCCCACGCCTTCTCGAGACGCTCGCACTCCTCCTCTACCGTTCTGCACCAAGTTCTCTTGGGGCGACCCACTCGTTGCTCATCTTGGGAAAGTGAATTCCACTGTATGGCATAGCCCGCAATGCAATTGTCGCCCCTCTTTAAGGTGTGGCCTATCATTGTCACTTCCGTCGTCTTATCACATCGCATACGAGTTGCTGCTTGGTAGTGTCAGGCCAGCGTACTCTTATGATACGATGCAGACAGGTATCACCTTGCATGTGCTACTCCCAAATAGCAACACAGAGAGGACACTAGCACAGAACAGTCTCTACTTCATCTTAGGGTTGAGATAACTGCATTTCCAGATTTTAGACAGTCTAGTGAAAACGGATTTAGTGCTATTTATGGGTCGGGCAACATCTAGTTCGGTGCCACCATCGGCAGAAGTCACGATTCCTAGATATACAAATCGATCAACGCTTTCGATGCTCTATCCATGAATGCAGATAGGGAGAGTGCGATGCCCTTCGGACTGAGAACCTTTGCTTTGTTGGCGTTTTTGGTCAACCCAACTCTACTTGCCTCTCTTTCCAAATCTAGAGCCTGTGAGAGAGCATGCAGATCTAGTATCAGCGTAGCCAAGGTGTTTGAGGAAAGATGCTATAGTCCATTGAATTTCTTCACGTCCTTCGGACAAGGACATCTTCCATGCCCTGTGAAAAGCTGGGAAACTTATAATTAAACTCAGCATGCTGTCTATCCAACTATTCTTTATTGATAAGGATCCGCCTGTGTGTCCACAGAGCCTTTCCCGAGCGTCCCAAATGCTCTACTTACAGATCTGCCCTGCTGTAACATGCTTTAGTGATGCATTGTGTCACACGGATAGCCTAGGAGGGAGGTGCAGGAATGGGTTAGTTATCTCAAGGACACATTCTCAGAAAGCAAAAACCGGAAAATCTGATAAGAGACAATGATGCTGCCTGAACGTGGCATCTAGGCCTCCAAATACTCTCCATTGACATATTACTTTAGCTCAACCGTCCCGCCTGGGGAAGCCTTCAAGTCAGGGAATTCTTTCTACCAAAGGGAGTGGAGAGAAGGAAACAAATTGTGAGATTGTAGAATCTCCTGCAATTCGGTCCTCCCATCGGTCTAGCCCAACCATCTTCGCGAAAATAAGTACCCGAACGTAATGTGCAATGCGGCTCAATCTGCCAGTGCTCCCCAGGACCTCTTTGACAATGTTGCCCGGAGCGAGCACCTGCTCGTATCTGCATAAAGTTACTGGCTAATCCCATATGATCTTCCCCTTGCAGGACTTACAGTCAGCGAATCGTGCATTCTCAATGTTGTGCATGTAACTGTTAGGTAAGGAAGTAATCAATCTTACTATGCTTTTGGATCTGCCACGAACCTGAGTTGCCAATGAGCCAGTGTATCAAGCTGCTTCTTGGCTCGTTTTCCCAAGCGAGTTTTCACTCATTCAGTGTATGTTGCCGTTCTTCACGAGCAATTCTCTTGAGTTCTCCGCTTATGACCAATAGGGGTTACTCCCGCGGTTACCATCAAGCTATTTCCGTATCTACCAAGGGCATCAGCTCGAGAAAGTTCATCTATAAGTCGAGCGATGAACTGTTGATTTTGGCGATCGATACGGGGATCGATACGGGACACAGAGTTGAGATTCTCTTTTTGGTGAACATGAATACTTCCGTGCTTTCCAGGGCAAGACTGAAACCATAATCAGTCATCCATCCATTTTCAAGATACATCAATATAGCAAGTTTGCTTTGGACCTGTTCAACAGTGCGTCCAGACAACGGTCTCGAAATCATCTGCATAGTCGACTAGGCTCTTCTGTCAAGTCGAGTCTTAGTAGGCTATCGTCAGGGATCCAGTCCTAGGATGGGTCCTTGGACTACCCCCGACGTGATTTTCATCCACCCCTGATTATAACAAACTATGTAGCACCAGAGAAAAATAATTTTTGATGGCAGCCCAATGCCCATCGATATTCTCAGGCGGGTTACTCAGTATATCTGTCGTTCAATCAGCAAGATAGATCTCCAATTTTCGGGCGATAGTTGGATCATAAATGCGGTCGGTGTTATGTAATTTCTCGTAGAAGGCATTCACTTCCACTAAATCGGAAGGGTCCGTTGGTGCGTAGCATTGTTTGTGATGTTCTTTAACCTGGACCGGAATCTTGAAGTTAGAACTTTGTCTTCCAGGTCAAGAGAGCGCACCTTGCGGTAATCAAGCAACCCGACCCCCAATTCGCGTTTGCTACCATTTGGCTTTCCAGAATACAAAAGTACATTGCTCATCAGATTCCCACCCACTTTGCTTCGTTTAGACCCAAAATGTCCAGCTATATCGTTGGAATTCCTGCTCACGTTAGAGAAAAGAAACATTCTGAGGGCCCTCGCTACCATTTCTGAGGAGGAGGAGCGTGCACACATTCCAGAAAGGAATCATAGCCGCTTTTCGATACTAAACGATCCTCAGTGTCAGATTAGTTCCTATCTGAGGCGTTGTTGACGTTTCAAAATTTGCAGCTTGCATGCCTACAAATTTGTATACCTTTTAGTCGGCTCTTACGACAAGCAGATAAGACTCTGAGTGTATTCTTAAGTCCCCCAGTAGCTAAGTGTTGTAGATGGTCAGAGGGTTGTGTCAATTGATTATTCTCAACCACGAGGAGAAGCCCTCGCCTATGTTGAGCCTAACCAAAATACTCTCCTCTCCTGCGCTACTAAGATGGAGCGAGTACCAAAACCCGGATGGCGGTCAATACGCCAACTAGGTGGATCAGCGACACTGAAGAAGGGGTGAACTAAACGGGTAGCGAGTCATGCTTTCCACTGGCAAAATGCTCAGCAGGTTGGGAGTTCTCCCCCAGACGATAGTCTAAGGAACAATATCCCGTCAGAATCCTTACTAAGGTTTTCAAATACTTTCTATAAGAAACACTAAAAATTCAGCTCTTGTCTCCTCAGGATTTGCCTCACGGAACAGATTTAAAAGTGAATGGCTTGACGTCAAAACCAGATTCGCATCCATTTATAGGGGAAGCAGATCCCCGAAGCTTCTTTATTACCAGTGATGCTTGAGTGTCCTGGAATCTATATCAGCTATTTTTGGTTCATTCGGCCGAGTTTAACGAACATCTGCTAGCAACTGGTTTGATATAGTGAATCATCCAGAACTGATAAGGTCACTTGACTGTCGAAATAGATTCGTATCGTGCGATTACGCTGGCTTATTCGGAGGCAATCCTCTTCTGTTAATAGAGTGGCGAGGATTCTGATCATAATGATGTGGGAACATTGACGAGAAAACCCCGCCTTGCTTTTGTAAATTCCGGTAATTCCGCTAAACGATTGACGGCATATATCCTAATTGTCAAATTAGAGCATTTTTTTGCCACTAGACCATCAACAATGGCTCGGGTAGGTACTCATGTCATTGTTAAGACCTTTGGTTATCGAACATAGAAAACTGTTGCTGAGGGCTATCTCAGGATACACTGTTGGTTTTTTACAAAACTTTGGCTGTCAGATTCCGGGATAAGTTAAGGGGCAGACAAATTGGTTTCCCGATTTCTAAAGCTTTTACTGACTTGTCACCGGCGGCACAACGTTCGAGCACAGGGTTTACCACTAAGTTAGTTGGGTGTCGACTGACCGGCAACGGACATCTAATAAGGTTTTATCTTGTCCATCAATGCACTAAAGCGACTCAAGGTCTGTCAAAGACTGCCTACCTGAGGAACTCCTTCTTACAACCCCTACAATTTCTGTAGGGCTGCTATTCCCACTTATCTGAAGATATTGGGCATTCGAGATCTTCCCCTGTGGTCCAAAGAAGGAAATAGTCGTTAAAATTCTGGAAAAGGAAACCTGTCTTGAATGCGATAATTGGAACGAACTTTCTGCCAAAGATAATTCCTAAAATATTCCTGGATTGCATCAAGGAACACCTAGAAAGGATGGTGGGAAGAGAGCAAGCGGGTGTCATCATGTGCACAAATTTGCGGAGTTCTTATTTCCGCTTCACCTTCATCAAATTTGAAAAAGTTCTGCACAGTGTCAAAAAGGAGTGCGTCTGAAATGCCGTAAGGACAAACTGCTAGCTATTATCAAGACGGCATATGGTGATGCAAAATGTTACACGCTGCATCGAGGTAAAACAATTCTACTTTCATCAGGTTATGGGCCTTGCCCAAATGTCCCTGGATGCGACTCTGCTTGCCTCCTTCCCCTAGGCAAGCAGAGTCGCACCGATGACCATGAACAAAACCACTGTTGTGGGTTTGACAGATCATCACATTTTTCCTATTTGCATCGCATTTCATCACCAACATTAAATTCGCAATTTTCTGCAACAATGTCCTGTAGACATGTTAGTCAAATTTCCACAGTGAAAGGAAACTTGCTTTGGATCGTCCGGGACAATTTGTACAGGTACTGGCGACATCCAGCATGCCCTGTGTAATCTCACCATGCTGTCTCCAACCACTTCTTCATCGATCTTTTTCTGAACGTGCACAGTACTCTAGTCTTATATTTACACGTTTCTCCGTTTCAGCAGCCTTCGTTTAAATATCATATTGTATCTTATCTTACAGGACATCAATCGGCATTATCCAAGACTGTCTGAAGGCAGAGCACCTCCGTAGGGCTGTTTTTTGTACGCTGCTCTCAGTTTATGAGTGCTAAATGAGGTCTTGAATGCCCTTCCCAAAACTGGGAGCATGTGCCGACCAAGTTGCTCTTTGAGATAGTGTCAGGCCAGCGTACTCCAATGATACGACCCAGACAGGTATCACCTTGCATGTGTTACCCCATATAGCAACGCAGAGAGAACACTAGCACATAGCAGTTTGAGCTTGATCTTAATGCTGAGATAACTGCATTTCCAGATTTTAGACAGTGCAGCGAAAGCGAATTTAGTGCTATTAATTCGTCAGGAAACATCTAGTTCGGTGCCACCGCCAGCAGGAAGGAAGTCACGCCCCTTAGATATACAAATCGATCAACGCTTTCGATGCTCTGCCCATTAATGCAGATAGGCAGAGTGCGATGACCCGCCAGACTTAGGTTCTCAGTCTCTCTCTTTTCAAATCCGCTATTGCCCTACCGAAATCGGTAAAGAGCCGATGCAACGAAGATCTAAACTCCGTGCACTGTTCCAAAATGATCTGTAGGGTGTTGATGTGGTCAATGCAGTGGGATTCGAAGTGGAAACCAGCCTGCTCTCTGTCGAGATGCTCTTTGAGATGTCCCAGAAATATTTTAGCTATTACCTTTGCAACGGCAGGGAATAGGCAGAAACCCCTTCATTTGTCACACCCAAAACGTTGCCCTTCTTTGAAATCTTGACGATCATCCCCTTCTCTACTTTCTGGGAAAGATCTTGGATTCCCAAGATTTCCGCATGAGTGGAAGTAGCAGATGACTTTCGCCATCAGCGGTCAATAGAGCCTTCCTTCCCGTTCGTTTATCGAGCCGCTTCCATCCTTCCGCAGTCAATCTGATCTTATGATGCCCCTTTGGGATGGAGGCAACAACCTCTATAGCACCCGAGAACGGAGAATTTTTTATGGCAGCCCAATGCTCATCGATTGGTCGTCCAATTCGCAAGATAGCTCCCACACTGTTGAGTGACAGCTGGATCATAACCGTTTCTGGCCAATTCGGACGTTTGCGTTCGCTTGCTCTAGATAGATCCGATTATAGAATTGATCGCATCCCAATCCTTTTGACATGCTAGCACTGTCCGGGCAAAGTCTCCCAGTACCAGTATCTCTTCTAAAGTTTCTTCTAGGTTCCTCCTTTATTCTTCGAATTTTGGACAATGGCGAAATACGCGCCCTGGGCCCTCCGGGGTACCATCGTAGTTTGGACAATCGGTTTAGACCTCCAGTTTAAATATATATCGGCACTGGCGACATCTTTCATGCCCTGCGAGAAACTGGAAAGCTTAAATTTAGCTTGCCGTCCATCCAACTATTCCTTACTGGTAAGGGTCCGCCTATGTGTCCACAAACTCTTTCTCGAGCTTCCCAAACGCTCTAGCCATCTACTTACAGATCTGCCCCCGCCCTCACGACAACCTTCATCTGCCATAGACGGGAGGTAGGGTTTACATTCTATATGTTCGTCATTTCATTTGCCAAGGTGTCGATCGGCACTATTCCCGAGGTGACGCATGCAACATCCTTCGGTACAGCCCTGGTGCAGGCAGAACACACTCTTAGGGCTATGCTTCTTTAGACTGTATTTAGTTTGTAAGCGTTAAATGAGATCTGTAATGCCTTTCCCAAAATGGGGGCCGTATAAAGAAAGGTCGAGTTCACTACTTCGGCACCATATTTGCTCTGGATGTTTTGTCGTGCCGTCAGTATACTGTACGTATTGCTTATAACTGACCTTCAAGTCTATCATCACTCCCAATTCTTTAATGGGCGGCTTGGAAATGAAGGTATGATTTTCAACTTTAATGCAGACATAATTTCTTTTACGAAGGTTTGTGACGAAGATCAATTCCGTTTCTTCCCCCCAACAGCCCGTCTCTGGTTGTTTCAGGAATTACCTTCACATCCACAAGACGCTGGAAGTTGCCAGTGTTACTTTCTTACTGGCGGAATAATCCCTGAATTTTGAACAAAGAAGATAGGACACGTTATTTGGGCAGATGACCGAGAGACAGCTTCTTTAAGTGTTCCTGCTTGCCGGATTTTCAACTTGACGGTTTCTGATCGATCCTACTTACCTCCCTCCGAGCCATTCGCTTGGCTCGTATTTGTATACAGTTACTGGCTAATCACATACGATCGATGCGTTTTAGAGATCCAGTCCTAGGATGGGTCCATGTGCTATCCCGACGTGATATCTCCTGACTCTTTAGCGCCTCATAGGCAGGGAGTGGCCCTCAGGTAGTACGTCAACATCTGCAAGATGTTGTCCGATACGTAGAATTAACTTTCGAGTGTATCTAGCATATCCGCAATTTTACGGAATCAAAGATATTTCTGATATCAAACGTCACGGGCAGCGTCAAAGATTGATGCCCCACCTCGATGAACAGAATCCACAACCTCCATGGTAGTATCCCCTGCGGATCTCTCTTTTCATAAACTGAATTGTCTTGTCACATTTCAGTGTGAAATATCTTTCTTCTTTTTCTTCAGCCTTTGTCCCGTTCACAAGCGGGGTCGGCTCGTCGTGATCGGCTTCGCCATTTGGCTCTATCGAATGCCTGATCTGGGTGCAATTTCGAGGCTTTCAAATCCCCATCCAGCGTATCAAGCCACCGTTGTTTAGGTCTGCCTTTTGATCGTTTACCATCGACTTCGATGTTCAGACCAATCTTTGCAAGTGAATTCTCATTTGCACGAATTGCGTGACCATACCATTGAAGACGCCTCTCTCGCAACTTTTCCACGATCGGTGCAACCCCATAACGATCGCGGATATCCTCATTTCGGATGTGATCTAAACGTGTGACGCCACTAGTCCAACGTGGCGTCTTCGTCTCCATTACCGCGAGACGCCGTTCATTGTCTTTTATGGTCGGCCAACACTCAGAACCATAGTGTGAAATATCAGTTTATATATTTCTGCCATGATTCTATTAGATATTGCCATGTTCCCATTTTTCATAAAAAGGACTGCCTCTTCCGGCTCTTTCATAGTGTGGAAATCCTCCCCGGAGGCTCGTAGGCAATAATATCTACACACCTGGGTACTATTGCCGTGGATTCGATATTTAAAATAAGGAGCCCCGTTCTTGCCGAAAGAACGCAGGCATGCGCAGAGACTTATCATGAAGAAGCGACTTCTAAACCGGAAAAAAGGAAGCATGGGAGAACCAACTGTGAGCTCGAGTACAGGGAGCAACCGCACGAGACATGGAAGCTTTACCAACAAGTCAGCAGGATGAAGCCTTATACATCTCGAGGCTCACCCTGCCTAGACAAAACGGGGAAATCTGCTTTCCGACAAATTGGAGTGATGGGTTGAGAATTTTGATGAACTGTTCCAAAACCAAAATATCAGCGAGTTCAAGATCAACGGCTTCTAAAGACGCATGGATTCCTGTCCTACTGTTCTGCACCAGGTGCCCTTGGCCCGTCAGCTATCTTGGGAGAGTGGATTCCACTGCATGCCCACAATGTCATTGTCGCCAATCGTTAATGTGGGAGCTATGCCACTTCTGTCTGCCGATTATAGTGCGTACGAGTGCCAGGCGTGCACGTCGACCAAGTTCTTCGTTTGAGATAGTCTCAGAACAGCGCACTGCGGTAATACGACGCAGACAAGTGTTGACCAAGGTTTGGAGCTTTTGAGTAATAGTTCTACTTCCACAAAGCAACACAGAAAGAACACTAGCACAGAACAGTCGTTTCCAGATTTCAGACAGGGCAGTGGAAGCGGATCGAGCGCTGCTAATGCGTCGGGCAACATCCAATTCGGTACCACCGTCGGGAGAAACCAGGCTTCCTAGATATACAAATTTATCAACGCCTTTAATGCTCTGTCCATTGGTTTTATTGGTGCTTATCTTCACCCCAACCCTACTTGGAAGAACAGTCCGTGTCCACATGATACAGGCACTAGCCATTTCTTCCACAATAGGAGGAACCTCACCGGATGTTATATGGTTAAAGACCTTGGTGAAGTGCTCTTTCCACCTCTTCAATTGTTCATCATGGTGAATGCGAAAATGTTCGGCCACATGTAAGCTCATTCGTAATGCGGGATACATTCTTGAAATCATTGCGATCTGTGGCATATTCCGCTCCTTGGACAGCGCAATAGCAAATTTTCTCTTGTCACGGTGTACACTACGCTAAACTTCTCGGGATTTTGCGTGGTATCAAAGTTCTCACGCATTACGTCCGCCATCACTTGCAGCGATCATTATAACCGTCAACTCCTTCCGTTCATCGACACGCTTCCATGAATCTGCAGTCATCCAGATCTTATGACGCCCCTTCGGAGCGAGGCTGTCCAATGCACATCGATAATCGCAGGCGGCTTACCTAGTTTATCTATCGTCTGATCAGCAAGATAGCTCTCCTGCTATCGAGCTACAATTGGATCACTTAAGCGGTCGATGTTGAACTTAAGGGTTCGCAGCTTCCCAAACCTAAAAGACGTTCCGGCAGTAACACGCAAGATTGTAATCCCTTTCGAGGTCGATATCAGCACGTCTTTTGCTACGCACATCCTAAATCTACTGCTGATCGCAAAGTGATCGATCCGATTGCATCGGCCAGTTAAAATTCAACTGACCATATTGCAGGCTCTGTGCTTGAACAATGTGCCACCAATGAAGAGGCGGTGAAAGCTGAATTCCGTAAGATGAAAAGACATTCTAGGTACACTAAACAATACCTTCGACGTGCCGAACTATCTCTTACGGATTTTGAGGGACTATCTGAGGAACCGCTCCCTGCTTTATGAAACACTAGAGGGTCAAAGGTGGATGGAGGTCACGTCGGGGGTAGCACAGGGATCCATCCTAGGGCCGGACCTCTGGAACGCTACCTATGACAGTCTGCTTAAACTCGACATGCCAGAAGAGTCGCGCCTGGTCGGCTACGCAGATGATGTCGCAGCGCTTGTTGCTGGACGCACTGACGAACAGGCGCAAAGCAGACTCGGCATATTGATGCGACGGGTAAGCGGATGGATGACTACTCATGGTTTCAACCTTGCACTGGAAAAAACCGAAGTAGTCATCCTGACTAAAAAGAGAATTCCGACCTTGCGTCCCATACCGTTCGGCGAGTCGATGTTCGAGTCAAAATCAGCGGTAAAGTACCTCGGGTTGACTCTTGACTCAAAGATGAGCTTTTCTGAGCAAATCCAAGCAGCAGCGAACAAGGCTGCGGCTGGAGTTTCGGCGTTAAGTAGGCTAATGGCAAACATTGGGGGTCCTACGTCTCTTGATGGGCTCAACGCAGTCTGTCCTGCTCTGCGGCGCAGAGGTATGGGCTGGCGCTCTTAACAATGAGGTATATCGTAAACGCCTCGCGCAAATACAGAGACGGAGAGCTTTACGGGTGGCGTCTGCGTACCGCACTGTCTCTGAACCGGCCGTTATGGTGATCGCGGGAGTTATCCCCGTTGCTCTTCTTGCTAGGGAGCGTCAAGCCATATACCAGCGCAAGGGAGATGAGCCAAGGGAGGTGGTTGCTCGGGAAGAACGGCAACACACTCTAAACGAGCTCTCTTGGCAAAATGAAAGTAGAGGCAGATGGACTGCGCGGCTCATCGGCAAATTAGGTGCGTGGCTGGATCGGAAGCATGGTGAGACTGACTATTTCCTTACCCAATTTTTAAGTGGGCATGGAAGTTTTCAGTCTTACCTGCACAAGATTGGAAAGGCGCGCTCTCCGGATTGTGTGTTTTGCAATGGAGTTGTGGACGACGCCCACCACACTTTTTTTTCTTGTGGAAGGTGGGATGGGGTTCGTCAGCAGCTCTATTTAAACACAGGGGATCTCTCTCCAGACAACATTGTCGATGAGATGCTCAGGACTGCTGACAGGTGGGACCGTGTTGCCCATTACGTTCGGGCCCTTCTCGTTGCTAAGAAGATAGAACTCAACCGGTGGAGGAGCCGGATGGCAGGGGGTTCCTTGAACTGAAAGTTCCCTTCCTCCTCTCCCCTCCCGTTGGTGAAAGGAATTCCCTGATTTGAAGGCTCCGCAAGGCGGGAGAGTTCGGGGACTAGCCCGAAGTAATATGACAAATGGTTCCAGGCTAGCTCTCTGACGATGGGGAGGTGTTTAGTTGGTAGTCCGACAACGTACCGAATCGGGAGTCCAACACTGTGTGCGTAAATGCATTCACCTACCCTACTCCAAAAAAAAAAGCTGCAGAAACCCATAAACCCATAAAAATTTTCGTTGCCATTGTATGCCAAGCAAGGTGTTGTCGGAGTTTACCATGGCATTTAAATCATCCATTACAATCACAGTGACTCCTACAGGAAGTCCTGAACTACGTGTAATTGCTCGTAGAAAGCACCCTTCTCCGCCATATCAAAAGTCTCCGTTGCTGCGTAAAAGTGTACAATTGTGATGCTCCTTAATCTGGATCGAAATCTTGCAGTTTGAAGTCCATCAAAAAGCGGCTTCCAGGTCAAGAGAGCGCGCTTGGCAGTAGCCGTCAGAAGCACCCCGCCACCGGATTCGCGTCTGGTACAACTTGGCTTTCCAGAGCACAAAAGTGCATTTCCATTAGTATGTCAAGAGAGACAGAAGTACTCTGCATTTCACTTCGCTCAACCTCAGAATTTCCAGCTTATATTGTTGGAATTCCCGCTGGAGTTTGAGAAAGCGAGCATTCTGAACTACCGTCGTCGAGGAGTGTGCACACCTTCCAGAAACCAATCATAGTCCATTTTCGATAGTGAACGGCCCTCAGCATCAGGTCAGTCCCTATCTGAGGCGTTGTTTTAAAATTTGTATCTCTTCTAGTAGCGTCTTACGACAAGCAGGGAAAATTTTCAATGTATTCTTAAGCTCCAACTCAAAAGGGCTATTTTATATTTTTAAAATTTACAGCGAACCCCCTTAAACTGATTCAGATCCATACAAGTTTGTAGCGATATAGGTTTCAATATATCCATCATACTGGAAAGTTTGGTTCAACTCCTATAATTATTAATAACGTTATAGTAAGCTAAAGTCTTCTCTTTCGGGCAAGTTACTGTTAGAATTGAGTATTGGCATACACAAAGCATGTTAGCTAGGAGCTGTACTCATATAGAATCATTCTGTTCTTATATAACAAATCCTCAAAACTTTTGATACCCGAAGAGTCAAGGGTCAAGGTCAAGCTTCGGGTTCCCCGGCAGTTTTTTGTAGGGTAGGTAGGTAGGTATCAGTGGCCGCTCCGAGGAGCCCAATTAGCGCTTTGGTGCGCCGTTTTGATGCCACAAACTCCTAAGACCGTGACTGTTGTTATAGGAACAGGGAAGCAGAGTCCAGCTGGCTCGGATCTTCAGAGCCAGCCCGTAGCATTCACGAAGCAAAGCAGCTCTCCGACCCTGCAGCTAGAAATTTCACTGAGGTCCCCAAAGAATGGTTTACCCAGTGTCCGCAGCCTGACTCGAGCCAGAGCTGGGCAATCGCAGAGAAAGTGCATGAGGGTTCCCCTTCCTTCTCCGCAGCTTCGGCAATGCGAGTTGTAGGGTAAGCCGAGTCTAGCGGCATGGTCCCCTATGGGCCAGTGCCCCGTGCAGACCGCCGTAATCTTGAATGAATTTGCACGCGTCTGGCACAGGAGCTCTCGTGATCGGGCTATGTTATAAGCGGGCCAAATTCTCCTTGATTTGGCACAGCTTGTAAGCCTTCGCCATCTCAGGCCCGCGGCTGCTAGATAGTGCGAGTAGACTCCGCCCCCGACAGCCGCCAGCGGAACACCGACTGTATTCCCCGAGGGACTGTCAAGAGCAGAGCCTTGCCTGGCCAATCCGTCAGCCCGCTCATTCCCCTCTATGTTCCTATGCCCGGGAACAAAGGGGAGAGTGATCTTGAGCGTGCCGCCCAGATGGTTGAGCGTGTCTCTGCACTGCCCCACCAACCGGGAAGATGTCGTCGTTGAGTACAAGGCCTTGATGGCCGCTTGGCTGTCGGTCAGAATGGCTATGTTACGCTTGGGGCTCGAATCACGCTCCAGCCATCGACAGACTTCCAATATCGCCAGTACTTCCGCCTGGAATACACTGGTAAAACCTGGGAGACCATACGACTTGGATACACCGTGTGTATTCGAGAAAACCCCCGCGCCGACTCCATAGGCCATCTTTGATCCGTCCGTAAAGAATACCGTGTCATAGTCTTGCAACACGCCGCCGGTTTTCCACTTTGCTCTGGTTGGAAGGTCCACAGCAAAGTTTCTCGTGAAGTTCAGCTTTCGTGTGACATAGTCCGTGGGGGATGCCCAGATATCTCGAGGTATTTCATCTAGAATGTTGCTGTGGCCGTAGGACTTCGCTGCCCAGCATCCGGACTCACGTAGTCTGACGGCACTGCACGCTGCAACATATTTGATGTGGAGGTCTAGGGGGAGGAGATGCAGGAGTACATTGAGAGCATCTGCCGGGCAGGACTGCAGAGCCCCCGTAGCACCTGCACACGTGGTTCTTTGAATCCTATTAAGCTTCGTTCCATTGTATTTCTTCTTCAAAACCTGCCACCATTCAATAGAGCCGTACGTCAGGATCGGACGCACTACAGCGGTGTACATCCAGAGAACCATCGTCCGCCGGAGACCCCATTTTTTTGCAAAGGTTCTTTTACAAGCATAGAAGGTTATACAGGCCTTCTTAACCCTCAGTTCTATGTTAAACCTCCAATTTAGCTTAGGATCCAGGATTACACCCAGATACTTTACATTAGAGGAAAGAACCAATCTTTGTTCATTCAGCCGTGGTAGATGGAATTCAGGTATCCTTGTCTTGGTGGTGAATAGCATCAGTTGCGTTTTGGTTGGGTTTATGCTGAGTCCGCATCTTGCGGCCCACAGGCACACCTTTCGCAATGCTTCCATGATGTCGCTCATAATGGACAGAAGCATCCTTGATACTAATATCACCAAGTCGTCGGCATACGCCACCACCTTCACCCCGCTGCTGTCCAATGTACGTAAAATTTTGTCCATTACTATAGGGTCTACAAATAAGTTCTGTCGGTTTTCACAATAGATGGCGTAGCTTGTTTTTTATTCCATTGAACCACATTTCCAAACATTCATCGGAAAGCTACTGTCAATAGGCACAAACGTCATTATAAATTATTTAATTGAAGTGTAAACAACAATACTTTTTTCATCAACGAAAGTGGCCAGTTTTGTACCAAATAGTGTGTTTTTGCGGGGAGTTCTACTTCATTATTTCATTCTGAAGAAAAAAAGCAACCGAAAGTCATCGCATTTTGGTGGAAGTTTATGGTGACCATGCTGTATCTGAGCGAACGTGTCAGAGGTGGTTTGGACTGTTTAAAAGTGGAGATTTTGACTTGGAAGACGAAGAGCGCGCCGGACGGCCAACAATTTTTGAAGATAACGAATTAGAGGCATTGCTCGACCAAGATCCATCGCAAGCGCAAGAAGAACTTGGAAAAACACTTGGAGTCACTCAGCAAGCCATTTCCCACCGTTTAAAAGCAATGGGAATAATCCGAAAGGTCGGAAATTGGGTTCCGTATGAACTGAAGCCAAGAGACGTCGAACGCCGTTTTTTCACGTGCGAGCAACTGCTCCAACGACAAGAAAGGAAGGGTATTCTGCATCGAATAGTTACTGGCGATGAAAAGTGGATCCATTACGATAATCCCAAGCGTCGGGCAACGTGGGGATACCCCGGCCATGCCTCATCATCAACGGTCAAAGCGAATATTCATGGTGAGAAGATCATGCTGTGTATATGGTGAGACCAACTGGGTGTGGTATACTATGAGCTGCTAAAACCGAACGAAACGGTCACGGGCAACCTCTACCGATGTCAAATTATGCGTTTGAGCCGCGAACTCAAGAAAAAACGGCCGCAATACCAGCAAAGGCATGATACCAGCAAAGGCATGATAAAGTTATTTTGCAACATGACAATGCTCGTCCACATGTTGCACAGCCCGTTAAAGCATATCTAGAGACGTTGAAATGGGAAGTCCTACCCCACCCGCTGTACTCTCCAGACATTGCTCCTTCTGATTACTATTTGTTCCGGTCGCTGCAGCATGGCCTGGCTGACCAGCACTTCTCCAATTACGACGAACTCAAAAAATGGCTCGATGAGTGGATAGCGGCCAAGCTGGCCAATTTTTGGCGCGATGGTATCTATGAATTGCCTGAAAGATGGAAGAAAGTTGTGGCTAGCGATGGGCAATACTTTGAACAATGAATGTATAACCAATTTTTCACAATAAAGCTTCAAATTTAACAAAAAAACCGACAGAACTTATTTGTAGGCCCTATATTAACCAGAGCTCCGGTGAGATAGCGCCACCCTGGGGCGTGCCTCTGTTCACAGCTCTGGTCAAGTGGTTGCCTCCCAGATCGGACTGGATTATCCTGGTACTCAGCATGGATATAATCCAATGCGTGAGATACCCCTCCAATCCAATACCGGTCAAGGCTTCCTTGACGGCGTTGGTAATGACGTTGTTGAAAGCTCCTTCTATATCCAAGAAGGCAGCAAGGGTATACTGCTTGTACTGCAGCGACCGCTCAACCGTGCCAATTACCTCGTGGAGGGCGGCTTCTGTGGATTTTCCTTTGAGGTAGGCATGCTGGGACTTAGAGAAAGGCGTCCTCTCCATAATCGTCCTTAAGTGAATGTCCAGGACGCGTTCTAGGGTCTTCAGCACGAAAGAGGTCAGGGTGATTGGCCGAAAATCCTTCGCGGACTCATGACCTCGCCTGCCGGCTTTCGGTATGAAAACCACCCGTGCGCGCCTCCAGGACTGCGGTACGTATTCTAAAGTGATACAGCTTTTTTGTAGACTTTGGATAACATTTTTTCTTTCAACTATCTTTTCCCGATAACTCGTACAAATTTGCAATGATTATGCATTTTTGGACCATTTGAAATCACAGATTTTTCAGGTAAGTTTGACCAGTAACTCACTCAAGAGAAATCAATAGTTTTGACAAAAATAAATAACAATATCTAAAAATATCTTTTCTACGAATCTTTGAACGGAGGGTTTCATCTAAATGCAAAGAAGCAATTTACTTTCCTTTTCAGTCCCTATTTTTAAGTATAAGTGACTTTAGCTATGAACGGAGCAAACAAACAGACAAAAATCTGGTGTAATTAATCACACGTGCTGTCGTATCTTTTATAGCTTCTGTTTTCTATTTAACTTCCAAAGACGGAACTAGCCAATTTCACTGGTTAGGTCCGAAAACGAATCTGTTCGCTATAATCGCCCATTGAGTGAATCAATCCAATTGAAATTTGTTTATGCGTTCTGAGAATCGCCAAACTCTTACTTTCCAAGACTCAGATTTCGGATAGCAAAGATTGATCGTTGGCGTTTGGAGCTAGGCGTTCTGTTGTCCTTCATCTATTTTAGGAGTTCATATGAGATTACCTAGCCTAGCCTGTAATGGGATTCATTTGTAATTGGTTCGATTCGCTTATCAAGTATAAAACAACATTGAAAAAGTCGCACAGTCGTCTCCACTATACACAACAGCAAGTCCCCAAAAAGATAGGTCTAATGCAGATTTAAGATATTGTTTTGATTTCATCTGTTTAATGAGGGAAATTCAGGTGTTATGTGTGGGATTTTTGTCAAATTTAATTGTGTTGAACTTTCACTTCTTTGAAATTTCTAGAGAGCACCTTCGAAGATCAAAACATACCTGAATCGCTGATAGTAACAATAATCCCAAGATACACACGACACTAGGTGATTCCATACTGTCGAGACACTCAAAGCTTCATCTACACACACGTAAGGCGGCGCCGACTTATCAGATTTGCAGATATCGATCTAATCACAATAAATTTCCACTCCAGGTTGTATTTTTCGCGAATTTATCACAGCTTAATTACTAATTAATTCGAAAACTGAATCAAATCACACAAATCTTAAATTTTCGAGAGAATTTCATTGGACGGAACGGCCAATCGCGGTGGCACGATCAGTTCGAAAAATGGTATTGAGCTGGGTCCGCAGAAACGAGCGCTTCCTCAAAGTGCAAACTCAAAATTCCAAATGGCACTTGAGTGGCTGGGAAAGTACGTGGTATTTTTTCTTTTCTGGAACGACAACGCAATCGATATGTGCGATCTTCCTTGGAGGAAACTTTCTTTTTCACCGCCGCGACCACCGCTGGAACGATTGACGCGATCGATACCATCATAATCCGCTTTTGAGCTGTAATCCAAGTGATTTTGTTGTCACCACATAAATGACCAACCCGGTTGGTATACAACTCCAAAGAAGTGGTTGAACAGCTCTTCCATGGTAGCTTGCCATTAGCAGAAGATACCGGGAAACTATGCAAATTGGTATGCATGAAGGTGTTAAGATAAGAGTGTTTTTCCATTTCGTCTTGTTTGGCCTAGGAATGTCGCTGAAATTATACTCTCATATGATATGCATGGATTTCGTCACTTACGGAAGTTCCATTGTGGCTTGCAGAAGGTGCTGCAAGATATTTGTTGCAAACCTAATAGATATATCTTTTATCTCGATCCAGCAAACATATTTGTGTTTAGAAAGATGATGTATCTTGAATCTACAATATTCGAAGCTTGGCTGATCGTTTCAACAATTAAAATGATCCAGCGCAATGAAGATACATAAGTCGGAAATCGGGTGAGGGTGAGGGTGTTCTTTCTCTGAAGGCGAATACGATGTCATGTTCAGTTGAAGAGGGGCACCAATGCATAGAAAACATAGTCATGTGGGGTATCAAATAAAAGGGCTCAGCTAGTATTTTCCGGGACTCACTCAGCTTTTAGTATCTATAGAAAAGCTGAGGAGCTAGGACCCAAAGTGGTACATTCTGATAAAATGAAGGCTACAGCTGTTCCAGTCGTCCCTTCTATATAATATCCTTCTCTGTTGTTACCGTCAGCTGACTAAAGTCTATGCATTATCTAAAACTTCTGATTAAAATATTTCTGGATAATCACACTAGTAAAACTCACTCACTTTTGTTTTTGACGTTGAAAATCTTAGAAAGACGCGTTCGCCGCAGCTCCGCCGCCCGAACGGCGGAACTACAGCCGGTGCATGTAGGATTCACACCCACTAAAAACCATCCCCGGTCTCTCCAGCCCCAGCCCCGCGGGACCACCATTGAGGTATTACTTCGCTACTTCGCGGGGTAGGTTTGCTCTTATGCACTCATCCTTCTCCTATTTGCAGCTTTCCTCCTTCTTTGTTCCTTCAGCAACTCCTCCTGCATTTGAATGATTGCGGAGCCAACCGCAAGCCACTTCTCCTCGGACTCCAGCATCTCAGTAACCAAGCTCTTCGGGGTCCCGCTCCTGCCCAGCACCTGGTTTAAGCTCCTTCTCTCCATCGCAAATCGTGGGCAGTGAAACATTACATGCTCTGGATCCTCCGGTATGCCATCGCATCTGGGACAGTTCGGAGAATCATCCAACCCAAAGCGGTGCAGATACTGCCTGTAGCAACCACCGTGTCCCGTGAGGAACTGGGTAATGTGGTAGTTGGTCTCCCCATGTTTTCGCGCAAGCCACACCCTAATGTTGGGAATGAGCCTGTGCGTCCACCGACCTTTCGTAGACTCGTCCCATCTGCGTTGCCAGGGACCAAGCGACTCTGACCTTGCCGCATTTCTACGCTGCGCATGCCCCTCCATATGTCTTGCATTGTATAGGACACTCATTTCTTTGGCCAGAATGTCAACCGGGATCATGCCTGCCACCACCAATACTGCCTCATCTGATGTGGTTCTAAAAGCACTGCAAACCCTCAAAGCCATCCGCCGGTAAACCGAGTTCACCTGCTTCCGTCTCTGAGAGTTTGCAAGTGCCTCTGCCCACACAGGAGGCGAGTAGAGCAGGATGGAGCGCACCACTCCGGCTAGCACCAATCTCCGGCAATGTTTCGGTCCACCAATATTTGGCAACATTTTTGCAAGTGCCGTGGTGGCACTGGCTGCCTTTTGGCATGCATACTCTAGGTGTTCCCTAAAACTCAATTTGGTGTCAATTATTACCCCCAGATATTTGATAGCCGGCTTTGATACGACCGTATGTCCACCGACCTCCACTTTTACAGTGTTATTTTTAATAACGAAATTAAGACCGCTTCCGTTTTCGCGTCCGCCAAGGTCAGCCCGGCCTTTCCTAGCCTGGAATTTACCGCTCTCACTGTTTCCGTTCCGCAAACCTCCACATCTTCTGGGTGTTTTGCTGCAACGACCACAGCTAGGTCATCAGCAAAGCCGACAATCTTAGTCCCCTCTGGGACGGGAAGAGCAAGCACCACATTATACATGATATTCGAAAACAGGGGACCAAGTACCGATCCCTGTGGTACCCCAGCTGTGACAATGTACTCTTTGGGGCCCTCATCCGTCCCGTACCAGAGAGTCCTCTCTGAGAGGTAGTTTTCCACCAAATTCGCTAAGTATCCGGGGACACCTATGTCAGCCAACGCCCCTTTAATTCTATTCCAGTTGGCTGAGTTGAATGCGCTTTTGACATCCAACGCCACCACGGCACAGCAGTCAGTCAGTCAGTTTATGTCGGCATGGTCGCACAACTGTTTGAAGCAGTTCTTTTTGCTCCTCCGAATGGCTTCCTTTAGGCGGCCCCGCAATTGCTTGTGTGCCTCCTCTCGACCGTCGCCACCGGGTTTTCCCCTGAGCCTCTGGCAAAGCCTCCTTGCCCGAAAACATGCGGCTCGCAAGCTTGCGATTTCGTTGTTCCACCAGTAGTTCGGTTGCCTACTGGGGAGCAATCGCCTTCTGGGCATAGTAGCATCGCATGCTTCCGTCACCCATCGAGTGATCTGGGTGGCTTTCTCTCCAGCCGTACCATTCAGGGATATGTCGGATTTGAGCACCGCGGAAAACGTGTCCCCCTCGAAAGCTTTCACTGTCCAGCCAAGCATACCACCCGGCATTCTGCGAAAACTCTTTTTCGAGCTTGATCCGGTCTTGATCTCTATGCAGATTGCCTGGTGGTCGCTGTGAGTATAGTCCTCACTGAAATGCCAAGCGATTCTACTGGCTAAAGTGGCACTCACATATGTCAGGTCCACTATAGACCCCAGGCCCCTTCCCCGGAAAGTGTACGAAGACCCAACATTCGCCAGTACCACGTCCAGCTTCGCGAATGCTTCGAGGAGAACACGTCCCCTGACATTAGTTATCCGGCTGCCCCATTCAAGAGCCCACGCATTGAAATCGCCTCCTATTATGATCGGTCAACATCCTCTTGCATCCAAAACCAGAGCAGCAAGCATCCGCTCATACTCGACGAGTGTAGTGGGTGGAGCATAGCAGATGTAGATGTGGATGCCCTTCACCTTCGCTCTGATGAAGCCCTTCTCCGGGTGCTCCATTATTTCCTTGAAGGCTTGTTTTCCACAAGTCCACAGCGCTGCTTGGCCCGTTTGGTCTTTGACCCAAACGCTACCACCGCAGTTTCGGTATGGTTCACTTAGTATGGCCACATCGATGTTTTTCTCGCGGATGGTTTGCGCGAGTAGATCCTGTGCCGCCTCGCAGTGGTTGAGGTTAATTTGTATCAACCTCATCTGCAATTTGTGCTAAGGGCTCTCTTGTATTCCGGGCACCTGCTGCTGCCCGCAATGTGGCGATGGTCCACACCCTCCTTTCCTTTGCACAATAGACAATTTGGGTCAGCTCCGCAGTCCTTGCTTATGTGGCCTTCCACTCCGCATCTCCTGCATTGCTTTGACCTGTCATTTGGGTTAGTGCATGACTTCGCAATGTGACCAAAGCCAAGGCATCTAAAGCACCGTTTTAACGCCACCTGTTCCCTAAGGCGACACATAACCCAGCCTATTCTCACTCTCCCTGCTGCTAACAGTTTGAGTGGGTTCTCCACTGGTAGGCTGATGATGGCGGTTTGTGTTACCCCATAGGCTTTGCTTAGCGTTTTCACCACTGACTCTTGTAGTCCGGCAAGATCGAACTGTTTCTCCAACGCTTCGCGAACCTCCTCCTTCGTCGTGATTTCATCTATATCTTTGCAGATTATAGTGATCTCCGGCCTGCTAGCTCTTATGTCGACTTCCTGCCCTAAAGTCTTCCCGATTTGGCTTAAGAATTTGTCCGCGGTTACATCCTTGGATTTCTTAAGTTCCAACATAAGATCTCCCTTCTGGGACCGTCTAATGCGGCTGACGTTGTCTCCCAAATTGGTGAGTTCGGGGTCTGCCTTTACTTTCCTGAGAATGTCGGCGTATGACCCTTCGCCCCGTTTGGAAATGAAAATCACCTCCGGTCTAATCTTCCTCCGATAATTTCTTTTCCGCGGTTCTACCTTCCTCCAAGCTTCCGCATCCGCCTTTGAAGGTTCGATCCCTTTTCTCGAGGTAGCCACTGCAGTATTTTCACTGGCAGCTTCAGACGTAGTTTTCATGAACTCCGCCTTTTTGGGAGTTGAGTCCTTTTTTCTTTTCGGGGTTTGCTGGCCTGTTGAGTCATCCAGCTTCTCGCGCAGCCTTTTCCCCGGTTTCTCCCCTTTTATGTTTTGATCTGGCGTTAATTGAGTTGCCTGGTTCACTTCTCCAATCGGCGACTTTCCTACTCGTTCATCCTGGGCCCTGCCGTACGTCAAACGAATGCCTCTTATCATGGCCCTTATATTTTGATGAATGTTCCTGCGCTCTTTTATAAACTCACACAGCTCCATGATCTTTTTACCGAGGGCAGTAAAGGCAGCTCCAGACTAATCATTGCCCAAAAAAACCTCGCTCGGGTGAATCGGCGTCAGTGATTCTTCCTCATCGAAGACTCCCGCTATATGCTTCCCACTGGGGGTAGCGATCGTGGGGGCTTGTGCCCGTGTGGGAGGGGATTTGCAAAAAATCGAGCTCCTTCTGTACGGGTCCATCACTGGAGCCAGTTCAAGTTCCTCCCATACGCTTGTAACATTAGTTAGCATCTAATGCCATCAACAGGTAGGTGAGCCACTCAGGCAATTTTAGGGGTACAGGTCAAGACTAACGCGCCGTGCACCTTTCTTCTCCGAGGCCTCAGCCCCGTAGACAAAAGACTTTAGTCTGGACATGGAAACGTTCTTTGGCCTGCTGTCGACCTCAAGGCTAAAGAGTGTTCCCCTTTTCAACACTTCATAGCGGCCCTCATATGGTATTTGCAAGGAATACCGGGAAGCATCCACGCGAAACAAGACGTGTGTGCAGACGCTCAATTCCTTGGGGGTGTTAACCTTCATCCGAGAGTGACGAGTAGGGGGGATGATTTTAATTTGCCACAGTGTGCCGGAGTAAGCGCAAAAGCCCAGTGGTGGAAAGGGTTGACCTGGTATCAGATACAGGATCGCTGCGGAGTCTCAAATTCAAACTCCTCACGATGGGTACGAAGGCCAAGTAAAACGAAAGGCAGGACTTGCGAGCACAAAGAGTCATGATGTGCCATTATAGCGGCTTTCAAGTCCTAAACCAGCGTTCCAGCATCCCATTGGATTACGGGTGGTACGCAGTCATACAATGGCGTTTGAAGCCTGGGAACTTGCCTAACTCCAAGAAAGGGTGGACTCGAACTGCATTCCTTGATCAGTAACGACTTCCACTGAAACTCAAAAACATAGGATCCATTCCCAACAAAGGGCCTAGGCAGACGATTGTGCGGAAATATCTGCCAGAGGTATTGCTTCAGGCTACCGCGTAAACCTATCGGTGATTGTGAGATAATATTCGAAGCCATGCGAATCTCGCCAATGGACCAATAATGTCAATGTGGGTCGTGTGAAACGCTTTGTAGACCGAGGCAATGACCCTTCCTCTTTCTGTACGTGCTTGGTGACTTTACACTTCTAACACGCGATGCACTGACTGACCCAGGAATTAACATCCATATTCGCTGAGGGCCAGAAATATTTGTTTGTGACCAGCCGATTCGTTGTCTGAATGCCTAGGTGCGCCAGATCATGCACTGCATGGAATACTTCCTTGGCCCTTTTTCAGAGGTCTCGCAAAATACTTCCGATTTTGAGCCGAACAGGGAAACTCTGGACATTTGTATTTGGAATTGTCCCTGAGGCTTTGAGGCACTGCGTCATCCTTCTGTGCCTCGGCGATTGCTAAAAAATTGACCATGGCAGAAATTTTAACCTCTGAAACGCGTGATAAAGCGTCTGCAACTACATTGTCTTTACCAGACACTTGTTGGATATCCAAATTAAACTGGTTTATGACGTTTAGGTGCCGGAGTTGGCGATCAGATGCTTTGTCGGGTTTCTGCTTAAAAACGAAGATAAGAGGCTCGTGGTCCGTGAACCCCGTGAACGGCCTGCCTTCTAGGAAGTATGACATGTATTTTATTGCATTGTACACGGTTCTGTTGAGCTGCATTCAATTTCTCAGAAAAGAAGCTCAACGGCTGCCAGATTTCGTTCAACTTTTGGTGAAGGATAGCACATACCGCGATGATTATAGCATCGACGAAAACGGTTAGGGGTGCATCTGATTGAGGGAATGCCATGAGTGTAGCGTCCGCTAGTTGTCGTTTGGCTAGCACAAATGCCTGGACTACCTCTGTAGACCACACAATCAGGCATGAGTCTTTCTTCTTGGGTCCAGACAAGTAGGCATTGAGCATCGCTTAATGTTGAGCTGCTTTAGGCAAGAAAAGACGATAGAAGTTTAACATGCCCAAAAACCTTCGCAGATCCTTGACTGTTTTAGGTTGTGGAAAGTCTATAATGGCCTGAACCTTGTCTGGATTCAGTTGGATTCTCACAAGAGAGATCATGTGGTCTAGGAACTTCAGCTACTGTTGAAGGAATTTGTACTTTTCAACGTTAAGCATAAGACCGCCTTCAGGGAGGCGTGGAAAAATTCATTCAAGTTCCAAATGCTCACACTCCGAAGAAGAGGCCACCAAAACATCGTCCAAACACACAAAACAAAAGTTAAGGTTTGGCAAGACGGAGCTGATGAGCCTCTGAAAAGTTTGTGACACATTGCCCAAAAGGCATCAGTGTCAATTGGAAGAGTCCAAAGGGTGTGCGTATTCCCGTTCTCGGAATGTCTTCAGGATCTACAGGGATTTGGTGGCATGCCTTGTCTATATCCAAGGTAGAAAAAATACGGCTACTAGCGAGAGAATCGGTGCGGAATAGTCTGAGCATTTAGGCGTCTATAGTCACCACAAAGTCACCATTCGCCGTTTGGTTTTGGAAGATGTGGAGTGGCGGAGATCAACAGCTGTCTGAGGGTCTGCATATACCTCGCTGAGGAGCTCTTCGAACTTTTTTTAACAACAGCGAGCTTTTGTGGTGGTAGTTGACGCATCTTAGAGAATATAGGAGAGCGGTGGTTTTGATGTAGTGCTGAACATTATCCTTTACTAACTTGGAGAGGTTATGCTCGGTAGCTATGTTGCGTTCTTTTTGAAGAAGTGGGTCGGCACCGTGTTCGAAAATGATGGATAAAGTGTCGGATGGATACGTGGAGATCGTCCCTGATGACGTAAGGCTGATTGTGGGATCAATGAGGGACCTACGTTGCAGATCCACAATCAAACCATAATGGGGAAGTGTGCTCCCAAAATGGAAGTGCTAACGTCTGCTATAATGAAACGCCACGAATACGTGCGTCGAAGTCCCAAACTCAGGTTTACTTGCCTGCAGCCATAACTGTGGATCGATGATGAATTTGCTGCCGCCAATTTTAAAATCTGAGGCATAAATCGACGGTAGTTGGATGCCGGGAGAACCGAAACTTCAGCATCTGCATCAATCAAATAATTGCGTCTGTTCCGGGGGTCATAATCGGAAAGGCGACGTGGTGCTGTGCTTGGGGTAGTTGCCGCTGGGGCTACCAATAGGTTTAGTTTCTTTTGGCCATGGCGCAAGGGCTGGTATATTTTGTAGCTTTTTCCGCGAACGTTCGGTCATACCAGAATACCTAGGTACCTGTGGGGCATAGCTACGTGTCATTAAATCAAAATTCACATGTCCTTTCCGGTGCGTGAGTCCGCATCGGATCCTGAAAAAGACTTAATCAAACACAAGGATTCGGGTGCACTTAATGATGTAACCACACGCGAGCTAAATTTGAAAGTAAAAATAAAAACAAAGGACGGCCTCTGAGGTTCCCACTGAACTTTGACATCCTCTGGCCATGATGTTGGAGGATGTCCCTAAAACGTGAATTTTCCGGACTAAGGAGGAGTAGAGAAGAAGGAAGTTATCAAATTAAAAGAATTTAGTTAGAATTCATAGTGCGAGATATATTCTAAATGTAAACCAACATCACAATCGAAGTTATGCGATTTGACGTTTCGTATCGATATTTCCTTGTCTAGCCTGTGTACACTATCAGCCACTAATGTGTCATTTAAGATTCATCGAGATATCGTGCGATTTGCGCATTTTCTCATGGAACGTGCGCTCCCTGTACAGAGATGAAGCTGATAAGCAGCTAGCCGATACCCTGTCCCAATATAGGGCTGATGTAACAGCGTTGCAAGAGATGCGATGGACAGGGGCCGGTTTCCTGGAGAAGAGCCACTACACCATATATTATAGCGGTCATCCAGTAAACCATGTGCTCGAAGTAGATTTCTTAGTCAGCCAAAAAATGAAACCTGCTGTTATCGGCTATAAGAGGGAAATGGATGCCGCAATAACCGCAGTCAACAGAGGACCTGGAGATGAAGCATCAACAAATGATCTTCACAACCATCTGAAGAACGTTATCATGGATACGGCCACAAATATACTTGGCCCCAGCCGCAAAAGGAGTCGGAACGGCTGAATGTAAGCTAACAACGGAACGGAAGAATGCCGCATACCGAGTAATGTTGCATTCTCAAAGAACGCGGGCACGCGCAGAGACTTATCACGAACTCCGTCGAGCGGAGAAGCGACTTCACAGACGGAAAAAGGAAGCCTGGGAGAACCAACAAGTCTGTGAACTAGAAAAGTACAGGGAGCAACCGCACCAGGCGCGGAAGTTTTACCAACAAGTCAGCAGGATGAAGTCTTATACACCTCGATGCTCATCCTGCCGAGACAAAGAGGGAAATCTGATTTCCGACAGAATGGGCGTATTAGAGCGATGGATTGAGTACTTTGATGAGCTACTGAACAACCAGAACATCGGCGAGTTGGAGGTCCCGCCAACTGAAGACGACGGACAAATACTGCCACCACCAAGTTTAGTAGAAACAGTCCGTGCAATTCATCGGCTAAAAAATCATAAGTCGCCAGGAGCCGATGGAATTACAGCCGAATTGGTTAAATATGGAGGCGACCAGTTACACCAAGTGGTTCTTCAACTTGTGCTCAAGGTATGGGACAGCGAATCAATGCCTGACGATTGGCAACGAGGCATTATCTGTCTCATACATAAAAAGGGAGATATCACACAGTGCAGCAATTATAGAGGTATCACGTTGCTGAGTACCATCTATAAGATATTCTCCACTATCTTGCTAGGCCGGATAGCCCCATACGCCCAGAACATCATTGGCCCATACCAAAGAGGCTTCACTCCAGGCAAATCAGCAACAGATCAGATTTTCTCTCTGCGGCAAGCGGATGGAAAAACTGTTGGAATATGGACAACAGTTGAACCATCTGTTCATCGACTTTAAAGCCGCCTATGATAGCATAGCCAGGGTAAAACTGTACACGGCCATGAGAGAATTCGGTATCCCGACGAAATTAATAAGACTGACTAGGCTGACCCTGACCAATGTGTGAGGCCAGATAAAAGCAGCAAGATCACTCTCAAGACCATTCGACATCAACAACGGTCTACGACAAGGGGATGCGCTATCATGCGTCCTCTTTAACCTGGCCCTCGAGAAAGTGATCCGTGATGCTGAGGTGAATGCAAGAGGTACGATCCTCTTCAAGTCAACCCAACTACTGGCCTATGCTGACGATATCGACATCATGGGAAGAACCACCCGAGACGTACAAACTGCCTTCATCCAGATCGAGCAGGCGGCAATTCACGCGAGATCTTGGGCTGCACATCAATGAAGGCAAGACAAAATATATGGTGGCAACGTCAGCACCGAAGACGAATCAACCAACGACATCAAACCGCACTGGTCAAACACAAACACGAAGAAGAATGAGGATAGAAGAATACAACTTTGAGACCGTTGACAATTTCTCCTATCTAGGGTCGAAAATCACAACCGATAACAACTACGATGATGAAATCCGCGCACGGTTATTGTCAGCCAACAGAGCCTATTTCAGCTTACAAAGACTGTTCCGCTCGAAACGTCTCACCATAGGGTCAAAGCTCTTACTGTACAAGACTATAATCTTGCCAGTCCTCATGTATTCCTCGGAAACTTGGGTTCTTAGCAAGAAAAATTGCGAACCCTTGGCCGCGTTCGAGAGAAGAATCCTCCGAAGAATTTTTGGCCCCCTACATGAGGATGGACGATTCCGTAGCCTACACAATGACGAAATCTATGAGCGATACCATGACCGTCGGGTTGTGGATAAAATCCGGCTCAATAGGTTACGGTGGGCGGGTCACTTAATCCGTATGGATGAAGATGACCCCACCCGGAAAGTCTATAAGGGCAATATCTGAGGTAGAAAAAGAAGACGAGGCAGACCCTGCCTAAGATGGAGCGATGGCGTGGGTCAGGACGCCAGACAGCTTTTAGGGATATCGAATTGGTGGACCTCGGCGCAAGACCGGGATGTCTGGAGTTCCTTATTAAGGCAGGCCTAAACCGGATACCGGTTGTTGCGCCGTTGATGATGATGATGATGATGAATAGCTCTCCTAGGTCCCATAGATAACAACAAGTTTATTAGTTACTAATTTCTCTGTATTGTAAGTCTAAATAGGATAATTAATATAAAAGATAATCAAGGTTAAAACCCGTCTTTTTATTAACATCACGTACGGAAAGAAGCTCAGAATCACCCACAAAAATGTTAATGGTCTTGCAAATCTGCAATATCTCTCATTGCAGCATTTTCCCTCTGATTTATATTTATTACCGTTAAAAATCGAATCCACAGGTTAATTTTTTAAGACCAGTTATTATTGCCGCATCACCTGAAATTAAATTCCGCCTCTTTTATTAACCGAAACCTATAAAATTTACTTTTGACCCACTTCTCCCAATCGCGGCATTTCCTGCCTAAGAAAAGAAGATTCTTCCAAAAGCTTGACATTGTTAACAACTTTAATCTGACTTTACTTGCTTTTTACTTATTCGCTGGATGTCATTAACCCAGAAATGCCGCAATGGACTGACGAAACCCTCAATGATATTCGCCTACTTTGGAAAAAATAAAATTAAATTGGCTTCAATAAAACTTGCAGATTATTTCGCCTTAAGACGTTACACATACATTTCTCGGTGGTAACACAATTCAAAGGTCTCATTCAGCCTGGGTCGGACTAGAAGAATCGTAAAAACTACTCCCATGGACGACAAAACGTGTTTCCATTCAATAAAAATTCTGACCATGTCGCCATGTAGACGGTCAAAAGAAAGTACTCGTAGTTTTGCATGCAATCTAAGTATCTGCCTAAGTATCTGCATGAACTTGGCAAAATGAAACGCGCAAATTAAAGGTAAACATTGAACATGGCGGCGGGAGTAAGTTAGTGGGTTAGAACAGGTGGCGCAGATCCACTAATCATCACCTTCATCACCTTAACTTGACGCCTTGATTAGGTGTTGTCTTGGCTGATGGATAGAAATGGGCAGCAGTGAGGCTTCATAACGTACACCTTTGCCAGGTTAAAGTCTGCATTCAGATACATTGAAGAGGCTAACAACAGCCTAAGTGGCCTACCAAGCAACCCTCTTAATTACCACCCTATTTGCTGTTGAACCAGGTTCAAGTATAGTCCCCTACATTTGAGGTTGCTCCCAGATGCAGTAGGGGTAGTTTAGTCATACCCCTTATATGCTGTCCTCTATAACACAACAGCGATCATAAGATTTTAGATTCATATGTCGCCAGCTGAATTAAAAAAGTTTTGTGGCAACTGCTTCAGCTAAGAGTGACAATTACTAACAATAAAAGATAAAAGATACTTCCAACCGCTAGTTGAACGCTGCCAAGAGACAATTAATACCTTGGGGACAAATACTTTGGCTCATTTCCAAGATTTTCTCTTCTAAAATTTCAAAATCTGGACGTGTCTTCCTGTTTCTTTTTTTCAGAAGAAATTACAGTAGAAACTTAGGAAGGTGAACTTTCACAATTGTAAGACAATCTAAACATGAACTTCTTTCTAAATGTTTTCTAATTTAATTTGAGCTTCTGGAAAGTAAGAACGTAATTTTCGAAAGTAAATTTGTTTTAGAAGCTCCAACATGGTTTTCTCAGCATCGTACTATATTCTCTTCTAAAGCTGGAATAGATTTTTTTAAATTACGCTGCTTAGCGGTACTGATATCTATAGAAATAGTTCCTCTGGCCAAGAAGCATCAGACAGTCTCAAAGGCCGGAGTTTCAAGAGCAGGAACCGTTTTCCCCCACAAATTAAAAGACAGGAATTGCAAATTATAGCCATATATTCCAAATTCAACTTCTAATAGCTATATCACACTTTTGTTTTAATATCATGACTTTTACTGAGCTTTAATGATTTATTTTGTTATAATGCACTTATACTATTTCAGTTCTCTGGCCTCCTCTGGCCAGCGGTCGAGACTTCGGTCTCGACTGGTTTTGGTAAAGTTTAAGTTTAAGTTTTTTATTTACGATAGTGACTTACTTCTAATACATTATTAATTACTTTCTAGCTTAGATATTAAGCTTAACTAACTTAACTTTATTTCAATGGGTGGCTATTACAATTGTTTGGCCTACCCGACCTTCTGTGTAAATTATTACTTTACTTGTATTAATTTTAATACATATATCTTCACAATTATTTATATTCAACTGAACTATTTAAAAGACTGCGCTTGCACTAAAAGCGCCAGAAGGCATTACTTACTTACTTAAAATACTTAAAACTAACTAAGTCTAAACTTAATCTAACTTAATCTAATCTAATCTAACAATAAATACTTAATCTACTATATACAATAGCACATTACATGTCTTGTGCTTAGCCTCGATGTACCCCTACCAGGCAGGGAGAATCATATAGGGAAAGGATGGCGGGTTTAAAAGCTTCGCTCACTATTTGGCAGGGCCTTAGGTAGTTGGCCAATGGGAAGGTGCTACCCTGTTGGTAGAGTTGCCGGATTAGTGGATTTGGATGGTTCTCCGTTCTTTCGAAGAACCGTTCCACCAAGTTGACAACGAATTCTCGAAGAGGTTGTACCTTGGCGCGCCGATATACCTCGGCGTTTTTTCCAACCTTCTTGGTTTTCCAATTGTAGGAAAGACCAGTGCAGTATCTTAATATCCGGCGTTCGAATGCCTCACATTTGGACATGGTTCGGGTGGAGCAAGTGATCCACGTGGGCGCTCCATAGCAGATAATGGGTCTGATCAGGGTCTTGTAGAGAGTCAGTTTGGCCTTGGTGCTGAGTCCTACCTTCTTTCGAAGAAGAAAGTAGATCCTACTGAATGCACCGCGTGCCTTACCGATAGCGAGCTCAAGATATGGCTTGAACTTAAGGAGTTCGTGAAGTTTAACTCCTAAGTACTTGATGGTCTGGGAATTGCTCACTATAGTGTTTCCGATCTTCATTTTCAAGCGTGTAGCTTTTCTATGGATTCCTCTAGAACCTAGGTATCTAGCTTTCCTCCGGAAGGTGCAGAATTGCGTTTTGGCCTCATTAATCTTAATGCCCCATGCCAGGTAATATTTGCCAAGGTCTTTCAAATACCTCTCGACCGCTTTGGCTGCCCTGTTGGGGTGGAGGCTTGAAGCGAAGATGAGTGTATCATCGGCATATTGAATGAGTTCGGTGCCGGTCTCAGGAGTTGGGACGTCAGCCGTGAAGATATTATAAAAGGTGGGTCCAGAAATGGATCCTTGCGGTACTCCCGATGTTACCGACAAGAGATCGGAGAATTCATTCCCCACACTGACGTAGAAATACCTATCTTCGAAGAAGCTTAGTGCAATTCTAATGATCGGAATTGGGAACTCAAGATCTATCAGTTTGTAGATTAGTCCGTTTACCCATACGGAGTCAAAGGCCTTTTCTAAGTCTAATGCACATGCTACGGTCGGTTTATTATTGACGTTAAGTCTTGCTACGACGGTGTCGTGAAAGTAGCTAAGTGCATGTTGAGTTCCGTGCTTGCTGCGGAACCCGAACTGATGGTTCGGTATAATCTCTTTGAGGTTGCAATATTGGACTAGCCCGATTGTCCATGCTCTCTCAAAGAGTTTGCCTAAATTGGATAATAATGGAACGGGTCTAAAGTTGTTAGGCTCAGTAGAGAAGCTTTTTTCCGGATCGCAATTATTTTAGCTACTTTCCAGGTGGTGGGAAAATAGCCATTACTTATGCAGTTATTAAATACTGCCAGCAAAAATTTGATGGAGACTCGGGGAAGTTGCCTAATTACGTAATTAGGAATTTCGTCAGGTCCGGCTGATTTTTTACCGTTTAGGTTTGAGGTCAAGGCGGTGAGTTGTGATAAACTCAGGAATTGTTGCGAATCCGTTGGTTTTACCGAGGAGTTCGTTTGGGAGAATGTGACTAATCTATTTGAATGCCTAGAGACAAAGTCGGCGATAGTTGTTTCAACCATCGACACTATTGCCAGGTTACTTTGAGGCGGAGGGGTATTGAGCTGAGACTCAAATGATTCCGCAAGGACTTGCGCCTTTCTGGCGTCTCCGCAGATTGGTTCCTTGTTCCTGGTAAGAACGAAATTACGGGACTTATTTTTCCCCGCTAGCCTATTTATATGTTGAAACATATCTGGCCCGGGCTTAATATCTGCGAGATTACGGGTTAATTCTTTATTGCGGAATTGCGCCACCATTTCCCGGATAATTGTACTCAGGCAATTAATCCGGGAGAGCAATGCTTTGTATTCAGCATTAACTTTATTTCCATTTTTATGGAAGTTGCGCTTGAGGTTCCTGCGCCAAATCTGTCTGATCTTCATATGTAGCATGATATCATGCGGGAGTTTGTTGTATACAAACTCATCGACTTTGATAAGCCTGGTATTTCTGCGTGTAGCAGTATTGATGGCGTCCGTGGCCAAAATGATTGCTTCGTCGATTTCTTTGTCCGACAGATTGCGGTCTGTAGCGAGTTTCTTCAAGTTCAGCCTTGGTGCTAAATCTGACTTGAATTTGTCCCAATCAGTGTGGGCGAATGACCTGATGGTTATCTTAACTCGCTTCTGCAGTTGTGAAGTTGAGGCCATTTTGAGTTCAACTGCAAAATGGTCGGACATGCCTGGCAAGGTTTTACAGGAAGTTACCTGAAAACTTTGCTTGGTTTCATCAGACAGCAGGAAAAAGTCAATGATGGATTGACTAGCGGGTCTTGTCGGCGAATCCGGCGAGACCACCTCAAGGTTGGCTGGCGTGAAAGGGTCGTGGATCCAGTTATACAGGGTTTTCCCATTTAAATTTTCTGCCTTATCGCCCCAGGATTTGTGCCGTGAGTTAAAGTCGCCACCGAAGATAAGATATTTCGATTTTAACTGGAGATCACCCAAGACTTTTAAGTCATGGCCCAGTTGCTCACTTGGGGAATTGTATTTGAAATAAACGGAAACTACCAAAATCCGTTTATTATCGGTAGTTTTAACTATTGCCGCTGCAGCGGAACAGACTAGTAAGCCCTCGATGACGACTTCTTCAAAATGGTAGTCTTTTTTGACTAGAAGGGCAGCGCCCGTGTTGCTGTTATGCCGAATAGTGGTATATCCGGTGAAATTGACATTATGTCTGTGGTTTAGGTGGGTCTCCGAAACGCAGAATATGTCTGCTTTCAGAGTATCAACCAACGCTTGGGCAGTGGCACGTTGGGCGTGTGAAACCAGGGACGCGGAGTTAAATGTGACTATATTTAACTCCATAAGTTCATGAGTAGTTGGATTGCGGCAATCTGCCGCTGCTCATTTGTTTGGGCGGAAGCGAGGCTTTCGACCAAGTTCTTGAAGGCCAGTTTGTTGCCTTGTGGAGCTTGAGGTGCAGCTCTAGGAAGAGTATTCCTAGCTGCCTGGGCGTATGATACACCTGGCCGGGACAAGCTTTGTGACATCTGTGTCACCGTTTGCTTGGTCCTCGCCGTTTCTGCATTTTTTCGCGCCCTGCCAGCTTCCCTTCTGGCAACCATATCTTTGTATGCCGGGCATCCGCGGTAGTTGGCAGGATGTCCGGTCTGGCCGCAATTGCAGCAATGCGGCGCCTCCGCCGATGGTGTGGGGCATTCCCCGCGTACGTGTTTTTTTGCGCACTTCACGCACCTGTGCACAATGGAGCAGTTAGGGGCAATGTGCCCGAAGTTCTGGCAGTTGTAGCACTGCACTTCTTCAATTGGCTTGACTTTCTCAAGCGAAATCTTCTGGTGAAGTATATATTTGATCTTTTATACTTCACTGAGCTCTTGGGAGGGCTCGAAGGTGGCTATGAAAAGTCCCGATTGTGACCTCATCGGGAGTGCCGGGTTCTGGCTGTGCAGAAGCTTATCTGCACGCGTAATTAAGTTGGCCACAGTTTTCACTTTTAATTGCGGGTAATCTTCATTGAGTTCCCGCAATATGTCTGCTGGGTCTGTCTCCCTGTGGAGACCGCGAATAACCAGCGACTTTGTTCTAAGGGTCGGTGGGGTGCTGGTGGTGGCGTGAAGCCCTTTCTCTCTTATGAGAGCGAAAATTGCAGCATGGTCTTCTACCGTCTCGGCGAAGATGAGGGTCTTGTCAGCCCTTGTGTTCTTCAGGGTTGCTTTCAACCCTTTCTCTTTAATGAGTCGTAGGAACTGCGGTACATTTAGCCTGTACCCAGTTATCGGTGGAATTTTGGGTTTCTTAGGGGTGGCTGCTTGGGGAGAGGATTTTGGGGTGGTTGGTGGGGCACTAACAATGGTGGCACTAACCTTAGTCCTATTCGCTGCCTTTTTTTTCCGGACGACGAAGTTGAAGGGGTCGCCTTCCTCCTCCTCGATGATTATCTCGGGGCACATGCCGTCATCTTCCTCGCTTTGCTGCTGCTGTCGTTGCTGCTGCTGCTGCTGTTGTCGCTGCTGCTTCCTCTGCTCCTGCTGTTGTTGCCGCTGCTGTACGATTAACTGCTGCTGTTGCTCCTGCTGATGTTGGACCGGCTGCTTCGCGGCCATGTTGGCTGCTTTTAACTCGGCCATCTGCTGCTGCAGCTCCTTGATAAATGCCAACTGGCACTCCAACTGTTGGGCCATGTCGGCCTTTTCGTGCTCCAGCTCTGCTATTCTCCTAAGGAGGCTCGAGTTCCCCTCCACCATCGTTGCAGGGCCCGTTGTTCCCTCCTCTTCAGACGAAATTTCGTCCGGCAGAATCAGCTTTGTCCTCTTGGCGGACATTCTGTCCCCAAGCCCGTCTTGTGTGGCTTCCTCCTGTACTTCACTGAAAGATAAAAAAACGTCACTAGTAATTTATCACTTGGTTATGCAGTGTCTCAATAATCTTGAGCTGCACTGTATAACAAAACAGAACGATACTTCCTTGAGTATCTGCTTCTCCCTTCAATTGTATGATTCTCTGTTCTGCTTCACACACTATCACCACTCACTATTAATCTTTCGCAACTAATTTTCTTTCCGCAACACGTCTGTTCGCTTCGATGTCTCGGAGCGAACTGTTTTGGTAAAGATCTCCTTGACATTTGTCCTGCAGTCTATATCAGGCCGTCAGCTGTTTTCCGAGGCTATTGGATGCAGCGGTGGAAGCAATTCCACAATGGCGCCCAGGTTCGCGCCTCTGATGCACCGCCACATAACTCGGTCCCAGCTGAAATCGCGCGGTTTCAGCGAAGCAAGCCGTCCGCGTGATCCCGCCAATGGGAGTAACCGGGCGAATCTGACGCTTCGAGGGCGTTTTTCGGTCGCCGTTTCAACGAAGGCCTTCAGCCTCGATGAGGAGACGAGTGCTCGCCTCGTTCTAGCACTCTAAAGGCGGCCTCGTATGGTGGTTGCAGCGGCTTTCAAGGAGCATGCACTCTGATAAGGACCTGGTCACACGTCTCAAGATCTCTGGGGGTGTTGACTTACGATATCGCGTTTCGGGACGGTGGAGTCGGCCGGCTCCTCGAAACCGCGTCCCTGAGCAGACCCACTCTTCGAGTCGCATAACCCTGCTCTAATGTTCAGTACAAGGTCGGCGGGGAGGCGTAGATCCTCCCCATAAACGGGGCTTGCCGCGAACTCCACTCGTGAGGCTGTGCGGAGACCGAGGAAGATGAAAGGTAATGACGAGACCAGGACAAATCATCACGAGCTATTAGAGCGGCCTTCAGCGTCCGGTGCCAACGTTCCAGCACACCATTGGGCTGCGGATGGTAAACAGTGGAGGGTAACCGCAGGCGCCTACAAAGTTTCAGCCATAGCCAACCTGACGTGGCTAAAATTCGTATTCTCCAGTGCGCCCGCCTATGTAATCAAGAGTCACTTTGGTTAAATCAAAATTGTTGCCTATTGCATGGTACTGTTCTTTTCAGGTATGCAACCGTCCGAGTTGGGGTAACGTGGACATCTTTTAAGACGACGAGAAGGAAGGTGTGAACTGTATCCGCTGCTTTCATGGATATAGAAGTAGAGCGTTTTGTTGAAGAATCGCGTTCTCTGGATCTGTTTCCGAAATGAACATTGGCTGGGGGTGGAAGTGTATCTTTCGGGAATAAAAATGGATAAAAGGTGCCCCCCATAAATTCTTTCAGGATGGGTGGTTATAACCTTGCCAAATTGTTGAATAAGCCTTTTGATTTCACAGTGAAAAAAATTCAGGGTGAAAACGCCCGAATAAAATCCGAGAGGTTGGAGGTCTATCACCAAGCGCGGCAAATCCTGAGTAAGGTAGAAGCACCGTACTTCCCGCTTACCCCTAAACGTGAGAAGTTTTAAACGTTCTTTCTGAAGGTTTTAAACACCAATGAAGGGCCTAGTGATATGCTAGAATTACTTCGGGCGAGATCTCCACAGACTGCTATTCTGTATCCAGATTTAGCACCAGGAAGTCTATGGTTGAGAAGCGAGTTCTTCAGAAATTCAAATGAAAATAAATAAGTTCAGGGGGCTACGACAGTATTCGTTGGCCATAAAGTCGTTGAATTATCAAACTATTACACATCATGCATCGGCAAAAGGGTGAAATTTCCCACCGCGGCTGAATCTTCACAATCTGAAACGGATGGCAAAGAAAAGACGTTCTGTGTCAAATGCGGAAGCAATGGGCATTCGATTTCGTACGGAGAGTAATAGCTTCACACGATATCTCATCATCATCATCATCATCAACGGCGCAACAACCGGTATCCGGTTTAGGCCTGCCTTAATAAGGAACTCCAGACATCCCGGTTTTGTGCCCAAGTCCACCAATTCGATATCCCTACAAGCGGTCTGGCGTCCTGGCCCACGCCATCGCTCCATCTTAGGCAGGGTCTGCCTCGTCTTCTTTTTCTACCATAGATATTGCCCTTATAGACTTTCCGGGTGGGATCATCTTCATCAATACGGATTAAGTGACCCGCCCACCGTAACCTATTGAGCCGGATTTTATCCACAACCGGACGGTCATGGTATCGTTCATAGATTTCGTCATTGTGTAGGCTACGGAATCGTCCATCCTAATGTACGGGGCCAAAAATTCTTCGGAGGATTCTTCTCTCGAACGCGGCCAAGAGTTCGCAATTTTTCTTGCTAAGAACCCAAGTTTCCGAGGAATATATGAGGACTGGCAAGATCATAGTCTTGTACAATAAGAGCTTTGACCCTATGGTGAGACGTTTCGAGCGGAACAGTCTTTGTAAGCTGAAATAGGCTCTGTTGGCTGACAATAACCGTGCGCGGATTTCATCATCGTAGTTGTTATCGGTTGTGATTTTCGACCCTAGATAGGAGAAATTGTCAACGGTCTCAAAGTTCTATTCTTCTATCCTTATTCTTCTTTGTGTTTGACCAGTGCGGTTTGATGTTGTTGGTTGATTCGTTTTCGGTGCTGACATTGCTGCCATATATTTTGTCTTGCCTTCATTGATGTGCAGCCCAAGATCTCGCGCCGCCTGCTCGATCTGGATGAAGGCAGTTTGTACATCTCGGGTGGTTCTTCCCATGATGTCGATATCGTCAGCATAGGCCAGTAGTTGGGTGGACTTGAAGAGGATCGTACCTCTTGCATTCACCTCAGCATCACGGATCACTTTCTCGAGGGCCAGGTTAAAGAGGACGCATGATAGCGCATCCCCTTGTCGTAGACCGTTGTTGATGTCGAATGGTCTTGAGTGTGATCCTGCTGCTTTTATCTGGCCTCGCACATTGGTCAGGGTCAGCCTAGTCAGTCTTATTAATTTCGTCGGGATACCGAATTCTCTCATGGCCGTGTACAGTTTTACCCTGGCTATGCTATCATAGGCGGCTTTAAAGTCGATGAACAGATGCAGAGGTGCAACTGTTGTCCATATTCCAACAGTTTTTCCATGGCCTGCCGCAGAGAGAAAAGGACAATGCATAGAATAACAAGCCACTTTCATCCTCTAATCAATTCTTGACGTAGATCATAATTCGACGTTATCTTGAGTTAGAACCACTTACTGATGCTACTTACATAATTGATACAGTGAGTTTGGAAAAGAAAAGACGACCTGAAGTTTATTATTGTCAATCACAGAAGCTACTATATATACAGTCAACCAATTAAAAGTCAAATATCTCGAAAGTCCAATGATAAGTCCAAAGATAAGTAAATTTATGTCAAAATTGGGTAAATCAGTATTTGGTGTGGTGACCATTAGCTTTCATTTCATTGACTCTACAAGTCTTTTGGTGACTTCCGCAGATTTCAAATCCTTTTTATTCCTTATCTCCCTTTTTCGTAGCTCTTTTCAACCTGTGCCTACAAGTGCTCTATCGGATTTAAATCCGGACTCTGAAGTGGATGAGAAAGGGTCTTTTTGACATGGTAAAGTAGCCATTTCGTAACGACCATGGCTGGGTCGTTGTCATGAACTAACATAATATCTGATGACAACCCCAACATCGCAATCGTAGCTTGTATGTGCTGCTTTATTATATTGAGGTAGCCCACTGTAAGGAGGTTTTCCTGGATTATATATAGATACCCTGGTCCTTCAGCATGCCGTAGCAAGCCAGACTAAGATGCTGTCACCGCCGATTTAACTGCTGGTACAATGTTAGCGTCTTCTAAGACAGTGCCTACTTTTCTCAACAAAACCTTATTAAAATCGATTCACTGTCTGTCTGTCACACGTACTTTTCTCCAAAACGGCTAAACCGATCCGAACGAAATTTGATGGACATATGGAAACTATGAAATCCCACGCGCACAGGTGGAGTTTGAAAGGAGCTCTCCATACATGCAAAAGGGGGATTTAACATTTTTCACCGGATATAGACGCGTGGGGAAACAAATGAAAGGTCTCGGTCAGTACTTTCCGAAACTAACATTAGTTTTGACGTGAATTGTAAAGTGCACGAGCAAGGTGTCAAAATATACACACTTAAAGTGAGACAGGACTCACTTTCGGAAACTACCCAACCCAAAAATCTAAAAAAAAATTGAGGTGGTGCGCCTAGATGAAATGTAGGTCTCAAAATGTAGGCCATTTCGATATCTGCCCAAATCAACTTACTAAAAGTATATTACCAACTTTTAGAAATTGACTGAAAACGTCAAGCTTCCGGTTTCCCGACTTGTTTAATATTCTTTTGGGAAAGGAGTGGCTTTTTCCTCGGAGTATAGGCCCTGTATCCCTCCCTATGGAAAACATTTCGGACGATTTGAGAATGAATTGTCACTATACCTTTGTTCTCCAAATTCTGTGTAGTAGATGGTACAGTTGTCTTCGAATTGTTCCTTATGACCCGCAAAATTTGTTTTTTTGTTTGTTTCGACTGGATTTTCGCAGGTGGGTCATTACCTGTTTTGCTATAAAAGGATTCATTTTCTTTAAAAAAATTTATGACATAATACACAGTGGATTTTGGCTTTTTTATTATTTCCATGATCGGTGCAACCCCATATCGATTGCAAATATCCTCATTTCGGATGTGATCAAAGCGTGTCACACCACTAGTCTAACGCAACATCTTCGTCCCCATTATCGCAATACGCCGTTCATTGACTTTTATAGTCAGCCAAAACTCACCATAGAGAGCGAGAGGATGGACGACATTTTTAGATTTGCGACGTTCATTGACACGTCGATCACAATGAACGCCAGCTGTGGGACACATCTTCATCAAGGTTGCGCTAATGCAAGAAGCTATTTTACAACGCAGTTCTCCATTAGCTCGTAGCATTGACCCGAGAAAGATTGACAGTGATTGTGCCTCATTCATGGTATTCTTTGAAAAAATCTGATTTGCCCAACAATTTTCTATCATTATTTACTTTAGTGAACCATTATAATGGATCTGGGAATGTAATGGCCCAATGGAGTCCTTTAGGGCACTATTAAATACTTCATACTTTTTGAAAATGCAATATGTGCTTTTCGAAGTCACCCCACTCCATCGTCTCCTTGAGCACACGTCCTTCTCAATCAAGTGTTAAGTAAATTTTATGGGAAGGACAACTTCCTTTCATTGCTTTATTTTCTAGGTGGCTCCCAACTTCTCGCTTGTTCCGGGTTAGTGTTTGAAAGTAATTAGCAACCCGGCAATTTATACTTCCTAATGAACTCAAGGGGGATTGTGATGGTCAAACGACCATTTTGAGTGGCCAAAGACGACCTTGAGGGAAGAGTTATCCCAAAAACCCAAAAAGTTGGCGAAATTAACAGTGACGGTGCGCCTGCAAATACTGAAGCTCCATCGGAGGCTCGGTCGACGTGTCTCTGTGCTAACCAGACTCGGGAAAGTGGGGGTCCGCACGGATCTTGAAAATAATCGCACAAACATAGGGATTCGCGCAAGCCTAATGAGTTATGATAAACCAAATGTGAACTAAAACCTAGAAAATGAAAATTAAAGAAAAAAAACGAGGGCTCGATCGTGCGCGTAGAGCGGTAAATCTCCGGCTACGAGTGCCGTGATCGAGGGATCCCCATTTCTTCTTCCTCAGATGTTTATTGAAGCGCGGCTTCCCCCCCCCCCCCTTCTTCGATACCCTCCGGCCTCTATTTTGAAGGATGTTCCTAATTATGAGAGCTTTACAGGGACTAAGGAGGAAGAGAGAGGAATGGAATCCTCAAATCAAAGAAGCTTATGATTCATACATTATGATTCATTAAACAAGATATATTCAAAGGAAACGCGAAATGAAATAGTCATAACTAAAATTAACCAGGATAAGAATAAATAAAAAAACAAATGAGCAAGAAAGCATTCTTGAAGAAAATACTAAAAAAAATATTAAAATAACTAAAAAATAATAAAATAATAAAACCAACCAATGTAACAAAGTTTAAAATAAAACAAGTCGGGAAACCGGAAGCTGGACGCTTCAGGTACGAAAGGTTTTGTGTATTTCTTAGTACGTAGCACGTAATATAAGCACATGTCCACTTTCGGGTGATATTGACATTAATAGTCTTCAATTTTCAAAGAAGCAACAACTTCGATGTATTATAAATTTGTTAGTAATAGTGCGATTTCCATCAAACTTGGTTTGATCATGCTCTACATTATGGCCTACATCACTGCAGAATTTCGTGCCGCTAGGATGAATTTAAGGGGGGTTTCCAGCCAATTACAAAAAATTATAGTAATATACTATTATTAACTTTCTTTGAACAGATATCGCTATGACAGGTATTTCGGAGCCAAGGCACCATATAGTGGCAGCCTCCCGATTTTTTTCAGATTTTTCGGTTTGGTAGTTTCTGAGAATGGCCCCCTTAAAGAAATGATCACTTTCAACCCCCCGCACTCACCACATTTCCAAGAAATGTCAAAACTAAGACCGACTTCGAAAAGTACTAATCGAGACCTTTAATTTGATACCCCACATGACTATATTTGATGAAAAAAAATTTTGCACCTCCCTTTTGCATGTATGGGGACCCCCCCTTAAATTCAACGTAAAAGGATGTAACTCACTGTATGTGTAAGCGTTCACAGTTCCCACCTTTCTACCAAATTTGGTGTCAATCGCTATAACCGTCTCCGAGAAAAATGCGTGTGACGGACAGACAGACAGACAGACAGACAGACAGACAGACAGACAGACGGTAAACCGATTTTAATAAGGTTTTGTGTTTACACAAAACCTTAAAAAAAGAGAAATAAACTTGAAAAGAATAATAACTCCGCCGAAGCCGGTCCCAAGCCCGGTTGTGAAAGGAGCAGGGATGGATAGCTTCAGTCTGAATGGCTGCACGCCACCGCAGCGTCTCAGGGGGTAGGTGAGAAAAGTGCAGGAACTTTGCAGTCTTGCAGATTACTCAATAAGGAAGCTATCTCAACACCTGGCAGCTAGGGATAAAATGCACCACCGACAATGAGAAGAAGGAGAAATTTAAGGTCCGGTACGGATAACCGGCGAGAGTCGTCTGACTTGGTGACTGGGTCGGGCTCTCGTAATGGACAGCACGGCGTCGAAACCGCTAGTCGTGGGGCGGTTCGACGTCTAGGCGCCACGACGACCAGGAGCACAGCTCCGCCTGCTGCAGCTGTTTCGCCACAATCTGTGGCGACCACTTCAGCAGGTTCGCGTAGGAAGCGGATGAAATGGACTAAAGAAATGAACCTCTTCATCATCCGCTCCTACTACGAAATAACGGCGGGGGCGGGTACAACATCTTACCGCCCCTTGTTGCACCAGAGATTCGTCGAGCGTTTCCCGCAATTCGCGCACGTGACTGTGCAGCGAGTCGCAGACCAGTACCGCCTTATTACTCGCAGCGACACAATCCCAGCCACCATCAGGGAGCGTGTTCGACTTGAAGTCATCGGGGAAACTGGTTACCGAGAGTCGATGGGGGCAGAGGCGGCGGCATCAACAACACCACGCCGCACTGCAGGTAACAGTTTCAGTACTCGCCGAAGCACTCTTCTCCACCTTCCAGCTGAGGTTTCCGCTGAGGTTCGGGACGAATTCCAAAGAGCGTGATAGAATTCTCGGATATGGATCCTTTGCATAGACCATTCCCAGGCTCTATGCATCTCCAGCAACTCCGGGAATTCTATCTCAAATCAATGATGAGATTGCATCTGGACTACGTTCTGTTCTGCTGCTGCAACTACAATCACTTGTGTATTGTGGTGCAGTTACGGCTATCAGATTACACGGTCAGAAGATTCGCTTTCATGTTATTGGTTTGAGTGACAAAAGAGATCTACCATGGAAAATTCGTCTGGACCGTCGGCGGGACTCACTAAGGCAGGACATTGCTAGACTGATTCAGATCAGCATTGGCAGTGCCAGCCGACGGGTGAGAAATAAAGTGCAGAGGGTTTACCGAAACTATGCTATCCCCTGTGAGACACCCGTTGTTGAAATTCTGGACACACTAAAACAGAAACTTTCTGTCATATGCAGTCGGTTACGACGGTATGGCGAAAGTTATTCCAGACGTGTCCAGAATGCAACATACGCAAGGAACCAGCGGAGCTTTTTCAGATCTCTCAACGAATCCCAACAGAGCGCCCAGACAATACAGTTCTCGGTGACGGAAGCGAAAGAGTATTGGGGTGGACTTTGGGGGTTACCTGCCCAGCATGCTGAGCATGCTGAATGGATCACCGCCGAAGGCACCCGCCATGCCAATACACCTGGCATGAATTTCGCGGATGTTACCGAAGAGGAAGTTCGACGAGCCATAAACATCTCGAAGAATTGGAGGGGCCCAGGTCTGGATCGGGTGCAGAATTTCTGGTATAAGAAATTTACCAGCGTACACAGTCGGTTGGCACGCAGTATAAATGAGGTCATGAGTCGGTCGGAGGAATTTCCACCTTTCCTCACTGCGGGGATTACCTACCTTATCCCTAAGAAGGACACGGTGCAGGACCCCGCAGACACAAGACCGATCACTTGCTTACCAACCCTCTACAAATTCATCACGTCCATTATAAGTGGAAGGATCAATGCGCACCTCGAGACCAACAACGTTCTGTCCGAGGAGCAGAAGGGCTGCCGAGTTGGGTCAAGAGGTTGCAAAGAGCAACTCATTATCGACTCGGTAGTTGTAGGACAAGCAACTAGAGGTCAAAGAAACCTCTTCAGTTGCTATATCGATTATGCCAAGGCTTTCGACAGCGTTCCGCATACCTGGCTAATCGATATCCTACATCTGTATCGCATTGATTCGAAACTAATAAAGTTTCTGGCGACAGTCATGGAAGGGTGGCATACCACCTTATCAGTCCGTACATCTGAGGGTGCTAATACCTCAGAGCCCATCCGTATACGGATGGGCATCTTCCAGGGGGATTCGTTGAGTCCCCTTTGGTTTTGTATTGCACTGAACCCCCTTTCATGGCTACTGAATGATGCTAGAGGGCATGGTTTTGCAATAAAGTATGGCCTACGTGCTAAGTGTGAACTGACACACTTGATGTACCTAGATGACATCAAGCTGTATGCTGGTACTGACAACCATCTTAGAAGTCTGTTGCGAATAATAGACATGTTCAGCCGTGATATTCGGATGGAGTTTGGATTAGACGGACATAGCATTGGTGACCTCCACATCGAAGCTATGACCGAGACAGACTTCTACAAGTACCTAGGAATTCTGCAAGGAACCCATGCTCGAGTTGGTGATCTGAAGGAAGATCTGCTGTCCGAATTCCTGCGACGTGTAAAGCTGGTGCTGAAATCAAATCTCTCTGAGAAGAATAAAATAAGCGCGTTGAATCTATTCGCTATCTCTTCACTGGCTTATGCATTCGAAGTACTGCCGTGGGCGAAGACCGATCTGGAAAACGTCCAGCGGCAGATACCGACAACTTTGTCCAAATTCCGAAAGCATCATCCAAAGTCTGCCGTGGAGCGGATAAACCTACCTCATGACATCGGAGGCAGGGACGTGGTTGACGTGGCGTCACAACATCATCGCCAAGTCGACTCGCTGCGCGTTTATTTTTAACAGCAAAGAGCAGGCGAGTCCCTTGCATGCGGCTGTCTGTAAGGCAGACTGTGGACTGACTCCACTTAACTTGAAGGATCGATCTTTTAATCCTCTGAGTGGGGTGAAGTCGGACCAAGAGCAGATCGATGAATGGAAGTCGAAGGCAATGCAAGGTAAGTAGTAGTCACCACCCGAGCTTATAAAAAGTTCATCATAAAAGAACGGGTGGAGAAAGACCAGTGCAGAATGTGTGGTTCGGCGTTAGAGACGTTGGACCATCTCATTGCTGGCGGTACTGTTATGGCACCGGTGCAATACATCACCAGGCATAGTGCTGTATGTAAGGTTATCCATCAAAACCTTGTATACTAGCATATGCTGATCCCGACGAGCGTATGTTGGACTTACTACTCTACTTGGAGATAGGCATCAAAGTTGTATCGAATTACCTCTGGATCATCTGAAGCCTCCCAAATGATGTTATGAATCTCGTCAATCTGATCCTAATAGCGCTGAATGGTTGTTCCCTGCAACTTGTAGTATCGACGGGATTGTTCCTGAAGGAGTGCATTTTGAGGCACTCGCTTTACTGCACCCATCACTGACTGCTGTCGTATGAGCTGCTTTTGAAGTCCATGTGGCGATAATACTGCTTTGTAAAATAGGGATGGGATTGATTCTCCCCGAACTGCTCCCGTATTTTGCTGTCGCTTTGTTCGAACATCTCACACAGCTCAACTAGCTTTTGCTGCTTCTCCAGAAAATAATTCAGTGTTTTTTTAGAGGCTCCACCTTTTTTGTAGTTGGAAATGAGCGACTCTATCTGTTTCCCAATCACTTCCTGCTTCTGTGTGCACAAGTCCATTTTGTCGTGTGGTGGTATGTAATAATTTCAATTCAACGTCGGGGTCACAAAAAAATGTGAAACTTGTGTAATTTTGCCTACTTTTTACAGACTAATTTTTTGGGCAATATAAAGTCGGGATGGGAAATATAATCTGGAAAGGTTGGTAGGTAGGGCACTAAGAGGTGCTAAATACATGTAGGAGGGAAATGAAAATGCTACGTCAAAGAAGTAGAATTTCTCGTCTGCTCATTAGAAGTTAAAAGGAAGCAAAAACTACCTAGATGCTGCTAAACTACAGGTCAATTGGGTTTTTGAGGCATTTTCGAATAAAGACAACTGAAGACTAAAATCGACGTGGCTACTACAATACTATTTCATTTAAATGAGATTTTCGTAGTGTCTCACAAAAAAGCTGATCTCGAGCAAATTGGCGAAAAATGGAAAGATATCACTTGAAGCATTATCTCCTACTGAATCCTAATAAAACAGAGTTTTTGGTAACCGACCCAAACGAAATACTATCCCTGTCAGTGACAACGACTTGCTGGGAGCTGAGAAACGTCTCAAATTAAAAATGTAACATCCTGTTATTCGTTCTTTTGTTCTCTATGATTCTGAGTGATGCCCTCTACCGTTTCGAGTGATGCCTGATTAGCAAACACAATGCCACCTTGCGGTAATGAAAATGGAGGCGTTGCGTTAGAATTGGTGCCTAACTTGCTATGATCATCATCGATTGACCTGAACGAATTCGAATTTCGGTAATTTGTTTACTTACCGACTCCACCCATTCAATCCTATGACCAAGAAAAGTGACAAGTCCGATCTAGACGGCCGCTTCCAGCAACTGAATAGAAAAAAAAAACTAAGCAGAAGATTTATTTATGGGGTCTAAATATTATAGTTTTCAAGAATAAGTTCTTGCTCCCTTTATCTGTACGTTTAGTTTGAGAAGGAAGACTTTTCTATTCACAACATAAAATAGCAACAAATTTATCTGGATTTTGCAGATCAAAAATGTTATTTGTTAGTGATAATTTCTTATAATTTAAAGTATACATATTTGCAAAGTATATTACATTATTAACTCATGACGAGGAAAAAAAATCCTCCCCGGCGGGGAATCGAACCCCGGTCTCCCGCGTGACAGGCGGGGATACTGACCACTATACTACCGAGGATACGTGCGCATTTAATCAAAGACACCTTGTGTTGTCCCAGTACTATACTTTCAAGCGAAGATTCCAATCTCCAAGGCATAATATATTTTAGACAACAACCACTTTAACGGTGCTTAATTGTCATCCTCTTCATTTGTTTGCCCAAGTATGATATACAAATATATTTCATAATTGCCAAAACTAAAGGGAAAAAGCGATTAATATGCATTAATTGTACTCTTCATACTAAATTTCTTTGATTTCCTGCACCATTGGTTCATAGTTCACCTTCTTTTCCACATATCTCCGTTCAATGTTGATCTTATGAGGGATAGCAGCATGAATAATATACGCGGAGCGACCCATCCTGTCAACTAACAACAGGTGATGTGTGGTATATGACGATTAATCAAAACATGCCGTAAGTAGAGCTATCGAGTACTGTCTGCGTATCGGTAAATCATACATCGATCTACTCTTCATCTGACTTCATGCCACTCAGACGGTTCAAAGGTCCTTCAAATCAAGTAGAATCAACCAAACCAAAACGATAACTTAAGTTAACTCCGCCTAACAATCTGCCTTACAAAGAATCGCATATAAGGAACTCACCTGCCTTTTGCTGTAAAAACAAATACGTACCAAGCCGACTTGGCAGTGATGTTGTGCTGCAACATTAACCACGCTCTTGTCTTCAGTAATGAGTATGATGTATGGGAGTAATGCGTTAAGATTAACCCTTCCACTAATAATGGACATTATAAATGAACAATATTACAAAACAACCAGTCATTGACGTACTTTTCGAAAATCTTGGAGCAGGATGAGAGGAACAAAATAGGGCGGTAATTCTCAGCAAGAGTAAGGTGATTGCCTTTGTATATAGAAAAAATAAGGGCTTCTTTCCATAGGTTGAGATAATGACACTCTTCGAGGCTGGTTTTGAAAAAAAATGCAGAGAGGAAGGGAAATGAACTTAGAGGTTTTAATCAGGAAGAGGTTGGGAAGACCATCGGGGCCGGGTTCGACATTGGAATTAAGGTTGTTCATGAGGTACTTCACCAAAGAGGGAGTAAGGAGGGGAATGGCAGGAGGTTCCGAGGAAGCTGTACTCAGAAAGGGGAGAAAGGAAGAAGAGGGAGAGGAGTTATACAACGAGGAAAAATAAATGCAAAGTAAATCACAGGATAGCTGAGGAGAAGCAGCAGTGGAGCCAGAGAATTCGACGAAGGTGGGAGGAGACTGGGAGTCATCGCGGGCGTTAAGGGTCTGAGACCAGCTTCAAGGCTTCAAGTTCAGCATTGTGTAGACAATCCTTCCTAGACTTAACTATCAGCGACTTAACTGAAGATCCCAAAGCGCGACAATACCCAAAGTCTGCACGGCTTCTAGTGGATAAAAACTTTTCCTCGCATGTTGCTCCAGACGAAGTTTTTTATGGATTTCATTGGTGAACCATAATAGGTAGTATCTCAAGGATTTGAGAGAGGAGGGGACTTAGCTAGGAAGGAGGTCAGACAGAATGGAATAAAAGGGGTGGAGGGCTTGGTCGCAGGTTAATGGTATGACAATAGCAGCCCAGTTGATTGTTCAAATCCTCAAAGTTGCCCTTACGAAAGCTGAGGGCTTGCAAATAATGTGGGAGTTGAGGCGTGGCAGTTATACATCAAACTCAAGAGCAAGATGATGGGTGTCAGGAGCAACATAGAAAAGAGCAACAGAAGGAGAGATTTAGATCATTTGTGGTGCGGTTGTGTGGTAGAGACGGACGAAAGGAACAAACTGGAAGTTGTGGCGGGCCGGGAATGTTAGGCCAGGAGTGCAAAGGGAGATTAACGTCACCACAGACAATGAAGGGAAGAGAGGGGAAAGTTACAGTAAGGACTTCTGAAAGATCGTCGAAAAATTCATCGTACAGATAGGAGGGACTGAGGCAAGGGAAGTATACCTATTTTGACAGTAAAGACTTAAGCTACTTGACAAGATGTTAATGCTGGTCGGCGAGACAGGCGGACGACACAGAAATTTGTTCGTAACTTATTCCGCTGGTAAGGCTTAATAAATACTCCTTGCGGTCAAAAGGAGAGTAGGACGACGCCATCGAAGTCATGTGATTATGCTACTTTGAAGGATGCAATTATGCGGTCGGAGGAGTTATTCTTTGTCAGTTTCACACACGGAATTTTTCATGAGCTGATGGGAGTTGATTGCAGGGCGACTGGTTCCTAGCTGCGTTATCAGGAATTGTTGGCGGAGCAACATTTACTGTAACGGTGTTGTTATTCAAGGAGAATTGAACTGGTCCGGTTGGAATGTTTGCTACTATAGCTGTCGACCTGGGCTAATTTTCTTGTACATTCTGCAATCGTTGGTGGCATTATTCGATGTTGAATATTGTCTGGTATTTTTGAGTTTTAAATGCCAAAAAGAGCCATGAGCAGCATGTTTTCACTTATCAGCTCTTTATTAGCTGACCTATGTTCTTTAACTCATTTTTCAAGGCTTGATGTCCTATTATTTCCGTCGGATAAGTCTCGTTCCATGTGAGAGCCACTTTCGCCAGCCTCAATCCAGATTAAGGAGCTGATTATATTTCTTTAGTTGGAGGACATCTTTCTCTGCTCATACAATTGATAAGAGAGATATGACTATATTTCGACAAGGAGATGTGCCACAGGCCGAGTCTCCTAATCTCCTGACACTGTGGGATGGTAATATAAAACAGATGGAGCCACAGCGCTACTTCCTGATACGATGTTTCAGAAGTAATTCTGAAGTGTTTAAGTAGGTCTGCTGAACCATGGATACCAATTGAGAAGACTTATACTGTTGAGATTTTCAGGTGCTTGAGAGGTTAGTTTTACTCAAGATCAGGGTCATACAGAGGAAATTTGATCTCGGGTTGGAAATTTTTGCGAAAAATCGGCCGGGTTGAAAATGATACGGCTCTGAGTCGGAGATTATAAAGGTCCCCGCATTATTCTTTTTTCTATTGAAATTTTTACCCCAGGCGAGTAACCTCCGGGTCCGGGGAACTTCTGTTTACTCCGTTTTCAGTAGGCCTATCTCCAAAGTGTAACATATTAGTAAAATCTGGAAGGTCAAAATCTAATTGTGCAGCAAATTGAAGGTTAAACCCCTCCCAATATTACCGTGGTAATTCCACTTGTAGCTTTCGTCTATAAACAACAGATAAACAATATCTGATTCTCCTAATTCAGGCTTTCCATCGTTACTTGAACATTCTGATAACTTCTTACTCAGCTTTCCGACACTCTCTGCTTCCATTATTCTTATACAGGGTGTGGCAGCATAACTTCCTTTTTTCAAAACTCAATAAAAACTATTGTATGCATCGGAAAATATTTATTTATTTTTTATAATGTAGGTACATGTCTAAAGTTTTTATTTACATTGTTTTGAAGATCAAATCTGTTAGGTGACGTCCCCCGTTCTCCATACATTGCGTAAACCGATTTCTGGCGTTTGTCATGACTCTAGTTAGCATAGCAGGTGTTATGTTGGCAATTTCTTTTTGGATGTTGGTCTTCAAATCTTGTAGGCTTCTTGGACGGTTCACATAAACACGGGATTTCAAAAAACCCCATAGAAAAAAATCACAAGGGGACAGATCGGGAGAGCGTGCCGGCCATTCCAAATCGCCTCTAATGGAGATAAGGCGCTCTGGAAAGTGTTCCCTCAAAACAGCCGTCGATGCTCTTGAAGTGTGTGCTGTTGCACCGTCTTGTTGGAACCAGGTGTCCCCCAAATCCAAATTTTCTAGCCTTGGGAAAAAAAATCTGTAGCATGTTTACATACCGGTCCGAATTCACTGTCACTGTAACCTCATTTTCCCCAAAAAACCAGGGACCAATAATTCCAGCTGAGGAAATTGCACACCACACTGTGACTTTGCGTGAATGCAAAGGCTTTTGATGCAATTCTCGAGGGTTGGTGTCAACCCAGTAGCGCATGTTTTGTTTGTTAACCGACCCACACAAATGAAAATGGGCTTCATCGCTGAAAAAAACAATAGCACCCTCGGGAATGACATCAAGAAGAAGCTCACACGCGTTCATCCGAGAATTGAAGTCACGTTCTGAAAGTTCCTGCACTATCGCCATCTTATAGGGATGAAAATGAAGATCACCATGAAGAATTCGCCTCACAGAACGATCGGATAGTCTAAGGGCAGATGTGTGTTTGCGCGCAGAACGCCGTGGCGATCGCAACATTGACGCTCTCACTGCTTCAATGTTCTCAGGTGATCTAACGGGCTGAGGGACTCCAGTTCTTCCTTTTGTCGCACTTGCAGTTTGTCTAAATGCAGTGACCCATGTAACAATTGATTTGCGGTCTGGGACGGGAGCCAACGGGGCTAAATTAAAGCGATTCTGAAATGCACGCTGTGTTGCAATAACCGAACATCCGCTTGAAAAGTAAACCTCAACGGCAAAGGCACGCTCCCCACTATTTCAAAGCATGATGGCGACTGAATCGTGTCGAGACGAAACGTTACAGTATCCCCCCTTGAACGAGACCACTAGCGCTCCGCTATGACATCAACTAACTGAGTTATGCTGCCGCACCCTGTATATCTGTCGCTGGATATTTTCCACATCAGTCTTCATCCACGGGAATATTTAGAATGCGATTTCAGCACTGGATTTACACGTCTACAGATTTCGCACAACCTTATGTTCTACTCAACGGTGCCTTAGAGGTGCCTTGCGGCCGAACCCACCCCCCCCCTGAGGGGATAGCATGGTTTAACGTAGGATTTTCCTACAGTCTTCTTAAGACGCGGATTGATTTTGTGACCACAATCAGAGCCCCGCTGCGACAAGCAACAACGGTACCAGTCAATGTCAAGTGCATGGCTTGGCATTCATATTGGTGGATGCGAGCATCACCTAAATCCCTACCGAACTATGGAGTACGGCACCCGTGTTGGTACACAACACCACGTCGAGGCCCGAAGGTCCCTTCTCGCTTGAGCATCAACCACAGCCTCCATGAAACTCCCACTAGGGGGCCAACCGCAACTAACCGAGCTGTCCTCACATATAACAGGAGTTCACCCGAAGTATGTGAGTCCAGGGGCTTTCCCTGTTCGCATGGTACCAGTATACCCCTGGTAAGGTTTCGTGACCGAAGCCACTTCAGATGAGTCCCCGTGCAGACTCGGGTCTGATCGCCCTTGCTAGGCCTTGGAGCATTCGCCTACTGCATCACGGCCGGCAAGTCAGTGCGATTCAGCGTTTCCCGGTGCCACCACGAGGAGGTTCTCCCTGACCATTTGGTTTTGGTTCAGCCGACAGGGTTGCCGCCCTATCTTCCACCCCGCCACCTCAGAGCACCTACAGATTTCGGACAGCAGAGCGCCAACTCGGGCACGGTTTTCTTGCAAAATTCTTTGGTATTTGTAGACGTGTGTCTCGGTCATCGCTTGCATATGGAGGCCATTAATTCTATGTCCGTCACGCGGCTTGTGATAGCCTTTGGGTTCGACATTTGTCTAAACCAAATTTCATCCCAATATCAGGTTGTATGCCATCCTTCCATGATTATCGCCAAAAATGTTGATACAATAGGCTCGAATCAATCTGAATTTGTAGAGGGTGGGAAGTATTTGATTGTCGCTTTAGCAATCGTAGTTAAGGCCCAATTGTTCCGAGGTGGGCCAGAATTGAGCAAAGCCTCAAATAGCTCCGCAAGAACTTACGCTTTTTTAACCTCACTGCAGACAGGTTCCCCCTTCTTAGTAGTAATGAAGATTCGGGACTTGTCTTCACCCGTTAACCTGTTTATATTCTGAAACATATTAGGCATATGAGTTTTGTGGTTGCTAATTTCCATGCTAATCCTTTTTATGGGAAAATCCCCCACCATTTGCTAAATCTATGGATTGGTCGCTTTATTTATCTGATAAATAGCGGGTTATAATAGGTTTTTTCAAGCTAATTTTGAGTTGAATTTGCACCAGTCTCTGAGAGCAAAGGATCTGATAAGACTCACTTTTGCAGTGAAGAGAACAAGGAAAGTTGGATCTCAACTGTCAAATGGTCCGACATACCCTGGTGATGCTTTACAGCATTGCACCTGAAAACTTTCCTAGGTTTCGTCAGACAGCAAGAAGTAATTGAGGATAGAATGACTACTCGGCCTTGTCGGTGTATCTTTCAAAATCATCTTAATGTCAACTATTGGCTAGCTCGCCCCAGAAGGTGTGTCTTGAGTTGAAATTGTCATCGAGTGGCACGTACTATATTTTGACTTTAACTGGGGATTGCCTGAAGTTTCCAAGGAATGGCCGAGTTCAATGTTAACGGAGATTACCAAGATGCGTCTGCCCTTGCTAGTCATCACCCCAAAAAGGTTGTGGCTTGCGGGTATGACACTCCTGGGCTGGTTAGGCTTTGGCACAGTTGAGCTATCGTTTGCTTAATTAAAGATTTCTCAGCAGCCTTCTGGGTTTCAGGAGCTTTTCGTTTGGCTATATAGGCTAGGCACCCGCGATACCTTACAGGGTGGCCAATTTGGTCGCAGTTGCAGCAATGCGGAGCGTCTGTCGTAAGTCTTGAACACTCCCCACGTGAATGGCTCCTTGTGCATTTAAGGTATCTGTGCACTATCGTACATTTTGGAAGGATAAACTTGAAATTTTAGCTTTTCAAGAGTAATCTTTTAGCGAAGGATTTACTTCATCTTAAAAACGCCATTTAGTTCTTAGGAGGCCCAAAGTTTAGATTTAGATTTGATTGGGAGTGACGAATTCTGCATGTAGAGGGTCTTACTTTTCCTGGTCACAAAATTTCCAACTGAACGAACTTTAATAAGTGAGTGCTCTAAGGAGACCACAAATAATTATTGATTGAGTTCTAAAGGGTTCATGTGGTGGCGTTACGCTCTTGTTCTTTAATGAGACAAAATATGTTGGCCCTGGGGACTCATCAAAAATGTTTAGGGTTGCCTTCAAGCCCTTATCCTTCAGCGATTTCACTAGCTCTGAGACATTAATATTATATGCCGTAATCTGAAGAGGTGTCTCTTTTTTGGGTTTTGAGGCAGTAGAAGCAGAGCAGGGATTGATATCTAGCATTTGACGAGCACTTAGGCTTTTTGTACTCACCAGCTGTTTTTTGTTCTTTTTCCGCAGGCTCGCCTGCTCTTTGCTGTCGACTTGGCTATGATGTTGTGCCGCCACGTCAACCACGCCTCTACCTCCGATGTCACGAGGCAGGTTCATCCGCTCCACGATAGATTTTGGATGATGCATTCGGGATTTGGACATAGTTGTCCGTATCCGCCGCTGGACATTTTCCAGATCGGTCTTCGTCCACGGCAATATTCCGAATGCATAAGCCAGTGAAGGATAGATTCATATTTTCTTATTTAAGTTGTTTGTTTTTATTTTATTTATTGGGCCGGATTTATATTTCCTTTTTCTCAGGTTTGAATTTCTCATGGAAATGAATTCGAACTGACTTCATTTTTAATTTAAGGACCTCCTTTTCCCCTACTCCATTCTAGCCCCGCAAAACTTATCTCGATCAAAGGGACATCTCTAACAGCATGGCCTGGGGATGCCAAGGTGAGGTGAGAACCTCAAAAGCCGCGTCTCAGAAAACATCTGAGACAGGGGCAACATTGATCGAAGATGTAGTCCGTCGTGGATCTCACTTTTTGATTGCTGCACTCGGGTCCGGAGTTTTACGGCTCCATTAGTTGTTTATTTCGCGGTTTTGCTTCAGGCCCACATGCGTCGATGGAGCGCTTCGATGTAGCTTCAATATTTGTGGGCAGACCTTCACAGTCAATTTTGCCATCTTCTTAGCTTTTTGGGTTAGCTTTCCCTTCTTGGACGTCTCCGGCTACTAAGAATGATCTCTAGATCATCGCAATATCATTTTATTCATTACAAAGGTGATGGGTGATCTTAGACATGATCCCTACGACCGTAACAACAAAGACCAAAAAGGTTATAGATGTCTGCAACTTTTATCGCTCGTCATCGGTAGAACACTGTGTAAGGGTAGAGCAATGACTGATCGGCAACGACCATCAATTCAAATCGCTATCGACGGTACATTTGGGAGTTGTCTTTTGAGAGAGGTGCTGAGCTCGTCGATGGTTTTGAAATTTGGCCGACACATGAAATCTGAATAAATTTCTTTAATTTGAAGTCGTCATTATATTTCGTCGTGGAGACGCTCGGCGTTTGAAGAGGGTGTAATCCGCAGTAGATCGTCCAAAAAAGCCATGCAAAGCGTATGCATCACGTCAGATCAGGCGAGACTAGATCGATACTTCCTGATATCAATTCGAGTTGTAATTCTGGAGAAGTAGCGCAGGTTTGCGGAACCACAGTTTTCAGTCGGGAAGGCTTTCACTGGAGCTGTTTTCAGGGGGCTCAGAGATTTTTAGTTAGTTTAGTTAACTGGGGGGAGTTGCAGCTCCGAGTACTCGGGCCATTATTAGCCCCCCGTAAGTTGCCTATCCAATGGCTTCCCGCCTACGGTGTTCGCAGGCTTTAGCGAATCTGAGAGCATTCTCCAGAGGCAGAGAGTGTGCAGATTCTTCATTGAAGAAAACCTTGCCAAGGTGTCTTCGTCTAAGATCTGGGGATGCCGGGCAGCTGCATAAAAAATGCAGGGCTGTCTCCTCCTCACATTGGCTGCACACAGCCGAAACCACTACCCCAATCTTTTCCATATGGTAGTTTAAGGAGCAATGTCCCGTCAAAAGCCCTACTAGGGTTTTCATGTCCCACTTCTTAAGGGACAACAAAAATGCCGCTCTAGTGGCCCTAGGTTCCTTCACAAGGATTTTCGCTTGCCGGCAAGAGTCCAAATTTCTCCACTCGGTTGCGTGAATCCTTGCAATTTCACCCTTCAGAGTAGACTTGACAGTAGATGGTCGGATTCCAAGAGCTGGTTCTGGCCCCACCATTGTGGATCCAGACCCTCGGCGAGCCAGTCTATCAGCCTCCTCATTACCGGCGATGTTAGAGCGCCCCGGCACCCACATCAGGAATGTTTCGTTCAGTCGGCCAAGTTTCAGCAGCACCTGATGACAACTCCACACCAACTGGCTTGATATGTTGTTGCCATTTAGTGCTGATAATGCCGCCCGACTGTCTCGGAACAGATTCGAATGGTGCGACCCCTCCATTTTTGTCGCAGACATTCTTCTGCTGTCAATGAAATGGCATATATCTCCGCCTGGAATATGGTCGTCATTTTGCCGAGGGGTCGGGCCAGTTCTATAATCGGATTCTCCGAGAACACACCTGCACCCGATCCATCTTCCGTGACTGACTCGTCGGTGAAGATTATTAGGTCTGTAATCTGAAAAGACTCATGGTCACTTGTCGACCATTCTTCTCTTTCGGTGATTACGACAGTGTATGTCTTTTCAAAGACGAATCTGGAAACCATATGATCGGTCGGCATCAGGGCTACCGGATGTTTTTCAAGGAATTTCCAGATAGACGCATGCCCGTTGGATTGGCCGCCTTTCCACGCCCAATCGTATCGAGCCTATATGCGTCGTTGGCGGCTTTCCGTTTCACCTCCAAGTGAATGGGGGGTAAATTTAGAATAGCTTCAAGTGCCGCAGCCGGCGTAGTACTCATTGCTCCGGTAATACTTAGGCAACCAAGTCTCTGAATCTGCGTTAGCAGCTTCCTCCTGTTGTGTTCAGTCTTGGCCACCAGACGATGCATGCATACATCAGAATGGGTTTTATTATGGATGTATACATCTAATATATCCGTTCAGGTGAAAGTCCCCAGGTCTTACCTATCGCATTCCTACAGCACCAGAGCAATCTGCAGGATTTCTGATATTGTTCCTGGATATGATGCTTCCACGTTAACTTGGAGTCGAAATGTACTCCTAAGTACTTGACTGTTTGTGCCAGCTGGATTTCCGCCCCTGCTAAAGTGGGTAGCGTACAACTGCCCCACCTGACGTTCCTAGTGAATATAACTAGTCCAGTCTTCCTAGCGTTCACCGTGAGTCCATTGCGGAGGCACCAGCTGTGGATTACATGCAGAGTTACATTCAAGCGGTCACATACTGTGTCCGTAAACTTGCCGGTAATTATTACGGCTAGGTCGTCCGCAAATGCTTGCGCGAAGACTTTTTTGTCCTCCAGAAGCCACAGCAGGGTATCCATCACCAAGAGCCATAACAGTGGAGAGAGAACCCCTCCCTGTGGATAGCCCCTGAGACATCCTGCTTCAATAGACTTCTGGCCGACCGATGTGTGGATTTTTCTCCACTCTAGCATGTGAAGGATCCAACTGATTAGCAGCGGTTCGATTCCATGCTGTCTTGCCGCATCACAAATTGCCGCAAATGAGGCATAATTGAAGGCACCTTCGATGTCCATGAATGCGCCTAAAGCGTATTCTTTTTCGGACATCGCCTTTTCAATTTTTGCCGTAAGTTCATGGAGTGCTGTCTCCGTGGATTTGCCTTTCTGGTAGGCGTGTTTTCTATGGTGAAGTGGCCATTTAGGAATGTGTGTATCCCTTATGAACCGATCTACTAGTCATTCTAGTCCTTTTAGCAGAAAGGAAGTTAGGCTGATCGGTCGAAAGCTTTTTGCGTCTGTGTAGGTGGGTTTTCCTGGTTTGGGAATGAACAACACCTTCACATCCCGCCATTTAATTGGAATATAAGCGTGTGCTAGGCATGCACGATATATATTCCGAATGTGCAGACCCAGGGCATCCATTCCTTCTATTACTAGCGCAGGGATGATGCCATCCGAACCTGCAGACTTGTATCTATGGAACGAGTTAAATGCCCATTTCACTGGCTCCAGCGATACTACCTTGCATGCCAGATTCCAGTCTCTCGGTTGAGGGCTGTATGCACCTGTTGGCCCCGAGATTAGATTTTGGATGCTGCCTGGGAAGTGCACTTCAAGCAAATGATTTGCCGTTTCTTCATCGCTTTCTGTGTATTTCCCATTCTGTAAACGTAAATAACCCAGTTTCTGGCTACCTTCTTTGACTAGAATCCGCTTCAGCTTTGAGGTTGCCTCAAGAGAGTTAGTCTCTTCGCAAAAGCGTCTCCAAGATGATCGTTTAGCCGATCTTATGCTCTTATTTAGAGCATTCTGTCCCTCTTTATAGCGATTCCAGCTAGTGCTTGATTCACCCTTCAGAGCACGATTAAGGAGCATCCTTGTCGTTCTCCTCTGTTTTGCCAAATCCGAGTTCCACCATGGTGTTTCACCCTTCTTTGGCATCTTGAGTGGACAGCTTTCTTCGAAAGCTTCTCTCATGCTAGTTGTGATCATCTGGGTTGTCTTCTCAATTCTCGCAAAGGATTTGATGCGCTTCCCAGGGATCGTGACTCAGGCGCTCAATTCTGTTTGATACATTACCCAATCTATCTTCCTCGGATTCCGAAATGGAGTGGGTGGAGGTGGATCCATGCCCATAACGAAATCAATGCGTCTGTGATCCGAGAGTGTGATATCGTTTCATACTCTTCACTCTCCGATCAGAGCCGCGATGTCAGGAGATGCCACCGTGATGTCGATGACCTCTCGCCTGACCACGTTGAAGAAAGTGGGTTCACTACCCACATTTAGGATCTGCAAATCGGTTCCTACTAGATACTTCAGTAGTCTCGATCCTCTTGCATTGATGTTCGAACTTCCCCAGCATATGTAGTGAGCGTTGACATCACATCCTGCTATTACCCCCATGCCTCTACTTTTGGCATATTGGATAGCTCTGATGAATGTTCCGCTGGGAACGTCTTCTGCGTCGTAGGGGAAATATGCAGAGCACCATAGTATCTCTTTATCTCCCTGTTGACTTGTTATGTTTAGCTTAGCCGATGTGGTGTCGCCATCACATAGGTCGTTAACCAGGTTAGCCTGGAAGTCTTTGGAGACTACCATGCAGGTGCGGGGTCGATCGCTCCCATTGGCATACAATAGGTCAGCATGTTGGAAGTTTAGGCCCCTGACTGCCCCACCAACAACTCACGGTTCTTGTATGAGGTATCAGAGATTAGTTTCACTCAAGATAATCTCCAATGAGGTAGGTCCGTAAAGAGAAAATTCAGGTCTGGCGTGGAAGTGGTGGAAGGGGTGAAAATTAGACGGTTTTGAGGTCAAGTTGATGCGGACCACCTTTGCTAGTAGCGGACTGCTCCCAATGGTGTGGAACAGTTTGAAGACTAAGCTATATAACGAGCCCCCGAGAAACTTTCGGACCCGGAAGGGATGCTCTTTTTTCACCCCCAATGCTTAACGTATTGGTAAAATCTAGAAACTCAAAACCTAATTGCGCAGCAAATTGAAGGTTAAACCCCTCTCTTTTCATTATCTTCCCAATGTTACTGTGGTAATTCCACTTGTAGCTTTCATCTATAAACAACAGATAAACATTGTTTGATTCTCCTAATTCGGGCTTTCCATCGTTACTTGAACATTCTGATAACTTCTTACTCAGTTTTCCGACAGTCTCTGCTTCCATTATTCTTATTGTTTCTGATTAGCCTCTTACAAGGTGATAACGAGGTAGACAACCTACGTCGAAAACGGAAGAACTACGGTAGATAAAAAAATCCATTTTGAACACATAATATCTAAGGAACATCATTTGGTAATTGTCTGATTGTGATTCCAGCACAAATCTGAACATTTGTTCTCTTTCCTCTGGTTCGGAATCTATGAATGTATTGAAAATTGGTAAAACCACTTCATTTTCTCCTGATTACGCGGGGAATGGGCCATTATCATTCCAGCAGAACGTCAGTATCAATGGTTCGCTTGTATGGAAGTTCTCATTAGGCGACGGTAATGTCATGTAAGCAATTTTCAGCTATTTCCAGTGCATGTTCTAGAGCACTTAGAAGTGATTTGTATAACAATAGCAGTTGCCATTTTTTTTTAACAAAAGGAGAGAAAATACCGTAGCGTCACTAATGTTCAAGGCTTGTTCGAAGCAATAAATACTTTGTCAATTTTGCGTCTATATCAGTTAAGAAAATATGGAACGCTACCCAGTCGTGATTGACGAGCTTTAGAAGTGAAGACCATTAGCGGTTCGGGATATCGTGGGAGCTTCACTTTTCTACTTCGCTTCCTCCAGCATTTGTCGGGAACAAACTACGTAATTTATCGTACAAAATTCCATTAAGCCTAAAAAATCGAGTAACCCTTCGCGTGCATACTTAACCATCAAAACGTTCTAACGTACTTTAAAGGGTACCAAATTCACCTCTTCTGTAATATGAATATAATACCGTGCTTCCTTGGAGTAGTGGTTCTCTTCTGCGTCGTATCCTTTGAATCGGTATGTCACAAAATGATGCTGCTAGGACTAAACGACTGACCTCGTATTTGGATAACACTTTCTCAGGTTGATGGAATATTTTTCATTTCAATACCAAACTTCGATACAAATCTACGTGTGCAAAGTAATCCTTTTTTGAAGTGGTGGAATCTTTTGAACCGGAGGACAACCCCGAAGCCTTACACTAGTGTCAAATCATGCCCTGCTTGCAGTAAGTACCTAGACATGAAGGAGACCATTTTTGAAAGTTACTTTTTTTTACTGAGGACGATTTGTTGGAATCACATACATATTTGTAGTTGGTAACTGAAGAGCCGACGTTCATTCGGGTTATTGTAGATGACGTGCGCGTTTTTAGGATCCTCTTTCGCTATTTGATCGGACGTTCGTGAAGTTAGGTGAGGGTCTCTCTATAAATCGTCAACTATTCTTATCTTAGACTTGCGGTTTCGTCCAGGGCGGATGCAACTCATCAGATGCTGCCTCACTTATGCCCTGGGAGCTGCGTGACCTAAGTGCTTATAAGGTAATGTTTGTTCCTTTATATAAATTGAAAAACTCGACATGTGTATGAATAATATTCAGGATAAACCCGCCGAATAAAAATGTTGGCCAAAGCCGCCCAGGCTAAACTAAATTTGAGGGAGTCCCAAGTTTGCCACTGGCTTAACGGCGGACCCGATCAGTTGGGAAGCTGTGTGTGTGTGTGTGTGTATGGTGGGGGAGAAGCTACAGCTTCTGAGCACTCAGGCCGTGTTGGCCCATTGTACTCGCCTCCCCTGTCTAATGGAATATTCCGGATGCGTTCACGTATCGCAGGATTTCCGTTAGTGGATGTGATGCTACCCGTCGCAATTGGAGATCATTGGCACCAAAGATCTGATGCCTGATGCGTCCATAGGCGGGGCATTCACATAGGAAATGCTCCGTGGATTCCGCTTCCTCATTACAGGAGGGACACGTATCATCTTCGGTAATTCCTATTCTGAACATATGCCCAGCTAGTGAATTATGGCCCGTCAGAATGCCCACAATACACCTGCAAGTCCTCCTGCTTTTCGACAGGATAAACTTTGCGGTACGTAAGTTGGGTTCTGGCAGGAAAAGTTTGGTGTGTCGAGCAGCATTTAGGCTCTGCCACCTGTCATTATGGGAAGCTTGTTCCCAGTTTATGAAAACAGATTCAGCCAATGCCACTGATACTCCAATTGCTGGCTCCGATCCCGGCATAGGGGAGATTGACCCCTCTTTCGCTAAAGCGTCCGAGATTTCATTTCCCTCTATGCCACAGTGACCAGGTACCCAGAGTAGTTCCACCGTATCGAATCTAGACATAAAGTTCAAACGGTTTCTGCATTCCTGAACGATTTTCGAGGTGATCAAAGGACTGCTCAGTGCCCTCAGTGCAGCTTGACTGTCACTGCAGATTGCGATGAGCCTGCCCTTCAACCGCTCGCCAATCACCCAGTTTGCCACCCTTAGGATCGCATAAACTTCGGCTTGAAAAACCGTTGCATATTGTCCCAAAGGAAAAGCCCACTTCTCGTTTCTATTCGAGAGGTAGACTTCGGCTCCAGAACCCTCTTCTGTTTTTGAGCCATCGGTGTAGAAGACTTCCGTATATCCCGCCACGCATTCCTCTGGGTCTTCCCAGTCCTCTCTACGCTTCAAGGTAACTACATATCTTCTACCAAACAGATGTATGGGGACACGAGAATCGGAAGGCATTGTAAGAACTGGATTCAGTCCTCCCAGTAACTCGTCCAATGCTCTGTGCCTCCCACATCCGCTGTTTTCCCATAGATCTAATCGAATTAGCCTATGAGCTGCTCTCATTGCAGTGCTTTGAATAAATATATCCAGTGGCTGCAAATTGAGTAGTGCATTCAGAGCTGCGCCGGATGTCGTGCTCATGGCACCAGTGATACCCAGACAAGCAGTTCTTTGCAGTGCGGCTAGTTTACGGTGAAAACCTTTTTGTCTCACCTTAACCCACCACACTACGGATGCATATATGAACATCGGCCTAATAATGGCAACGTATATCCACATTACCACATGAGGCCTGAGTCCCCATGTCGAGGCAAAGGTCCGTCTGCACAGCCCATAAGCTGTGAGAGCTCGTTTCATCTTTACCTTTACATGTTTGTTCCAAAGAAGTTTTTTATCTAGAGTGACCCCCAGATATTTCACTTCTTCGGAGAGTTGAAGGGTAATACCCCTCATCTCAGGGAGACAAAGTCCATCCAGTTTTCTCCTTTTTGTGAATAAAACCATTGTGGTTTTATTTGGATTAACTGACAAACCATGTTTAAGGCACCAGCTGTCTATCACATCAACGGCACGCTGTATATTCCTACACACCTTTCCAAGATCCCGATCAACAGCAAGTACAGCCACGTCATCAGCATAAGCTTGAGCGTGTATTGGCAAGTTTTGCAGTTCGCATAGCAGTGAGTCGATCAGCATACTCCATAGAAGCGGCGAAAGCACACCTCCTTGGGGGCAGCCCTTCGTTGCTTCCGTAGTCAGGTAGCGATCGACCCCTACCTCAGCGTACAGCAATCTTTGCGTTAGCATAGCATGGATCCACTTAATTAAAGCATCATCAACACCATGCGCTCTGGCGGCATCACAAAGTTTTTGAAAAGGCGCACAGTCAAAAACCTCTTCAATGTCCACGAACGCCCCCATCGCGTACTCACCATTCAGAGTAGCATCCTCTATCTTTGTGACCAAAGAATGAAGAGCAGACTCACAGGACTTTCCACGTTGGTAAGCATGTTGGTTTTCACTAAGTGGGTGTGACCTAAGTGCGTTTCCACGAATGTGACGCTCCACCAATCTCTCCAAACCTTTCAGCGAGAATGAAGTCAAGCTGATCTGTCTGAAGTTCTTTGGATTAGAATAGTCATCTTTCCCAGGTTTCGGTATGAAAACTACCCTAACCTGTTGCCAAGAAGAAGGCACGTAGCCCAGAGCAAGACATCCTCGAAAAATATTTCTTAGAGGTCGCTCTAAATGCTCCATACCCTCCTTTAGCATTGCCGGATAGATGCCATCCATGCCAGGTGCTTTGAAATGTTCAAAGGACAGTATGGCAGCTCTCACCTTTTCATGGGTAACAACCGCTTTCGCAGTGTTCCAGTTCCCCTTGCAACACTTGCGTGTTGAAGGGGTTGCAAGAACCGTCAACTCTCCCCCTACCACTTCTCTCACCCGTTCTCCCGGGTGGTGTACTTCCAGGAGGGCCTGTACTGAGTCCAGTCTGGAGCTCGTGAAAGTACCGTCGGGTTTTCTAAGAGAATCCAACTTGGCCGACTCATCCTTTTTGAGGACTCTGCACAGCCTTGACGTCTCCCTTTCGCCTTCCAGTTCCTCACAGTACGCTCTAAAGGAGTCTCGTTTCGAGCACCTCACGAGCCCCTTATATTCACGTTGTGAGTTCCTGAAATTTAACCAGTCTTCGTTCTTGTTACTTTTGCAAGCACGATTTAGAAGTCGCCTGGTTGATTTCCTGAGTTTTTGCAGTTCTCGATTCCACCAAGGAACCGTTTTACCGCTTTGGCCTCGGTAAATAGGACAAGCCTCTTCATAGCACTCTAAAAGTGTGCAGTTCAGAGTTTTCAATTCATCTTCCAGCACCAAAGGAGTCCTTAGTCGCCTAGGGAACTGTACTTTATTACCAAGAAGTTCATTAAACTTTGCCCAATCCGTTTTCCTAGGGTTCCGTCTTTGTACTGCAGACTGTTCGCCCGCAATAGTCAGATTGAATTCTAGATATCGGTGATATGACAGTGAGACCTCGTCTAGCACTCGCCAATGTGTAATCAACTCTAACAATTTTGGGGTACAGATTGTTAGGTCAATTACTTCGCTTCTTCTCGGTCCCACGAACGTAGGGGCGCACCCTACGTTTGCAGTCATAAGACCAGCTGAAGTGATGAAATCAAATAGCTTCTCTCCTCTTGGATTGCATTTGCTACTGCCCCAACAAATATGTTGAGCATTCGCATCGCAACCTATTAAGAGTTCGAGACCACTTGATTCTGCATACGCCACCAGATCCCTAAGTTCTTGCGTCGGTGGAGGATACAAAGAATCATAGGGTAAATAAGCAGAGGCAACTATGATGTTTTTCCTCTCGCCATTTATCTGGTATTGTATGATGACCGTAGCTAAGTCCTGGGAACAATATTGTCTCAGCATAGTTGCCTCTAACCGTCTTGACATCAGGACGCAAGCTCTCGGTCTTATGGATCTTTCGTCGTAGAAGATCCTAGCCCCCTTTACTGATCCAATGCCACAGATTCTGTTAAATCGAACCCACGGTTCTTGCACCAGAAAGATATAGGGGAAATCCTGCAGCTTTGTCATTCTCGCTGCCAACAGGTAGGAGGGAGCTTTGGCATGCTGCAGGTTGATTTGACCAATCTTTATGTTTTTCGACATAAACTTAGTCTATTGTCTTATGGAAAACAGTTAGAAGCGTATGCGGCAGTCCGCGTATGACGGGGTTTCCCCCACACCGTACCGCCAGAGACTCGATCCCCTCGTGATTGATTTCTCTGAGAAAAGCCTTACTTGGAAGTACCGCAAGTTGGGAAGCTACTTTCTTCCACGGTTGTGAACCACTGACTGCGCTCCCCCCCCCCCCCCCCCCTTCCCTTGCCCTGGATGAAACCACAAGTCTTATTTCTGCATCTTGGATGCTTGCCCAAGACTGCGGAGTCGGTCGATGACAACCGTGAAAATATTATACATAGGTAACTTGCCAGCTGATCCGGTCCGCCATTAAGTGATAGTCAAAATTCATTCTTACCTATTAGGAGAGATCCTAGGAACGAAGTGGCGTACAACTGTTTTGGAAGTCCATCACCACCTGTTTGTAGTTTCACTGAAGTATCCAGTATATGTGCTTATACATCGCTATGTTGGCTTTTTTGCTAAACAACGAATATTTTATGGGAAACACTTCACTTAGAATAAGTGCATATTGTGTACTAGGACGAAAAGGAATACTCTTAATTTACGAGCTTAAACGCCATTCTTTTCGGTCTCATAAAGCTTGTATAAACTTCAACAGTGTTGTAACGTGATCGCCCCTAATCCTGCTAGAAATGTGTAATTTGCGCTCAATGAATTGGACCCAAAACCTCTCATAGATACCGCATTGAAACTCTCCTTTGCTTATCTGAGAAGTGACTGGAAGGAGCTACCGTCGAAGGATTCCCATGGCGTGGAATTGATCTTCACTCATCATGACTAGAGATTTGGTTTCAGACAGGATATTGTCTGTGGAGTCTCAGTTCAGAATGAGGGTGAAGCCCCACCCCCTTATACACAAATATTAGGAGGAAAAACTGAATGCAAGTAACAAACAATAAACAGAGTTAACTCCAGTTGAGCTCAGGAGGAAGAGTCTAGAAATCGGGAAATAGAGTTCAAGTTCCGCGAAGGGCACTCTGAAAATGCTTAAGTTGCGTGTATTATATGACGCAGGACGGCAGGTTTGAGACACACCCAAGGAAAGTTTAAAAACTGTATATAAATCCAGAGAGGTTCTACGCTGTTGTATGAAGAGAAGATTCAAAAACCGGAGGCGGGACGGGCAGTCCACATGAGCTTTTCTTAAAGAAGAACGAACGGGTGTGGGACCAGAGACCAGAGTAATACTTGAGGCTACTTCTCACGAGGGAATTGAAGCGAGTTAAAGAGGGTTGGAAGGAATTGAAATCAGAGGAGGAGCGAATTGAAAGCCCGACAATTTTGCTGTTCGATTGATGACTTCGATTAATAGTAGTGTGGAAGCGGAGCATATTGTCGAAATTCACTCCGATATCCTGAGTAGAGTGCTTATACGATAACTGACAATCCCGTTTAGAGAGTAGGAAGAGTAAGTGGGAGAGGATTTAAGCGAGTAGCACTTAGTGCCACTTCCCGACGTTTAGCTCTGAACCATTAGTAGAGCACCAGCAAACCGAGGTGTCTAGGTTTGAAGGGAGACACACGGAAAATATATTAAGGTCGTTGATATTGAGCAAACAGGGACAAATTAGGGGGGGGGGGAAATGTCGTTGATAAAAAATAAAAATAATAATAGGCCCAGAATAGATCCCTGTGAGATGCCAAAGGCGGGGAGAAGCCATTAAAAGAAACACGCAGAATCGGTTAGAAAATGAAAAGGCAAGCCATGGAACAAGTGGTATGGGAACGCTTAGGGACGAAAATTTGTACAGAAGTGTCTTGTGATTGAAGTGGTAGTGAAAGCTAGTGAAATCGAACAGATTGGATTCAGTGGACCTAAGCTTAACAAAGCCATGTTGCTCATTCACTATGAGGGCGCCAAAGTGGGAGACAACCAGTTGCTAACATACCCTTTCCAAGATTTTGGAACAGGAGAAGAGGAGCAAAATGGGGTGGTAATTCGCGGCAAGGGTGCGATTGCCACTTTTGTGAATGGGGATCATGTGAACTACTTTCCATAGGCCAGGAGAATGTTTCTTTTCTAGGCTTTTGCTGAAAATAATGGATAGTAAAGTGAGATGGACTGACTAGTTTCAAGCAAAAGAGGCTCGGAGGACTGTTATAACCAGAGCCAACGTTGGCGCCAAGCTTGCCAATGAGGTACTCGACAAGGGAAGATGTAAGAAGGGGAATAATAGGAAATGTGGGACAAGCTACATCTACTAGCGGGGGAGAAGAGGCAGGAGGAGCGTGAAAATAGATTGAGGAAAAGTAGCGGCAGAGTAAATCACGGAAGTTAGCTGAAGATCCAGAGAATTTAATGGAAGGAAGAGATAGCTGTGCTGATAGATGTGGGACCAGAAAGGTTTGAGGTTTCCGCCCTTCTGCACTGACCAGATATTCCTTTATGAATTTAGGTATTAAGAATTTGATCGAGGAACGTTGGATTTTAAAAAAAAACGAACTCAATATAGGTTCCTGAGGACAGGAACTGCTTCCGTGCAATGCGTTTTTGGTGAATTTTTTGTGCACTTCAGTAGTACTTTGGTTCACTACGGGAAGAGCGCAGGGACGTAGGACATAAGAAACGTAACAGGGAAAAGATCTGATAAAATGGCACAGAAGATGCCTAGCGGTTGGTCGCACGTTAATGGAAGGAGGGCGAGCCGAGTTGATTGTTTTGAGGGCAGAGTTCAGACCTTCAAAGTTAAATTTGGCAGGCTCGCATACGACAGGGAAGTGGAGTAGGAAGATCTGACTATCCAACTCGAGAGCAGGATGATGGGCGGCGGGGGAAACTTAGAAGGGGGCATGGCTACATCGGGACTGGCAACTTATATTGGGGAACAGAAATTAAACATCGAGATTCGCTTAAGTATATTTCCAAAAATAGTCTGAGATGTTTACAAATGGTTGCGCTTAAAGACACGTAATTGACTGGGGCACAGTAATCATTGAGTTGGATGAAAAATATTAATGTCGGGATAATAATATAAAAGTCTTGTGAGGAAAAATTAAGGCACACAAGAAGCACGTTAATTAGTCGTTTCACTTGCCATTTCATGGCTCAGAAAACAAGATAAAAGAAAACTGTAGAATAGTCGCGATAAAAGCGCGACCTTCATTCGACTCCAATATCTGCAAGACAATAGGAAAAATCTTGGGCCGAGTAAAAATTAGGCAGAAAGACAGTGCCCTAGGTGAATATTGAAGGTCCCTTTTTACCTTCTTTTTTCATTCCAACTTCAATTCTACGCTAAGAATACCTTTTGCCAGGGCATGGGGATATTTTGAGGCAAATGGCCCCTTAAAGGGATCATCCTGTGTGAAGGCCGTTTTTTTTTCGCTTTATGAATTTGCTTTTATGTACTTTTACCGCTGTCACCAATTGTTACGTCCTTAGCATTTACGTACTCGTCACTAATTAGGTTCCTTGCTTTACGTAGGCTCGTATCACTGGATTGCGTAGCACTAAACAAAAACCTGTTCTATAGCTTTAATATAACTGTTCTAACTCGAAAATTAGATTGACTTTATTCGCGGATTTTCGGCCCTTTTATACCCCACGGAACATTCCAGAAAGACATGCAAATACTTTATCAGAAAACTACTTTGCGGCTTTGACAAGACGTTGTTACCGATATTAGTGTCATCTCTTAACAATTATCCTTACCTAATATTTGCCCCACAGTTATAGAGGGCGCTGCGATCATCTTAAGGAACAAAGTAAACGGCGTTTTAACGTACAGACTTAGCTACAGTCAGCAAACTAGGATTATTAAAAAATATTAAAAGCAAAATTTTAATGAATAAAAAAACTACTGAATTAATCGCAATTATCCTTGTTTGCGGACCGTAGAAATATGTTCTGAATAAGTCGTGAAAATTTCAAAGAATTTCTTTGGATACATTTGGGTTATGGTGGCAACAGATTTTTAATATGCAGTTTCCAGAAAAACGTATTTAAAAAGTAGAATGTGATTTTTAGCCATAAAATCTTAATTGCCCATTCATCTGCTATTCCTAGTCCATAAACCTCAGGTTCGTTCAAGAAACACATGTACAGTGTTGGCTTTAATCCTTGCCCTTTTAGCGAAGTCATTCGAATGTCCGAATAAATACGCGATAAATTCTCGCTTTATTACGGCAATCGACATAAATCTAGCATGTCACGTGTTTGACACTTTAATGTCCGAATATTCCGAATATTCCCATATATTGTACACTATATCTAGATACAATTGAATAAAAAAAAAAAAATTGGTTCCGACACACGGGATGACCCCCTTAATTTAAATGACCCCTTTCTAAACTACTCTCTCCCCACACTTGTGGAAAATGTTGGAAGGAAACAAGACGAAATATATGCAAAATAGGCCCCGTATTCCATGAAACTTTCGTCTCTGCCCGTCGCCTGCTCCAAAGTTGGCGTGGGGGTTTTCTCGAATACACACGGTGTATCCAAGTCGTATGGTCTCGCAGGTTTCGCCAGTGTATTTCAGGCGGAAGTACTGGCGATATTGGAAGTCTGTCGATGGCTGGAGCGAGATTCGAGCCCCAAGCGTAACATAGCCATTGTGATCGACAGCCAAGCGGCCGCAAGGCCTTGTATTCAGCGATGAGATTTTCCAAGCTGGTGGGACAATGCAGAGACGCGCTTAACCGTCTTTTTTTTTTTTTTTTTTTTTTGAGGAGGTGGAAATCTTCAAAAGACTCTGGCCTGGGCACGCCAGAGTGTGGGATTTTTACCCACTAAAACCACCCCCGACTCCCCCCCTACCCCGTGGGACCACCTTTAGATATTACATCACGGGGCGGAGTTAGCTTACTTTAGCTAGGTCTCCTTCCGTCTACCCGCGGGGTTCGTAATCGCGTCTTCCTCACTTCTTCTGTTTTTCGCAGTTTTTCCTGGATTACAGCGATCATGCAATTGATCGCATCCCAGTCTTCCTGACAGGCTACCATTCTTCGGACAAAATTTTCCGGTGATAGCACTTCACCTTGAGCTTCCTCCAGGTTCCTCCTTTCTTCCACGAACCTAGGACACTGGAAGAAAACGTGCGCCGGGTCCTCTGGGACCCCGCAGTTTGGACAATTAGGCGAGGTGTCCAATTTAAACCTATACAGGTATTGACGGTATCCTCCATGGCCGGTGAGAAACTGGGTGAGATTATAATTGATCTCCCCATGCTTTCTCTCCAGCCACTCCCCGATGGAAGGGATCAACCTGTAAGTCCAACGACCCTTTTCTGACTGGTCCCATCGCTGTTGCCACCTGCTTATGGATCTCTCCCTTTCGGCTTTTTTCACCTGCGATAAGGGAGAGATGGACCTGGTGTTATAAATGTTCATCATTTCGGTTGCCAGGATGTCAATCGGCATCATTCCCGAGATGACGAACGCTGCATCGTCTGAGACGGTCCTGAAGGCAGAACACACCCTTAGGGATGTTCTTCTGTAGACCGCACTCAGTTTATGTGTATTGCCTAAAACCTGTAGTGCTTTTCCCCAAACTGGGACTGCATACAGCATGATAGAGCTCACCACCCTGGCTATGAGCAGCCTGCAAGTATGCCGCGTTCCTCCTACGTTCGGCATCATCCTTGCCAGAGAAATACTCGTGGTGGATGCTCGTTTACAAGTATGCTCTATATGCTGCTTAAAATTAAGTCCTCCGTCTATCATCACCCCCAAGTATTTGATGGCCGGCTTGGAAGGGATGATACGATTCCCGATTCTAATGCAGGCGTAATTTCTTTTGCGGCGCTTAGTGATGAGGACCGCTTCCGTCTTTTCCTCCGCGAGTGCCAGTCCAGCACTCTCTAACCAAGCCTTAATAACACTGATTGCTTCGCTTGAGTACAACTCAGCATCCTCGAGATGCTTTGCAACCACAACCAGTGCTATTTCATCGGCGTAACCCACCACCGTAGCCTCCTCCGGAACCGGAAGGTTGAGCACATCATTATACATGATGTTCCACAGTAGTGGGCTCAGTACAGAGCCCTGGGGGACACCCGCGGAGACAACGTACTCTTTGGATCCGTCACCGGTATCATACCGTGTGTCCGCTCTTTTAAGTAGCTATCGATAATAGCGGCGAGGTAGGTGGGAACACCAATCGTCGCCAGAGACTTTCGTATAAGGTTCCAATTGGCCGAGTTAAATGCATTCCTCACATCTAGGGTCACCATCACGCAATATTTGTTGGTACAACCCCTTCCGTGAATTGCATTTTCGGCCAAGCCAGTAACCATTTTGATGGCATCGATGGTTGATCTGGCTTTCCGGAATCCATACTGCCTATCTGAAATGCCCCCTTGGCTCTCGACGACTGGAAGTAATCTATTATAAATGGCCCGCTCCAACATTTTCTCCATAGTGTCTAGAAGACATATGGGTCTATAGGAGGACGGTTCACCTGGAGGTTTGCCAGCCTTAGGCAACAGTACCAGCTTCTGCCGCTTCCATGGTGCAGGAAAAATACCCTCCGACATGCACGTTTCAAACAGCTCCGCGAACATATCCGGTCTACTTTTGGCGGCAAGTTTGAGAGCCTTATTCGGTATGCCGTCAAGACCCGGGGCTTTACTGTCGCCTATTCGACTGCAGATCTCTAGCAGCTCGTCCCTGGTGACTGGTGGAATCGGCGTCACATTCAGGGGGCGCTGGAAGGTGTCAGCACCCCCCTCTTGCTGAGGAAATAACCCCTGGATTATTTTCAACAAGAGCATAGGGCACGTGATCTGCGGAGACGATCGGCCTCTGAATCGTCCTGTCACGATTTTATATGCGCTACCCCACGGATTTATGTCCGCTTCCGAACAGAGCCCCTTAAAACATTCCCTCTTACTCCGCTGGATAGCGAGCTTGAGGTTCTTGCGAGCTTTCCTATAGGCATGCATTGCCCCTGATCGATCCTACCTATTGCCCTCTGAGCCGTTCGTCTGGCTTTGTGGCAAATCGATCGAAGATTGGCAAGTTCACTATTCCACCAATAATTGGGACTTCTAGTGGGGAATGAACATCTCCTAGGCATCGACGCGTCACATGCTTTAGAGATGCTCTGTGTGACATGGAGAGCTCTATCCGTGGAGTTGCCTGCTTTCCTAGGCAAGTCTAGCCACACCTCCATGAATGTCTGCTCATCCATCGCTTTGGCAGACCATCCTGGTGTTCCTCTGGATTTCGGCTTCCGGGGTGCGGGTCTCCTGCCTTGTGGCTCCATCCTTAGTTCAAAGGTGATTGCCTGGTGGTCGCTGTACGTGAAGTCCTCACTAACTTGCCAGGACATGTCACGTGCTAACGCAGGGCTGATAAAAGTCAGATCTACAATTGACCCAGTTCCCCCTTTCCGATAAGTGTTTATATCGCCTTCGTTGGCCAGAACCACATCCAACTGGGCGAATGCTTCTAATAAGCACCGCCCCCTTGCGTTAGTCTCTTTGCTGCCCCACTCGATAGCCCACGCATTAAAGTCACCGGCTATCACCTTTGGACTCCATCCCTTTGCATCGTGAACAAGATCGTCTAACAGTTCTTCAAACTCGGGCAGTGTGAGGCTCGGTGGGGCGTAACAGCTATATATGAATATACCGCTTATTTTTGCCCACACAAAGCCTCTAGTCGCCTGACCCATGCTATATTGTATGGCTTGACGACCCCACGCCCATATCGCCGCTCCACCAGTCGAATCTGTGACCCATACAGCACCGTCAAGATTTCTGTATGGTTTACTAATGATAGCAATCTCCATTGCGGATTCGTAAGTGGTCTGCGCAAGCAAATCTTGTGCGACCCTGCAATGATTAAGGTTTATTTGTATTAACCTCATTTTTTCACCGCAGTTAACGCCTTCCTAAATTCTGGGCATTTCCCACTTCCGGCAATATGCCGGTTATCCTTTCCCTCCTTTTCTTCGCACAAAATGCATTTGGGGTCTCTATTGCACTCCTTGGCAATATGTCCTTTTTCCCCACATCTTCGACATCGATCGGACCGATCGATGCCGCTAGTGCATGCCTTCGCGAAGTGTCCAAACATTAGGCATTTGGAGCACCTTTTTAAGGAGATCTGTTCCCTTAGTCGGCAAACAACCCATCCAATCCGAACCTTCCCCACGGCTAACAACTTCTGCGCTGACTCCACTGGCAGTCGCATTGTGGCCGTTTGAGTACCGCCATAAGCCTTTCTTAGGCTCACGATGGATTCTTCCCTGAAATCCTCCAACTTGAATTGTTCCTTCAAGGCAGTGCAGATCTCTTCTCTGGATGTTACCTCATCGAGATCCTTGCACTGAATACAGATCTCATGTTTTTGGGAACGAACCGCGACATTCTCCCCAAGTGAGTTTAAAACTTGGTTACGAAAGTCGTCAGTTTTAACCACGCTGGATTTTTTCAGCTCAAACATGAGATCACTTTTCTGGGTCCTCCGGATTTTGCTAATATTTCCGCCTAGGTCTTTTAGGTCGGGGTCAGATTTCACCTTCTTCAGTATCTCCGCATATGTTAGATGTCCTCTGCTGGAAATTACAATTGCCTCCGGGCGAATTCGCACTTTTGGTTTCTTATTTATTTTTCTATTCACGACCTTAGTCCAACCATCGTTCCTATTTTCTTTCAGTTTCGGTTCGCTAGCCGACTTTCCTAATTTTGGTACTTTGGGCCCTTCTGAACTTTTAGTTCCCTTTGTTGGACTGGTCAAGACCTCTTTTTTCCTTTTTGGGGCCTGTTGATTCGCCAAAGCTTCCCCCTCCTTGTCTCTCACTCTTTTACTTGAGCGAAGGTCGGCGACTTTGTGCTTGGGTGTCACTTGAGTCGCCTGTGACACTGTTGAGGCTGGGATGTCCGGCTTTTCCTTAGGCTTTCTTATTTCTTCCTGTGACCTATTATAAAGCACCCTGATGGCTCTCACCATGTTCTTAATGGCTTGGTGCACGTTGTGCTTGTCCTTGATGAATTCGGACAGCTCAACTATTTTAGTACCAAGCTGCATAAAAGGTAACCGTCTGGGTGGCATGTTCAAGGTCACTCTCCTCTGGGTTCCCGGACATAGGAACATAGAGGGGAATGAGCGAGCTGACGGATTGGCCAGGCAAGGCTTTGCTCATGGCAGTCCTTCGGTGAATACAGTCGGTGTTCCGCTGGCGGCTGTCGGGGGACGAGTCAACTCGCACTACCTAGCAGCCGCGGGCCTAAGATGGCGAAGGCTTACGAGCTGTGCTAAGTCAAGGAGAATTTAGCCCGCTTATAACATAGTTCGATCACGAGAGCTCCTGTGCCATACGCGTGTAAATGCATTCAAGATGACGGCAGTCTGCATTGGGCACTGGCCCATAGGGGACCATGCTGCTAGGCTCGGCATACCCTACAATTCGCATTACCGAAGCTGCGGAGAAGGAAGGGAAACCCTCATGCGCTTTCTCTGCGATTGCACAGCTCTGGCTAAAGTTAGGCTGCGGACACTGGGTAAACCATTCTTTGGGGACCTCAGAGAGATTTCTAACTGCAGGGTGGGAGAGCTGCTTGCTTTCGTGAATGCTACGGGCTGCCTCTGAAGACCCGAGCTGGCCGGACTCTGCCTCGCTGCTCCAATAACAACAGTCACGGTCTTAGGAGTTTGTGGCGTCAAAACGGCGAACCAAAGCGCTAATTGGGCTCCTCGGAGCGGTCACTGATACCTGCCTACCCTACCTACCCTGCCCGTCGCGTCATCTCAATGAAAAAGAGAGAATATACAATCTTTTTTAAATAGTTAAACGAAGAAATTGCCATTTTGCATATATACTCCTCAATTATTATCAAACCAAGGGAAGAAATCGCCTGGGAAATGATCCCTAAGACCAAATGAGTCCCCAGGCGAACACAAGAAATCACAGTCAAAACAAAAGATAGGAAACTACTATACTAGGTGGAATGATAGTGCGGCTTAGGAGCATAAGTTTTCCAGGAACAAAGCGTCTAACACAGAGTTTGGAAAATGAAATCAAATAGATGAGGAGCCCAGCCGGGAATAAAATTAAAAATCTGAAGCAACTCTATTAGATACGCTAAAGCCAAGATGGGGGCCGAAAAAGGCTGTCTCCCACGGGTTTAATGGGTTGAAATCAAATGAATATTTATGACCCACTTTGAGTGTCATTTGTGAAAATGTCAGTGCCTAGGCCAGAAAGATTATCCATGGTCGATCATGGTCATCCCGGATTGTTACTTTCCCCATTTATCCCAGTTCTGGGTTTGGTTCATATGGCAAGATATTCCTTTATGTAGATTTTGTCGGACTCTGGTGCGCTCCCATTTCACGTGAAATTTTAATAATGACATGACGGTGATTAAAGGGTCAAAAAAAGATCCCCATATGTTTTCAAGCGAGGTTAGGAGGGATACGTGCTACTGTATTTCGACGGCACACTTCAGTTGAGCTACACTTTGATGCTGGTGGACGTGAACGGTCAACTTGGTCAATTATCTTTAGGTTCTTAGAAAGATCTATCTACCATCATGGTGGTACTCAGAGGTGGCGGCGAGGAAGATGGAACGGCAAGCCTATCGGCCAAACCAAAACCAAGTGGTCGAGGAGAATCTCCATAGTGGTGGCATCGGGAGACGCTGTAATCACTTTGGTTTGCCGGCCGTGATTCAGTAGGAGAATGCTCCAAAGACCTAAACAGGGCGACCAGACCCGGGTCTGCACGGGGACTCATCTGAAGTGGCAAATTGGTCACGAAACCTTACCAGGGGTATACTGGTACCATGGGAACCGGGAAAGCCCCTGAACTCACATACTTCGGGTGAACTGCTGTTGTATGTGAGGACAGCTCGGTTATTTGCGGTTGGCCCCCCTAGTGGGAGTTTCATGGTGGTTGTGGTTGTGCTCAAGCGAAAAGAGACCTTCGGGCCTCGACGTGGTGTTGCGTATCAACACGGGTGCCGTACTCCATAGTTCGGTAGAGATTTAGGTAATTCTTGCATCCACCAGTATGAATGCTAAGCCATGCATTTGGTATAGACTGGGACCGTTGTTGCTTGTCTCAGCGGGGCTCTGATTGTGGTCACAAAATCAATCCGTGTCTTAAGAGGACCGTAGGATTAAGTCTCACGACAGGTGCCTCCGTAAAACACTATGGGCTTTACTACCATCATGGTCATCCCGAATGGTTTTTCTCCTGGAATATTCAAGCAACTCTAATATAGCATTTAGGCCAGCAAAATTTCTATGATGATGGGGCCAACGCGCAAAGGTGATGATATCGTTTATCTTAAATTGCGATAGTTTATGCTCTACTACTGGGTGCTCACGAAACATTACAAATACATGTTCCATGGAAGCTCGAAATTCTTACCATCTATGATAGCAGGAAGCGTTTTATGTTTCATGTTATGATAACGTTTTCAGAAGTTAGAGTGCAAAGTATCATTTTTCTACCCCATCTCTGATAAAGTTAATTGACAGGAAAAGGAAATTCCTAGAATAAAATGAACATGGTTTTTTATTTGAAATTAAATTTTCTTGTACTTATGTATATTTATAAACCAGGAGACCCAGACCAGGCCTATTGTGGTCAACACTGTTGTCATTCTCTTTATGGTTCTGAGTGTTGGTTGACTATAAAAGACAATGAACGGCGTCTTGCGGTAATGGAGACGAAATGCTACGTTGGACTAGTGGCGTCACACGTTTAGATCACATCCGAAATGAGGATATCCGCGAACGTTATAGGGTTGCACCGATCGTGGAAAAATTGCGAGAGAGGCGTCTTCGATGGTATGGTCACGCAATTCGTGCAAACGAGAATTCACTTGCCAAGATTGGTCTGAACATCGAAGTCGATGGTAAACGACCAAAAGGCAGACCTAAACAACGGTGGCTTGATACGCTAGATGGGGATTTGAAAGCCTCGAGATTACACCCAGATCAGGCATTCGATAGAGCCAAATGGCGAAGCCGATCACGACGAACCGACCCCCCTGTGAACGGGACAAAAGCTGAAGAAAAAGAAGACTGTTGTCATTCATGGCACATTTCTCCAAACCCTACTGAACTGGATAGTGCTGCTCAGCAAGGAGCGAAGTTGGTTTTCTTCTTTGGCCGTGAAAATTCACCAGCCCCTAAAAGCAGTTTAACTACAGTGTCTTGTTGACGAAGGCTTGCATGCCTCTGTGTCAGCCAAGCTAGAAAATCTGGTGGTCCCTTCTGACGTTCTCAGATCATGAATAAAACTTGACTCGCCTCAAACATGATATGTCAGAATGAAAAATTTTGAAGCATGCATACGAAGCTTAATTGAAAAACGAAAAAATAGGGGTGGAACCAAAGAGTTCGTGACTCGTGAGAAAAAAAATGCGTGCAGAAAGAAGCTAAATTAATGGTCGCTTTTGCGAAGAGACTAACTCCCTTGAGGCGGTATCAAAATTGAAGCAGATGCTTGTCAAACAACGTAGCAAGCAACTGTATAACCTATGTCTACAGAGCCTGAGGTACACAGAAAGCGGTGAAGAAACGGCAAACCATTTGTTTGCAAAACAGTTCCCAGCAGCCTCCGAAAGGTCAGCTAAGGTGCGACCCCCTCAACCTGAGACCTGTATGAATTATATTCAGGATAAACCCGTCGAATAAAAATGTTGGCCAAAGCCGGCCAAGGCTAAACTAAATTTGAGGGAGTCCCAAGCGGACCGGATTATTTGGGAAGCTACTTTCCTCCACGGATGTGAACCACACAAAGGGAGAGGCGGAAGAACCTCCTTTCGCGTACCCGAAGGCGCTCCATTTGAGCTGAAGAGACGTCACACCATGCGACGAATCCATATGTAATTAAGGGACGGATTAGCTGCTTATAGCAGTAGAGTTTCACTTTGGGGAGGATGGCGGAGTCTTTCTTAAGGATGGGCTATAGGGTTTTTAGTCCTGTTATGGTCTTTGAAATGATGGAATTTACCTGGGGTGGGTGATAGGCGGGTATTGAGGGTTATTCCCAGGTATTTAGTGGATTGGACGGAGGGAATGGTAGAAGGTCCGATCTTGATAGTGAGGTTGCGGGTGTCGGCCAGCATCTTGCGGGTAAAGGTGGCTCTACCGCGGAAGACGATGGCTTCGCATTTGCATAGGTTGAGTAGGAGTTTCCAGGATTGGAGGAATTTGTTGAGGGTTTGGATTGAGGTATTGATGCGGTTTTGGGCGGATTGTATTCTTCGGGAAGAGGTGTAGAGGATCAAGTCGTCAGCGTATTGGATGGTTTTGACTGCTTGGGGGGAGTTGGTAGGGTGCTGGAGTGGGATATCGGCGGTGTATAGGGAGAAGAGGGTTGCTGACAGAACTGAGCCTTGGGGGATGCCTGCGGGTGGACTGTAAGGGTCGGAAAGGGTATCGTGGATACGGACTAAGGATTGGCGATCAGACGGGTAGTTAAGGATGAGTTTGCATAATTGTGGGTGGAATTTGAAAGTGTGGGAGAGTTTGTAGGTGAGACCGTCGTGCCAGACCGCGTCAAAGGCTTTCTGGATATCGAGGAGCCAAGCTGTGGTGGGGATGTTGTTGTTTAGTTGGGATAGGATGTCGGTTTTGAGGACTAGGAGGGCATGTGAGGTGCCGTGGCCGCGCCTGTTGGCAAACTGGAAGGGGGGGATAATGGCGTCGTCGGTGATGTGTTGGAGCATGATATCGTGGATGACGTGTTCGAAAATTTTCGATGTCACGTTGAGAAGGGAGATGGGGCGGTAGCTGCCCGGGGAAGAAAAGGCTGGTCCTTTTTTAGGGTTGGGACGATGTGGGCTCGTTTCCATGGGGTAGGAAAGTGTGCAGAGAGGAGGCATTGATTGAAGAGTTGGGCGAGAAAGGGGCTTAGGGTTTTGGCGCATTTTTTGAGGATGATGATGGGGATGTGGTCGGGTCCGGTAGATTTTTTATTATTTCGGGAGAGGATGATGGATTCAACTGTTTGGGGTGTGACGGCTTGTATTGGTAAGCAGTAGGGTGTTGTAGGTTCGGATGGTGGGATCGGAAATTGGGTGTGGATGGCTGGCGTGGTAGTGAGGTTGTGTATGTGCTGGCGCACCGCTGTTTCTGTGGGTGGGTCGGACAAATGTTGGGTGGTGTGGTGGGCGGCTAGAAGGCTGTTAGCAATCAGGTCGGCGTGGGCTTTGGGTGAGGTGATGTGTGGGAGGACGCTGGCTGAGCGGAGTTTGGCTAGTCGGGGGCAGGTACCCCGGAGTTTATTGCATGTTTGCTGATTAAGCGAGATGTTCGCATGCTTTACCGCGTAGTGATCAGCGTATAGCGTCTGGATCTGCGATTGGATGCTTTGTGTGAGGGAGTGGATTTGTGACTTGAGGAAGTTAAATTGAGGAGCGTACCTATGTCTGTGGAGTTGGCGTCGTAGGGTTGATTTTTGTTTGATGAGGACTAGGATGTGTGGTGGCAGGGTGATTAGGCCCTGGTAGTTTAGTGGTCTAAGAGGGATGGTTTCGTTGCAAGCCTTTTGTGTGGATTCCGTGAGCTTTTCCACGGCTGAATCGATTTCGGTAGGAGACGGATTGGACGGGAGGCGGATGGTCGAGAGTTTGTCGGCTAGGTTGTAGTTGAGGCGTTGCCAGTTAGTGGCAGCGTAGTTGGGAAGGAATTTAGGCTGCGATTTGGGGAGGCGGTCGGTGATATTAAAGTGGAGAACCACTCCGTCATGGTCGCTCAAGCCGGGGATGGTGGGGAGGTCTTTGGGGGAGGTAGGCGTGCTGGGGTGTACGAGAAGGTGGTTGCTTACCAGGAAGAGGTCGATGAAGGAGTGGGTATTTTGCCTGTGGTAGGTGGGTTGGTTGGTGGGGAGGAGGGTGAGCTGTAGAGGGTGGGAGTGTTGTGAGTACCAGTTGGCTAACCTATTGCCATTGCCATTTATAGTGGTGTTATACCAGGTGTTATGTTATATTTAGGTCGCCCCCTAGTACAAGGGAGAAACGCCTGTTTCGGCTGACTGGGAGGGCTTTGAGGTGTTGTGTAAGGTTGGAGATGTCAGCGGGATTGAGGGTTTGGTCGGGGCAGTAGAGGCTACCTAGGAATGTGATGGAGGAAGGTGTGGCGATGGAGACAACGGTTAGCTCCATGGATGGGGCAATAGTGTTTGGGATGTAGACCCGTTGAGCGTCTACGGGATTTGCCACTAGTATGGCTGTGCCTCCGCCTGGGCGGTCAACACGGTCGGAGCGGAAGGTGGTATAGTTGGGGATGTGCAGCTTATGCCTTGGGTGCAGTTTGGATTCAGTGAGGAGGAGTAGGTGAGGTTTGTGGACGGACAAGAAATTAGTTAGATCGTGACGTTTTTGTCGACTGACCACCGAATTTATGTTCAGTAATACCACTTTAGTGGACATTACTGGGGGACACTTGGCAGAGGAAGGAGAGGAGAGCGAGTCTCTTCTCCATCGGCGAGGAAAGGGAGTTATATGTGGGGAGGAATGTGGTGAGTTGGGAGGCTAGTTGGGTGGTGGAGGTGTTGAAGAGGGAGTGGATCTCGGAGTCGAGGTCAAAGGTGGGGACTGGGTGTGAGGCGTTCCTGGCCATCGCAGCGTAAGGAAGTGGTGGGGACGTAGGGTTGTACGGGGCGGGGACCTGAACGGGTTTTGGTTGGGGACCGGGTTTGGTTGGTGGAGCAGGGTTATGCTTTGTGGGGGGTGATTGTTGTGTTTGGAGGGCGCGGGCTTGCACGAATATCGGGCAGTTGCGATAACTAGCCGGATGAGTGTTGGCTCGGCAGTTGATGCAGGATGGATTTTCTTCCTGGTTCTTTGGGCATTGTCGTGGCCCGTGGGGGGTGTTGCATTTAACGCAACGGTAAGCCAGATTGCAATTTGACGCTGCAAGCCCAATGCGCTGGCAGTTCCGGCATTGGGTGATTTCGTGTAGCTGGACGGCTTCGAACTTCACGATGCAGTGAAACATCGCCCTGGCTTTCGTGAGAGTGGCCTGCTGGAATTTGGGGGAAAACGTTACAAGGAAGAGGTGGAGGGGTTTCGCGTTTCGTCGGGAGGAGCTAGTCTCGTATTGACGAAAGCTGATGGCTTAGGAGATGCCGAGGCGGTGTAGCTCCTTGAGGATTTCATCCGGAGAGTATGTAAAATCTAGTCCTCGGAGGACTAGGTTGATTGGTTTGAAGTGTGACGGAGTATACGTGAAGAAGGGGTGGTTTCCTTCTTTAAGTAGGTTTTTTGCAGAATCATAATCTGCCTGGGAGGTGGCGAGGACGTGGGTTGAGCGTACTGATGTTTTTTTTAAGGGATATATTGTTGGGGATTGTGGACAGAATTTTGTTTGTGATATCTTTAGTGGTTGTGGGGTCAGCGCGGATAATTAGCGGCGGGAATTTTTCCTGACTTACCCTTGATGGGTGGATTTGGCTGGTTGAGCGGCTTTGACATAGCGCCTCGTCGCTGAATGTTTGATCGAAAACACTACGGTTGCGATTGTGTTTTGTTTTTCACTCCGCACTTTGGATTTTTCACTCGGCACTTTCGTGAGCACACGTCCGGTCGTCTCGGACGCTTGACACCGATTGGGTGTATACACCACTCAACCTGAGACTAAACTTTGGCATTCAAAATAATATCACTTGAGCGATTAAGATGGAAATTTAACTCATTCCATAGATTGGGTAATTGGTCATTATTCGTTGACTCACATATGGATTAATTTAATTTTAATTTAATTTTGGGAAGCTGTATGTTCTCTAGTGCACTTCTCAGAAAAGAAGAATTTCTGTGCTTGCAAAATAATGTCTCGAGTCCAACAAGTCGCCAAAGTGGCGCTCTACCTATATGCGTTTTAGGACCAACTCGTCACAGGCGTGTTTGGCGGTCCTGAATTCATCCACTAACATAATTTTCTTTAGGAAATTACATCATTGGCACTCTCGTGAATTAATTACGATGACATTTTTGGTTCACTGTTTCTTCTCTTCAACTGTTGAAACATTCAGACCGCATGAACAAAGAACTTGCTATTCCTCTATCAAACCAGTGATCGACCTTTGCTGCAATAATTACAGGTGCTGTTGAAGTATTCGATAAGTAAAGCAAATACATATCTCTTTACTGTATGCGCCGTTCAGCGTAAGGAAAATGCACCTGATTGTTCGCTAGCATGCAAAACATACATAGCATTGCAATGATAAAATGCAAAAAAATCAATAATCGTTTTTATTTTAATAAAAACGTTTATTTATTAGATAGGATTTAGGGTTGCGAGGAGGTGGCAGTTGTGGTTTTGTACAAATTTATTGCATTTTAGAGAATTGGAGATTCTTAGTATTACATAAAGGATAATAGTTGACTAAAAGCGCATATACACTGCGAAGAAATTCTTGCTGGAAGGATAATCAGAACCTCGTTCTATTCAATAAATAGAATGAACTATGAAGGAAAATACTAAATCGAGGCTTATCTAAAGTTTCGAAAGTACGTGGTATTAGGAAAGCTAAAGCCAATTAAGATATTTTTGAACAATTTATACTATTCCGTATTCTTAAATGGTTATCACAACATTTTTCCCATTAAAGGTCTTATCTTTCTTCTGCAGCATGTGGAAAACCTAACATAAATCGGCGTATTGTTGGTGGACAGGAAACCCAAAAGAATCAGTATCCATGGGTGGGGATGCTTTACCATTCGAATCGGTACTACTGCGGACTGAGTCTAATCAACGATCGATATGCATTAACTGCGTGCCATTGTGTTAATGGATTCAGACGAGAATCAATGACTGTGCGGTTCCTTCAGCATAACCGAAACATTAAGGATTCGGAGATAATTGAAAGACTGGTAAGAATAATATCCATACACATTTGAAGGGAGTATTGACTCCTCCGTTTATTATGATTATATAATTTTTTAACTTTTTTTCAAACTTTCTGATTTACATGTATATATTTCACGACAGGCAATTGAATCCTTCATGTTCCTAGACTTTTTCGACAGTTTATTTCGCTATAAGCTACAGAGCCTGTCATTAGGAGGTATTTCACTATTTGATTGCCAACGAACGTAACACTAGATCAACCAGCAGTATATTGACATCCACTTCGAAAGTGACAATCATCTGACGGTCGCTTGTTCACGCATGCCTATTGTATCCGTTGCTTCTCGCTGGATTGAGGAATTTCGACCCTGTATTTTCAATACAGACCATTATATGATCTAGCTGTCGTTTGACAGCGCGAGAGTTATCATGTCAAACGACGTCTCCAGTTTCTGCAGAGCTCTTAGCCTGCCTAAGAATCCAAGATCTCTTCCTTAGATTGACTCGATAGTAGTCAAAATAACCCTTGGATGCATCAAAAAACACCTCGAAAGCTTGATTAACAGGGGGTACAGACTGGTTTCCACTGTGAATTTCTCTGCACTGAGGAGGAGCGGTCCTTTCTTCCTATTCGAAGGAAAATCAAATTTTCTCTTGTTGTTGGTCAGGAGGCCGTCTCAACCCGATTATTTACTCCGGGCTAAGCATCAAGGGGCATTTGGACACGGCGCGAGGGAAAGTAGCGAAAGTTAGTGCATCCCTAGCACTCGAGGACCCGAGCACATTATTATCTATTTTCGGAGGTTCATGAATGAAAGTAGTTACCTTATAGCGTAGCAGAAATGCTGACAACAGAAACAAATTAGAGCATGGAAATAACAATGATAAGAAAAAGCTCCAAAAAGCAGGATTTAGCGTGTAACGTGAAGTAGCACTTGCGACCAGAAAGAAGAAAAATAGGGAGTTTGGCTTAGTCTATCAGAATTGGGGAGTGGAAACTCCAAAAACATCTGGGCTACATGCGCTATTTGAACCCATGTTATGGAAATGGCAGTAGAGTTGGAGCAGTCCATCTGACCGGTGTGTGATTAACGGTGAAGCTTGAACTACCTGCAGAGAATTTATACCTTTGATTACAAAGTTGGTGAAGCCTAGTAAATCGGAAGCAGTGGATCGACGTTTCACAAAGCCGTGTTGCTCTTTAATTACCAGGTTGGCAGATTGAGCGGTCAATCAGCTGTTCACATATATTTCAGAGAAAGAAGAGGAGAGAAGAAGGGTGTCAATTCTCGGCAAGTGCATGATCACCATTTTTGTATATAGAGATAACAAGGACCTCTTTCCATAAGCTAGGGAACTAATATAGTTCAAAATTTTTCTTAAAAATCATGCAGGGAGGAAGGACAATGTATTATTTGGTTTTTAAAAAGATTCGGAAAACCATTAAGACGCATAACATAGTAGCTGAGCCAAAGAGGTCCTGTGAATAAAATGACATAATCACATGATTGAGCTCCGTCAGGCAGGCCCACAATTCACGTGCTCATATGTGACTCGACCTTTAATAATTCCATTCCATCCAATCAGCCACAAGATCTCTACTAACTAAATTCATTTGTAGCAAAGGTATGCCTTTCCTGATATAGCAGGTCGTAGTAAACCGGACTACTTCCACATCAAGAGGAGGAACATCCAATAATACCTGCATGGCATTGGTTGAAATCGTGCAACATGCAGGAAGAAACGTCAACGCCACTCGTTGACATGTGTAAGGCAGTTTACCCTCTTGCCTCGTTATCACTAAGTAATACAACAGATGGGACTTCCTGGTATATTATGCAAATACCAATGCAACATATATAGATTTTGGAGCTCTCCCGCTTAGACACCATCCACACTTCATAACAGTTTATCGATCAGGTGCGAGTATAAGTTCCTACATTCCGCGATTATGACTTCCAAGTATACCCTTCTGGTGTTTTAAATTCTCTTAATTCATTACCCCGCTGATTGAATTCAAGTCGGCTGTTCCCTTCAACAAAAATTAAGAAATGATCCGCTTAAGCAACACATTTAAACACCGAACTAAAGTGGGATGTTTTCACCCCCAATCGCTGGAAAATCATTGTCAAAGGCCGAAAGTAGAGATATGGTCTTGTTTCACCGAGTATTACTCTTATCTTTCTCCGGCAACGTCGGGATCAAAACAATCCTGGTAACCTTCTAGAAAGCAGCGGAATAGCCCTGACGTAAATAAAAATCTTACCGACACTGAATATGAAATGGCGGGGCGCCCAGACGACTTTGTGTATCTCACCAGTCATTCCATCTGAGCCAGGTGACTTCCGAGACCTCACCACCGCCTCACTCTAATCGATCTCGCAATACTGCAGAGGAGGATTTTTTTCCACCGCTCCCTCTTCCAGTGCGATAGCCAAGATACGCCGAAGGCTCACACCTCGGAAACAGTTCTCCCAGCAAGGGCATAACCACTATCAAGTCATGCAGCATTGACTCTCCGTTCATCTTAATACCGGAAATGTTATGACCTCGTTTGCCTTTGTATATTTGGTAAACAAGGGTCGTCGCTATGCTCATCAACAAAATGTTTCCAGTCATCTTTTAAGACTCCTTCAACACCAAGCCTTGTAAGACGCCTGTAAGCGAACTTAAGTTGGTCAATATCAATAAGGGAATTAGCGCGCCCTCTGGAATATCCTCCCCAGGCGGGTACTACACCCGTTGCTTATTGCAAACAACACTCGTCCACTACTTAACCTAAAGTATGCAGGGTGTCTTGCGATCTAACCCAATAGTTGAACCACTTCAAGTTGTCCCTTTCGGTGTATGTCAGCTTGTCTATCACAGCAAGTGTGACTTCAGTGACAGCATTGTTGACTACCTCTGAATCCGACCGTAGTGGGCGGCTGAAAATCTTCATCTCTTTGCGGGACCTCTCAAATGACATGCTCCCGGCGAGATGGTTCTTGTGAAACCGCGCTGATACCGCATTTTTTAGACCATTGCCATCACGTTCTTCACAACCTTCTTTTGTTCCAGCAGCACGCATCACTACTTGCACAACGACTTTAAGCGACAGCTTCTTATTGGGGACTCATATTTCGGCCGGTTTTAGTATCGGAGGAAAGCCGATGGCATTGCTGCTACCAGGGTCAATTAATTACCTTAAACAACCATTAACAACTCAGTTGTGCCCTTGTACAGGACCACTTTCTCCGTCATCCTCGTCAGTGCATTGCTGTACTCTAGAATCACCTTGTTTGCATCACCTTTTAGTAAGACACTGATATGCTGTTTGCGGCTGGCGGATAAGCCGTTCTTAACGTCATCTCCTTGCACGTTTTGGTCTCCAGATTTTAGACCACCCAATTTCTTTTCTGCAACTCAGCTTCCTCTCAGTAGTCCCACCTCCAGCCTCAACCACATTTTAAAATCTATTTTGGAGACTTGGCCACAATCACCGCGAATCTCAACGTCAATCTTGTTTGATGACCTATACCTCTATCCTGCCGACCCCTCTCGAGCCTGGTAGCTGAGAAAAGTGATTTGCGCATCGAATTCGTGAGCGGAATTTGGGACACCAGCAAAAGGACTAAACACAGGAGGAGCAGTGTCTAGAAGGCGCGGAATGTCATTGCGTATTCGAGGAGTAGGGACGAGGTAGGTAACTGACCTGTGGCCTCTGTGGTTAGTATTGGCGTGTCGTTGTGCCGATGTCGCCAAGATGGTTCTCTAGTGTGTGTTTCCCCATTCCAAGTGGCAAGCCATAAATAGTAGTGCAATGTGTCACACCTAGCTTGCTTGAACTATTATGACACATACTGCCACCTGCTCGTAACCATGCGCTTGCAACCACGTCCGCATCATACACACAGCACTAACACCAGAGCGAATGCGCGGCATTTTTCTCGCGCATGTACCGAAGGAGGTTGAATATGCGCAATGATTTCAAAATTTCATCAGCTTTTTACTGGACTCGTCCACTGAGTCCTCCTACCGTTTGCATGGCTGTCCCGGCGTCCTTCGGGTGTGCCTTTGAATACCCTGTTAGGTATTCGCTTGTCGTCCGTCCGTTCTACGTGACCGATCCACTGCAATTTTCGTAGCTTTCTTCTTCTTTTTTTTTAGCCTTTGTTCCGTACACAAGCGGGGTCGGCTCGTCGTTATCGGTTCCGTATTTTGACCCTATCAAATGCCTGATCTGGAAACAATATAGAGGCTTTTAAATCCCCATCCAGCGTATCAAGCCACCGTTGTTTTGGCTGGCCATCGACTTTGGTGTTCACACCAATCTCGGCAAGTGAATTCTTGTCAGCGCGAATTACGTGAGCATACCATCGAAGACTCCTCTCTCGCAGCTTTTCCACTTTCCATTGTAAGGGGAAGACGAGTTAGAAAAATGGGTTCGACATGCCATTAAGATTAAGTCGTGTTCCCAGTTGTCTCACGTTGTCTGTCACAGTTGAACACCGAATAGCCTTCGAGGAGCTCAGAATCGAAAATCTTATAATCCATCCAATACAGATGATGTGGTGTAGGTACGGCAGGGCAGAAAAACTAAACCGTAACAGCCTGGTTGACTAATGAACCATTCATTTACCGAGCTAGGCGGATTGCAAGAAAACCTCGTGTGTGCTTTTTTTCTCTGGTAAGGTTAGATGAAAATCCCCTAAGGCCAAGAAAAGATGGTACCACGACAGTCCATGACCCTGAAGGATTGTTTCTGTTGTCATACTATATACATTGTTAGTTTCGAATCTGACCAAACGGAATGTTCAACAAGAATCCAAAAATTCTTAAGTAACTTCTTGTATTTTTTTTTTTTACTTTTTGATTTGGATGTGTCAAATTGTACAGCATCTGACTTTTACCGGCGTCCTTGGGAGAGGCTGTTTGATGACTATTTCTGCTTTTAGTTTATTTTATTAAAAATTATACCTAAATTGAAAATCATGCATTCAGATTATCTATTTTTAATTGAAATTAGGTTTCCAAGGTGATTCAGCATCCAAGCTACGTTGCCAGGACCTTCGAAAGTGACATTGCTCTTTTGCGTCTAAGCTCCCCCATCATATTCAACGAGTTGATCCATCCTGTTTGCCTGCCAGAGGCGAATGAATCTTTCATTGGACAAAATGTAAGTTGGAATCCTTTAAACGGAATTTTTAAAAATCTTTAAATTTGCACCTCGAAAACAGGGGATAGTAATGGGATGGGGAGCCTTATCGGAAATCGGCCCGGTTGCAAACACGCTGCAGGAAGTCCTAGTGCCAATCATAGATAACGCCCAATGCAAACGATATTTCCCATTCGAAGTGATCAGTTCGAATATGTTTTGCGCCGGTTATAAGATGGGCCTCAAGGATGCATGCCAGGTTTGTATAGTCAGATCCTTTTTCGAGATGAAGAGATTTTGAATCTGTGGTACGTTTTTGCAGGGAGATAGTGGTGGCCCATTGCATGTGGTTAACAACGGACAGTATCAGATTGCAGGTGAGCATCCTTTCTGTGCAAGTGTTTTGAAGACAGGGTTAGTTACATTATCCTTTTCGATTTCAGGCTTGGTGTCATGGGGTGATGGCTGCGCAAGACCGAACAAACCAGGAGTGTACACCAAAGTTAACAATTTTCTGCCATGGATTAAATCCTACACTACAGACGCTTGCTATTGTTAAAGGAACCCACCGAACCATGTAATAATGTGTTATGTCCTTTCAGTCTCACGATACTAAAGATTGCTTGCTCCTTGCAAAAATAAAGTCAATGAATGCATTTATCTAAAATATTTCCGAACAAAAGATACTCCAATCTAAATTGCATGTTTTCTTTTTACGTTGTTGTTGGGTTCGTAAAAAGCAAACACTGGTTATTATTTAATTTATGGAATGACACAGTTTTTAGTCCTTCAGCAGCAAAATATGCATTTTACCACGAATCCATTAAACCAGTCATCACATGGATGCAACCAGCATGCAATTTCCACAAATAATTCTCAGACGCACTCGTGCCAGTTTAACCTTTTACTTCAAAAAGTTCCATTTTGCGCAACCTTTATATGTCAGCGATATTCCAATTAAAGGTTGTGGAAACTTTGCATTTATTTTCAATAGGAAACGAACCTTATTTGCCAAATTTACATTTTTCCAATAATACCGAAGCAATAACAATAATCCGTGGAACTTGACCTTTTCCATCATCCGCGAACTATCATGCGACTACCAGGGAAAAACTGCAGTCCTTAGTCAGGTCCACGTGTAAGAAAAACCATAAATTTTCCGAAAGCTCTAACCACAGTTGGGGTTTCCTCCTCCCAATGCAGCGATCATCATTAGAACGAAGGCTGAACTTGGCCCACATTTTCTGATTTTCAAGTTTCCATTTTATGGGGGCTATGCCTTGAGGAAGTACATGGATCAGAAGCTGCTGAATTCAAGGTGTTTTCAGATAAATAAATAAACAGCGTGAATGCATGCCGTTGTGGGTGTTATGCTAGGTTTTTGCCGAGTTTTCGATATCAGCCATTGATTGATAGCACAATGATGTGTAGTCGGTGAAAGCGACCAAATATTTACAGACCTTGTGAGGGCGTTGAGCCGGTACCGACGCCGGCTGGTAATGGATTTTATTCTCAAACATTAAACAATTATGAATTTGCGAAAAAAATACAGTCGAAATTCGAAGGTTTCACCATTTATGAGCGATGTTAGTCATAGAAATGTTCGTTGAACTTTGGGTTTTGGTGGCCTTAACTTTGAGAGAATGACACTGTTCACGTGCAACAAATGCGAAAGTAAGTTGACGCATTGCGTTTACGAGTGACGATAATATTATATTGTTTTATATTGAGTAATTATTGCACGTTTAAATTGAATCCATCTTTGCAATTGAGACGGAAAAAAGATTCAGATTTGCATCCCCTAAAAATCACTACCGCGGGACTACCACTTAGGTATTACTTCGTGGGGTGGATTTACCTTTTAGCACTTGCGATTCTCGTCCTTTGAGATTGCCTCCTCTCTCTCCTCCATTACCGGCTAAGCTAAGGGATAAGCCTGTGCGCCCACCGCCTCTTCGAAGACTCGTCCCATTCGCGTAACCAAAGATCATACGATCCTGACTTTGGCTCATTCCTACGTTCTGTGTGACCCGCCTAACGCCATGGTATATTATTATTCTGTTAAGGGAAAGTCGCACCGCGTCCTTGAAGAACTATTGTACCCCTTTTTACTGGTTATAGTGTACCTATTGTTCATAGTATCTCAAGCAGACCTATAACCGTTAGGAACTTTAGTATGTTCCTCACTTCCAGATCTTTCAGCTTTGCATCCGGTATTAAGTGTTCTCCCAGATGCCTCGATCTACTTTGCACAAGTGTCGGACACTGTTCCAGGACGTGTATAGAGGTTTCGTCCTCCTCCTCACAAAACCTGCAGGTAGTGTCCGTAGATATCCCTTGCTTCGCTAGGTGATAGTTCAGCCGACAATGACCAGTGAGAATTCCCACTATGATTGGGAGGTTCTTTTTGGTGAGGTTTAAGCAATCCTTTGTGCGTATGGGTTCGTATCCTCCAATAAGCACCCTGGACTGCTGCATCCCTGGTAGGCCCGCCCAGTATACTTCACTCAACCGTTCTTCTTCATTTCTTAGATTCATAGCCATGAAACGGTTTCCGATTCCACAGAAGGGTTCTGGCTCGTGCAAAGGCGTCCCTGCTGCCTTCTTGGCTAGTTCGTCCGCTGCCTCGCCTTCCCACCCAAAGTATCCAGACCTTGTTGGACGAGCCGAGTGTATTCAGTCTCTCAAGGCATTCCCATACCAGTTTAGAGTTCACCTGGTTGGACCTAAGTGCCTTGATCGCCGTAATCTTAAAATCATTTCCATGCGTATGGCACAGGAGTTCTCGTGATTGGGCTATGTTACAAGCGGGCCAAATTCTCCTTGACTTTGTACAGCTGGTAAGCCTCCGCCATCTGAGACCCGCGGCTGCTAAATAGTGCGAGTAGATTCCGCCTCTGGCAGCCTCGAGCGAGACACCGACTCTACCCGCCGAAGGCCTGCCAAGAGTGGAGCCCGCCTGGCCAATCCATCAGCACCCCCATACTCCTCTATATGCCTATGACCGGGAACCCAGAAGAGGGTGACCTTGAGCGTGCCGCCCAGACTGTTCAGCGCGTCACTAGCCTGGGGGATGTCATCGCTGAGTGCAAGACCTCGATGGTCGCTTGGCTGTCGGTCAGAATGGCTATGTTACGGTTGGGTCACGGATCACGTTCCAGCTATCGATAGATTTCCAGTATCGCAAGTCTTTCCACTTGGAATACACTGGCGAAACCTGGGAGACCATACGACTCGGATATACCGTGTGTATTCAAAAAAAAAATCCGCGCGTACTCCACTAATCATCTTTGATTCATCGGGAGAGTCAGCAGAAGTAAACGACAGCCACTAGGAAGAGAGGCTACAGGCCAAATCCTGCATATCAAAAGCCTCCCCTCCATCCTCGCCAGGAAGACCGGAATAAAGGGAAAAACCTGATGTGGACACAACTAATATTATGCCGGTTTTTGGATAATTAGCCAAGCTGACGGGACACCGTGAGACTGAGAAGGTTCGCAGGCGACACCAGAGTCAAAGTGGAAGGTGAAACTTCTTGAGAATGAGGATATGTACAGGACTGGACCTCCAGGTGTAATAATGATTAGAGAAATTGGATGCAAGGCAGCGGAATCTTTGACGCAAGGTGGTGGCAAACCGATAACCCCGATGGAACCTATGCCGGATGCAGTAGATTCTTCAGCGGACTAGGACCGGTATCACTTTAGATCATCAAATCAGTAAAATCTCAACGAAGCTTAACCCCACCATAGGCATACTAATGCGAAAGCGGAAAAGAATAGGACGCATGCGCCTAATTCTTGGCCATTGCCGTGAAAATATCCTCTAAAGATGACAAAATATGAGAGCGGCTATTTACCATCCTCCAGGAATGCCTAAGGGAAAAGATTTTGAAGCCTGAACCGAGGCCAAGGTTCGATAATCAAGGTGTTAGCGATGAGTTTGACCACTTGGAGGCTGCCTTGAAGTGGCTCTAACAGGTAATCCAAAGTTTTGGGAGTCGGCCTAGGCTCACCAAACACCAAGCTGTATTGGTCAAAAAATGTCAAATCTTGGATACTTGGACATTGAATGATGGCACTAGACATCATTCGCATGCTTCATGGGCAGATCCCGGGATGAATCCCGGGCACTAAAAGGTGAAGTTCCGAGCCCACCTCGTTGTGAACGGGACAAACGCTGAAGAAAAGGAAGAACTAAAGGGTGAAGTTCATGAATTCCAAACAGAACAAATCTACCAACGCAGAGTTTCCATTTGGCGTTCAAACCCGACGAAAGGTAGAAGCATCGTCCTCTGTAGACTACATTTCTGAATCTAGAGAAGGCGTTTCATAGCAAGCCGTGCAAAGTCATCCGGTGTACTTCGCGACAGCTTCTAGTACCAAAGAACATCAGGTTCGAAGTGTAGCAGGTATATTAGGTCCCGACTGTGGATATGTGAGTGTTCATCAAAGAAGCAATCTCTGGTCACTCCGATTCGATTCTTGTTATGGACACTATTGACCAGGAAATCCCAAGTTCAGCACTCACTATCGTTCAACGGAGATGATATCTTCCTAGTGTCTCCAACAAAAGGAACCCGAGCAAAGGGGAAAAGTGGAAACTCCTTTTGGAATAACCTTTTTGTTTAGGTATTGACGAGTCTTACTCTCACTTTTCTGGTCTACGAACTCCTTTGATCGGGCTGAACATCTACCAATAATTGAAAAGAGACGAAACTCCGGCCCGACGAGTCTTACTCTCACTTTTTTTTCGTCCACGGAGCCTTTTTTCAAGCTGAATATCTATCAATAATCGAAAAGAGAGGAAGCTCCGGCCCGACATCAAGTGACTTCTTAGTCTAGCTCCGGCTAAGCGTTGGTCGGAAGTGTCTTTGCTTGCTTTCAATTTTCAGTGGAATGATCATCTCATGCAGCGCGATCTACGATTAAATCTGGGTTTTTGACTGAGTGTCCTGGTAGATCCGCTTAGTATAGTTTCCTCAACCGTTCCACTTCATGTTATAATGTCATAGCCATGAATCCTTTTCCGATTCCGCCCGTGTAAATGAGTCCATGGTCCCTTCTTAGCCAGTTCGTCCGCTGCCTCATTGCCTTCCAACGCAACATGGCCTGGAATCCAGAATATCCAGACCTTGTTGGACGAGCCGAGCGTTTTCAGTCTCTCAAGGTATTCCCATACCAGTTTAGGTTTCCCTTGGTTGGACCTAAGTGCCTTGATCGGTACTTGGATGTGGGGTGGCTATCGGTGAGAATAGCTATGTTCTGCCCCCTTTAGTTCCTTGGCAGATTAAAGGAGGCACATTTGTCTATGGCGTAAATTTCCGCCTGGAATATGCTAGTGTACCTGCCCAATGGCTCAAAGTACATTTTCCTTGGATCAATGACATCGGCACCCGCTCCCTCTGCTGTGAGGGATCTGTCAGTGTACCAAGTAATCAGTTGCTGGTTTAAGTCGTATGTCGCAGCTACGCTCTCTCAGTTTGCCTTGTTACTCCAACGTGTTTTAAACTTCTTATCGAAGTGAAACCTCGTTGTCATGTTATCCCTTGGTATCAGTAATTCGGGATACCGCCTAGAAAGAATGTCAATCTTCCTTCGATTTAGGCAGCTCCCCGCCTCACTCATACTACCGGCCATCCTGAATATTGATCTCCTTGCCTGTATTGTATGTGCAGATGGAGAGGGGATAATCCCAGAAGGACCTCCAGGGATGCCGTTGGGCATGTCCTCATTGCCCCACTGATACACACGCAAGCCAGCCTTTGGAGCTTATGTAATTCCCTGGCTTGTGTGTTGAGTTGGGTTCTTTCTGCCCAGATTACCGCTCCATATCCAAAGTAGTATCTTCGGGCTGCAACCCCATTTTTTTCCTGCTATGGATCTTCAAATCATTAGAGTCCTCGTGGCTTTCCGACAAGTGTTTCCGACATATGTCTTCCAGAGTAATTTTTGGTCTAGCGTGATTCCCAAATATTTGACCTCTGTTTCTCCTTTCACCTCCATATCATGTAATGTTATGACTATTAGGTGATCAAGCTTACGCCTTCTAGTGAATGGTACTATGGTGGTTTTTGGCTGGGTTGATCCGCAGTCCCACCTTCCTGCACCAGGCACTAGTAACCCTTTGTCCCGTTTGGATTCTATCACATAGGGTATCTTCATATTTGCCCCTACAGATTAAAACAATGTCGTCCGCGTAACCCTGGACTTGCATTCCAGTATTTGTTAACACGTCCAGGACTTCATCCTCTACCATACTCTACATCAGCGGCGATAGTACCCCACCCTGTGGACACCCTTGAGTGGTGTTCATGATAATAGAATATGTACTTGTCGGTAGCTCTATTTGCCTGCTTTCTAGCATTTTGCCCATCCAGAATGCCAGGGTGTTTCCCACTCCTTTGCGGCTCAGGGCATCTTGTATCTCTGTGTGCGATGTGTCGTCGAGTGCTCCTTCGATATCCAAAAAGGTGCCCAGTGCAATTTCTTTTGTTTCTATGGCGTCCCGTAGTACCTTTGTCAGCTAATACAGAGCAGTTTCAGTTGACCGTCCTGCCCGGTAAGCGTGTTGACAGTGATGTAGGGGATTACGCCTTAAAACGTTAGCTCTAATATAGTTGTCTATGACCTTCTCCACCGTTTTGAGTACGAACGATGTTAGGCAAATTGGTCTGAAAGATTTAGGGTGAAAAGGATCCTTTTTACCCGCTCGTCTCCGCCCGTCTCCACGCCCTTGGTATGTATCCCAGTGCTATGCTCCCCCTTACCACCCTCAGAAGAGACTCTAAGATAATTCCTAGGCCTCTCTGGATAAGTGCTGGGAAAATGTCATCTACTCCGGCAGATTTCAGTGGTTTAAAAGTTCCCACTGCCCATCTTAGCCTAGCTTCTGAGCATACCTCTTTTGCTAGTTTCCAGCTCTCTTTCCTTCCCCTTTTATTCGTTGTTGGGGTGTCAGGCAGAATGTTGTCGCTTACCACCGTTGGGTAGGACCCCGGGAAATGAGCTCTGAGAAGCAGGTGTACCCTGTCCTCCTTATTCTCGGTAAATGTCCCATCTTCCATTTTTAAGCAGACAATGGATATACCCCCATTTTTGGCTATAGCCTTGTACAGCCTGGTTGCTCCTGCGATCTGCTCGATCCCTTCACAGAATTCCCTAAAGCTGTTTTGCTTCCTTGATCGCGTTGCTATACGCAGTCAGTGCATTTTTATACCTCTGCCAGTCCCCGGTTTGTTTTGCCCGGTTAAAGAGTTTCCGTGCCTCTGTTCTGTTCTGGCCAGGTTCTTGTTCCACCATGGTACATTCCTTGATGACTTGACTGTCTTAGCCGGACCGCTGGCCTCATACGCGTCAATGACGATTGTGTTGAGGTCTCTAATTCCAGTTCGCTCCTAATGTCACCGCCCCCTTGAAGGTGGGCAATGTTGTTGCTCAAGTGCGTTGCGTAGGATTCCTTGCATGGTATAACACACTCATTTCGTTTACCAGAATTTTGACTGGAATGAGCCATCATCAATGCTGCCTCATCTGATATGGTTCCAAAGGCACTGCAAACCCTCAAGGCCATCAGCCGGCCAACCGAATTGGGCTGCTTCCGTCTTTGAGAGTTTGCGAGTAGAATGGACCGCACCACGCCAGCTAAATAATCTTCTGTATTGTTTCGGCCCACACACATTCTTGCAGTGACATAAATACTCCAGGTGGTTCCTAAAGCTCGGTTTGGCGTCAATTGTCACCCCCAGGTACTTGATAGCCAGCTCAGAGACGACCATATACCCACCAACTTCCACTTCCACGGTTTTTTTCCTACGGTTTGTTATTAAGGCCACTTCCGTTTTCTCATCCGCCAGGGTCAATCCAGCCTATCCCACCCTCCCTCCTTGACCGCTCTTACCGTCTCCATCGCGTAAATTTCCACATCCTCTGGGTATTTTGCTGTAACAACTACAGCCAGGTCAAACACGACAGCTTCCTCTGGGACGGGAAGCACAACTACCCCATTATACATGACATTCTACAGCAAGAGACCCAGCACCGAACCCTGGCATTCAGTGCGTCCTTCACCAGGCTCATCACCATTGAATCCACTGTAGAGTGGGCGCATCGAAACCCGTATTGGTGCTGCAACGATAGGTAGGAGTCTGTTGTATATAACATTCTCCATCATCTTGACCATTGTATCTAGGGAGTAAATTGGACGATATGATGCACGACCTTCAAGTTGCTTACCGGGTTTGGGAAGCAACACCAACTTTTGCTTTTTCCACTGGACAAAGGTGTTAGCGGAAACGTCGGGCCTACTCTTCACTACCAGCTTCGAAGCTCGGCTGGGGATGCCACCCAAACTTGGGGCCTTATTGTCGCCGACCCTAACATATATTTCCGGGAACTCCTACTCGGTAACTGGAGGTATCAGGCTCTGTCCTGGTGGTGAGGAAGCAGAGTGATAACAATCTATTTCAGGAGACGCGGACAGATCACCTTGGGTGATCCCAGTATCCTTTTCATTACTACCCTGTAGGTCCCGCCGCAAGGGTTTATGTCGGCATCTACGCACAACTTTTTGAAGTAGTTGAAGGGCGCAAGCTGATTAGCGAGGATTCGTCCGAGCTGCATACGAGAATGATGCAATTTATCACGTTGTGAAGGTCACCCGCCTGAATGGCTTGCCTTTGGCTAGCGGGGGGTATAGAGTCGCGAAGCTGGCGAAGCAATCGTGGAAGTAAGAAGTAAAAATGTAGAAGGTGGTCAGTGAAAAAGAGATGAACACAGTTTATTTTGAATCGAATTTAAAAAAAAATATAAACGACATTGTTTTGTAATTGAGTTTTCATAATTCATAAATTATTTAAATTTCCTCGATGCGTTAGTCGTAATTTAAGTGTGAAAGCGGCACAGTTCCTTTTACTTTTACACCACGTGGGTGTCTAAGTGTCCCCGCTCCCTCTTGGCTTGGCCGGGTTTTTCTCTGAGCCTCTGGTAGAGCGTCCTTGCTCGGAAACATACGGTTCGAAAACTTGTTGTTTCGTCATTTCACCAGTAGTTGGGCTGTCTATTGAGGAACAGCCGCCTTCTGGACATAGTGGGATCGCATGGTTTCGTCACCCATTGGATGATCTCCGTGGCCTTTTCTATAGCCGCACCAATCAGAAATATATCAGACTCAAGTGCCGCAGAGAACGTGTCCTCTTTCAAAGCTTTCGTCATCCAATTCGGCAACCCACCTGGCAATCTGTGGGAGCTCTTTTTTGAGCTCAATTCACCCTTGATCTAAATATAGATTACCTAGTGGTCAATGTGAGTGTAGTCCTCACTAACTTACCAAGCAACTCTTCAGACTAAAGCGGCGCGCACGAATGTCAACTATAGACCCCACTCGTCCTCTCACATTCATGCTCCGGCTGCCCCATTCAATAGCTCATGCATTAAAATCACCTGCTATTATGGTCGGCCAAAGTCCACTGGCATCGAGAACCAAAGCGCTCAGCATTTGCTTGTATTCGCCAAGTGTAGCGCTAGGTGGTGCATAGCAGCTGCATATATGTACTCCTTTCACCTTCCTTCAGTGTGTTCCATTATTTCTCCGCAAGTTCATAAAGCTGCTTGGCCCATGTGATCCTTCCCCCAAAAGCCACCATCGATATGGCGAACTACTTATGACCATGTCGATATTGTTTTCCCCGATGGTTTGCGAGAGTAGATTCTGCGCCCCCTGGCAGTGTATTAACCTCATCTGGGACTTTTGTTGACAGCTATCCTGTATTCCGGGCATCTGCTGCTGTCTGCAATGTGCCGATGATCCAGCCCTTCTTTCCATTTGTACAAAAGGGAATTTCGGTCTGCTCCATAACTTCGAATTTCTCTCATCGGCACTGAAACGTGCCTTCGCGATGTGACCGAAGCCAAGGCATTTAAAGGACACACCTGCTCTCTAAGGCGACATATAATCCAGCCTATTTTTACTTACGTGATAATACGCTGTCAACAGTGCTGCCTCCGTTGGTAGAATGATGATGGGAGTTTGTATCCTACCGTAGGCTTTGTGTAGCGTCTTTAATGCTGACCCTTCCAGTCCAATGAGGTCGAACTCTTTTTCCAAAACCTCGCGAACCTCCTCCTTCGTGGTGATTTCATCTATATCCTAGCAGACTATAGAGATCTCCGACCTGCTAGCTCTGATTTCGAGTTCCTGTCCCAAGAACTTTTCAATCTGACTCAAGAATTTATCCGCCGTTATATCATTGGACTTCTTGAGCTCCAGCTTAAGGTCTTCTGTCTGAGCTGGTCTAATGCCACTAACATTATATCCCAAATTGGTAAGTTCGGCGTCTGCCTACACCTTTTTGAGAATGGTAGCGTATGAATATTCGCCACCCTTCAAGATGATGATAGTCTCCTGTTGTATCCTCCTCCTATCTCTCTTTTTCCGAAGTGCCACCTTTTTCCAGGCTCCTACGCCTTCTTTGGTCATCTCCCCGGTGTTGTGGCTACATGATATTCGCCAGTAGTTCGAGCAGTCCTCCTTACTTGTTCCGCTTTTTTTGAGAGTTGAGTCCTTTCTCTCTTAGGGGGTTGGTGGCCAGTTGACTCGATCAACCGTTCGCGTAGCCTCTTCTCCGGTTTCTCCTCTCCCGAGGTTTCAGTGGACGCTGTGTTGCCTGGCTTACTTTTTCGTCCGATGCCTTCACTCCTCCTCCTTTCATCCTGGGCCTTGCCATACGCCAACTTGGTACTTCGAATCATGGCCCTTATATTTTGCTAGATGCAAAACTTGGTATCCGAATTGGTTTTCAGTCATCAGTAATAGTATGGAAAGTCTCCAGTATGCTCTCTCTTGCTAACTTGAGTCTCAGCTTCAGCGTCATAAGTTGGACATTTTGTAGTTAAGCGAGGTATTGTAGGTTGGACTCTTATCCTTTGTGCGCACTATGCTATTTTATTGCAGAAAGCCTGCTGATATTCGAGAATCCGGTATCGGACTAATGCTTACGATAACCTCAAGGTGTGGTCTCATTAGCTGGGAGCCGGTTTCGGATTGGATACTTAATGCGACATTCCGATTCGACATTGTGATCCTTGTGGGTCATCAAAATGCCAAGATGGTCTTTGATAACACTTTGGAAATGGCCTAAAGTTTGTGCATTTCTGATGCTTGCGATGCCTGGTTGGGCATAAGGCCTCTCATAAGGCCATATGGGTTTCAACTGAAAGACAACATACGGACAATCAGGTCGACATTGCGATCGGGTTCAGCCCTTTCTGAATAAATGGGGTCCAGCAGACAGACCAGAGGACTGAAAACAGATAGACAATCGATTTTAATAAGATTTGGTTTCACACGCTACTGTGTCATGTCATTTGGGGATGAGAATTAGGAACTTCAAAGGGTGATGACCGAGAAACTCAAAAGAAAAATGCTGCCAACAAACGAAGGTTGCCGGGCACTTCCTGAAAGGGGTTTACAAGACCAAGTTATGGACTTACTTCAGCAGTCCAGCAAGTACAAGTTCAGGATTTTAGCAGTTCAGGAAGCAAATTGGAATTGTTGCGAGATGGTGTGGTCTCACACAACCTTCAAAGGTGGAAAGTTATCAGGGAAACATGAGTTTGGAGTCGCTTTCATCGTGGATAGAGACTTCAGAGCAAATGCTATCGACTTCAAACCCATACAGAAAAGATTGTGTGCGCTTGGTATCAAAGCAAAGCAATTTTAACAGTAGCCTAGAAAGACAATAGGACTCATTGCCTCTGAATGACAGGGGATTCCAAAGCCAAGGTGAAGAACCAGGAGTCACATGAAGGGTTGACCAGAAGATACAGCCTCCCTGACACATCAATTGACAACGACCAAGGTCTGATTGGCTTTGCAAGCAAAAGCAATTTAATTATAAAACCGGCATGCTTCCCACACAGGTGCATTCACAGAAGGACTTGGGCGTCTCCAGATGGCCTTACCTTCAACCAGAGACAATACATTCTTATTATCAAAAGATGGTAATCCCGAATCGTCGATGTGAGATCATGCCGAACGATTACATGATAAAAAGGGTACAGGCGCCCAAGAAAAACAGAGTCATTACAAAGGATGATAGTGCATTATGGTAGGAAAACCCCGAAAGAGCTGGGTAGATTCTTATTAAGACAATGCATCACTGCTTAACAATGTTCGTCGTCACAAAGGCCAATTTATGATTACCCTGGTCAGTAAAGTAAAATCTGCTGTTAATAGTAACGATTACAAAACCCCATATCGTAACATGAAAGGACGTGCTAGTGATCGGAAAATTTTTGATAGTCCACTCAAGGAAGTGAACAGTCGACTCCTCATTCCGACTCTTGCGAATGATATCGCTATTCGTGGATCTTCCTTTCTGTTCAGAATTTTTATGAATCTGTGGCGGCATATCGGAGGCGCGAACCTAGGCACCAGTATGAATTCGCCGCCGCATTCAATCGCCGCAGTAACAGCTGACGGACTGACTTGAGACATTTGTCAACATTCTCATTAAAACACTCGAGTCCTGTCCGCCGACCAGTAAAAGACATAAAAACAGTAAAGTAACAACTGAATTGACAGAAACCTCGATAATCGCAAAATAATCGAACGAATATAGCCATATGGAGTATCAAATGAATGGTTTCGATTAGTACTTTGCGAAGCAGAAACTTTTCATGATGAATTTATGCGAGTAAACAGAGGACCTAAAAATTGAGTACATACCAACATTTGTGTACGGAAATCGTCCAACATGCCTCACTTCCAATGTAAACAAAACAAAGTGAATATTACGAATGTCGAGTGACAACAAACCATTAGATAATGAAATGCAAAACGCGGGGAAAATGAAAACGAAAACTGAAAAGTGCTTAATTATGCCAACTATTAAAATGCAAATGCACTGCACATGCTACCCCTCGAAAGGCAGTTCTGGAGGCCTTTTCCCCGCACTTTACATTGCACCTCTTTGTAATTAGAACGGCGTGGCGGCGGCGTCTCCTCAAAATCGCACTGACACAATTTGATAAGGCGTGAAACTTTCCTACGCTTGGTTATTAATAATAGTCATCTCGCGGCCGTCACAGTTTCACATGGGTCGCCCGATTAATAATTCATTTTGAATTTCATAGTTTTCTTTGGCGATAAGCCGCGAAACTAGTTGAAACTAGTAATGGAGGCACTGTTCACTGCATTGTTTCAACTATCCCAAAAGTGGGTGGAAAATGGCTTAATGAATGTTTTCATTGGGGTTCATGGTCGTCAATGGATGGGTCAGATACTGCGCAAATTCTTATTGTTTGTTAAATAATTACTTCACTTTATGGGGTATCAGTTTGTTTTTTTTTTAGGGGGTGGGACCTACGGTCTAGTTCATTCCATTTACCACCATGGACTTAGTTGAGCTTGACCACTAAAATAGGTCTTAGGTATAGGGCGGAGAGAAGAAAGAAGAAAGGAAAAAAAAAACAAGATGTCCTGTCTAACGAGTGAAAAGCAAGGTAACAAATATAGAAAGGACTCCTTCTGCAGATATGTTTCTTCGTAATAAACGGAGGGAGGTCCGTCGCCTGAGGAATAGATTCCAAAGGGCGCGTTGTCTAAGTGATGTTTCTGTTGTTGATGTTGACCAGCTTGGGCTCGCCTATAGGCGAGGTGTCTCGTCTTATAAGTTGATGTTAAGAGAGTCGAAAGAAGACGACTGGAGGCGATTCGTCGGTGAGCACTCTGATGACCCTTGGGGTAGGGTCTACCGGATTTGCAGAGGGAAGCGTAGTCACGACGTAGCTGGCATCATGGTGAACGAAGAACCGATGCTGACTTGGCGTGACAGTGTTTGTGCTCTGCTAGGTGAACTTTTTCCGAGATCCGAGCCTTCGGTGTCTCCGGACGGTCACGCTCAGGGAGGGGAAGAAATTCCTTCCCTGGCGAGTTGTGAGATCGGGAAGAGTATGGCGAGGCTCAGGTCTCGGAAGTCACCTGGCTGGGATGGGATGACAGGTGAGATGTGGAAAGCTATCTGGCAGGCCATCCCATCTCATGTGCAGTGTTTGTTTGAGTGTTGTTTTCGAGAGGGCTATTTCCCTGCATTCTGGAAGACTACCAGGGTGGTTGTGCTCCTGAAGTCGCCAGAGAAGGATAAGAGTAGTCCTCGGTCGTATAGGGCGATATCTCTTCTCCCGGCCGTTGGCAAGTTCCTGGAGAGGATTATGGTCCAGCGACTGGCGGTGAAATCATCCCATCTGGCGTCTGACAGGCAGTATGGCTTCCGCACTGGGAGGTCCACCGACGACGCCTTGATGCATGTTAGGAACTTTGTTGTCCGTTGTCCTCACAAATACGTCCTTGGAATATTTGTTGATTTCAAAGGCGCATTTGACTACCTAAGTCGGTCCTTTGTGTTGTCCAAAATTCGTGAGTGTGATTGCCGGGAATTGGCTCTGTGGAAGAGCTACTTTCACGGTAGAAAGGTATTCCTCCAAGGTGCCAATGAGCGTGTGTGGGTGAATGTTGAGCGCGGCTGCCCGCAGGGATCTATCGCAGGTCCATTTACATGGAATCTGATGATGGACGCACTGTTGGGTGACCTTTCTTTCGTGGCTGAATGTGTTGCCTACGCGGATGATCTCCTCATTCTTGTTGAGGGGAGCACTCGCCGTGAGCTCGAGCAGCAGGCTGCCGAATACATGCGCATCAGTAACGCGTGGTCCAGTAAAGTCGGTGTCGCGATCTCAACGGAGAAGACTGTCGGGATGATGCTTAAAGGCATCCTGCATCGTCCGCCTTGCGTAAAGTTGATCGGAGGGTCCTTAAAGATTCGGCAGAAAGTGACCTACTTGGGAGTCACGATCGCGGAACGCATGTCTTTAGTCGCGCACCTGCGCGAGCTCAGGCTACGCTTAACTAAATTGGTGTGTATGATGAGACGAGTGATGAGGTGTGGTCTAAGCAGGGGAGCTGCTAGATCCATTTATGTGGAGCTCTTCCTTGCATGTTCCACATATGGGTCCCCTATGTTGTATGACTTGGCACTGACGGTGAAGGGCAGGCAGCTGCTCTCTCTTGTCAGCGAGTGGCTTTGTCAGCATGTCTTCTTGTATGTCGTACCCACTCGACCGACGCCATGCAGGTCTTGTTGGGTGTTCCTCCTCTTGATTTGGAGGTAGTCCGGCGTGCCACGGCCTACAGGATCAGGAGAGGCGTACCTTTGCTGCAAACAGATTTAGTAGCTGGTGATCAGGTGGAGGGGTTAGGACCGCTTGCGGTCAAGAAGTTGTTAGACGAGAATGTAACATCTAAGTGGCTGCTTAGATGGAACGAATGTGGGAAAGGTCGGGTCACGTATAAGTACGTTAGGAATGTGTCTGCCAGAGGAAGTTCCGTTGTGGACTTCGGGCTTCCTGCTGACTGGGCATGGTAGCTTGAATGAGTTCCTCTTCAAGCGCAACCTTGCCTCCAGTCAGGGCTGTGTTTTGTGTGGGGCTGGCTCGGAGGACTGGTTACATGTTCTCTGTGTCTGTCCAGCGAACAGTGACATCCGCAGTCTAGACGACATGGGCTTTCACGTATTGAACGGTATCTACGATGTTAGCCAGTGCCTTGCTAGCAGTGGGACGCTTAAACGCGCTAATGCATTCGCGAGGGCTGCCTTCCGATGAAGGAGGGAGCTCCTCGACGCCGCTTCGCTTGCAGTTGATGGGCGAATGGCCTAGTGGCTGTGGTGGTCAGCCACCAGTTTTGTGTGTTTGGTGTTAGTGTTGTCTTGTGATGTCCTTTGTGTTGTGTTGTACGCAGAATGGTAGTTAGCTGGTTAAAGGTTCCGTTGCGGTTCTCCGCCTCGGGCTGATTCCAGTTAACCCGTTGGGGAGTTCCGTCCCCACGTACTCGAAGAGGGCGATCAGACCCGAGTCTGCAAGGAACTCATCTGAAGTGGCTCTGCCACGAAGCCTCACCCGAGGTTATCTGGTACCATGGAAACCAGGATGGCCCTCTGAGAGCATATGCTCCAGGAGGATGTGCTCTCGGCCCGGTTATTTGCGGTTGGCCCCCTAGTGGGAGTTTCATGGTGGTTGTGGTTATGCCTATATCGCGGGCAGAGCTCCTCGGAGCTCAAGCGTGGAGTTGCGCTGTACAACTCGGGTGCCGTACTCCTTAGTTGCGGCAGAGGTATTAGATAGGCCTCGCATCCACTGGTATGAATGCTGACCCTGCACTCAGTATAAATCAGAACCGCTGTGCTTGCATGGCGGGGCTCTGATTGTAGTCCTAAAATCAATCCGTGTCCGTAGAGGACCGTGGGATTAAGCCTTCACGGCAGGTACTCACGTTAAAACCCAGGACTTTCGTGCAGATATGTTTCAAACCTAACAGCACAGGCTGCTCAATATGGAATGCTGCCAAAGACCTAAAAAGGCCTAGACAAGAAATCCCACATTCTAAACGTGAAAACAGGAACTAGGATATGAGTGGTAAGGCAGGACACTTCGCGAAGAGTAGTAGAACAGTAGCATTTTCCAGCCTCTAGATATACAAGTTGACCATTACCTATAAAATGAATGAACGGAGGTCAGAAATTAAAACAAATGTGCTTCTTAATAAGGTGGTTATGCATTTATTATAGGGATAATTTTCAGAAAAGGGCATAACCAAGTTGTCACAAACAACCAATACAACTTTCAGATTAGAATACGTTCCTTGACAAGGGAAAGTGGTCAAAGTTATAATGGTCCCTAAACTCAGGGGAGGAGCCAAGTAAAATCAAATGTTATTGACCAATATTGACACTCCCAACTACTGTCAAATTGTTTGAACTCGTCTCGTTTGTTTTGACCTCGTCAAGGGATTTAATCAAAATCTTATACCAGATGATCATGATGGTGATGAGCTTAAGGGCGGTTATACATTCAACTGCTAAAAATTATGGTAGTATGCAATTACTGACTTTATTTGAAGGGATATCAATATGAAATGTATTTTGGAGCCTAAGCGTTCGGATGGAGAATGGCCCCATGAACGGAATAACCAATTTCTAATCCCAGTACTCCCCCTTTTTGCATTCAATGTCAGAACTGACGCCAGCATTTTAAAGTACTAATCAAGACCCTTTTATTGATACCCCACACATTTGGTGTCAATCGATTCAACCGTTTTTGAGAAAAGTCCGTGTGACAGAGAGACAGACGGAACTAAAAGTGATAGCTCAGCAGTGGATCGCCTTCGAAAATCCCCAGGGTGAAGGTCAAAAAGGGCAAAACACGAGTGAAAGTGTACTGATTCATCTAGAGAAACGCATACTTGTACTAAAGTTGAGCTGAATGGAAGACGGCGGCGAAAATAACTATTGTTTTTGGCAAAATTGGCGTCAGCTGGGTCAACTGGCGATTACGAGTACAGATATCACCAAGGATGTGGGTCAAATACCTGGAATTTGAACACATTTTGAGATTATGAGCATATTCCCAAAGAGGGCAATGGGAAAGTTGCCATCATATGCAAATATTACAAGGATTTCCACGGTGGTGTTTTTATATCAGACAGAAGCGCCAAAGTGACAATCTGGACGTGCGGTAACCGAACAACTGAAAGCACGAGCAGTAGCTCAAAAGATGGATTCACACGAGCTAAGGTAAGTGGAATTCGCTGACGGCGCAAATACTTTCCGGAGGCGAGATATGCGAATTATATTAAAGTGGAATCCGTCGTATGTTCTGGCCTAAACTGGATTTTTTTGTTGAGGATGCAGGGAGCCCTGAGTCCGCATTCACTTACTGGTAGACATCACGCTTCCCAAGTGGTTCGGTTCATCATCAAGTGGATGCGGACTCAGGCCTCCCTGTAACCTTAAAAAAAATTTAAGGTAAATTTCTAAAATATAGTAACATGCTGTTATTAACATGTTTTGAGATCTGTAGCGACTTAGCTGCTTAGCGAGAGGAGCGGTATTTAATTCGCCTTTTCCGGGGTCGATTTGACTTCTTTTTCTTCAGCCTTCGTCCGGTTCACAAGCGGGGTCGGCTCGTCGTGATCGGCTTCGCCATTTGGCTCTATCGAATGCCTGATCTGGGTGCACTCTCGAGGCTTTCAAATCCCCATCCAGCGTATCAAGCCACCGTTGCTTAGGTCTGCCTTTTGGTCGTTTACCATCGACTTCCATGTTCAGACCAATCTTGGCAAGTGAATTCTCGTTTGCACGAATTGCGTGACCATACCATCGAAGACGCCTCTCTCGCAACTTTTCCACGATCGGTGCAACCCCATAACGATCGCGGATATCCTCATTTCGGATGTGATCTAAACGTGTGACGCCACTAGTCCAACGTAGCATCTTCGTTTCCATTACCGCAAGACGCCGTTCATTGTCTTTTGTGGTCGGCCAACACTCAGAACCATAGAGAGCGACTGGACGGACGACATTGCGGTAAATTTTAGATTTGAGACGTTCGTTGATACGTCGATCACAAAGGACACCAGTTGTGGAACGCCACTTCATCCAGGTTGCGTTAATGCGTGAAGCAATTTCATAATGCAGCTCTCCATTGGCTGATAGCGTTGACCCGAGTTATTTAAATCGCTCAGTTCTGGGCAGATCACTGCTATCAGATGCTAGGAAAACACCATCTGCATAAAGCAGTATGTAGGGCGCTGGACGTTGGATACCCTGTGTGACGGTGTCCATAACAAGGACAAAAAGAGTGGTGAGAGGGCACTTCCTTGATGAACTCCAACAGAGACACGAAGCGGTTTTGATACACCCGCCATACTTCGAACTTTACTTTTCGGATCGTGGTAGAGCAATTGAACCCAGCGCACGAGTTCTTCTGGCACGAAGTGTTGTCGTAAAGCATACCAGATGAGTTCGTGTGGTACACGGTCAAACGCTTTCTCTAGATCCAGAAAGGCAATGTAAAGAGGGCGATGCTTCTCACGGTGTTTCTCCATGAGTAACCGCGCAGCGTGTATTGCGTCAGTAGTTCCGCAGTTCTTGACAAATCCGGCTTGATTCACGGTTATTTCAACGATTTCGCGAATACGGTTGTCAAGAATGCGTTCAAAAATCTTCATGGTATGGGAAAGTAACCGGATCGGACGGTAATTTGAACATTCTGCTGGACTACCTTTCTTTTTCCATATTGGAACAGTGGTACTTTCTTGCCAGTCAGATGGTGTTCTTCCTTCCTGAATAACCCGGTTAAAGAATTCACTGAGCCACAGTGTTGGGTCCCAGCTCTTCGCTTTCCAGAGCTCAGATGCGATGTCGTCAGGTCCTGTTGCTTTCCCCGATTTCATTTGTTTTATTGCCTCCTCGACTTCAGTTGCGCTGACAGTGAAGCCCATAGTGTTTTACGTAGGCACCTGTCGTGAGACTTAATCCTACGGTCCTCTTCAGACACGGATTGATTTTGTGACCACAATCAGAGCCCCGCTGAGACAAGTCACAACGGTACCAGTCTATACCAAGTGCATGGCTTAGAATTCATACTGGTGGATGCAAGAATTACCTAAATCTCTACCGAACTATGGAGTACGGCACCCGTGTTGATACGCAACACCACGTCGAGACCCGAAGGTCTCTTCTCGCTTGAGCACAACCACAACCACCATGAAACTCCCACTAGGGGGGCCAACCGCAAATAACCGAGCTGTCCTCACATACAACAGGAGTTCACCCGAAGTATGTGAGTCCAGGGGCTTTCCCGGTTCCCATGGTACCAGTATACCCCTGGTAAGGTTTCGTGACCAATTTATCACTTCAGATGAGTCCCCGTGCAGACTCGGGTCTGATCGCCCTAATTAGGTCTTTGGAGCATTCGCCTACTGAATCACGGCCGGCAAGCCAAAGTAATTACAGCGTATCCCGGTGCCACCACATGGAGGTTCTCCTCAACCACTTGGTTTTGGTTTGGCCGATAGGGTTGCCGCCCCATCTTCCTCGCCGCCACCTCTGAGCACCAGTTGCGCTGACAGGTGGAACTGCTCCAAATGTCGGCAATGATTGTGGAAGTGGAGGATGAGCAAATTCTTCAGTTGAAATCTGTTCGAAGTATTCTCGCCATCTATCCGTTGCGGCTCGATGGTTGGTAAGCAAAGTACCGTTCTTGTCATTAACACAACAGAAGTGTTTGATATCCTGTGTGCGTTTATCACGGCTTTTAGCAAGTCGAAACAGATCTCTCTCGCCATCCCGAGTGTCCAGTTTATCGTAAAGATTTTTGAAATGGTTCGCTCGGGTGACAGCGACCGCTTTCTTTGCTTCCCGGTTGGCATTCTTATAAATTTGCCAATTAGCAGGCGTTTTATCGTCGAGAAATTTGTGGTAGAGGCGTTTCTTTTCACGGACCTTCATTTCAACATCATCATTCCAAAGCCAAGTATCTCGGTTTTATGTACCGCTTACCCGGCTTGGTGACCCCGAGGGTTGCAGAGGCTGCTTTGTGGATCGTGTCTTTCAGTTGGTTCCATGATTCTTCCACATTCGTAATGGTCGGCAATCGTGTGAGTGAGACCGTTTCTTGTTTCTTCTCACCAAATCGCCACCATTTAATGCGCGGCGGGCCAGTGCGTTCCTCACACTGTTTTATCGGTGGCTTAATTCGCAGGACGGCAATCAACGACCGATGTTGAGGTGCGATGGTCTCATAGGGATCGACTTTGCAATCAGTGACAGTGGTAAAATGTTGGCGTCTTATGAGAATATAGTCGATTTGCGTTTTATTGTTTCCACTATAAAATATGGGAAGATGAGACAATCGTTTGATGAACCATGTATTCATAAGTACAAGGTCATGGGTGTCCGCAAAATCGATTATACGCTCGCCACCTTCATTGCGCGCTCCGAACCCCTTTCCCCCATGGCACCTGTTATCGTCTGCCTTTTCACCCACATGACCATTAAGGTCGCCGGCAATGATTATGTAATCGTCAGCAAGCACGTGACAAGTCTTTTCATCGAGAAGTTGCCAGAAGGCATCTTTCTCGGCATCTGGTCGGCCTGTCTGTGGTGCATACGCGGTGAAGAAGTGAATAGTGCAATCAGCTGATATAATGGTGACCTTCATCAGCCGATCATCAAATCGTTCGACTTCTTTAATGGCATCACGGAAACCCTCTGAGATGGCAATGCCAACACCATATTGAGTGTGTGGGTTACCAAAATAGAGAAGTTTATAGTCATTTTTAAGACGCTCGCGTTTAATGTCGCAACTTTTGGCACCAGACCATCGGGTTTCTTGCAGAGCGCAGATATCAATGCGCCTTTTCCAAAGGGCTCTTACAAGTTCTTCGGTCTTTCCAGTTAGGGTACCAACATTTAGCGTGCAGACACGTATTTGTTTTGTTCGTTGTGTGCGGACTAACTTGCTTACTTCCTGACGCCGTCCATGCGTCAAGAACCCTTGCCCATTTCTCGACAGGACCGGGGCCCGTCCTGCCGCGTCGACTGAGGTGGACACCCTAGCATTTCTCCGAGGCCTGGTCCTTAATCCGATCATCATGTTTGTAACGACATTCTATGCATTTTCTTGGTCGACCTGTCGCGGGGCCTGTCACCAAGAGAGATCAGGTAGGATTTAGCATAGTAGAATAACTCCAACTATACTCTATTTATCTCTTTCCCTGATCTCAGCATTTAATTTTTGTTTTACTGAGGATAGTACAGAGTACGTTGCCTCAAACCCTCCTCCTTTACCTGGGCTTGGGACCAGCATACCATGTTAATAGCATGGCGGAGTTCGGGGTCGATTTGACTAAATAATGCATTCAATGATGTGTAATAGTCCCTCTATCCTCACATTTTTAGAAGAAGTTTTCGAAATTATCTCTCTCAACTTCACAAATCACATCCTTCATTTAAATACAATTCTTAATACTTAAACAAATTAATTTTTCTTATTTCTTATTTTTATGACAATCCATCAAATTGTTCCTCTCCCTTAAATTTCATAGTCCAATTCCACTTAAACAATTACAAATTCTATTTTTCATAATTTTCCAATGGAGCAAGGCGAAACTGACCGGGCCAACCGTTCGTTGACTCTCACAAACTTGTCCATATTGCACATTATTGGATGAGTAGTATGACCTGCTGCACACTTCAACACAACAATGTACGTTACTATTGACGCTGAGGCGGCATGGACTTTTAAGTGCAAGGCCATGGACCAGGAACGAAAATTAGCGGGAACGGGACCGGCTGATTGATTGACAGCATCACAGCTGAAACGGCAAGTTGAGGTTGTATAGTGCGGCAGAGTAGAAGAGTAACTAAAGTGAAATGGTCCAAATACTGCAGTATGTTTCAAAGCTCATGCAACTAATACGGATATTACAAAGATACCATTAGTCTAAGGCAACCTACCCCAATACAGAGAACTTATCGAAACTTACTAAGTAATAGATAGCTACTAAAAACGCTTGACTGCTTGAAGTCAACTCAATGTCCTCTTCACAAGAAGTACGAGTATGTCATCAACTGTTAGAATTCTCGCAGCGCGGTATCCTGCGGATGCTACTCATTTTGATGCCTTTTCTACCTTTCTGCTCTCTTTTATTCCCTTCTGCTACATTATCTACTATCTCCTAATACTACCAATGTAGATACATATTAAAATTTCTCATATGCCGGCAACTTACCTACAGTCTGATTCTATGATCTGACCTACTTCTTATCCAATTAACTAATAATAGTGCATCTGATTGCTCTGCAAACGCTAACATTGAAATCCAATTCCAATGTGGTTTGACACGAAGTAGTGAATCGGCTCATTAGCTGCATATGGGGATGCATAGTTGCATCGGAATTGCATTTTAATGGGAGAGCCATTGTCATGCAAATTTCATATCACACAAAAGGTTTCCATTGAAACTTCGTCCATATTTATTGTTAATAACATTTGAGCATATTACAAACACTATTTTATGGGCATGGGGGTATGATGCATTAGCTCAGCAACAGTGGCACCTGCATAGCAATGTCAAGTTCTAGTTTTATGGGCCTTATGGTACCGCAAATAATTTCTCATTTTACTTGGAATTTTAGATGTTCCTCAAAAGATCTCAGTGGTTTTCCGGTTTTACGACTGCATGGAGACAATATTCTCAAATATTAATTTATGTGTGTAGCGAAAATAATGAGTATAATAAGTAAAGTAGTTAATCCTATAAATCGAAGATGAATCAATATTCGAAAATTAAATACAAAAGTCGCAAGCATGAACTACTACAAAGCTCTAAGCAGAACACAACACACATCAATCTATTTTTAAAATTTCGCATCTATCTTGTATTACTTCCTTATCTTTGCTTTCTTACAAAAGTCTCATGACTAGTTTTATGGTTAAGATACGTTTGTATTCTTGAAAAGAATGGAGCCCTGGTATGAAGAAGTATATTTTCAACCAACTTCCCAACTGGCTCGTTGGTCTAGGGGTATGATTTCCGCTTAGGGTGCGGGAGGTCCCGGGTTCAAATCCCGGACGAGCCCAAGATGTGTTCATTTTTTATTGGCATTTATGAAAAAGAATGAATGCTATGCACGCAAAATTTAGCATTATATTTTCGTCCATGAGCCGAATTTTGAATTATCCAACCTAATTACGGATGGTCTTGGTGAAATACAGTCGTAAGTTCAAACGCTGGTTTTCTTAGAAGAACTTTGTGATAGATTTAGTTTGTATTTGTGAACCCTAACTACAAATATTTGGTTCTTGTCACATCTTGTCACAGGTTTTTTGTGACAGCTATATATCTATTTTGACCTAATTCACGACTTACGACTTTGTCCTTGCGAATACATGATTTATTAAACGGTTGTCTCATCTTGCCATACATCAGAGGGGGAACAATAAAATGCAAATCGGCTGTATATCCTCATAAGATGTCGCGATTTTCTCACCGGCATTGACAGTAAAAACGTTCTATATGAGACAATTGCAGCTTAACATCGACGGTTGATTGCTGTCTTCCGAATCGAGCTCCTGTTGACATAAAGTGAAGAGCGTGTACGGAGCGATACCGGAAGAATCGGAAGAGGGCGCAACCTGCTACGAGGCCGATTTGAAGGAATTTGAAGTAGGCCTTGCCTACTCAATTGATTTTTAAAAAAGTTCTGAAAATAATTGAACGGGGAGTGAAAAGTCAAAATTCGAGGAACGAAAAATTCCTCTCTTAAGATCCTTTAAAGTTAGTTTTATAGTTATAGTTTAAATTAATTAAAATTAACAAAAGTAAAATGCGTTAATCAAATTAAAAAATGCAACTGTAAGCGCACTGGCCCGCCAGTTCCTGAGAAAAAATCGCTGTCGACACAAACTAGACAAGGTAATGTCAATACGTCTGATGCCGTCTCTTGGAACGATATAATGGGTAGTGAAATTTAATGAACATCTTGTATCTCTGGAACTATCATGGCTAAAGGGAAGTTATGAATTAAGATTTGCAGGTAGCATCTCACTACCCAACGCAACTTTTTATTCGGATTTACCATTTTCTGAATTTGCCGTTCCTTAAGAATACCCTTCAGCGAAGAAATAATTCGTTCTGCTGTTTGTAGACGTCTAAGTATTTTTTATTGTGAGCTTTGAGGTGCCTGTTTTCCCGTTGTAGCTCCAATATTTCTAATTCTTTGTTACAATCATGGTCAACCCTGTTTTAAGGATTTTATTTAGATTAGCAAAACAAACGTACTTCCATTCTGATGTCAATTATTCTGTTTGAAACTCGGCGTTTTTCGACTTGATTGAATCACATCTATGACCTCCATAATAGCATCCACTGTGGATCTCCCTGTTCTGAACTCGAACTGCCTTGGGGATGAGCTTCTCGAGCATTCTCCCGGCCATGTTAAGTATATACAGCGGGCGGTATTCGGACGGAAGCTCCGGGTCTCCTTTATCCTTACTGATAAGCGCGAGTCTGGTCACCTTCCACCGACAAGGAAAAATACCTCCCTTCAAGCAAGCGTTGAACGCCCCAAGCAGCAGGTATGGCCGTTGTCGGAACACCAGTTTGTAAACTTCCGCCTTCTTGTCTTTCATAGAGAGAACCGCTTCTTCGAACTCTCACATTGTGAAAAGGGGGCAATCCTCGACGTTTTCCACACTATTGACATCAATTCGTACAGGATGTCTGGGAAATAATGTCCGTACAATGCGGTACATCTGATCGGTACTTAGTATGCGGGGCTTTCACAGAGCCCTAATTTTCCGAGTGACAAGCTTATAGCCAAGCCCCCACAGATCCTCATTCACCTCATTGACCAGGTTCTGCCAGCCGCGAGATTTGCTTTTGTTTATCGCACTGCGGGGTCACCTTTTTGCTGATCTATACTTTGCCTCTATGACGCATGCCTCCTCGTTGGCGAGTAAAGGTTGTGACAAACGCCGGAGCTTATGACACTCCCTCCGTTGGTTAACAATTTCTGCCGTCCACTAGTACATAGAAGAATTGTCGCGGCTGAGTCCCCTCCGGGGTATGGGAGCTTCGCATGCCGTCGTTATCAGGTTCATCACTGAATTTACGACGGTGTCAGTTGCGACAATACCACCCCTCGGAGCGCCCTCAAGCCCGGCTCTGCTTGCTACAAGAGATTCGACGAACTTCCCGATATTCACCCTCGCGACATTCCATAGGCAGGACAAGCGTCGGGTTACTGCTCGCCGGTAGGTAGCGTCAACTACTTCGAAGGCGATGTACTGGTGATCACTTGCCGAGAAGCCTTCTGCAACCTGTCCACCGATAATACGATTGATTCCGACGCGAAAGTAATGTCAGGGATGCTTCCTTCGCAGCCTGAGCGCCGAAACGTTGGTGTGAATCCGGTGTTTAAAACTACGAGCTCCATTTCCAGAATCCGTTTCTCTTCGGATTTTGGATGAGGCATGCCCCATTCAAGGGCCTTAGCGTTAAAATCACCACCTACCAGAATTTGCCCCGCGGTCCCCGAAATGGCATCCTCTGGAGCATCAAGTCGGAGCCGAAAGTCCAGTATCATCTCATTCGGCGTCTGGTAAACGCTAAAAAACGTTATCCCTAAACACCCAATCCAGATAAACTCATTTCCTTGGCCTTCCGCAAAAATACGAAGTCAAAGTTAATTTGTAAAATGGAGATCATGCCATTCGCGCCTCAGTCCTTTCCAGTTGCGCCCTAAAAATTGGATACCGTGCCGGGCCCGCAATGGGCGTGAACGTTTCACCAGACGCGCCACGATCCCTGCATAGAACACAACTTTCGCCTTCATTGCAGGTCTTTGCTTGATGACCTATCTGGCCGCATCTCCGGCATACTGTCCTCCTGTCCGGTCCCTGCAAGTTGCTGAGGTGTGTCTATCGTCCAAATACCAGTAGCACTTGGTGGGCACTATCCGCATTCGTACCCTGCATACTACCCAACCAATTTTGATTCCCCCGCTTCTAAGGAGTTTCCTCGCATATTGCTCGATGACTTCCACCAAGCCGAGTTTTTTTCCGGGTATGGGCTACCTCTGGATATTCACGCTTTATGGCCTCCTCCACTTCGACCTTTTCTGTGAGGCAGTCAAGATCCCAGATTTTTCGAGAGCACATAAACTGAAGGCTAGAAACAAGAGCCTTCTCCTCCAACCGCTTCCGCTTCCTTAACCGCTTCGTAGAACGTAGTCTTGGTCTTCTTCGGACCTAGTTCGACGAGGACTTCGTTACCCCTCGTTTACCGTATGGAAGACCCTTCTGCTCCGTTGTTTCCGGGTTTCATCCTGTAGCGGATTTTACTGAGGACTTCCGCAAATGTTTTGTCTTCCGGTGGCTTAATAAGCGGAGCCGACGGTCTAGTCCTTCTTGGTTTCCTCATCTTTTGTGTTACGGGCTTTTGGTTTGCAGCCTCTTTGTCTTTGAACAGGCGGGTCTCTGGCGGCGTAGTTAGTTGCTTCCTTTTATCCTTCTTCGCCTTTTTTCGGCCTTGGAAACTACTTTGATAAAGTCTCCTTCAGGCACGACGTCCTCTTTGCGATGGGCTCTCTGCGGCCCGTTTGACAAGCAGCGTTCTCAGTGGGACTAGGACGGTCGACTGCACTTGCACTCTGTCTGTGCCCGAATCCACCTGCTTAGGAATATCGATTCTGACTAGAGTTTTTTTTTCGGAACAGGGCCACCACGGGGTATTTGAGTCGCCGTCCCTGCACTGTCAGTTGCTCCACGTGGTAAGGCTTCCTTTTTATTTGGGCGTCCCGTTGCCAAATCGAGTATGTCAGCACTCGCCGCCTCTTTCGGAGATCGCTGCGGTGAATGACGTATTTTTCTGCTGCGCCCAAACGCACTCGGCTCTTCCTCCTTTCCTGCTATTTTGCTGATTTTGTTTGCTTGTTTAGGTTGATTCTCGTTGGAAAATTTACCACGCATCGTGGGCAAGGGAGCGGGCCGCAATAGTCAGGAACGGGTGTACTCTCAGGGACACAGCCCCTAGCCCGGTTCTCTCAGGCCTGACTTAAGCTGATCTTGGAATTCACAGACAAATTAGCGCTCGCCCGGGGCAACGCGTACATGTCACAACTACCACCTTGGCAGAACTAGGCTCACATCACTCTATCGATGTGGACAGAGAGATGTCGACGACTCCGGGGACTCCCAGTGTGTCCCGACGTATATCGGCAATTCGCGATTCGCTCTTCACGGAGAGGCTTTCTCAAACCTACTACCTAGGATGCTGGTATACTGCCAGCTAGGGAGTCAGAACTACTTACTCGGGCACCTCGAGGACGTCGTACCCCGTATCGTAAGTAACCCGTTAAAGGTCACTGACGGCCCCTAAGAGGACGCCTTTAAGAAGATGTCCAGGGCGCACTTGAGGGTCTTCAACACGAAAGAGTTGAGACTAATTGGCAGAAAGTCGTTAGCGAACTGATGGTCGCACCTCCCCGCTTTCGGTATTACCACCCGCCAAATGTAAGTGAACTCTGGCCACGTCACTGAACGGTGCCTGCCGTTGTTGTTTCACTGTTTGCAGAAATTGCTTGGCGTCTGCATCCTTGTATACTCGGCTCCTCTTAATTTATGATTCGATCCCACACAGTTAGGGTTAGGTTCCTCTTTCTACTGGTTTTCCAAATGTTTGTTATTTCATCAATAATCTCCTCTTGCTCGAAATATTACTGATTCTAGAGTAAGACTCCATCGACCCTTAGATTATTCGCTGGCTTTCGGGGGCCGTTTTTTGCTGGGGGTTCTCCCATGTCGATGATTTCGGAGATGAAGTACAATGAATGATACTCGGTACGTGACATTCGGCTACAATAGTTTAGTCTGTTAGTTCAGCTACTGCTTCGTTACGAAGGTCTCTGCTATTGGTTACAGCGTAGCGGAGTTACGACTTCCCCGGGTATATTGTCCTCGATGGCTATCAATCAATTCCTCTTCTTCTTCTATTGTCGTTTGTTTTTCGTTTATTAAGTTTGAGTCCAAATCTTATTTCCAGTCCGGGAGTATTCGCCCTGGCTAGTCCGGCTGCCTTAATTGAAACTGAGTCTGGTCTCAATTGAAACAGTTGAACAGTTCCAAGCCGGTTTCCAGCGGGGAAGTCGCGTGAAGACTTCCCGAATTATGCAATATTAACCCGAAGCATAATTAGACCGCCACAATGAGATAAATTTCTTATGCGTCTCCCTAGTACATCAATGGAATAGCAGAGATCCTGCGTGAACCACGAGATCAGTGAACACTACGCAAACTATGTTGGCCATTCCTAATTTCATCTGAAAAAACCATTAGTTTTTCTGTCGCTTGCCACCTAAGTGACATGGGTATATCTCGGTCATTCATCCTGATGATCCTTATGGGTTGCTTGTTCTGGAATCATCTTAGAACCGTATATGCTACTCCGGAATTTCGGCTTTTATGTCATGAAATAACCTTCTTTGACTTCATGGGTAGCTTAATCTTGATATCAACAGGTCTAGGACGTAACGCGTTTGGGGAAACAACCATTAGCCCTTTTTCATCTAATTTCTTTTTCGAAATGCATGTTGTCACAACCATCTGAAATGGTCTTCCTATTAATTAAGATTGCCTGCATTCATTTAGGTTTAAAGGCTTCGTGTGTAGATGTTCCTATGTTCCCTAAGGTGCTTCTGTGTTTGCACAATTTTTTTTCATGATTTGCCAAGAATGAATCAGTTTTCGTAAATACACTATATGTGCTATGGCTAGACTATTGTCAGAACATTGAAAGCACTAGTGAATCCGCGAGGCTCAGTAAGATTCTGTCCAAGGAACATAAGAGCCCATCCTTCCTTAAAAAGTCGGAAGGCTCCTGGACGGAATTTTCTAGCGAAACCTTGGAGCTGCTGGTGCAAACGCTCTTTCCCTCCAGCGAGGAGGACTGTGAGTCAGAACCTCGCTTGGAGGGTTTGCGGCAACCCCAGCTGTGCGAGACTATCAAATCGGTAATTACTGGGGATAGGATCGGCTGGGCTATAAACAGCTTCTCCGCGTACAAATCTCCAGGCCCAGATGGCATAATGCCAATCATGCTACAGAAGCAGCAGGAAAGGGTTGTGCCGTGGCTTGTTGAGATTTACCCGAGCTGCATCACTTTAGGATACGTACCGCAGTCCTGGAGGCACGCACTAGTGGTTTTCATACCGAAAGTGGGCAGGCGCGGTCATGAGTCCGCGAAGGACTTTCGGCCAATCACCCTGACCTCTTTCGTGCTGAAGACCCTAGAACGCGTCCTGGACATTCACTTAAGGACGATAATGGAGAGAACGCCTCTCTCTAAGTCCCAGCATGCCTACCTCAAAGGAAAATCCACAGAAACCGCCCTCCACGAGGTAATTGGCACGGTTGAGCGGTCGCTGCAGTACAAGCAGTATACCCTTGCTGCCTTCTTGGATATAGAGGGAACTTTCAACAACGTCAGTACCAACGCCATCAAGGAAGCCTTGACCGGTATTAGATTGGAGGGGCATCTCACGCATTGGATTATATCCATGCTGAGTACCAGGATAATCCAGTCGGATCTGGAAGGCAACCACTTGACCAGAGCTGTGAACAGAGGCACGCCCCAGGGTAGTGCCATCTCACCGGTGCTCTGGTTAATAATAATGGACAAAATTTTACGTACATTGGACAGCAGCGGGGTGAAGGTGGTGGCGTATGCCGACGACTTAGTGATATTAGTATCTGGGATGTTTCTGTCCATTATGAGCAACATCATGGAAGGAGCGTTGCGAAAGGTGTGCCTGTGGGCCGCAAGATGCGGACTCAGCATAAACCCAACCAAAACGCAACTGATGCTATTCACCACCAAGACAAGGATACCTGAATTCCATCTACCACGGCTGAATGAACAAAGACTGGTTCTTTCCTCTAATGTAAAGTATCTGGGTGTAATCCTGGATCCTAAGCTAAATTGGAGATTGAACATAGAACTGAGAGTTAAGAAGGCCTGTATAGCCTTCTATGCCTGTAAGAGAACCTTTGCCAAGAAATGGGGTCTCCTGCCGAGTATGGTTCTCTGGATGTACACCGCTGTAGTGCGTCCGTTCCTGACGTACGGCTCTATTGTATGGTGGCAGGCTTTGCAGAAGAAATACAATAGAACGAAACTTAATAGGATTCAAAGAACCGCATGTGCAGGTGCTACGGGGGCTCTGCAATTCTGCCCGGCAGATGCTGTCAATGTACTCCTGCATCTCCTCACCCTAGACCTCCACATCAAATATGTTGCAGCGTGCAGTGCCATCAGACTACGTGAGTCCGGATGCTGGGCAGCGAAGTCCTACGGCCACAGCAACATCCTAGATGAAATACCTCGAGAAATCTGAGCATCCCCCACGGACTTAGTCACACGCAAGCTGAACTTCACGAGAAACTCTGCTGTGGACCTTCCAATCAGGGCAAAGTGGAAGACCGGCGGCGTGTTGCAAGACTATGACACGGTATTCTTTACGGACTGATCAAAGATGGCCTATGGAGCCCAGATTTCGCCAGTGTGGGAGACCATACGACTTGGATACACCGTGTGTATTCGAGAAAACCCCCGCGCCGACTCCATGTCGTATGGTCGTATGGTCTCCCAGATTTCGCCAGTGTCCTGTGAGGAGAGTCCAGATCTCCCATCAGGCGCGACCCCAGGTGGCGGATAGGGGCATACCTACTGATGTGTAAATATGTGTTCATGCACTTTTCTTTTCTGACTGTGTATGGGCTAGTGTTTGCTCATCTCTGGTGCGTGGACCAAAATGGCTATGGGAAGGATACCCAGAACATAAAACCACCATGGAAGACGAGAGAAGGAGTAAATTTACGGTGCAGGGGCTCGGAACCCCAGCACCGGCGGCTTTTGGGAGTGAGCAAGCGGGCTCCCGGTCGTCGATATCCCTCGACCGTAGTGCCTCGGTGGTGGACAGCTTGGCCACCTTGGCATATAATGTTACAAGTGATTTGGATTTGGAGAAGGAAGTGTTCAAGCGAAGTACGACCTTACCGAGAACACCAGTAGCAAGAACAACCAAGGATGAACTGAAGATGGATCGTTGGACGACAAAAATTGTAACAACACTCACAGCATATGTCAAGATGCGTGACAGCAAGAGGTGCTCCAGGAACAAGATAAGGATCCATTCAAAAGAAGCTCATCAACTTTGAGATCTCCACCAATGCTAAAGGCGATGAAGGAAAAAGTACAAGCAAGATCAATAACTGGCAAAAGTGAAACAGCGTATAAAAGGAGTAACCCTGTCGGGGCTTATAAGGAGCGGAGTCCCGATCCGGAGGAATTACCATTTATCCAGCTTGAGGCAAAAATAGTTGAGCTGTCCGAGTTCATCAAGGACAAGCACAACGTGCACCAAGCCATAAAGGATATGGTGAGGGCCATTAGAGTCCTCTATAATAGATCGCAGATGGAGGAAAAGAATACTAAGGATCCGCCGAACCCCGCTGCACCAATAGTGTCACAAGCGACCCAAGTGACACCTAACCGTACTACCATCGAAACACGGCGAAATAAACGAGTATGGGAAAAAGAGGGGGATCCTTCAAATAATCAGCAGGCACCTAAGAGAAAAAAAGGCGGACAGGAAACTCTGAAAACCAGCACTAATAGCTCTGAAGGAGGAAAGTGTACAGCGAATGTAGAAAAGTCGACCAGCGTTGCGAAGCCCAAGACGAACGGAAACGATGGATGGACTAAGGTTACGAGCAAAAAAGCGAAAGGAAAAGCAAAATTGCGAACCCGTCCAGATGCGATTGTTATCTCCAGTAAGGGAAATCTGTCCTACGCGGAGATACTCAGAAAGGTCAAAGCGGATCCCGACCTAAAAGATCTGAGCGGAAATGTGAACAGAATCCGAAGAACCCAGAAAGGGGATCTCATGTTCGAGCTGAAAAGATCCAGCGGTGGCAAAACTGATGACTTTCGCACTCAAGTGAAAAACTCACTTGGGGAGAATGCCGCAGTGCGTGCCCAAAAACATGAGATCTATATACAATGCAAGGATCTCGATGAAGTTACATCGAAAGGAGAAGTTTGTACTGCTCTGAAGGAGCAATTCAAGTTGAAAGAACTTACAGAGGAGTCTGTTGTCGGTCTACGGAAAGCCTGTAGTGGCACTCAAACGGCCACCATACGATTGCCAGCGGAGGCAGCGCAGATGTTGTTAGCTGCCGGAAAGGTTCGGATTGGATGGGTAGTTTGCCGTTTAAGGGAGCAAACTTCACTAAAGAAGTGCTTTAAATGCCTCATGCCTCAGCAACATTGATCGGTCCGATCGATGCAGAAGGTGTGGGGAGAGAGGCCATATTGCCAGAGAGTGCAATAGGGACCCCAAATGCCTATTGTGCGTAGCCAAAGAGGGACAGGATAACCGGCACATTGCCGGAAGTGCTAAATGTCCGGAATTTAGGAAGGCGCTCACTGCAATGAGAAAATCAGGTTTATTCAAATAAACCTCAATCATTGCAGGGTCGCGCAGGATTTACTTGAGCAGACCATGTTCGAATCTAAGATGGAGGTTGCCATCATAAGTGAACCGTACAGAAACCGCCACGGTGGCGTATGGGTCACAGATTCGACTGGTGGAGCGGCGATATGGGCTTATGGTCGACAAGCCATACAATGTACTGCAAGTCAGGTAGCCAGTGGCTTTGTGTGGGCGAAAATAAGTGGTGTATATGTATACAGCTGCTACGCCCCACCAAGTTTGACACTGCCTGAATTCGAGCAAATGCTTGATAATCTTGTTCTCGACGCAAGGGGACGAAGTCCAAAGGTGATTGCTGGTGATTTCAATGCTTGGGCCCTAGAGTGGGGTAGCAGAGAATCAAATGCTAAGGGGCGCAGTCTATTCGAGGCTTTTGCGCAGCTGGACATGGTTTTGGCTAACGAAGGTGCCGTAAACACCTTTCAGAAAGGGGGGTCAGGCTCGGTTGTAGACCTGACCTTTATCAGCCCTGCGCTGGCGCGTGGTATGTCCTGGTGCGTCAGCGAACATTACACCCACAGCGATCACCAGGCAATCTTCTTTGAGACATGTGTCGAGCCACAGGGCAAAGAGCTATCATGCCCGAAACCGAAAAACGTTTCAGGCTGGTCTGCAAAATCTTCGGATGAGCAGAGCTTCTTAGAGGTGTGGTTTGATCAACCTGATATAGCAGGCGCCTCTACGGAAAGAGCCGTCCATCTGGCTCAATGCATCGCCAAAGCATGTGACGCGTCTATGCCTAGGAGGTGCTCATTCCCCAGTAGAAGACCAAACTACTGGTGGAATGATGAACTGACCGGTCTTCGATCAGCCTGCCACCGAGCCAGAAGAGCGGCTCAGAGGGCGGTAGGTAGAGTCGATCAGGGGCAGAAAGAGTGCGCCTATAAGGCAGCCCACAAAACCCTCAAGCTCGCCATCCAACGAAGCAAGACAAAATGCTTTAAGGAGCTCTGCTCAGAAGCGGACATCAACCCGTGGGGGAGTGCTTATAGAATAGTGATGGGACGATTCAGAGGCCGCTCCTCTCCGCAGATCACGTGTCCCACCCTCTTGCTGAAAATCATCCAGGGGTTATTCCCCCAGCAAGAGGAGAGCACCGACATATTCCAACCACCTCTGAATGTGACGGCAATTCCTCCAGTCACCAGAGACGAGCTGCTGGAGATCTGCAGCAGAATAGGAGACAATAAAGCGCCGGGCCTGGACGGAGTACCGAATAAGGCCCTTAAGCTTGCCGTGAAATCCAGGCCGGACATGTTCGCTGAGCTGTTTGAAGCGTTCATGTCCGAAGGAATATTTCCGGGGGCTTGGAAGCGACAGAAGTTGGTACTTCTGCCTAAGCCTGGTAAACCTCCAGGTGAACCATCGTCATACCGGCCCATATGTCTTTTGGATACGGTGGGGAAAATCTTAGAGCGGGTAATCTATAATAGATTACTCCCGGTTGTTGAGGGCCAAGGCGGCCTTTCAGATCGGCAGTATGGGTTCCGAAAAGCCAGATCAACCATTGATGCCATCAAATTGGTTACTGACTTGGCCGAAGATGCAATTCACGGAAAGGGTAGCACCAGCAAATATTGCGTGGTGGTAACCCTGGACGTGAAAAATGCATTCAATTCGGCCAATTGGAATCTAATACGCAAATCCCTAGCGAAGATTGGTATTTCCGCCTATCTCGCTGCTATCGTTGATAGTTACTTAACTGAAAGGAGGCTATGGTATGACACTGATGACGGACCCCAGGAATACGTTGTTTCCGCGGGTGTCCCACAGAGCTCCGTATTGGGCCCACTACTGTGGAACATCATGTAAAACGATGTACTTAATCTTCCCCTTCCGGAGGAAGTCACAGTGGTGGGTTACGCTGACGACATAGCACTGGTTGTTGTCGCAAAGCATCTTGAAGATGCTGAGTTATACTCAAGCGAGGCAATCAGTGCTGTCAAATGCTGGTTGGAGAGCTCTGGTTTGACGCTTGCGGAGGAAAAAACAGAAGCGGTCCTCATCACGAAGCGCCGGAAGAGAAATTACGCCTGTGTTAGAATCGGGAATCATATCATCACTTCCAAGCCGACCATCAAATACTTGGGGGTGGTGATAGACAGGAAGCTCAGCTATAAGCAACACTTACAGTATGTTAGTGATAAATCATCCACTGCTAGTATGGCCCTGGCGAGGATGATGCCGAACGTGGGAGGGCCACGGGATACCTCTAGGTTGCTTATAGCCAGGGTGGTGACCTCGATCATGCTCTATGCGACCCCAGTTTGGAGGGAGGCGTTGTGGATGTCAGGGAATGCTACCAAACTGCGTTCAGTCTACAGGAGGACAGCCCTGAGGGTATGCTCTGCCTTCAGGACTGTCTCAGATGATGCAGCATTCGTCATCTCTGGAATGATGCCGATTGATATCTTGGCAGATGAGATGGGGAATATATACAATGCAAAGCCAACCTCTTCCTCATCGCGGACGAGGAAGACGGAAAGGGAGAGATCCATAAATAGATGGCAAGAGCGGTGGGAACGCTCGGGAAAGGGCCGGTGGACTCACAGGCTCATTCCTGCCATCAAGGAGTGGTTGGAGAGACGACACGGTGAGATTAATTATAATCTCACCCAGTTTCTCACGGGGCATGGAGGATATCTCCAATACCTTCACAGGTTTAAATTGGAGACCCCACCCGATTGTCCAAATTGCAATGGAGTCCCAGAAGACCCAGAGCATGTATTCTTCCACTGTCCGAGATTTGTGGAAGAAAGAAGGAATCTAGAGGAGACTCTAGGGGAGGTGCTGGTACCAGAAAATCTGGTACCGAAAACGCTAGCACATCAAGAGAATTGGGATGCGGTCAACTCCATGATCGCATCTATTCAAGATAAATTGCGAAAGGCAGAGGAAAGGAGAAAAGCGCGGTCACATGCGCCGCGTATAGAAGAAAGGTGACAAAGCTAGAGTGAGTTGACTCCGCCCCGTGATGTAATACCTTATGGTGGTTCCGCGGGGCAGGGAGGGAGTCGGGGGTGGTTTTAGTGGGTAAAAATCCCACACGCTGGTGTGTCCAGACCGGTGTCTTTTTGAAGATTTCCACCTCCTCAACAAAAAAAAAAGACGAAAGGCTTGGCCCCTGAAAAGGCACACACCGTCCCAGAGAAGAGACAACTCATCCTTAGAGAGAGATAGGTTGGCCTCAGGGAGCTATGTTCCGCATCAGTCTATCCTGCAGTGCAGTGCGTGGCCCCATTCCTTACTTCAAGTTCATATTTTCGCAATCAATTAAAATCGTATCCCTATTAATAAAGGACGGTCCCATCTACTCAGTTTCCAGGGCCTCGTTCAACAGATTTTTACATGTTGACCAATGTGCGTCTGCATTCACAAAATTGACTTGGGAAAGCGAGGTGAGTATTTTTACATACGTATCCCACATGTGTGCTTGCCTTTTTGGCGGCCAGAAAGACCTTATGTTGCTTTTATACATATGTACCCAGAACTTGCATGCCAATGTCAATGTAAGTTCATCAAAGATCGACCATCAAAATCAGAATGAAACATTGACTTTGCCCTAATTTTTCCGAAGCTTGGTCCACAGATGCTCCACACGCGTGTTCTTTGGCCCTGACTTCAAGATTGCTGGTAGAACTATGTATATTCTGGCCAAACATTATGGTACCATTCGAGAGCTGGCAGACAAGAAGCTCGCTTATCACAATATTGATTTACTCTGTTCTGCTGCAGTTACGGTCGACGCTTTTTAATCCAAAACCGAAACTATCTGTCACTTGTTGGTATAACCTTGGCCCGGATATCAACTCTATGATGAACAATGAAGAAAACCCAACATACTGAAATGTTGACTTTGGGCTGTAGACAAGCGAGCCCTAAACCATGCCCTACGCTAACAATAGACTATGCGCGATCTAGACAAAAGATCGCTCTGTCGACTATCAGCAATCCAGCAATAGTTGCTTGACAAGGTAAAGTGTGCCGTGGTATCACTCAAATTCAAAGATCGTACCGCCAAGCCGTACCGAGCCCCGTGTTATCGCAACACAAACTTAGAGAACGCTTGTGCATGATAAAAAGCCGGCACCTCCGAATATGGGTCATACTGAAATGCACCAATTGTAAGCGTGCCAAAGTCGCTTCATTTCCATCCATTCATCATGGACTCGTCATGAAATTGTTCATTGTGGCCGCTGCCCTTATCTGCAAATGCACTTTTTATGTAATAGTCGCGCATGACAGGGGGGGGGGGTGTTGCAAAAAAAGGTTAACCGCCGCTCTTTTTATCAATTTCCAGCCATGTACGCGTCCGCCGAATTTGCCCCCCCAAACTATGCCCCCTAGCACTCAATGCGCAACCTGCACTTTATCTACTATCTGTTATCTGTACTATTGCAATGGCGCATCGATCTTGAAAAACGGCCGCGCGTTGCGTTCAATGATTATGCGATTAGTGCGCCATGCGAGCACTATGAATGCGATAGTGCTGGAAAAAAAAAGATAAAAATAATAATAATACAGTGGAAGACCGCACTAAACCGATTTGTCAACGCAATATGACTCGGCGCTCACCTGAGCTACTGGTTCAAATTGCGCGCGTCAAGGACAACCCCTACTTCGGGCGTGAGTATGCTCCTCTACACCACCCAATGTATTGTTGATGTTTTACTGTAATTGTGTAAAGTACGCTAAAGGTACGGATAGTATCTGAAATCTTTTTTTTTGAATTTGTTGTTGTTGCTGTGGATTTTTCGTATGTTAACACCTGAAAATTGTATGTGCCGCTCATAAAAGAGCATTTTGTCAATCTATAAAAGACAATCGGATTCTTGATTTGCACCAGAGCGGATCTTGCTTGATCTGTGCTAAATATCCTAGTTTACAATTAAGTCTAGTTTTATTAGTGAAGCTAAACATCAGTAGCTGCTGTATCTTTAACAATTTAGTATAAATTACAATAAAATCTTAAATCTTGATCCGTGCACCCGAAGGAATCTGAACCGATCGACATCATGGTTGCTGTACCAAAAGGAGTTAATTTTCCAGTGATTCTTTTCCTTTTGATTTCAATGAGTGAATTATTGTTTACTTCGACGTTTGGGAAATCTATTTCCGATTGCAATTGTGGTAGGTTTTCAGTGAATTTAGATTGATAATTGACTCTAGCCAATAGTGATCCTTGCAACAAGTGAAACTGTGTCAGTGAGCCCTGAGTGAAAAACGACCCTTATTCCTACGAGTGTAAAGGGGACCTATATGATCTGTTGAAAATTAGCGATGTTTTCCTATAAATATTGCGAGCATCTGTAAATCAAGCAACTCCAAGCGGAAAAGATATTTCCAAATTGTGCGACTATTTTCGCTGAATTTTCCCAAAAAAAGAAAATTGGTCCCCAGTTTTGGGCTTCCACTATCTCCCATGCACCCGATATGCGTTGCAAAACCACCAAATTGCCTTCAACTTTTCGCTGATCTTTACCGCGGATAATGTTTCAGATGATCGATAACGATCTTTTGGGTGCATAAAAAGAAATACGAAAGCGAATGTCCTTGCGCACCAGTCAAGCGGCCAAAAATGAAGAGATACAAAACCACCAATAACATGCCATTGAAAGTGAATTTAAGCTGGTGGCTAGTCACCGAATATGGGAAATGGGAACATTTCTGCATAAACTCAACAGAAAAATGATGCAAGCCGCCGGCGACTGCAGAAAGATTGTATCTTTCATGTGAGAGATATCTTTAATGCGGGTAGTAATCTGTTGCGCTCATGGAAGAAAGATAGTACGTAGGACTCGAATGTTGTGATGAGATCGTTTTGTAAGCCTTGGAATTTGTTGTAAACAAGCGACTGAAAGTAATTTATTTGTTACATGATATTGTGCAATATCTGATATAAGAGAATTCCAATAAGGATTAAATGGGGTCTTGTTTCGGAGAGACTGTATCGCATTTAAATCGAACCGAGTTTGAGTCATGCTTCACATGACTACCACCATTCTTCCAGTTGTCTTAGCCCCAGGACAGAAAATATATCTTTCACTAGACAATGAACTGCGCTTCATATTTTGTAAACATTCAAATTTTCGGCCTTCGCAAGTTGCATCGCATATTGCACTAAGCACTTCCGAGTGTTTGGCTGGTAATAGTCCTCGGGCCTTTGCTGACTAACTTCTAGTTTGACCCCCATTATTCTACCACATTTGAAATGTTCGGTTCCGCGTTAGAATTCGACATCTAGTCTAGGTATTGAAGACCAAGATCAGCCCCTTCCTAAGGGAGGACGAATACATCTGAAAAGGAGACGTGAATCAGGACGCAGTCACCTTAAGGTATACGAATCTATACGAAGTGCATGCCTACCTTGATTGTTAAATCATGGCTTCGTTCCAGCATTCCCGGAGGATGGTAAATTGTCCCTCTGACATTATGTCATCCTTGAAGGAAACTTCTACGGCAGCAGTCAGATCAGAGGCTGCAGCTTGCGCATACGTCCTCTTCCTTCCCGCCTTCGTGTTCGTATTCCTATGGGAGGGACCAGCTTCATTGAGATCTTTCTCACTGATTTGATCTCCTCTCGGCACATAGATCCTAATCCCCGCGTAACGCGTGGATGTAATACTTGCTGCGGAGCACAATAAAGTGTTGGCCACAACAGATATGTTGGTTTTACGCTTTTTACGCTCATTCCCGCTGACAGAAGAGTCTGGTGCGTCCAGTGTGAATCTCACCGGGGTTTCCAGTTTATCCCCATCTTCCGTCGGAGATTCCGCTTCTTTGCGTCCAATTTCTCTGGACGTCCATGTCCTTATTCCCAAAGTGCTTCATCTTCCTTGGCAGTGCCATCTTCTGCCGGCGGTTTGGGGCCTTTCCAGATTCACGGTGTTCGGGCCGCTTGGATCCATTTCCACATACCGGCGCTAAACCAGTAGCGTCGACGTCACCAGTTTCCCTTTCTTTCGCTCTTCCCGGTAAGGGTGAAGGAGAAGATTCTGACAAGCAGGATTCAGCCTGTAGTCCCCCTCCTTAGTGGCCGAAGTTTCCTTCTGCTCAGCCTTCCTCTTCCGGGTAGATTTGGGCTGTAGTATTGCGGACGAGGCGGCCGCAGTCTGATTTCCAGTTTCTACCAAGTTGAAAGTTACCGTACTTTCCTTTCTGGCTAACTTCGCCGCTTTCTACTGAGTCTAGAGATTTGTCAACAGAGGGGTATGGATGTGGTGAAGCCTCCAACATCCACGCCTCGGCTGCGACATGATTGGAGAGTTTAAATCCTTCGTTTCCATATTCATATTTTGGACACCCTTAGTGTAGTAGTCAACTGCTACAGACTCTCCCACCACGACAAGGTGGTGTCCGAGAGGGAGAAGGAAACAAGGAAACAAAGCCTAACAAAAAAGCAAATTTAAAAGAGGCTACCCCAGTTATCGTGCAATCGTCGTGATGGTTGTGCAGAGCCGGGTTTTGTGGCACACACTGTAGTCTGTAGGCTTATTGTATGTTCTATAAAATTTCGCTTAAGAAAGGAGCAATAGATATTCGACAAGGTTTACCAGGTCAAACGCATTTCATTTTTGTTATTCCCCGAATAGTATTCCACCATCGTACAAGCACAAGCCAGTATGATCATCATCATGGCACTACAGCCCGACGTCGGCCTCTGGTCACCAGGATCGTTGTCCTTCAATTATTCTCGTTCAGCTGACCGCGTCCTCTAATCTTGGAAGCCCACTAGTTGCTCGGCGTCCGCCTATATTATGTTCTCCCACCGCGCACTCGATCTTCCTCGCTCTGTCGACACGTCGTCCTTTCATAACCTCTTTAGGCATGCGATCGCTGCTCATTCGTTGGACATACCCTGCCCACTGAAGGCATTTTAGTTTAACGAATTTCGAGACTTCTAACTCACCATACAGTTTATACAAGCCATGGTTACACCAGATACGCCATCCATAACGGTCGCGAAGTGCCTCAGAAATTCGCAGGCGAACCTTCTTTTCGAATGGGTTTAGTAAAATTCCGGAGACTTGGGTTAGGTGGTTAGGTTCTTGATTTCACACCCATAGCATAGCATTGATCGTATGATGGTTCTGCATACGCGGAGCTTCGTGTTTCAGTCGTATTCGCTAGCTGTATTCGTTGCTTGACTTCATCAGTATAATTGGCATCCTTTGACAGGCACCTACCCAGATATTTAAAGCTGTCTACGAGCTCGATGTTAAGGTCCCCCACATTGATGCTTGAATGGGCTGGCGTCCTACTTCTTGATTGCATCATTATTTCCGTTCTGTCCTCATTGATGCGTAATCCAACTTCTTTTACAGCAGTGTCAAGAGTATGGAGAATATCCTCTGTGTCGGCCAGTTTTCCAGGTATGATGTTCATGTCATCTGTATAGGCTACCAATTGTGTCGACTTAATGAGTAGCGTCCCCCTGATGTTGGTATCCATTTCTTGGATAGCGTATTCCAGTGCTTGGTTGAAGAGGGTCGGCGCCAATTCGTCGTCCTGTTACAAACCACTACGTTTTTCAAAAGGATTAGTCAACCTGTTCTGGATCCTCAGCTGTCAGATGGAGTTGGTCATTAGTCGTACTAGTTTAGCTGGTATACCAAATTTCAGCACTATATTGTACAGTACCACACTATCAACACTGCCGTATGCCTGTTTGGTACACATCAATGTCGTGTTTCCAGCCCTCTTGCAGGATCAGTTTCACGGTAAAAAGCTGAACGGTTGTGGAGCGACCCGGCCTAAAACCGCCATGGTACTCGTCAATGAGTCGTTCGGTGTATGCTCTTATTCTTTTCATCAGAATTTTGGCCAGTATTTTATATGATGAAAAGGCTAGTGAAATGCCTTTGTAGTTTTCACAAAGCAATCTATCTCCCTTTTTGCGGAAGAGATAGACAATGCTCCAGCACCAGTCGGCTTCCCAGATTCACAGCAGTAGTTGGTGTATCGCATTTAGTAGAACCATTCCACTGGATTTTAACAGCTCGGCTGGAATCTCGTCTGCGTTCGGTACTTTATTTGCTTTCAGTGACCGCACGGCGAAGTCAACTTCTTCTCCTGTCGGAGGATATGTAGTGAGGCCAGGATCATCAATACCGCCATTGATTTGGGCTACCAGTATGGGAACGTCAGGTGTCAGATTCAAAAGCTCTTCAAAATAGGACGCCCAGCGTTTGTTGATGCTGTCGGCATCGCTGATCATGTTCCCATCTTTGTCCTTGCAGAGGAGGCTAGTCCTGGGTTGATAACCGTTCCTAATTGTATTCACTAGTCCATATGCTTTTCTGATGTTTCTACTAGCTTGGTTTTCACTAGTGTTCAGCAACTGCTCGTCAAAATATTTCCGTTTCTTACGTCTAATTATTCTAGTGAAAGTTTTTCGTCCTGCCTGCGCCGTAGCGCCGCCAAGGAGTTTACCAGTCGCAATGACCTTAGTAGAGCTGATTCCCGATTGATGCACTGAGGAGGTTCTGCGTCGATGTGTTGTTTTCACCAAGTGATGGTCTGAACCGCAATTTGCTCTTCGATAGGATCCCACATTCAATACACCGGACCCCCATCTTTTCCCAAAGAGGACGTGGTCAATTTGGTTGACGGTATATGCATCTCGTGATTTCCAGGTCTGTTTGGGAATCTGCCAGTGCCAGAAGCATGTGTAACATACGCTAAAATTTCTACTGTTGACGAAGTAAATTCATCGTTGACCGCAAGAAGGGACACTGGGTAAACCATTCTTTGGGGACTTCAGAGAGATTTTTAGCTGCTTTCCTTGCCATGGGCTGACTCTGAAGATCTGGGCTGGCTGGACTCTGCCTCCCTGTTCTCATAACAGCAGTCACGGTCCTAGGAGTTTGTAGCATCAAAACGGCGCAACACAGCGCTCATTGGGCTCCTCCCAGCGGCCACTGATATCTGCCTACCTACCTACAATACACTTTCTCTCAACTCTTCTGCATTATGTGATTCTGGCACGACCCTGGGAAAGTAGGTTTCATTGCCTAGCATTGTCATTTCTCGCCTTTTTTTTAAAGTGTGACCTATTTACTGTCACTTCCACTACATCTATCAGCAACTGGCTTGTATATCGGAAAAACTTTCCAAATCAGGTAATGTCCCTTTTTCTTGGAGGAGTATTCCACATCCACGATTGCATTTCTCATGGAGGCTGCGTCCTCCAGTGGCTCCCTGATTATCAGGCTTTGTATCCTGTGTCATTTAATAGCTAAATTTTCACAAGAAAAAATCAAACATTTTCGGAAAGGAACGTCTGTCCCAAGTTAGCTGTGTGAACTTTGAAGCGGTCACATGTAGGATTTAGTCCTACTAGAACCACCTCTAGGCTCTCCAGTCTAAACTTCCAAGGACCAGGATGTTTGGCATTGCATCACAAGGTGGACTTGCCTTTAGACCGTTCAGCTCTTTCAATTTTTTCCCGGTGACTCCTTCAGCAACTACAAACTAGTTCAATTTTGACTTAAGTATTTCTTCGAAGTATACCTGATGTATATCTGATGGAACTCCAAAAGTACTACAGACCCTGAGAACCATCACATTGTAGCCGAACTCATCTATTTCCGTCTTTTTGAGTTTGCCAGTGCCTCCTCCAACACAGGCGGTACGTAGAGGCGAATTAATCTCATCACTCTAGCTATGAGTAATCTCGGGCAGTATTTTTTGCGTCAAAATTTGACAGCTTTCTTGCAAATGTCGCTGTTACGCCGCATCTTTGCAAGAGCTCCCTAAAACTTAGTTTGAAGTCTGTCATGGCCCTGAGATCTCTTTCTACTACTCATGATTTTTCTAGTCATCGCTTCGCAGTTCTCACTGTCCCCGATGCATAGTCCTCCTCATGCTGTGGGTGCTACTCTGTAGCAACCACGGTCAAATGATACACAAAGGCGAAAATTGTAGTCACGTCTGAAAAAGGAAACCAAATACACCATTGTATCTTATATTCTACAGTAAAGAACTCAATACCGGATGTTGTATCCTTCTGAGACCCTCATCCACCTCCCACCCAGGAGTTCTCTCCGAGAAGTAATTCTTGATTAATTTTGTCAAGTACCGAAAGACACAAATTTCAGCCAATACATCCTTACTTCGTCTCAACTTGGCAGAGTTGAGTGTTTTGACATCCAAAGCCAGCAGGCCACGCCTCTTGAAGAAACCTAATAGTCGATCGCTCTAGCCTGGCCTATTAGGTTGACGGAAAGTAAAATCCTTAATGGTTTTAGAAGATATCTCTATCTAGGAAGGTTTGTCCTCAAAAACTTGATATGATTTCTTAGCGCTAGCCGCTAACAAGCTGGTCCTAGAAAAAAATAAGACACTTTTTTCAATTGGAGGAATTGGTAGTGTACATACAGCAACCATTTGGAAGGTCGTATCCGTAAGCATCTTGTCGATTTTCAAATCGAATTACAATCTAATTATGAAGACCTATGTTATGGTCCCATTCACGACATTGCTTCCAAACAGCAGATTGACCATTCATAAGCTGAAGGGGACTTTTCAATACGAGAATGATCAAGGATCGCCCAGGTATGAAAGACGAGAGCAATGTGCAAACCGCCCTCAAAGATTGCGTCAACCACATACAGGAATGCCCTCTTGAGACATCTATTATTCAGATATCATCGAGATCGAGGCATACACTCAGCAGCATACATTGTTGTTAGGTTACCTAAAGAATAAAGGTCACTTTCTGGATTTAGTTGTACCGCATGCTTTTGAGTAATCAGTCATCTTGTCAATGAGTACGGCTCCGGGTATCCCGGTTTGGGGATATGTTGGTCTCGAGCGCCGCCACCCTTATTCCGAGGAGACTATACCTGGCTTAGCAAGCTTTTAGCATTCTCCTGGTTTCAAGTTTTCCAGTTCCAGTTTTCAGTTGGCATGGAAGGAAGTGGTTGGTATACATATATCGTTTGTGATCGACGGACTCCGAAATTGTTCACCTCTACCGGATGGCCCTGTGGCAGATCAACTTGTACACCGCTCTTTCGATCGCCTAAAAATTGGAGTATGGGTTGAACATTCAAACCTATTCTCGTAGGGGGAGGGAAGTTTATGTAGGGGAAGAGAGACGGCCTCCCTTCAATCCTGATGAAAGCTGGTATCAATAATTCAACCTTTAAAAATGTGTGGCTCTTCTAAATTGGTTCTGTTATGTCGTCATGGTAATGTTTCAATTTTCAACCCTACCGCATTAAGGGGAGAAGTTGGCAGGGTATGCAAGAGGAGAAGGAAGTCCTTTTCTCTAGCGAAGTTAGAGATTTGCAACGGCCATGCCTGCTTAAAAAATTATAGCGCCCCGAATCGGGGCCACTTTCATGTCAAAATGGTAGGTTTTAACTTTGAACCTCAGTAGGGTTTAACTTTGAACCCCAGTAGGGTTTAGCTTGGAACCCCATCCCCTCAGGTGGAAAGGAGAGCATGAAAAATTACAGCGATCGCTTCCACTTATTAGCGTTTTGTGACATCATCATAGTAAAATTTGGTTTGTCAACCTCCGGAAAAGGAGGGAATAAGGAAGGCACGCAGAGGGAAGGTTCCTCGTTTCTCACATCGTCTAAGAATTTCGGCGGTCATCACCCGTTGAAAGTTTAAGACGCCTCGAAAAGAGGCTATTTCCAAAACATTAATAACCTTATTGGTAGGGCAATCGTCGTTACTATGTCATGAGAGAGGTTACAGGGGGGGCGCACCGTGTTCCTCCACCCCAGCCCCTCAGCTGTATGGGTGTGGAAAGCTACCAATAAGCTTATTATTGTTTCGAAAATAGTCCCTGTTCAAGGCTCCATAACTTTTTAAAAATAATTGACTATTATGGGTATCTAGCGGCGGTAGAAAGGAGGGACTTTCTTACTTTTTCTTCCTTTGCCTCTTCTGATTAGCTACTCCTTAGCTTTCTATTGGGGAGAGGGGGTAACCGCTGCGATTTCTTGACCGCTACGAGTTTTCATCGGATTAGAAGAAAGGAGAACCCCCCGTCCTCTACCATAAAGTTGTCACCACGTTAGGGATGGGGCCGAAATTCTGAAAATTATTGAAAATGTCACTAAGGAACATTAGAGGATCAACCTGACATGTACGGCAACTGTCAGCCAGTAGAGCGCCTCTACTTCAAGAGCTGCTGGAACATCGGAAAAGCGAGGTGTGAAGAAGCTACGGTTTTGTGGTTGCACTTTAAGAAGTGCCGAAACAGAGTTGTTGCAATTTACGAAGAGCAAGATAATCAAGATGGTGAAACTGAACATTCAGGACAGGTTCGACTAGTATTGAAAATCGATCCCCAAAATATTAAGTCAGAAGGCTACGATTACAAAATGCGCCGAAAGGTCCTTCTAACTCATATTGCCGGAGCTACTCAAGAATCCAAACAGTTTTTGCAGCATATTTGCAAAAAGATCTCTGATAGTGGTCTAGGGGCTCTCTAGCTTCTGGTCTTCATACAACCCCCTTCCATTCATGCCCTCTGATTCCATCAATCAACCATCAACAGTGACATTAACACGAAACCTTCCCAAGACTATAACTAACCAAACGCCAAGTACTTTTTTCAGTGTCAGCTTGCCACCTACGAACGCGACAATAATAGTGAAATCGGCCTTCAACTTGACTTTGATTCGGAATAGATACAACTCCACAGAACGCCACCACAAGCACGGCGTCTACAGGTCACTTACCAACGCCCATTAAACAATGCGATAATGCACATGAAATGGTTTTTATGTCTCACAACTTTTTAAGTTGAATGTCGGCCACATTTTATTACATGCAGGCGGATATTGGTCGTTTGTGTGGGGCTGACTAGCGTGGAGTTGTAGGCCGTTTTGTAACAAGCTTGTTTGGTCAGTTGTAACGAAAGATAGACTATCGAAAACATGCTGTTCCGATTTGTAGCATTCTTGCTGAGATAGTACGTAATAAGCGTGGTCCATATTAGACTTCCTTAAGAAAATCTGACTCTAGGAAGAGACAAGATACAAGATACTTTCTCCTTAAAGCAGAGGGCTCAAAATTTGCCTCTCTTCAATTCCAATGATCTACCCTTCATCCTTTAGGTCATAGTATCCTACTGAATCGAACTTTGGTTCAAATTCCTTTTATATTTTCAGTTTGTGGAGTTCGAGGACGAGGAAATCGAATTGTCGGAGGCAATGCAATCAGCCCCAATGAATATCCCTGGCTGGTCGGCCTAAACCGCCAAGGCAAGATGTACTGCGGAGCAACTGTTATTTCACACAGGCACGTTCTGACTGCAGCGCATTGTGTGAATGGGATGGAAGCCAATGAAATTCGGGTGTACCTGGGGGGTCATGAAATCTCCAAGGACTACACGGAAATCCGAAGAGTAAAGAAGATCCATGAGCACGAGTACTTCGATATCATCTCCTTCGATCATGATATCGCTGTACTCGAGTTGGACAAACCCATCAAGTTTGGACCAAAAGTGCAACCTGTCTGCTTGCCTGATGGATGTAAGTATCACGCATTTTCCCCAATCATCACAATCTTCATCACGAACCTCTGCTTATGTAATCAGATCCCAGACCACAGATTGATCATTCCATCCATCTTAATCATAAGTCCATCCATCCATCAATCAATTACCATCAATCCCAAGCTGACTCCAAACATTTATTGACCAATCCATTGCAGCACGCGACAACTACACTGGCGCTCTGACCATGGTAGCCGGTTGGGGACGCACAGAAGAGCGTGGCAAGACCTCAGATGTTGTTCGATCGGTTCAGATCCCAGTTTGGTCACCAGAGCAGTGTCATGATGCCGGTTACGGTGACAAGCGTTTAACCGGCAACATGATGTGTGGAGGATACCATGATGGAGGCCGTGATGCTTGCCAGGTATGTACTTCCATTTTTGAACCTCCCAAATAAAAAGAGGCATTTGTGATCACACAATTCAATATCTTGCAGGGTGATAGCGGTGGCCCAATGATCTTGACTGGACCAACTGGAAGTGCTGAGATCATCGGTATCGTCTCGTGGGGCCGGGGATGTGCCAGACCAAATCTTCCAGGAATCTACACTCGCTTGGTCAATTATTTGCCGTGGATTCAAAAGAAAATCGCAGGACAGTGTCTGTGCCAACCGAAAGCCGGAAGCCGGAGCCTTCTCACTGATGGATTCTTTGGCTAGAACTCCTTGTCCTCCCCCAAACTGTATTACCGTCGTCGATTCTAGTTACTTTTAGTCATTAATGTGAAATTCCAATCTAGTCATTTTCTGTCGATTATAGTGTTATCTAGATAGTCTTATGTTTTATTTAAGGCTAACTATTGTTGAATTAAGTTTAAGGTTAATACCGTAAATAAAAATGTACCCGCAACTGACGTTCGAATTTTTTCATGATTTATTTATTTAAATCGCCGGTAGTGGACCTTGTTGCACCCATAAATGATGCATTCAATAAAACTGAAGGCAGTCGCACTGCACTGTGAGGTTGAACGTTTTAAATAATATTTGCTCGTGGCGCGCTTCTTCTAAATCGTTTCAGAGTTGCGTCACTTAATGACTGAGTAAGCGATCTTGAACAGATTTTGATGGCTAAGCTAATTTATAGGCAATGGTCGGGAGACGAAAGAAAACTAGACTGGCAGCTCTGTTCCGAAAGTCCTCAGCGAAATCTGTTATAGGATCAAGCCCGAAGATAGTCGAACTAGGCCCAGGGACAACAGATAAAGGTTCTTTCTGTGAAGCAGTCAAGGGGCTACTGGGAGAGAAAACTTTGGTGTTCTCTGGAAATCCGAGACCTTGACTGCCTCATAGAAAGGAAGGATGAAAGAAGAATAGGCCATCAAGTGCGAATGTCCGGAGGTAACCAATGTTCGGATTGGTATTACCTTTGCGAATTCCCGAAGCCAAAAACTCGTTGTGAGCAATACGCGAGAAACCTTCTTAACAGCGGGAAAAGCAGAGTTATAACTGCTAAAAAGGTGCTGACGCAGTTCTCTGCGGAGATCAAAGCTGATCTAGTGTTCAACAGTGAACAGTACAGAAACAAGGACCCAGTTTCATGGCACCCCGACATATCAGGTATTGCTGCCATCGGGGTTCGGAAGGGCACCCAAGAGAGGGTTCTTGTTGAAGGTCAAGTAGGTTTTGTTTGGATTCGGTGTTTACGGCATGCCTCACCCAGGCTCCAAAGGGAAACGAATTCGGGAAATGGGAACAGATCTTTGAGTTTCAAACACAGGAGTCTCCACAACAGGCCTGGCTGTGAGGGAAACGTTCCCGACCTGACTTTCGTGCCGGAATCACTGGTGACACTGGTGGACGGGTGGCTTCTCGGCAAGCGACGATCAATATATTGCTTTCAAAGTCGTTGACATAACCTCTCGATGTGCGCCACCTCGTGTGCATGAAATGTCACGGATATGAACACCGAGAAGTTTGTCAAAGCTCTTGGAACAGGTGGGGCCGCGGTTGCGCTGAAGGTCTAGCAGTCATAAATTCAGTTATGAACTTAGTAACGACGGTCTGCGGAACTTCCAAACACTGGAGACCATTAAGACGTAACAAGCCTACTATAGACAGAAATAGCATACCTCCGGAAGGAGTGTCACATACTTCGCCGCTAGACACAACGTCTGATGACAGAGTACAGATCAACCAAAAGGAGACTCCGCAGTACAATAAACAGGAGAAAAGTTCGTGGCTAAAAAAGTGAATGGGAATTCGTTTAAAAACTGTTAACGCGAAAAATCGGGGCTCTGCGGAAACCCTGTTCACTTAAGGCCGAACGGACGGACCGCATTGTGCAGGCATTATTCCCCGCGCGTCCCATACCGGATAATGACAACAACGCAGAGGGTGTCAAGGACGAGTCAATGCTTGACGACTGGCAACCAGACATTATCTGTCTTCTTCTTTTTCTTCTTCATCCTTGGCTCCGTTCACAAGTGGGGTCGGCCCGTCGCGATCGGTTTCGCCATTTGGCTCTATCAAACGCCTGATCTGGATGCAATCTCGAGGCTTTTAAATCCCCATCCAGCGTGTCAAGCCACCGTTGTTTCGCTTTGCCTTTTGGTCGTTTATCATCAACTTCGATGTTCAGACCAATCTTGGCAAGTGAATCGAAGACGACTCTCTCGCAATTTTTCAACGATCGGTGCAACCTCATAGAGATCGCGGATATTCTCATTTCAGATGTGATTAAAACGTCTCACGTCACTAGTCCAACGCAACGTCTTCGTCTCCATTTCCACAAGATACCGTTCATTGTCTGTCCAGTTGTGGAATGCCACTGGTGTTCTTTGTGATCGACGTATCAACGAACGTCTCAACTCGAAAATCTACCGCAATGTCGTCCGCCCTCTCGCCCTCTATGATTCTGAGTGTTGACCTACTGTAAAAGACAATGGACGGCGTCTTGCGGTAATGGAGACGAAGATGTGACGTTGGACTAGTGGCGTGACATAAAAAGGGGGATATCACGCAGTGCAGGAATTATAAAGGTATCACGTTGCTGAGTACCATCTATAAGATATTCTCCGTTATCTTGCTAGGCCGGATAGACCCATACGCCCAGAACATCATCAACATTGGCCCATAACAAGAAGGCCTCACTCCAGCAAACCAGTAACAGGTCAGATATTCTGTCTGCGGCAAGTGATGGACTGTTTGAATATGGACATTAGTTGCACCATCTTTTCATCAACTTTAAATACGTCTATGGTAGCCTAGGTATCCGGATAGCTGAGTGGTTAAAGCACAAGGCTGTCGTACAGAAGGTCGTGGTTCAAATCTCACTGGTGGCGGTGTGCAATGCAGCGCAAACATTCCAGAGATCCATCCACTCTGTCCTATGAAACTTAGACTTCTGTTTCGTTTACATGAATGATGTTTTGGGCGCCTTTCCTAGTAGGTTAGCAAAATGGATTTACGCACAGAGTGTTGGACTCCGAGAACGGTATGCCGTCGGAAAATAAACTAAACATCTCCCGATCGTCAGAGAGCCAGTCTGGAACTGTTTATCACATTACTTCGGGATGACCACTGAGCTATTCCACCTTCCGTGGCCTTCAAATCAGGAGGAGAGAGAGGGGAAGGGAACTGTTAGTTTAAGGGACCCCCTGTTATACGGCCCCTCCACCGGTCGAGCTCTATCTTCTTTCCAACGAGAAGAACCCGAACCTAATTCATAAAACGACTCCACCTGTCAACGCTCCTCAGCACCTCCTAGACAATGTTTAGAAATCCCCTGCAATTATATAGAGTTACTGACGAATCCCATCCTGCCTTTCTCAAGAAAAAAAGGTGTGATGGGCGTCGTTCATAACTCTATTGCAGAACACGCAACCAGAAAAGCGTGCCTTACCAATCTTATGCACGTAAGATAAAACCTTACTGCCCACTTAGGAACTGGGTAAGAAAATAGTCAGTCTCATCTTCCGATTTAGTCACGCTCCTAAGTTGCTGATGAGCCGCGCAGTCTATCTAGTGAATGTTGCCGTCCTTCATGAGCAACCACTTCCCTTGCGCTTATATATAACTTTAAACTGCTTAGCAAGAAAGACAACGGGGATCATTCCCGCGATCACCGTGACGGCTGGTTCAGAGACAGCGCGGTAGGCAGATGCCACCCATGAAGCTCCACGTCTTCATACTTGTCGAAGACGCTTAAGATATATCTTCTTGCCAAGAGCGTCAGCCTATACCTCTGCGCCGTAGATCAGAACAGACTGCGGTGAACTCATCACGAGACGACGCCTGTTAGATAATTTAAGGCCGGAACTCCAGCTGCAGTTTTGTCCGCTACTGCTTTGACTTGCTCGAAAAAGCTCATCTTGGTCGATATGGGGCGCAGGGTTGGAATTCTCATTTAGTCAGGATGACTATTTCGGTTTTTTCCAGTGCAAGGTTGAAACCATGAGCAGTCATCTATCTGCTTACTCGTCGCACCAATATGCCAAATCTACTTTGTGCCTGTTCGACAGTGCGTTCAGTAACAAGCGCCGCAACATCATCCTCATAAGCGACCAGGCGCGACTCTTCTGGCTTGTCGAGTTTAAATAACCTATCCCAGGAAGCCTTCCAGAGGTCTGGCCCTTGGATGGATCTCTGCGTTACCTCCGACGTCACCTCCATCCTCCTCTCTATCCGCTTCATTGAGCAAGGAGGGTTTCCTCAAATAGTCCCTAAATATTCGTAAGAGATAGTTCGGCACGTGTAAAGTGTGCCTAGAATGTCTTTCCATCTTACAGAATTCAAGGCGTTTCTGACGTCAAGTATAACGAGGAGCACCACCCTCTCGAACGTCATCCTCCACTTGCATGACAGCACCAACTGTGGATCTCGTTGTTTTAAAACCGATCTGCTGTGAAGAAAAGTCTCCGGCAGCACGTATCACTTCAGGGAGTCTACTTCTGATGAGCCTTTTGAGCACTTTCCCAGCAGTGTCAACCATACAAAGTGGTCGATATGCAGACGACAACTCAGGGTCGGCCTTCCATTTGCTGATCAGTGTAAAGCTTGTCACACAACAGAAGGAAAAATTCCATCTTTCAATAAAGCATTGAATACCGCGCGCAGTAGCTCTGGTCGATGTGGGAGCACCAGTCTGTATACCATTGCCGGGATGCCATCGGTTCCCGGTAGGTCTGGGGGATGTTGGAGCTACAGTCTGTATATCTCTGTTGGGATGCCGGCGCCTTTTTGTTTTTCATAGAGAGGACTGACTTTTTAGAGAAAAGTGGACAGTCCTCAGCGCTCTCCACGCTGCCGTCATCATCCCGTGCGGGGTGCGCTGGGAATGTTGGCTGTACAATACTGTTCATCTGTTCAACGTTAAGTGAGCAAGGTTTTCGCAATTAGGTTTTTGGGTTACTTGGTCACTTCGTCGGTCAAGTCTTGCCAGCAGCGTGCTTTTCTTCTATTCATTGTGCTGCGGAGTCTCCTTTTAGCTGATCTGTACTCTGTGCTTATGGTACATGCGTTCTCCCTTTCGTTTAGACGCTGCGTCAAGCAGAGGAGTTTGTGACACTCCTTGCGGAGCTCTGCAATTTCCGCCGCCCACCTACACATAGTCGGCTTGCCACGTTTCGATGCCCTCCTGGGCATGGAAGCTCTGTAGGGCGTCAATATCAGTATCAGCCGTAGTACCATCATTCCCAAGAGTGGACACCAGCGTGGTCCCACCTGCTCAAAGAGTTTCGGCATATCTCGCCGTGTTCATCTTCGCGACGTTCCACGCACAGAAAGACCGCCGGGGTGGGGCAGACCAAGAGTTTGTGGTAACCACTTCGAAGGCAATATATTGATGGTCGCTTGATAAAAAGTTTTACAGAACTCGCCAACCCTACACCAGCGACACCAGTGATTCAGACGCGAAGGTTACGTTGAGAATGCTTCGCGCACTATCTGGGTACCGGAACGTTGGGTGAATTCGGTGTCTAAAATTACAAGTCTGGTTCTCGCTACCATTTCGAGAATTGGTTTCCCTCTGGAGTCTGGGTGAGGCATACTCCATTCAAGTGCCCTGGCATTAAAGTCATCCCCAATCAGGATCCACCCCTTTGTGACCAAGATAGCGTCCTCCGGAGTACCATCAGATCTGCAGATAGACTGTGAAAGGCGTTTCTTCTAAACACCGAATCCAGACAAAATCATCATCATCATCCAGATTCACGTTGCCCGCGTCCTAGCTCTTTCCAGTTCTGCTATGAAGACTCCGATATTTTCGGGCCTGATCCTATAACGGATTTCGCTGAGGATTTCTGCAAAGATCTTGACTTCTTCCTCCATCTTCCCGTCTTCTCTTTTGGTGCGTGTCGGACTTTATTTTAGGCAGAGGTTTTTCTGATGGTGCGGCGTGTTGTTGCCTCTACTGCTCCCTTAACTTCTTCTTTTGAACACTGAAGAGTGCCTGAGTGAAGTCTTCTTCAGATGCCCCTTGCTCCTTTCGTGTTTCGCCAGGTCGTTCTGCAATGAACTATCTAGATCTTTTTAGCGTATGCGGTATTCTCAGGAAGCGCGGTTGTTTCTGCGTTCGACAGCGTTCCCTTTTGGCTTATATTCGTAGCAATCTGGTTAGCTTCAGTAGTTTTCACTGTGCTTCTTTCAGCGACAACAACATTGCATTGTTCGGTATGGGTGGCCGTCTCCATCGCAGGTGCCGCACCATTCTGCGAGCCTACTTCTCTGTTTGCGCATCCCTATATCTCGTCGGGTATTTCAACCCCTGCTGCGTCCTTTGCTGATCGCTGGGGCAAGCGTCACACTTTCGTGTTGTGTACAAATGCGCCATTCTCCATTAGCACTTTCTCCTCCTCCTCAGCGCATCGTGTGCAAGGGAACAGGCCACCTCGGGGACAAAGAACCTACTCCAGTTTCCCGAGGCCCGACCTACACTTAGCTAGTCCTGGAACTCACGGACGGCTTAGTGCTCGCTCGGGACAACGCGGTCTACTAATACCAGTTCAAGCCACACTACCCAACCAAGGTCCAAAGGAGCTGGCTTCTGATACACCCCACAACTACCACCTTGGCAGACATAGGCTCTGCTATCGACGTCGACTACGGGCACTCCTGGTGTTTTTTTTTTGTGCGTACACGGAGGTGGAAAATCTTAGAAAGACACGTCCGCCGCAGTTCCGCCGCCCGAACGGCGGAACTACAGCGGGCGCGTGTGGGATTCACACCCACTAAAAACCACCCCCGATCTCTCCAGCCCTAGCCCCGCGGGACCACCATTGAGGTATTACTTCGCGGGGTAGGTTTGCTGTTTGCGGAGCCAACCGCAAGCCACTTCTCCTTGGACTCCAGCATCTCAGTAACCAAGCTCTCCGAGGTCCCGCTCCTGCCCAGCACCTGGTTTAAGCTCCTTCTCTCCATCGTAAATTGTGGGCAGTGAAACATCACATGCTCTGGATCCTCCGGTATGCCATCGCATCTGGCACAGTTCGGAGAATCATCCAAACCAAAGTGGTGCAGATACTGCCAGTGGCAACCACTGTGCCCCGTGAAGAACTGGGTAATGTGGTAGTTGGTCTCCCCAGGTTTTCGCTCAGGCCACACCCCAATGTTGGGAATGAGCCTGTGCGTCCACCGACCTTTCGTAGGCTCGTCCCATCTGCGTTGCCAGAGATCAAGTGACTCTGACCTTGCCGCATTTTTACGCTGTGCATGCCCCTCCATACGTCTTGCATTGTACAGGACACTCATTTCTTTGACCAGAATGTTAACCGGGATCATGCCTGCCACTATCAATACTGCCTCATCTGATGTGGTTCTAAAAGCACTGCAAACCCTCAAAGCCATCCGCCGGTAAACCGAGTTCACCTGCCTCCGTCTCTGAGAGTTTGCAAGCGCCTCTGCCCACACAGGCGACGAGTAGGGCAGGATGGAGCACACCACTCCGGCTAGCACCAACCTCCGGCAATGTTTCGGTCCACCAATATTTGGCAACATTTTTGTAAGTGCCGTGGTGGCACTGGCTGCCTTTTGGCATGCATACTCTAGGTGTTCCCTAAAACTCAATTTGGTGTCAATTATTACCCCCAGGTATTTGATAGCCGGCTTTGATACGACCGTATGTCCACCGACCTCCACTTTTACAGTGTTATTTTTCCTGCGTTTTGCTATTAAGACCGCTTCCGTTTTCGCGTCCGCCAAGGTCACCCCGGCCTTTTCTAGCCAGGACTTTACCGCTCTCACTGTTTCCGTTGCGTAAACCTTCTCATCTTCTGGGTGTTTTGCTGCAACAACCACAGCTAGGTCATCAGCAAAGTCGACAATCTGGGACGGGAAGAGCAAGCATCCCATTATATATGATATTCCACAACAGGGGACCAAGTACCGATCCCTGTGGTACCCCGACTGTGACAATGTACTCTTTGGGGTCCTCATCCGTCCCGTACCAGAGAGTCCTCTCTGAGAGGTAGTTTTCCACCAAATTCGCTAAGTATCCGGGGACACCTATGTCAGCCAACGCCCCTTTAATTCTATTCCAGTTGGCCGAGTTGAATGCGTTTTTGACATCCAACGCCACCACGGCACAGCAGCCGCAGAAATCAGTGTACCTTTTGCCGGGTTTACCACCATGCCAATTGCGTCCACCGTAGAGTGGTCGCGTCGGAAACCAAACTGGCGTTCCGACAAACAATTGCTGGATTCGACGATGGGCAGGAGTCTGTTGTAGATGACTCTCTCCATCATCTTCTCCATTGTATCCAACAGGCAGATAGGACGATACGACACTGGGTTTCCAGGTGGCTTGCCAGGCTTCGGAAGCAACACAAACTTTTGCTTTTTCCACTGGGCAGGGAATATTCCTTCTTTAAGGCACGTCTCGAAGGTGTTGGCGAAAAGTTCGGGCCTAGTTTTCACTGCCAGTTTCAAAGCTCGGTTGGGGATACCATCCAAACCTGGGGCCTTGTTGTCACCGAACCTACCACATATTTCCCGCAGCTCCTCCACAGTTACAGGCGGTATTATGCCGTCATTTAGCTGGACAAAAATTGGCCTTCCCCTATTTTCGTGGTGAGGGAACAGAGTGCTAACAATGTGTTTCAGGAGGCGCGGACAGGTTACCTGGGGTGATTTCCGCAGCCTTTTCATTACCACTCTGTAAGCCTCGCTCCAAGGGTTTATGTCGGCATGGTCGCACAGCTGTTTGAAGCAGTTCTTTTTGCTCCTCCGAATGGCTTCCTTTAGGCGGCCACGCAATTGCTTGTGTGCCTCCTCTCGACCGTCGCCACCGGGTTTTCCGCTGAGCCTCTGGTAAAGCCTCCTTGCCCGAAAACATGCGGCTCGCAAACTTGCGATTTCGTTGTTCCACCAGTAGTTGGGTTGCCTACTGGGGAGCAATCGCCTTCTGGGCATAGTAGCATCGCATGCTTCCGTCACCCATCGAGTGATCTGGGTGGCTTTCTCTCCAGCCGTACCATTCAGGGATATGTCGGATTTGAGCACCGCGGAAAACGTGTCCCCCTCGAAAGCTTTCACTGTCCAGCCAAGCATACCACCCGGCATTCTGCGAAAACTCTTTTTCGAGCTCGATCCGCCCTTGATCTCTATGCAGATTGCCTGGTGGTGGCTGTGAGTATAGTCCTCACTGACATGCCAAGCGATTCTACTGGCTAAAGTGGCACTCACGTATGTCAGGTCCACTATAGATCCCAGGCCACTTCCCCGGAAAGTGTACGAAGACCCAACATTCGCCAGTACCACGTCCAACTCCGCGAATGCTTCGAGGAGAACACGTCCCCTGACATTAGTTAACCGGCTGCCCCATTCAAGAGCCCATGCATTGAAATCGCCTCCTATTTTGATCGGCCAACGCCCTCTTGCATCCAAAACAAGAGCAGCAAGCATCCGCTCATACTCGACGAGTGTAGCGCTGGGTGGAGCATAGCAGCTGTAGATGTGGATGCCCTTCACCTTCGCTCTGATGAAGCCCTCCTCCGGGTACTCCATTATTTCCTGGAAGGCTTGTTCTCCAGAAGTCCACGGCGCTATGGTTCACTTAGTATGGCCACATCGATGTTTTTCTCGCGGATCGTTTGCGCGAGTAGATCCTGCGCCGCCTCGCAGTGGTTGACGTTGATTTGTATCAACCTCATCTGCGATTCGTGCTAAGGGCTCTCCTGTATTCCGGGCACCTGCTGCTGCCCGCAATGTGCCGATGGTCCACACCCTCCTTTCCTTTGCACAGTAGACAATTTGGGTCAGCTCCGCAGTCCTTGCTGATGTGGCCTTCCACTCCGCATCTCCTGCATTGCTTTGACCTGTCATTTGGGTTAGTGCATGACTTTGCAATGTGACCAAAGCCAAGGCATCTAAAGCACCGTTTTAACGCCACCTGTTCCCTAAGGCGACACATAACCCAGCCTATTCTCACTCTCCCTGCTGCTAACAGTTTGAGTGCGTTCTCCACTGGTAGGCTGATGATGGCGGTTTGTGTTCCCCCATAGGCTTTCCCTAGGGTTTTCACCACTGACTCTTGTAGTCCAGCAAGATCGAACTGTTTCTCCAACGCTTCCTCCTCCTTCGTCGTGATTTCATCTATATCTTTGCAGATTATAGTGACCTCCGGCCTGCTAGCTCTTATGTCGGCTTCCTGCCCTAAAGTCTTCCCGATTTGGCTTAAGAATTTGTCCGCGGTTACATCCTTGGATTTCTTAAGTTCCAAGATCTCCCTTCTGCGACCGTCTAATGCGGCTGACGTTGTCTCCCAAATCGGTGGGTTCGGGGTCTGCCTTCACTTTCCTGAGAATGTCGGCGTATGACCCTTCGCCCCGTTTGGAAATGAAAATCACCTCCGGTCTAATCTTCCTCCGATAATTTCTTTTCCGCGGTTCTACCTTCCTCCAAGCTTCCGCATCCGCCTTTGACGGTTCGATCCCTTTTCCCGAGGTAGCCATTGCAGTATTTTCACTGGCAGCTTCAGACGTACTTTTCATGAACTCCGCCTTTTTGGGAGTTGAGTCCTTTTTTTTCGGGGTTTGCTGGCCTGTTGAGTTATTCAGCTTCTCGCGCAGCCTCTTTCCCGGTTTCTCCCCTCTTGTGTTTTGAACCGGCGTTGCTTGAGTTGCCTGGTTTACTTTTCCAATCGGCGACTTCCCTACTCGTTCATCCTGGGTCTTGCCGTACGTCAAACAGATGCCTCTTATCATGGCCCTTATATTTTGGTGAATGTTCCTGCGCTCCTTTATAAACTCACACAGCTCCATGATCTTTTTACAGAGGGCAGTGAAGGCAGCTCCAGACTGATCATTGCCCAAAACATCGCTCGGGTGAATCGGCGTCAGTGATTCTTCCTCATCGAAGACTCCCGCTATACGCTTCCCACTTTGGGAAGCGATCGGGGGGGCTTGTGCCCGTGTGGGAGGGGATCTGCGAAAAATCGAGCTCCTTCTGAACGGATCCATCACTGGAGCCAGTTCAGGTTCCTCCCGTACGCTTGTAACATTAGATGCCACAGTAGCCAAGGTTCCCACTACTGAGGCACTGCGGTCGTTGGATATCGACGGCCGGGAGCCCGCTTGCTCACTCCCAAAAACCGCCGTTACTGGGTTTCGGAAGCCCTGCACCGTAACTTCATTCTTCTTCTGCTCCTCCATGTTTGGTTTTATTTCTGGGTATCCTTCCCACAGCCAATTTTTATCCACGGGTGGGCGTTTACTTCCCACCTACCCGGCCTGCGCATAAACATGCCCATACACGCACATCTCCGGATGCGTGCATGTGCATGGCCATGACACATTCGCCAAGCATTCCCTTATCCGCACGAAGGGACGCGCCTGATGGGAGATTTGGCAACTCCACACAGGGGGCACTCCCAGTGTGTCCCGACGTGTATCGGTCATTTGCAGTCTTCACCGAGAAACTTCCTCGAGGCTACTACCTAGGATGCAGGTATTATGCCAGCTTGGGGGTCAGAACTAGTTGCTAGCGCACCTCGGGGATGTTATCTCTTGTGCCGTAAGGGACCCATTAAGGATCGCTAACAACCCCTGAGGACAGGGTTATGTCTTGCATTTCTTCCGTTTCCCGGAAACGACAGAAATGATTGAGTATAAACCGGAGCTAGTGAGGTAGTGAATATAAACGGAACGGACAGAACAGTACATCAAGCCAATAATACAATAACTCCTTTCTCCTGAGGAAAGGTAAATAAATGGGAGGTTAATGGCTCGCTATGGGGATCCAATAATTTAAAGCACAAAAGGTGTAAAATCCAAGTCACAAATCAAGTCACTTTCCACCATAAATTCTGTCTGACCAGTTGCAGATAACATACAACACAAATGGGTAATTTAATTAGAAAGATATTTGCCGATGGGGCAATCAATAGAGCAGACGGTAACCCTCATAAATAATTACTGCCCCTATCTCCCTATCTCATGCGCAATCTCGTTAGTCACTTCATTATTACGGAGCGTATATAACTCAGGCTGGTCCGAAATAACTCCATACACGGACGACGTCGCAATTGGCCATAACTTGCTTTCACTCTAGATGGAATGTAAGCGAAAGTTTAATCACTGCAAGTATGTCCATTGACCGCTCTGCGTGGTTGGTCATTATCAACATTAATGTGACCATTATTGCTGTTAATAAACAATCATCGAGTGGCATAGCGCAAACGCTGCCGTATCCCAAACTGGTTTGCCAGTGTCCATTGTGCTGCGTCTTTGATACCAAAAATCGGATGAATGTTAAGTTCATTAACGCGTTTCCGTAATATGACCACGATATCGTTACAAGTATCTGATTTTTTATTAAAGATACTTTTGGAAATGAATCTCAGCAAGAAAGATATGGTTTCATCCACAACGTTGGTGTGCAATTAAGTAACATCCGAACTTGTCTGAAGGCCAAATTGGAGGAAACGCTATTTCTGTTGGCACCAATTCGCTGCATAGCAAAAGAACACATCCACCACGCGCTCCACGGGCTTTATATCCGCAAATAATACCACACCATTCACAACCAATCTAAATTGAAGAATTAATTGTGCCAAAATATTATGATTGGATGTATTGTGGTAGTCGACTTGGTGGCGTCGAAGAAATGAGAGAAACCACCGAGGAGTCCGCAAGCACACAATGGAAGACTGAAGTTGACCGACTGTGAGGATTGCAACATTCGACAAAGTATTATTATTTTCGCTTTCGTTACGAAAGGTGAAAGGTATTCCATACTTTAATTGCTAACGTGTTGCGGCCGGTGCAATTCCAATTTCACTGGTCTGTCTTGGAAGGAGGTGTTAAAAACCACTAGAAAATTGCAAATCAATTCTGCACATGAGCGTTGCAACACTCAAGTTGGTGATAAATACCGCGATGAACTTAGCGCATATTATGGAAAGCATGTAAGGCAGATTAACGATTGCGAACTACGCGCTGCAGAAGAATGCGTGCTGCATCTATTAGAGAAGATCTGGTAATCGTGATGCGCCGTAAGTGCACTCTCGAGCTTATGAAAGCGATCAGCTTACTTAATCCATGAACTGAGTGAACTCCGACTTACTCGCAGCGCATACATACACACGCCTTCCTGGAATAAGCTGAAAGAAGTCAGACAAGATGCAGTATAACCTGAAGATACATAAACTATCTAAATCGCCTAAGCAACATATAGTGGCAGCCTCTTGATTTTTTTGAGATATTTTGAGATAGTTAGAGTTTCCGAGAATGGGTCCCTTAAAAAAATGATCACTTTCGACCCCCCGCACTCCCCATCTTTCCAACAAATGTCAAAACTAAGACCAGCTTTGGAAAGTACTAACCGAGACCTCTCGTTTGATACCCCACTTGACTATATTTGATGAAAAAAAATTTGCACATCGCTTTTGCATGTATGAGCACCCCCCCTTAAATTCGATGTAGAATTATGTAGCTCATTGTATGCACAGTTCTCACCTTTCCACCAAATTTGGTGTGAATCGCCACAACCGCCTCCGAGAAAAGTGCGTGTGACGGACGGACAGACAGACAGATACCATTAATATTGAAGGAAAAAGAGGATATTGACGTCATTTTTGATAATTATGGGACCATCGAAGTAGATACTTTTTTTTTTTTATGGATGGAGGTGGAAATCTTAGAAAGATGCTGCTACGCCAGGTTGCAGCAGTGTGTGGGATTCACACCCACTAAAACCACCCCCATTTTTCTGCCCCTCCCGCGGGACCACCGTGAAGTATTACTTCGCGGGGGAGGTTCTGGTTCGCTATACCAGCTCGTCCATGTCACGTCTCCGTCGCGCCGCCTTCCGAGCTCGATCCAACTCCAGGAGTTTTGTCTGCACCACGGCTACTGCCTCATTTACCGCCATCCAGTTTTCCTCCGACTTCAATATCTCTTCCACCAGGTTCGAGGGCTCGATGTCCGCCCCTAAGATGCTGTTCAACCTCCTTTTCTGCTGCAGAAATCTGGGACAATGGAACATAACGTACTCCGGGTCCTCGAGGGTAGCACCGCATTCAGGACAGTTGGGAGACTCGTTCAACTCGAAGCGATGCAAGTACTTCCTATAGCCACCGTGTCCCGTAAGGAACTGTGTCACGTGGTAATTCAATTCTCCGTGCTTTCGGTTGACCCATTTCTCGATACACGGGATCAATGTATGGGTCCACCTGCCCTTGTCGGAGTTATCCCATCGTTGTTGCCACTTGCCACACAACTCTCTCCTGATGGCTTTTCGGAAATCCGCATTCACCTCGGCTGGATTTGCCTTCCGTTTTTCGTAGAACCAGTGTGCCTCGCTCGCTAGAAGATCTATAGGGATCATTCCTGCGATAACACGCTGCCTCCGTCGACGCCGTCCTAAATGCGCTGCACACCCTTAGCGCAATTGGCCGGTATGCCGAACATATCTTCCTCCGGTTGACAGCGTGGTTCAAGGCTCCCGCCCAGACAGGGGCCGCGTATAGCAGGATCGACCTCACCACTCCCGCAATGAGTAGCCTGCGACTATACTTCGGCCCTCCCACGTTAGGCATCATCCTTGCAAGGGATGAGCTGGCATTTGCTGCCTTCTCTCGCGCATAATCCAAGTGTCCCTTGAAACTCAGCTTGGCATCGATCATCACCCCCAGGTATTTGACAACCGATTTTGAGACGACCTCACGATTACCAACCCGGATGGTAACCGTGTTGTTCTTCCTACGGTTGGTAATGAGGACCGCCTCCGTCTTTTCGTCCGCCAGGTCCAGCTTGGCCATTCGTAACCATGCCTTGATGGTATGAATGGCTTCATTTGCATAAAGCTCCCCGTCCTCGGGATGCTTTGCAATTGCAACTACCGCCAAGTCGTCCGCAAAACCAATCAGCGTTGTCTCCTCCAGCACGCGAAGGCCAAGCACTCCGTCGTACATTATGTTCCACAGCAGCGGTCCCAATACAGAACCTTGAGGTGCACCTGCTGTCACAATGTACTCCTTCGGCCCGTCGTCCGTCTCGTAGCAGAGAAGTCTGTCCCAAAAGTAACTCTCGATGAGCCGAGCCAAGTAGCTAGGAACACCCAATTTGGCCAAAGCGCCCTTAATCCAGCCCCAGTTGGCTGAGTTAAAAGCATTTTTGATGTCCAGCGTCACCAGAGCACAGCATTTGCCCATGGCCATTGCATTTCGAGCCAATTCCACGACCTTTGCTACTGCATCGCTCTGAAAGACCACCCGCAAGCTCGATGAACGGGAGCAGCCTGTTGTATATCACCCTCTCCAACATCTTCCCCATGGTGTCTAAGAGACATATAGGGCGATATGAAGAGGGCACGCCGGGTGGTTTTCGAGGCTTCGGTAGTAAGACCAGCTTCTGCCTCTTTCACTGGGCGGGAAACACTCCTTCCGCCATGCACGATTCGAATGTGCTTGCGAACCACCTTGGTCTGGCCTTGACCGCCACCTTCAGAGCCCTGTTCGGAATTCCGTCCAATCCCGGAGCCTTGCTGTCCCCAATACGTCTGCAGATTTCCCAAAGTTCCTCTTCGGTAACATCAGGGATCGAGAAGACGTCCAGCTGAGCTGCCAGTTGGGGTTCTCTTTCGTCCTGCTCCTGCTGCGGGAAAAGAGTTGCAATTATTTGCAACAAGAGCCGTGGGCATGTCACCTGAAGTGACTTTCGCCCGCGGATCTTCTTCATTACAACTTGGTAGGCTGTACCCCACGGATTCGTAGTAGCCTCCATGCAGAGCTTCTGGTAGCATTCCCGCTTGCTTCTCCGAATGGCCTTCTTAAGGTTGCTTCGCAGATCCCTGTATTCCCTGTATCGAAGTAGATACTGCTGCAAGTGATAAGGAGGAGGTAACGAACCTGGTTCCCATTAAGCGAAATGGTAAAATGCTACGTTCTTCACCCAGGTCCGTAAAGAAGGATGGACGACCAGGTATTGATTGTGGCAAAGGCTGTACCGGGCCCAGCAAAGAAGAAGCGGTGCATGCCAATCACGAGACCATTGATGCAGTCCTAGCAAAAGTACTCAGGGTGGAAAATTGCCTGACTGAGATGGGTAATACCCAGAACAAACATTCATCGGGCCGAAGCATAATTTTCATCGCTGGTTGTTCGCAACCTTAAAGGCACCAGAGAAAAGGCCATGAGTGAGTTAGGTTAGACGATCCAATGCTCAGCGAATACAGGACAGTTACAAACTCTTACGGTGACCACATTGCGACAGGTACCTTTGGTTACCAAAAGGGTGGAACGAGCCACTCAAACGAGTCCAAAGTGGAAAGTTGTAGAGGGCGTAAAGAGGAGCAGAGAAAGAATGAAAGATACTGTGTAAAGCTCCTAACACCAACGAAAAGCCGAGGATCCAAGGAACCAGTAACGGCGGGAGTGCAACGTTTGCAACCTAAATTGCCTCCAGAAATGAAATACTAGGAAATGGGAGCAGATGTTGGGACAACCGTGAAGCGAAGGAAGGAGGGCAATTGCTATCGAAAGCAGAGGGGACCTCTCTTACGGTGAGATTCTGCGGAAGCTCAAGGGAGATCCGACTACTCCTTGAGCTTTGGAAGACGCAGGACGAAAGGATGCTGAACTACCAGAACTTGGTTGGTGGATCCTTAGGTGAGGAAGTCACAGTAAAGCAGTTAACCCACGAGATAACTGTGGAGTGTAGCGACTTTAACGAGATTACGACGAAGAAGGACATATGGAAAGAACTGGCGCCGTAATTTCAAATTCCAGACGGCAATATCGACGCAATAAAGAATTTACGGAAAACATGCGGTGGCACGCAAACGGCAATCATTAGTATGCCAGCTATTTGGGCAAACAAGTTGCTGGAAACTGGCAAAGTGAAGATCGGATGGGTTGTCTGTAGGATTCGGGAGAAAATATCTCCAGCATGTGACATTATGTGACGAAAAAGGACACCTGCAACGAAATTGTGAGAAAGACCCTGAATGCATGTTTTATAAAGATGTAGGCTTTGGTGATAAGGGTTACGCCGCAGGAAGCGGAAAATGCCTGTTGTCTAGGAGAGAACCAAAAGCAAAGAGTAAATGAGATTTATTCAAACAAATCTCAACCATTGTTAGACCACACACGATCTTTTGAGCTAGTCAGTCCAAGAGCTCGATGTAGACGTGGCCAAAAGATAACGCGGTATGGGTCACTGACAAAAGTGGAAAGTGCGTAATTTGGACGACAGGACAATACCTGTTTGAAGAAATAACTACAACGCCTGAAAATGGATTCGTAAGAGTTAAAATTAACAGTGTTCATAAAGAGTACCTTTGTACTGATGAAGGGGGTAAGTTGCTCCCGATTTATATGTCTACATTGAAAAATAAAAGCTGTAGTTTGGAGGAAGCTACTAGTCTATCAACGGTGTTCACATTTATCCGCCACTACGCCGCTACGATCTGCCAAGTGCAATAAGGGTGGAATATGAGCGAATGTTACATGAACTAACATTAGCCGTAAGTTTACGATCCGCTATTGTCATCGTGGCAGACTTCAACGTATGGTCTACCGAGTGGGGAAGCAAGGTTTCTAACAACGAGGGGCTCATATTTCTGGAAGCTTTTTCTTCATTGGATATTGTTCTTGCTAATGTCGGAAGGACCTCTACTTTCCGGAAAGGGTTCAGTGGTAGATACTACCTTCGTAAGCAGTGCATTGATGAGGGACATTACCTGGCGAGTTAGTGAACACTACACGCATAGCCATCATCAAGCTTAACTGCTTAGTGTAGTGGAAAACAGGAGAATGGATCATCCAAAAGACATAAAGTCATGCCAGACAAAGCAGTGGAGTTCAAAGATGTTTGACGTGGATGTATTCACTGAGATATTTAGGGATAGTTCCACACCAACAGGTACAGCTAGAGACAAATCTGAGCAAATTGTCAGAAACATGGTCGCAGCCTGTGGTGCCTCTATGCCAAGGCGCAGAAATAGCGTTCACAGATTACCGAAACCGTGGTGGAATGACGAAATCAGACAACTGCGTGCCGTATGGCTACAATCGGGAAGAAACTACCAACGCGCAAATGATGAGCAGAAAATTGCACAGAGAAAGGCGAGGCACAAAACTAGCCATAGAGAGCTGCGGAAACAGTCCGTGAAAGCAAACGGAATTCCTTTAAAGAACTTTCCGAAGAAGCCCACATCAACCCGTGGGGAGGAGCCTATAGAGCGGCAATGGCTAAGTTGAAAGGAAGCAGGGCCCTGCAGATAAAGTGCCCAGTTTTATTGTGAAGGCTAGTGACCACCATATTCCCAGAAAGGATGTCCTAAGTATAATAGAGGATGAGTTTACCATTGTCTGCGAAAAGGTAGGGGATAAAAAAGCACCCGAGCTGGACGTAATACCGAACATGGCTCTGAAGGGCGGGAATAAAAGCAAGACCCGAGTGGTTCGTTTCCACTTTTAATACCTGTTTGGAAGCGGGCACCTTCCCGACTCAGTGGAAAAGGCAAATGCTGGTGCTGTTACCAAAGAGTGGTAAACCATCTGGAGAGCCACTGTCGTATCATCCCATTTGTTTGTTGGACAGTATAGGAAAGTTGCTGCAGAGTACTATATTGCAATAGGCTCCTTCCAATTGTAGAAGGAGCAGGAGGCATGTCCACACAACAATATGGTTTTCGTGCCGGTCGATCAACGATGGATGTTATCAACGCAGTAGTCAATCTGGCAGAGGAAGCAATTGCAGATATTAGATGCCAAGGTGGCACCAATTATCAACATCAACGTGAGGAATGCTTTTAACTTAGCGCAAAGGCAGCATATAAAAAGATCCTTAAACGAGCTGAATGTTCCCACATATATGCAGCTAATCATCAGGAATTATCTCGTGGATAGAAAGCGACGACACCGACGTAGGCCCAGTTGACTATTTGATAACCGGCGGATTGCCTCAAGGGTCAATGCTGGGCCCACTACTCTAGAACGTGATGAACGACCATGTGCTGTACATCAGACGACATTGCAATTATTGTAGTGGATAAAAACACCTGGTAGATGTTATCTGGGCATGTGGGACATCGGTTAGGCTGATCAAAATTGGTTGGTATCACATGCGTTAGAGTTGGTGGAACACAAAACTGAGGCTGTATTGGTCAGCAGCCGCAAATTGAAAGAAACTCTACGGTTTCGTGTGGAGCAGCATATGATAGAGGGCAAGCCTTTCATCAAATACCTCGACGTTATGCTGGATCATCGATTGACCTTCAAGGAACACTTGAGCTACGCGGGTGAGAAAGCGTCGAAACTTGTAGCTGGGCTAACTGGCATGATGCCCAATATTGGAGGACCCAAACCACCGGGGAGGCTGCTGCTAGCCAGCACCCGTTTGGACAAAAGACCTTAATGTTCAGGCGTATAGGAGAAAAGTATTTTCAATATTTCGTCTGAGTGCATTAAGAGTCACTAGCGCATTCCGCACAATGTTGGACGAAGCAGCTTTCGTAATTGCGCGAATGGTGCTCATTGATATTGTGGCAGAGAAGATGTGAAGAGTACTACTAATGCCGACGATCGACGACGAAAAGAAAGAGCGCGCACAATCAGTGTGTGGCTGGAACGTTGGGATAATTCTTTTAGGAGGAGGTGGACCTGCAGGCTGATTCCAAATATCCAGGTTCGGATCACGCGCAGCCATGGAGATGTCCACTATCATTTGACCCAATTTCTAATTGGGCATGGTGGATGCCGCATCGTTTTGAATATGACAATTCTCCCTTCTGTCCTAAGTGTATAAACGAATACGAGGACCCAGACAACATGCTTTTCATATGTCCGAGGTTTGCAAATGAGAGGGACCAGCTTCAACTCCTCTTCACAAGCGCTTACAAGTGGAAACGATCATTCCGCAAATGTTCGAATCCCAAGGAGTGTAGAATGCAGTTAGTGATACCATAAACTGTATTCAGGAGGAGCTTCGAAGGCTAGAACGCTTACGAAAAAGCGGCAGGGAGCGAACAATTCTCACCGTAGAAGTAACCCGATAGAACTTTAACCTGCCCCACGATGTAATGTCCCTAGATAGTCCCGTGGATAGACAGACGGACAGACAGACAGACAGACAGTAAACCGATTTTAATAAGATTTTGTTTTACACAAATGGAATGGAATGCTCGAATCAGAAGGATTTCATTGGCTAACAAGGCATCAAGTGACCGAAAAATTGACATAACTGGCCACAACGTTACAAATTCGATGAACTTCTTCGTGAAAGGTGCACCTATCTTCGCAATTGACACTTGACTGTATATGCAAAGCTTTACCTTCCGGTTCTCGAACAAATAAGGTAAAACAAGGAGAGTGCTTCAAATTATCGTACCCGCGCAGCAAGGATGCTTCTATGTAATCATCGGAATAGTAAATGTTCATACAAATGGAAAGGAATGGAGTTCAGGTTGTGGCGGAACAAGTACTAGAATGGATCACCAGAAAATATGGTAAGACCAATTACAACGAGAAAAAATAAAAAAACGGGTATTTATCTAGCTACTAACCCCTCTCTAAAAACTAAACCTCTTGATGTCCCTCATATAGCCAACCACCTCAACTCAGCTATCTCGATTTGCGGTCATCCCTTAATCCAAAAGTCATAAGAATTGCATGGTGAAAATTCATGGTACAACTGCTGAATGCCATAACATTGCACAGCCTTCTATACTCCTAGAATCACCTGTATCTACGTCTGATAATCCGTCTAAGAATATATCGAATGCAAATGCTGCCAATACTTCTAAAGATCCTATTTTTTTTGTAGTGATGTTTAGATGCTCTCTACTTCGGGCTCAGTTCACTCGCCAAGCCCTTCGCCTGTAAACCGTCCGCTCCGAATTTCCGATCCCCTGGTGTAACCTGTTGCCTGCCAACTCTAAAGACGATCTAGAAAGTAGGTATCCTCCATTTAGATTGAGAGGCTATAGGATTTACGACTGTGTACGCCCTTTTCTTGCGTATATGCACTACGCTCCCGAAAGCACATGCTCGGAGGGGAAAACAAAGACCAACCATAGGATAATGATTCAACAAGAAGGGTTACCCACAATAAGGGTCATATAGAGGGGATCAGGCAGGAGTTCCGTCCCCACGTACTTGAGGGGGGCGATCAGACCCGAGTCTGCAAGGGACTCATCTGAAGTGGCTTCGGCCCCGAAGCCTCACCGGTGGTTACCCGGTACCATGGGAACCGGGACGGCCCTCGGAGAGCATTTGCTCCAGGAGAATTCCTGGAGGATGTGTTCTCGGCCCGGTTATTTGCGTCTGGCCCCTTAGTGGGAGTTTCATGGTGGTTGTGGTTATGCCTACATGGCGGGCAGAGCTCCTCGGACCTCAAGCGTGGAGTTGCGCTGTACAACTCGGGTGCCGTACCCCTTAGTTGCGGCAGAGGTGTTAGATAGGCCTCGCATCCACTGGTATGAATGCTGAGCCTGCACTCTGTGTAAACCAGGACCACTGTGCTTGCATGGCGGGGCTCTGATAGTGGTCCCAAAATCAATCCGTGTCCGAAGAGGACCGTGGGATTATGCCTACACGGCAGGTACTCACATTAAACCCCCAGGACTTTCATGTTCCAACAGTCAGTCAGCATTATCAGCACTAAACAGCAACGACATATCAAGCCAGTTGGTGCGGAGTTGTTATCAGGTGTTGGTAATGAGAAGGCTGATAGACCGGCTCGTGGACGGTCCTTATCCACAATCGTGGGGTCAGAGCCAGCTTTTGGAATCCGGCCATCTACTGTCAAGCCTACTCTGAAGAGTGAAATTGCAAGAATTCACCCAGTCGAATGGAGAAATTTGCAATCTTGCCGGCAGGCAAAAGTTCTTGCGAAAGAACCTGGGGTAGCCAGAGCGGCATTTTTGTTGCCCCTTAAGAAGTGGGACATGAAAATCCTAGCAAGCTATTTACCGGGATACTGCTCCTTAAACTACCGCGTAGAAAAGATTGGGGTGGTGGTTTCGACACTGTGCAGCCAATGTGAATTTTTTATGCAGCTGCCCGGCCTCCTCAGATCTCAGACTAAGACAGCTTGATAAGGTTTTCTTCAATGAAGAATCCGCACATTTTCTGCCTCTGGAGAATGTTTTGAGATTCGCTAAAGCCTGTAAATGCCCTAGGCGCGAAACCATTGAATAGGCGATTTACGGAGGTAGTACTTTTTTCCCGTCCACAGGAAATATATGACTTATTTGACTGATTACTTTCAAAGTATTTTTTGTGCACCTCCTGTTCCACCGCCTATCGCGTAGGCTGATACGATTCCGGCATCGCTTATTGGGGACATATTTTTGACCCATGATGAGATCCGAAAAGTTATTCAAGAGCTCGACGTCAACAAAGATCCCGGCTCCGATCGAGCCCCCCCTACTTTTTGACGCAGTGCATAGACCGACTGACCACTCCTCTGCAGTTGATCTTCAACGAATGGCTCCCAATGGGCATTTCTCCATCCACGTCCTCTCATCTCACGTCCATCTTTAAGAGTAATGACAGACGATTGGTTGAAAATTACCAAGGTGTTGCTATCTTGTCAGCTATCCCTAAACTATTCGAAAAACTGATTTACGATAAACTGAATTCTGTCATTGATTCTCTTTTTAATGAACAACAACATGGGTTTCGAAAAGGTAGGTCGACCTCCACTAATATCATCATTGAAGTTTCTAACGTTCTTCGTGAATTGGAAAAAGGACATCAAGTGGATGCGATCTATACAGACTTCAGCAAGGCTTTCGAGTATATTGGGTTTCTTACTCAGTTGGCTTAAATCCTATCTTCTGGATCGAGCTCATGTGTGTTTGACATCCCTCACCTGTTCTATGTGAAGGACTTGAAAATGTACCATACCATTCGCAGTCAATCTGATTGCAGGATTGCCGATAGTGGATATGATGCTACCCGTCGCAACTGGCGAACATCGGCTCCAAAGATCTGATGCCTAATACGTCCATAGGTGGGTCATTCACATAGGAAATGCTCCGTGGATTCCGCTTCCTCATTACAAGAGGAACACGTATCATCTTGAATAATTCCTATTCCAAACATATGCCCAGCTAGTGAATTATGGCCTGTCAGAATGCCCACAATACTCCTGCAAGTCCTCCTGCTTTTCGACAGGATAAACTTGCGATACGTATGTTCGGTTCTGGCAGGAAAAGTTTGGTGTGTCGAGCAGCATTGAGGCTCTGCCACCTGTCATTCTGGGAGGCTTGTTCCCAGTTTTATTAAGACAGCCTTAGCCAATGCTAATGATACTCCAATTGCTGGTTCCGGTCCAGGCATGGGGGAGATTGACCCCTCTAAAGCATTCAAAATTACCCTCTATGCCAAAGTGACCAGATACCCAGAGTAGTTCCAACGTATTGAATCTAGAGATAAAGTTCAAACGGTTTCTGCATTCCTGAACGATTTTCGGGGTGACTACCCAACGCCCTTAATGCAGTGAGACCTCATCTAGCCCCCGCCAGTGTGTAATCAACTCTAACACTTTTGACGTACAGATTGCTAGGTCAATTACTTCGCTTCTTCTAGGTCCCACGAACGTAGAGGTGTACCCTACGTTTGCAGTCACAAGACCAGCTGAAGTGATGAAATCAAATAGCTTTCTATTGGATTACATTTCCTATTGCTCCAACAAATATGTTGAGCATTCAAATCGCAACCTATTAAGAGTTCGAGACCACTTGATTCTGTATACGCTACCAGATCCCGAAGCTCTTCCGTCGGTGGAGGATACAAAGAATCATAGGGTAAATAAGTAGAGGCAACTATGATGTTTTTTCTCTCGCCATCTATCTGATATTGTACGATGCCCGTAACTAAGCCCTAGGAACAGAACTGTCTCAGCATGGGTGCATCTAACCGTCTTGACATCAGGACATAAGCTCTCGGTTTTATGGATCTTTCATCGTAGAAGGTCCTAGCCCCCTTTACTGATCCAATGCACCAGGAAAATGTAGGGTAAGTCCTGCACCTTCGTCAGCTTCGCTGTTAACAGATAGGAGGAGGCTTTGGCATCCGGCAGATTGATTTGACCAATCTTTATGTTTTTCGACATAAACCTAGTCTAATATGTTATGGAAAACAGTTGGAAGCGTATGCCGCGGTCCGCGTGTGACGAGGTTTCCTCCACACTGTACCGCCAGAGACTCGATTCTCTCGTGTTTGATTTCTCTGAGAAAAGCTGCACTTGCAGGCTCCGCAGTTCCCATGTCTTTATCTATGAAAAGTCCATCTCATCCCGCAGAGCATTCGTCTGTTTTCCACTTAGCACCTTGACTGGTCCGGTTTGCACAGATTCGATCACTCGATCTGGCATCAAGTCAGTTCCGTTCACGTCTCTGGCTTCCCTTTCTTCCTCCTGTTCCTTGGAAGGTGTAGGAGAAATTAGTAGCAGGTAAAATTCACTCTGTAGTCCCTGAACCTCCATACGGGGGTTCCGCCACTGTATGCACTATTCTCCGCCCGCAGTTCCATTGTGGGAGAGCGCACCGAAGATACTGCAATTTGCTCTATATTGTGTGAGTCAAACGCCATCATTGTTCTTCGCTTTCAAAATGGAGATAATGCTCTACAGTTTCCTGATATGCCTGAATTTCAGTCTGTCTGGGAAAAAGTGGAACACCATCTGGTGATTTTCCCTGAGCACATTCAGACTCTTTTGGTCTAGTTCGAATACCAAGTTGAAACCATCCACGTTTGTAGATTTGTGTTTCCTGGCATTCAAGAACTTTACCCTCCAGTGTCCTAAGTCCATGCCCGGGTTCTGTTCACCCAGTATGCGGATGATGTCCTCTGCCTTCCTTCGAGGACCAAGTTACCAACATCCGACATATTCTGTCCTGCGTAGCTCAGTGTTCACTTGGGCAGACCACCGGAACTCAAAGTCGGGATTGCCTGCTGTAACCACTTTAAGGCAGCCTCGTCAGTGTACTCCAAATGAGAAAGTCCATCGTGAAAACCTTGATTATTAAATCGTGGTTTCGTATTAGGCCCTAGCATTTTTTTCCACAGGCATTCCCCGAGGATGGTGAATTGTTCCTATGACATTTTGCCATCCTTGGAGGAAACTCCGACGGCAAAAGTTAGAACAGAGACTGCGGCTTGCGCAGACATCCTCCTCCTTCCCGCCTTCGTGATCGTATTCCTATGGGAGCGACCAGCTTCATTGAGATCTCTCTCGCTGATTGTACTGGGAGGTGCCACTAATTTGAGCCCGCTTCACCTTTGATATTGTACGTGGCGCAGTTAATTTTAGCGCTCCTTCTGCTAAGATTACCTTCAACGACCAACTGAGACGCGCTAGACATACTTCTTTGCTTTAGGAATATCAGCACCAAACCGCTTATGGATGTAATGAACCCTTAAGCAGATCCTGTCTTGTATTCAACACTATCGGTGCGCACTACTCCGTCAGAGTATCAGTTCAAAAATATCCTCACTAGGAACTTCCTATCCTTGTGACCCTTTCTTCCATCTCAATGTCCCAGGCAGTTTGGTTTTAGGGCAGGGAAATCGGACAATTGATGCTGTCATGCAGGTCGTGGACGCCGTTCGACGAGCAGAGGCAGATAGCCGCCGAACTCGACGGGTGATGCTCCTCGCAACGCTTGACGTCAGAAACGCCTTCAATTCCGTAAGATGGAAAGACATTCTAGGCACACTAGACAATACCTTCAACGTGCCGAACTATCTCTTACGGATTTTGAGGGACTATCTGAGGAACCGCTCCCTGCTCTATGAAACACTAGAGGGTCAAAGGTGGATGGAGGTCACGTCGGGGGTAGCACAGGGATCCATCCTAGGGCCGGATCTCTGGAACGCTACCTATGACAGTCTGCTTAAACTCGATATGCCAGAAGAGTCGCGCCTGGTCGGCTATGCAGATGATGTCGCAGCGCTTGCTGCTGGACGCACTGTCAAACAGGCGTAAAGCAGACTCGGCATATTGATGCGACGGGTAAGCGGATGGATGACTACTCACGGTTTCAACCTTGCACTGGAAAAAACCGAAGTAGTCATCCTGGCTAAAAAGAGAATTCCGACCTTGCGTCCCATACCGTTCGGTGAGTCGATCTTCGAGTCAAAATCAGCGGTCAAGTACCTCGGGTTGACTCTTGACTCAAAGATGAGCTTTTCTGATCAAATCCAAGCAGCAGCGAACAAGGCTGCGGCTGGAGTTTCGGCGTTAAGTAGGCTAATGGCAAACATTGGGGGTCCTGCGTCTAGAAGGCGACGTCTCCTGATGAGCTCAACGCAGCCTGCTCTACGGCGCAGAGATATGGGCTGGCGCTCTTAAAAAGGAGGTATATCGTAAACGCCTTGCGCAAGTACAGAGACGGGGAGCTTTACGGGTGGCGTCTGCGTACCGCACTGTCTCTGAACCGGCCATGATGGTGATCGCGGGAGTTATCCCCGTTGCCCTTCTTGCTAGGGAGCGTCAGGCCATATACAAGCGCAAGGGAGATGAGCCCAGGGAGGTGGTTGCTCACGAAGAACGGCAACACACTCTAGACGAGTGGCAGCTCTCGTGGCAAAATGAAACTAGAGGCAGATGGACTGCGCGGCTCATTGGCAACTTAGGGGCGTGGCTGAATCGGAAGCATGGTGAGACTGACTATTTCCTTACCCAATTTTTAAGTAGGCATGGAGGTTTTCAGTCTTACCTGCACAAGATTGAAAAGGCGCGTTCTCCGGATTGTGTGTTTTGCAATGGAGTTGTGGACGACGCCCACCGCACTTTTTTTTCTTGTGGAAGGTGGGATGGGGTTCGTCAGCAGCTCTTTTTAAACACAGGGAATCTCTCTCCAGACAACATTGTCGAAGAGATGCTGAGGACTGCTGGAACCGTGTTGCCCATTACGTTCGGGCCCTTCTCGTTGCTAGGAAGATAGAACTCGACCGGTGGAGGAGCCGGATGGCAGGGGGTTTCTTGAAATGACAGTTCCTTTCCTCCTCTCCCCTCCCGTTGATGAAAGGGATTCCCTGATTTGAAGGCTCCGCAAGGCGGGAGAGTTCGGGGACTAGCCCGAAGTAATATGACAAACGGTTCCAGGCTAGCTCTCTGACGATGGGGAGGTGTTTAGTTGGTAGTCCGACGACGTATCGAATCGGGAGTCCAACACTGTGTGCGTAAATGCATTTACCTACCTTACCTCAAAAAAAAATGTCTCTTAATGCAAGCAAGTAACCTGACGTGTGTTGTATCTTGTATTATTGGATATTGTATACCTTCTTTGGTACTAAATAAATAAATAAGAAAAGATCAGTGAACATGACACTAACATTTCTGAATTCTTCTTATCTTAAACTTAACACATCTTCACAGTTTGGACTGATCCCATGCTGTTCTTTGATTGGATATGCAAAACAACCAGCTGAGTCGGACATGATAAAAAGTGAAAACTGTGTCACGCACGAATTAGCAAAGGCAAGCGAAAGAGAAATTGTTTTTGTTAAGAGTCAACCATACGTCGCGGACCCACACTCGTCTAACAGTTGCATTGGCCGTAGCTTTACCACGGAATCCAAAGTTACCGCGTCGACCGGATCAAGTTATATGAACTTTCCGTAATTTTGAAAAAACCGAAAATTGGATTACTTTCGTTATCCGCGACTATATTGCATGCCGTGTCTAACCTGCTTATTACGAAACACGACAAGAGACAAAAGTACCAATATTTCACTGTCATGAAATTCGAGTTGCTCGCTTAAATCTTTTGTTTCGAACGATTAACATCTTGACTGCATGCGGTTCGGTTCATTACATGTGCGTGAATTAAATGCTTGCATGATCACTATGGAGATAAATTATGTATTATTCAATTGAAATAGCTGGCATTCTCGGATAATATTTTAGGAGCCGTGCGGCTGCAGCTTTCAAATGTTCCGCGCTCGATCATGGCCAGGTCGAATCTCTGATCAGTTTACATCAAGCTTCAGCTGCTAACGGTTTTACGTAGGTCGGGTTCATCAGCGACTTCATTAGCAGCATCGTCATCTTTGTTGCTACTCATGAGTGAGATACAAGTATCTAATCTGTATCCGGTGAGGATGTAAACAAACGTTTTCTGTGAAGCATGTCCGTCTATTTTGCTCAGTATTGTGAAGGGAATTCGTGTCCTTACAACTCTTATTTTCGTGGATAAAAATTTTCCGAGTGGCATTAATGTCTTTTGTTTTAGTGAAAAAAATTCGGAAGAAAGTTTCAAAATTGCCGCGGCTGTTGCTGGTCCGACCACAGCTATTGTTTCGTAATCAAAAGAAAGTGTGGTGTCGGGAAAAAACAACGGAAAAAAATTATTTAAAGTAAAAATTTCGAATTTCATACGAAATGCGGTACTCGTGTTGTTTGCATATTATTCTCTTTTACTTAAGTTTACATTTGTGTCTGCAAAGTGTACATAGTGTAACATATGTGAATAGAACCTACGTTGATACCAGCCGCGCATCTAACTCAAACACGACTGAATTTACCACGAACAGAACAGGAAGATTTCTTTTCGACTCGATATTTCGCATTGGATCGGATATTAACAATGTCTTTGATTACGACGACACCGACGATGATGTGGATTATGATGTGGCGACAACCGTGAGGACATGCAATTGTGGTGAGACAATCCCAGCCTATATTGTTTTCTGATTGTAATTCCGGACTCCTCTTCAATGCCCAATTTATCAGCATTCATTGAATTGGAAATTCGCCAATTCAGTCTGAGATACAAACTCGGCAAAGTAATTGCAAGTTCATAATCCCCATGTCTTTCACCAGCATCAAACAGGTCTCTGAAAAGTGAGCATATCATCGATCATATGCCTACACTCGAGACAAACCTGTTTGTGATGGGTGAAAGATGGTAACTATAAATATATTGACTACCGGAAAAAATGATGTGGTGAAAGAACCAGGGGAGATATCGAGATTTATTGAATGGAATATTTCACTAGCTTGAATCTTCGGTTACGTAAAACCAGTGGGAACCAAATAGGGGTTATGCAACCTCGGATATATTTTAGTGGAAAAAGAAGGTTTTTGGCAACAAAAACCCAATTTTTTTTGGACCTCTTTGACCAGATTTCTATTTCGACTGGACCCAGCACGTTACATTAGTTGCAAGCCTTTAAGTAACTAAAGAGACTGAGGAATTGTTTTCAATTTGTACCCCTGACTGACGTCAATAATTATGCAGCATAATTGGTGCATTGGCGTTAGGTGAGCCTCCTCTGTACACTGTTTCGGATCTCGTTCGATCTCAATAAACTATCTTCTTCGGAAATCAGAGTTGTGGGTTGTGATACCTGTCGCCAATCTAAGGAAGAAAAGAAGACGGCCCTCCACTATGATCCTGACTGGCCCTTTCGTAAGAAGTTTCTGCTACGTCCACTTCCGACAAGTGACGCTTTGGATCCGAAAATTTTACCAATTTTTCCAACCCCTCGACGTAACTCATGAATTGTAGTTATGTGTAAACTACGTCGCAGGCACTCACCTGTTCAGCTTCCTTGGCGGTAGCTGGAGTCGTGTCACCAAACGTCGAATCTCTCGATAGAAATCCGCGAAGGATTCCCGTTCGTTTTGGATCCGCTGCCCGAGATCAATATCTGGCAGTCGGTTCACCGGAAGGATCTTCTTCAGAAGATAATTTGGGGTGAAAACTGGCCTGACACTTCCTTTTTAACTGGGCGGCGTTTATATTTTTGAACTCCTTTCTCTGCAGTTGCCAAAATAAAAATGGCATGTACTCACTTGCCATCAGGTCATACATATAATTTCGCGCTCCTCAAAATCAAATCTGTGTACACTTTGGTACTGGATGTGGGGAAATATACCGTTAACCTCAGTAATATACATGAACAAAGATTGGTCGGAGCCGGCCTAGTAAATTCTAGATGCCCTTAATTTCTCAAGAAGGCCTCTGAACTGAGCACGCCAGTGAAAGGGATTTTAATCCACTCAAAGCACTCTCGACTCCCTTTATCAGTGAAATCACCACTTGGTATTACAGCAAGGGGTAGAGATTACATACTCTAGCTAAGTCTTCTTTCTTTTATTTGCAGTGACTGTAACCGCGTTCTTTTGACCTCTTCTGCTATTCGCAGTTTACTCTGGATGCGATCATGGAATTGATACCATTCCAATCCTCTTGGCATGGTACCATTCTCCGGACACAATTTTTTTTTTCACGAACTTCGGGATTGCATTTTCTCTGGGTCCCCCGAGACTCCTATTTCTAATTTGAACCTGTACAGGTACCCACGGTAGCCTCTATGGCCGTTGAGAAACTATGCGCGATTTTGATTGATCTCTTCATGCTTTCTTTCCAACCACTCCCCGATTGTAGGGAACAACCTAGTCGCCTATCGCCGTTGGGGTTGAGCAATGGTCCTGGCATGCTTCGGTATGTGCTTAATGATAGCGTAGGATTCAGGGTGGATGTGGCCTTAAATAATTCAACCGGATAGAATTGCACCCCGGTGAGCGTTTCGTAAGAGGCATTCTGGGAAAAACCTTCTACCTAGTTCTGCAGAAAAAGCACGTCTCCTCGGAGAGGAATTTTTTGAGAGCCATACCCGTGGTGGATGCTTTTTCGAAAATGTACTCGATGCGCTACCTAAAATTGAGTGTTGTATCTTTCATCACTTCTAAGAATTCGATGGCCAGCATGGTAGTGATGATATTTCCCATAATGTGAGCGTAATGTCTTTTACGGCGATTGGTAATGAAGGCCCTTTCATCTTTTCTTCCACAAGTGCTAGCCGAGTGGTATTGTTCCAGGTGCCAACATAGATCCATCAATGGTTGTTCGCTCTTTACGGAAGCCATATTTGTATTTCATCCAGGTCTGCAGTTTCGTTGCATATTTCCAATAACTCATCTGTGATTACTGTCCACACATTCAGATACCTTTGAAAAGAGTCAGGGTCCCTCATTGGCTGCGTGATTAGCCCGTCAAATCATTGACAACAAGAGGATAGCGCTCATGGTCTGTGGGGATGACCGGCCTCTGATTCTCTCATAATTCTAAAGGCCCTTTCCCATGGGCTTACACCTACCTTCGAATTGAACTACTTAAAATATTCGCTCCTGCTTCTTGCTTGTGGGCTTTATTTTATGGATGCTTTTTTTGTACGATGCCGATAATACCAACCGTACATAAACTACTGAACCGGCTTCGTAGCAGGCTGATCGAAGGGTGCTAGTTCACTATTCCGCCAGTGCTGGGTTTTCTATTAGGGAATGTGCATTTCTTAGGTATGGACGCGTCACATGATAGGTAGAATTGAGCGCACGAGTTACATTCTCTGAGAGGTACATCAAATCCCTTACTGGAAATGAGAAAATAACCCAGATAGCCAGAGTTACTACGGGAGAAGTCGGTTCGATATGTCAAAGAGGTCTAAAACATCATGGTGGAGCTTAGATTTGGTGAAACAAAGGAGAATGGCAAAAGTGCCTTTCAATCCTTAATCAGTTGCCAGTTCGAATCGGTATAAAGAGGCACAGAAACTCTAAAGAAGAACATAAGATGGACTAAGCGATCATCATGGAAAAGAACCAACTTTCAAGCTGAAACGGGTCCTTATCAAAGAACGTAGCCAGAAGTTGGGTTATCTACGTTTACAAAGCGGGAAGTACAAATTATAGAAAGCGATGAACAAACGGCAAATTATTTGCTTGAAAGCACTTCCTTGACAGCACCCAAAACCTCATCTCGTAGTCGACAAGTGCATGCAGCCCTCAACTGAGAGACGGGAGTCTGTCATGCAAACTAATATCATTATGAAATGGGCATTAAACTCATTCCATATATACAAGTCTGCAGGTCCGGATGGCATTATTCCTGCGCTAATAATAAAGAAAATGGATTCCCTGGGTCCACATATTCGGATTATGGACCGTGCATACTTCGCCCAATTAACCGGCGTGATGTGAATGTGATATTTATTCCCAAACCAAGGAAATCCACCTTCAAGACGCTCCCGTCAGTCGAACGTCCTTTCTACTGAAAGGGCTGAAGTTGATCGGTTCACGAGGGATACATACATTTCGATGTGGCCACTTCAATATATGAATCACGCCTACCAGGAGGACAAATCCACAGAGACAACACTTCATGAACCCACGGCAAAAAATTTGAAATGGGATGTTTGGAAAAGGATACGCTTGGGCGCACTCATGAACATCGAATATGAGGTAGTAGGACAGCATGGAGTCGATCCGCTGTTCATCTACAGGATCCTTCACATTATTATTATTCTGTTAGGGGAAAGTCGCACCGCCGACACTGTCCCAGGACGTGTATAGACGTTTCATCCTCCTCCTCACAAAACCTGCAGGCAGTATCCGTAGATATCCCTAGCTTCCCTAGGTGATGGTTTAGCAGACAGTGACCAATGAGAATTCCTACTATGATTCGGAGGTTCTTTTTGGTGAGGTTTAAGCAATCCTTTGTGCACTTGGGTTCGTATCCTCCAATAAGCACCCTGGACTGCTCCATCCCTGATAGGTCCGACCAGCATAGTTCCCTCAACCGTTCCTCTTCATATCTTAGTGCCGTAGCCATGAAACCGTTTCTAATTCCACAGAAGGGTTCTGCCCCGTGTAAAGTCGTCCCTACTCCCTTCTTGGCTAGTTCGTCCGCTACCTCGTTGCGTCCCAACTCAGCACAGCCTGGAACCGAGAGTATCCAGACCTTGTTGGACGAGACGAATTTAGAGTGCACCTGGTTGGGCCTAAGTGCCTTGATCGCTGCTTGGCTATCGGTGTTCTCACCGAAATACTAATGTTCTGCCTCCTGTTGTTCCTTTGGAGATTAAAGGAGGCACCTCTGTCTATGGGGTATATTTCCGCCTGGAATATGGTAGTGTGCTTACCCATTGGCTCCAAATACATTTTCCTTGGACACCGGCACCGGCTGAGTTAAGTTCTTTCTGCCCAAACTACCGGCACACAGGTAATCATTGGCCTTAATATTGCAGTATATATCCAAAGTAAAATAGTATTTTCGGGCTGCAATCCCATTTTTTCGTGTGACAGATATATCCAACACCCTCCAATTCCTGACCAGCCCATTCATAAGAGTACTTCCTAGAGTTATGTCAAGTACCTATGTCTAGTGCTTGTCACAAATGTTGGAGTGTTTCCTGTGTAATATATTTCTAACTTATTGGTAAGAATAAATTCTAGGAAGTATTCACCTCTTCGATTGGTGTTGCTGCTTCCCCAGGCTTCTTGGTGGACTTTGGCATGGTAGTCGAGGAGAAGTGGTAACGTCCTCTTTTAACAGCACTTCACCAGTTTAGCGATTTATTCCAGTCGAACCCGGATGTTGTCTCCTGGGAAGTATCCCATTGCCATGACTGCCCCTCGGGTACTCCTTGCGGCTTCCAATGAGATTTGGATAGCCACAAGGTCCCCGGCCAGGAACTCTAAAAAACATATACATTTTAAATTATGTTTAAGAATTATACAAGCTCTTAGTTTTACCTGCATACTTCCTCCTTGCAGACCGCGAAACTGCCTTCGGTACACCTTGGGCTCCTGAGCCAGCACTATTCCAATGTTCTCCTTGGAACTTGCCTATGCAATTACCACAGATGCAGCTTTCGCATGGTAGGGGGTTTATCTGGGCTATGTTCCTCCGACATAGCACTTTCTTGTGCATCGCTGTCCACCCTAAGCCCTAGAAGTCGTAGGTCCAGGTCGGTGAGTTTCTGCCCTTCACTGGGAAGCAAATCTACTTCCCTCACTGATCCAGACCTTTCCGCCTCTATGGCCTTCGAGAGTTCTTCGGGGACCTCGGTATGGTTTTTACCCGGTGTCTCCTCCGAGGCGTCTTTCCTCAGCTTTTCCGTGTGCGCGTGCATAGGCATGTTGCCAAACCGATAGTAGATATGGCAGCTCCGACGTTTGATTGTCTCCACAGATCGGTTATCTACCTCGATCAGGAGGAGTCTACTCTTGCCTTCCACCTTGCTCTGGAGACTCTTCATAATCCTTATTCTGAGCTATTAAGAGGTCCATGAGATCTTCCATCTCTCTTGTTGCGGCTTTCGGGTGAAAACCTGTCATCCCCATCCATCTATCATCCCCAGCACATGTTGACAGTTCTTCTCGTTCCACGGCCTGGCAATTTGGGAACTATGGTCCTAAGCCCCCTGCAGTGTCTTCCGCCGTGCAGTCCACCAGTATATGACCTGGTCGAAAGCGTATCCCGGTGAACACGAGTTTCGCAGTCCGTCCCTTGCACATCTGCCTGTTCCTGCTTCCCGAGTTTCCGGCTCCTCACGAGTGAGTATTTGCTCGGAAAACATTTTTGGCTGCCCGTCGAATTTCCTTGACCGCAATTGCATAGCTAATGGCGTACTATGCGTATGTACTTTGGGTAAGCAAAAAGGAGTTTTTTTTTACAGAGGATGTCTTTTCCTGTTGAAACAATTTTTTAGCTCCGCACACCCTTACTTGAGAGGAGGCCTGGTCTTGATCATGACGACACCGTGAAGGGCTTGTAGACTTCAGCAAATTTCAACATCTCGTCATCGAGATCCTTAACAGAAGAGGTGCTTCCATTGAATGCATTTTGCATGTTATTACAGCGTTTGCTAGCAGGGAAGCAGAGCTTCGAGGTCGCTTGAATATAAACACCAACCAAACCAAGATTCTCAGTCTAACGGTTCGGTGCACCCTTCCTAATTATATTGTGGGGAAGAACATTAAAGACGTTGAACAATTTGTATATCTAGGTACCGTTGTTTCTCTCGACAATCAAGTCTAGGCCTGCCCTAATAAGGAACTTCAAACATCCCGGTTTTGCGCCGAGGTCCACCAATTCGATATGGCTAAAAGCTGCCAGGCGTCCTGGGCTACGCCATCGCTCCATCTTAGACAGGGTTTGCTTCGTCTTCTTTTTCTACCATAGATATTGTCCTTATAGACTTTTCGGGCCGCGTCATCTTCACCCATACGGATTAAGTGACCCGCCCACCGCAACCTATTGAGCCACATTTTATCCACAACCTGACGGTCGTTTCATCGTTATGTACTCTACGGAATCGTCCATCGTCATGTAGGGGGTCAAAAATTCTTCGGAGGATTCATCCCTCGAACGCGGCCAAGAGTTCGCAATTTTTCTTGATCAGAACCCAAGTCTCCAAGGAATACATGAGGACTGGCAAGATCATGGTCTTGTACAGTAAGAGCTTTGACCCTATGGTAAGACGTTTCTAGCGCAACTGTTTTTGTAAGCTAAAATAGGCTCTGTTGGCTGCCAACAACCGTGCGCAGATTTCGGTTGTAATTTTCGACCCTAGATAGGAGAAATTTTCAACGGTCTCAAAGTTATAGTCTCTTATCTTTTTCTTTCCGTTTGACCAGTGCGGTTCATTGATGTTTGCAGTTTCTACATCTCGGGTTGTTCCTCTTACGATGTCGATATCACGGATCACTTCCTTCAGGGCCAAGTTAAAGAGGACACATGATAGAGCATCCCTTTGTTGTAGACCGTTGTTGATGTTGAATGGTTTTCAGAATAATCTTGCTGGTTTTATCTTTTTTTCGTTCTACTGCCTCGTAGAAGGTATCCTTCCCCGAGATTTGCAGTCTCCTCTGCAAGGGCGTGAACGTTAATGAGGCTTATATTTCTAAATTCGCCTCGCGAGCGCAGAGTGCGTAGTCTTTCGCTTATTTTTTCAAAGCCGATGACAACAGGTTTCATTTTTTGGCTGAAGAAGAACCTTACTCCGAGCACATGGTTTACTGGATGGTCACTTTGATATTTGGTGTAGTGACTCTTCTCCAGCAAAACGATCCTTGTCCAACGCATCTCTTGCAACGTTGTTACATCAGCCCTATATTGGGACAGGGTACCAGCTGGCTGCTTAGCACCTCCATCTCTGTACATAATAAAGACCCTCGTCGGCAAACGAGCAGTAGCCGTGGACGTGTTAATAAAAAAAGGGATGCGTCAGTGGATGGGCCATACGTCAGACATGGCGATAACTTCATTCAAAGGTTGCTAAGTCTGGCGAGCATGTTGGGGACGTTCAGAAAAATGTTCGCCCAAGAGAACCATTGATGTTCGTGCCGTGTGAACTGCACTGTCTTCTCGTTGGAACCACACATCTGTCAGACTCATTTCTTCAAGTTTGGGAAGGAAAACTTCTTCTATCATATAATGGTCAGAAATAGCTGTAATTGCCTTGCCGTTTCCTTAAAAAAACCAGTGTCCAATAATGTCTGCCCTCGATAATGCACACCAAACAGCCACAAGTTCTGCATGCGAGAATTTCTCTGGGGTTTATGCCACTCAAATATCCCGTGTTTATTAACGCATCCTGACAGATGAAAGTGTGTGTTGAAGAAAAGAAGCGCATCATCAGGCAGGTTTTCGAGAAAGGCTTCACAAGACCTTTTGAATCGTGAATCGAAATCGCGTTTTTGCACCATTGCCAGTTTGTATAGATGAAAGTTTAGGTCTTCTTGAAGATTTCTTGAAGAAGTCTTCCTATGCGATCCGAAATGCTAAGAGCAACTGAATGTTTGCCTGCAGATCGCTTGGAGGATTTCAAAATTGCGTTCGGCACCTTCTCGACGCTCTCTGGAGTCCTGATGGTTTTTAAGAGTCCTAACTTTTTTTCTACACACACGGCCAGTATCCATAAACGCATCCCACAGAACGATCAATTTCCGATCAGAAATCGGACCTGCAGGTGCGATTCTGCAATAATCGAACAGTTGTTAGAAAAGTAAGTCGCCGCGACCAAACTACAAGAAAACGTCAGTCCCCACGACCAAAATCTTCCATGAAGAAAGAAGTCGACGACCACACGCCGACCGCGTAGATTAATCAGTCCAAAGCGTTTTAGGGAAATAGCTTTGGGGAGACTTTAGGCTTTATGAGGAACCTGCCCGGAACCACAGGCCCAAGTCCCTCCCAGACTAGATTGGGTGACGGCCGGTCGAAACTTAAAGCCACGATGCAAATCATCCTGAGCGAAGGAAGCTCTGATCCTAAAACTATCAAGTGGGTGTAAAACCGAAAAGATAGCAGAAAAGCTAGCTTTCAGGCCCACGTTGGGCGCCAACTCTGTGACGTACGCAACTTCTTTGACCTCACGTTAGGCACCAACTTTGTTACGATGAGAGTCCAGCGTTGCATCGACTTGGCACCAATATGGTCAGCAAGGCTGTCAACTGTCAACCAACCAAACTCTAACAGATTTGGTCAAGCCACAAGCAAATGATATATGAGAATCAAGAATCCCGACCCACATCTCGCTGAACTGCTAGCATGCGTACCATCCGGTTCCATATATTATCTCGCGTCGGTGTGCAAGATTGGCAAACCTGTTAGGGGAGTTTGGTTGGTTGACAACCAAGGTGATCCAAC